>NC_141693.1:715883180-716500680 GCF_964263255.1 Lissotriton vulgaris
CCGAAGAGACCATATGATTCATGGTCTGAAATGGAGGGAAGGATGAGAGGGCCGCATCTTCCTCTACGCTGACGTGTTCTGGTATATATGGCCCCCCGCACGAACCCTACATGCATTACTGAATATCTGTGCAGTATTTTGCACGGTGTTTGGATATACAATTAATTGGGAGAAATCGGTGCAGTATATTCTGTACGGACCTCCCCCAGGTTACCTAGGGGAAGCACGATCAAGATAGTGTCAAACAGCTTTAAATACCTTGAGATACAGGTCACGTCCGACCCGCACTCATTTCAAGCGCTCAACCTTCAAGCACCACTGCAAAAGTTATATAGCACTGGGGAACGTTGCCACTCACCCTACTGGGCAAGGCGGCTCTTTTTAAAATGATGACTCTGCCACGATTTTTATATGCCCTACACAACACACCATATCGTGTTGCAGACTCCTATTTTAGGGCAATAAACTCTGAAGCCACCAATCTCCTCTGGGATAATAAACCGGCCAGAATAGCCATGTTTAAACTAATACGGAGCTGGTACGACGGGGGCATTGCATTACCCGATATCCGGGCATATTACTGGGCCTTCTAGCTGATGGCAATTAATCAGTGGCTTCACACACCCAACACCGACCGAGCATACCGCCTTGACAAAGTAACTATGGGATCGGGAGGAGTGAACAGAGTTCTCTACAACAAATGTAAATCAACGGGACTCCTAGGGCCAAAAGCACAAACAATTTATGTCTGGCACACAGTGACACAACACCTCGGGTGGACTGAAAAACTTACGCAACACACCAGACTCTGGGACACCGGTAGGCTGGGTACCTTGGGTAAGAGTAAAGTGTTTCAGAAATGGGATCTGATTGGGATCTCCCAGCTGGGGGATCTCTGGAAAGAAGGAAAGGTGGTCACCTTTCGTACCTGCAGGAGCATTACCAAATGGCTTCTGGGGAAGTTTTGGTACATTACGGTCAAACGTGCACTGGAAGCTGCGATCCCTGCAGCAGACATACAAGATCAATCATGACCCTTGTAAGACCGACTACTGATGGATCATTTACATAAGAAAACGATTAACATTACTTACAGGAAAATTATCAATAACCGGATTGATCCCCTAACACAACTTCGGGATGTCTGGCAGGCCGAGGTCGGGACTTGGATGACTCGGACTGGCAGGATGCTATCGCATCGCCTAGAGAGGTGGCGGTTTCCTCTAGACTTCGCCTCATTTCATTAAAGATACTGTATAGCCATTCCATTTGATAACTTTATTTCGGTCTCAGCGGACCATAAAAGTACAAGATAAAATACATACAATACAAAAACACGAATAAATAGAGTATGACAATACAGGACAAGCACAATCATATATATATATATACACTTGATTTCACAAGGTTAAAAACTATACTTATATATCCCATAATAAAATCAGATTAAACATTCAACACAGTTATCGATGCTAGCAATTTGTACAGCTATTTTAATCATTCGATTATTTGAGTAAAAAAGTAATACGTTTATGCCACATCCCGTGCAAAAAGCGGGAAACGGCAAAAACGATGGGAGGATGCGTATTGTACCTTAGTACTCTACAAGCTAAACAACAATGTCTGAAGCCAAGATTTCTACAGATGGGCACCACCCAATATTTACGTGCAGCCTGATAAGCGGGGCAAAAGAACAAGATGTGAATCTCATCTTCAAGTTTATATTTGCATGCTGGCCACTCAGTATTTAGCTTATTATGCCATTTACTGGTATGTAATGTATAGGCATTTATATAGCGCACTACTTACCTGGAGGGTCCCAAGGCGCTTCGACCGCTGCGAAACCCTTCCTGGCTTCCCTGAGAGATGGTTCCTTAATGGGTATCTCCAGGGTGAGACCAGGCATCCCCGGCGGTCTGGTGGGGCCGTTAGTGAAGATGAGGCAAGCTAATGCCCAGAGTTGCCGAGTGTGATCGCTGATCAGAGTGGGCACCGAGGCGAGAGAATTATCGAGTCCGCTGACCCTGGTCCAGAAACCTGCCGCGCCGGGAATCGAACCCTGGTCCTGGGCCGTCCTCTGCTCTCGGGTCTGCCGCCTCTAACCAGTGAGCCACACTACTTCACTAGTGGTAAAGGATGTAAGCGGCAGAGTGCCCACCCTGAATTGCATATATAATTTCCTCGCCAAAGCTGGATAAATCAGTTCAAGGAAGTCTTCCGTTTTATACTCGTCTTTTATTTGAAGAAACTGAATTGTCAGTCTACCTATTGTCGAACTCACTTGAAGTGACAATAGGTTGAAATCCCTATAGTGGCAAACCAGAGCAGCCCTAGTTATTTACAAGCACGATTCTTCTGGTGATCCCCACAACTCAGGTAATCCAATCTTACTACTGATTTCCCTTATATGCATTAGCCACGGTATTTTCTTGGTTCTTAAGTAAGCCCAAACTTCCCTAAATTCATTCTTATAGGCGGCTAGCTCTGGGACTGTCCACAGTCTTCTCCAGTACATAATTGGGCGTAGAGCCACTTCCTCCTCAATGGGGAGTAGTCCTAGGTCCAACCGGAGTGGTACTAGTGGCGTGCTGGCTGGGAGTCCCAACAGGTTCCTCATAAATGTATGCTCTACCCTTGTAAGGTCAGTAGGCCTATGGTGCCCCCAAAGCTCAGCCCCATAAACAGAAGCCGCTCTAGCCTGTGTTTTATAGATCTCAATTGCAAGCCATTGTCTGACCTAGGGTGGTGTGGGGTGCAGAAAAAACGATGGATTTAGGCCCAGATCTTTGTACTGGGGTGAATGTAAGACATTGTTCTGCATTCTGTCCATCAACTGTGTTTTTTGCAATTTTCACCCCAAGTGGGCTGGGTATGCTCAGACGTGAGTCCCAGGCTCTCCACATCACTGGAGTCAAGCTATCCAGGCTGAAGAAGGCTGATAGCCAGAAACCGGTCCTTGGATGCTTGATTCCGGTCCAGGAAAGACATGGCTTGGTAGTTCGGGCTGGACTGTTCCCATGAGGCACAGGGTCAGGGCTGATTTGCATATAGCCATTGTCTGACCTAGGGTGGTGTGGAGTGCAAAAAAACGATGGATTTAGACCCCGATCTTTGTACTGGGGGGAATGTAAGACATTGTTCTGCATTCTGTCCATCAACTGTGTTTTTTGCAATTTTCACCCCAAGTGGGCGGGGTATGCTCAGACATGAGTCCCAGGCTCTCCACTTCACTGGAGTCAAGCTATCCAGGCTGAAGAAGGCTGATAGCCAGAAAACGGTCCTTGGATGCTTGATTCCGGTCTAGGAAAGACATGGCTTGGTAGTTCGGGATGGACTGTTCCCATGAGGCACAGGGTCAGGGCTGATTTGCATATAGCCATTGTCTGACCTAGGGTGGTGTGGAGTGCAAAAAAACGATGGATTTAGGCCCAGATCTTTGTACTGGGGTGAATGTAAGACATTGTTCTGCATTCTGTCCATCAACTGTGTTTTTGCAATTTATAGATCTCAATAACAGGGGCTGCTGGCTTAAATTCGGAGGCTCTGTGCAATTCCAATATCCCGCCCGCCATTTGGGTTAACTTTAGAGCGGCCTTTGCTAGGTGGATATCCCAGTCCAGATGATCCACAAGGAGAATACCAAGCTACTCAAAAGTTTTCACTCGCTCCAGGGGTATACCATTCAATTCTGGATTTGGGTGAGACTGCCTGGCAGGATTGAAAATCATAAACTTTGTTTTAGATAAGTTTATCTCCAGGCCTCTTAGTTCACAGAAGTTAGCAAAGCCATCCAAGGTGCGCTGGATACCCATTGATGTCTTGGACCACAACAAAGTGTCATCCGTGAACATCAATGCGGGCACCCGACCTGAAACTAAACTTGGGGCATCGATGTCCTTAATGCCAAGTAAATGATTTATAAGCCCATTAATATACAAGCTAAATAAGGTGGGCGCCAGGACGCACCCCTGGCGCACCCCCTTTTTCACAGGAAAGCTGGCTGATAGTTCTCCAAGCTTTTCACACCTCACTTTTGCATATGTTTCAGTATGATGCCTTATTAAGACATCCAAAAGATATGGTGGAATACCGAGATCTAGAAGCACACTCCACAGTTTTTCCCTAGGGACCAAATCAAACGCAGACCTCAGGTCAACAAGATGAGGTAGAGGCTGCCACCCTCCACACTCACCGTCTTCCAACACAGGACCTGAAGTCTGAATATATGGTCAATGGTTGATTTACTCATTCTAAAGCCGGCCTGGAAAGGGCTTAAGATCTCATTTTCCTCAATCCAGGCCAAGGCTCTCTCTAGAATAATATGTCCCATTAACTTTTGAGTGATGTCCATTAGGCTAATAGGCCTATAATTAGATGGCAATAGAGAACAGCCTTTTTTATGTATAGGTACTATCTCTGCCCCACACCAGGTATCCGGTGGATTTATGCCCTTTAAAATAGAGTTAAACAAAACACATAGATATGGGGCCCATATTTTTGGTTCTGACCGAAATAGGTCCCCTGGAAGCTTATCTAGACCAGGAGCCTTATTAGGTAATAGCTTAGCGATAGCAAGTTCAACCTCATCAGAAGTTATATCCCATACCCCCACCAATCGATGCTCATGGTGGAGGCATGTAATTGGTATTAGTGGGTCATCCCGAGCCCCCACCAATCGATACTCATGGTGGGGGCTTGTATTTGGTGATGATGGTTGATCATTGCCCGAATATGCGTACAGGGTTTCAAAGTGGGCTTCCCACACTGCTGGCACTATGTTGGATTCTAGCGCTAATACTGTATAGCACTTATTACACAAGGGTGACGATGCACAAGATAGGTCGAGCACCAGACCCGCGCTGTTTGCGCCAATGTGAAGACCTGGGGACGTTCTATCACATTTTGTGGGACTGCCCAGTGATCACATCGTACTGGACAAGGGTAATGGACACCATTGCAGAGGTCTGTGTGAACATAGTCCCACTTGTTCCTAAGTGCTGCCTCCTAAATATATGGGAACCAACTGACCTCAACCATGCGGATAGGCAGTGGGCGACAACAGGAATGATTGTGGTGAAGCAGAATACTGCTCAGAAATGGGGGGCGTCACAAGTTCCAACCCTAATGGAGAGGTATAAGGACATGGACATGATCATGGTGGCCAAAAGAGCTACATATGTTCACAGAGTCTGCCCCAAGAAATGGGGGAGAGCGTGGGACAAATGGAATGCCTATAGAGGCCATATCTGTACTCCCCCTGTTGTGGATCTCGGTTTGGACGATGAGGCATGAAGGGCAAAGCTGTATAACCTGTACTTTACTATCTATACTGATGATGATGAGATGCTATCTACATGTTCTTTTAAATGTAAAGAATGTACCGACAGATATTTGTTTAATGCAATAAAATGTTTTCAAAATAAAAAAAGAATGACATCACCAGGAGAGGACAGAGAAGAACAGCCACACGGAGAGGAGGAGCAAGAGAATAAGCCACGGACCCCACTCAAGTCCCATGTGTTGGATTTTTCCTTATACCAGAGGGTAAAAAGTGAGCCTCTGCACAGATCATGGAGTGCACGATGTATAGTCATGAGTTCTCTAGAGGTACTTCAAAGTAGTACTATTTTGGAACTTCTGGCATGAGGAAGCAAATGCAGTCTTACCACAGCAGGCAGCTAATCCTGCAAAATGAAAGTGGGACGAAGAAGAGGGATCTTAGACATTCACAGCTCCTCTGACCCCATTCCAGGCTGGGAACAGTGTTCCTTTTGATACTGCTGCCGCAGTGAGTAATCACCGCAATCCCCTGTACCAGCACTTTCCACTATATTGTATGGACTGAAAAAGTCAAACGTTTTATAAAACAGTTCCTGTTTGAACCACCTTTTTCGATTTAAAAACAGAAAAAATTATGTTTTTGGTCATATAAGTGTATGAATCTTAGGTTCTTCTTATAGTATGCCATTGCAGGCTACAGATAACAAAAGACTAGAATCCTTTTATAGCTCGAACACCTATTACAAAAGACTCAGTCTCTAATGGCTATGATAGTCTCCTATAGCAGACTAAGTTCTCGCTGCATACCATATCAGCGTTCGTATGGACTCTGATTCCCAGGTATCATACTGGATCTTCAGACCAGGTGAGGGGAAAGTCAAACTCTGTTTGCTTAGTAGTCGGTATCAACGAGAATATTGTAGATTTGGACCAATTAATGTGAAGACCAGATAATTCCCCAAAGCGCACCACCTCTCCTAGTACCGGGGATAAGTTGCTCTTGGAATTTCTGATCTATAGTAGCGTGTCATCTGCATAAGCGGATATTAACAAATTGTATCCCAGGAAGCGAATCCCTCTCTGTCCATGATATTCTCTTAGGACACACGCCAGTGGCACAGTCACAAATGCATATAGTAGGGGCGATAATCGGCACCCCTGTAGCGCACACCTCAAGAATTTATTTGGAGCGGTCACTGCGTTACTGTAAAGGACCGTAAGTAAGGACAATAGCTCCCAAAGCGTTTTTGCTTTTTTCATTGGGTTATTAGATCGATGTTTACACTCAAGGGTTATACAGGAATAATATGTCTTATTGTGTTGAGTACAAAGTCTCTTCTTTACGTTAGGGCAGAGTTCGAGGTTGGACCTCTTCTCCCAGCACCCAGTTTTCCTCAGAGAAAACAAGAGAAAACAGGTGGAGGAACCGTGAGTCCTTTTATCTGATGCAAAGCTTGCGGAGTCAGGGAGTGAGGGACCACCAGTGCCGACGAGCAATGCTACAGATGTGAATAGATATAAGCAAGGGAAAGGGTATAGTAGGCATGGCCAGAGTGAGTGTATTCCTTCTATTCACTGGTCTTTCCTTTCCTCCCAGCCCACCCGAGATTTTTGTCCTTTCTTGGTGGAGACACACTCCTCAAGGAGTGTGACAGGATGTAGCTCAGGATCTTTGGCCTTTGGGCTCTTCCAGAAGCATACTCTCCGCTTCTCTCACAGGCAACAGCGGGGCCTTGGCATCACACAATGGAGAAGCACTTCTCCACGCTTCTCGTCTGGCGTCCTCTTCCTCGTCTCGCCTTCCGTGTTCAGGGAACACCCCCATAGCCTCGGGGCTGCCCTGTTTAATCACTGGGTCAGGAGCGGTGACGCGGACTCGGGGCGGGGCTAATGAAGTACGAGTTCAAGTTAAAGGAACCGCCGTGGGCGCCAGCCACCTCCACCGAGCTAGCGGCTTCTCCACGCCAAGTGCAGTCTGGTTGTTCCTCCTGCAATGCAGAGAGCAGAAGACCGGATCTTTGAGGTACATTCCACCTCTCCTGTGTCGTAACAGCTCCCTACCTGGGAACGGGGAACTCTAGGGACTCGCGACCCCCCCCCCCCCCCCCTAAGATTCTCCTGGTTGGGGAGAGGGGATATCCGGGACAGAAAGTCCGCACTCCCATTCTCAGTACCCTTCCAGTGTTGCACCTCTAAAGAAAAAGGCTGTAACAAGAGAAAGCACCTGAGTACACGGGAGTTGTGTCCCATGTTTCTGCTCATTCATTGGAGATGCGTGTGATCTGTAAACAGGGTGAATATGTTCCCTACAAGTAATACTGCAGTTTGCCCACAGCCCATTTTACTGCCAGACACTTTCTCTATGGTTGGATACCTTTGCTCCTGAGGGAACAGCTTCCTACTGATAAACAGGATGGGATGTTCCCTGTCCTCTGGCTAAAGTTGAGACCAGACGGCCCCCAACCCACGACCTGAGGCATCCGTGTGAAGAATAAATGGCTTGAAAAAGTCTGGGGAAGACCAGACTGGGCTGGTGGTGATGGCTTTTTTCAGCTGCAGGAAAGCGGTAGTCACTGTGTCAGAGGGAGTCAACGGATCTTTTGTTTTTACTTTCTTTTGGAGGAGGTCCATTAGAGGTCCTGTGATCTCGGAATATTGTGGTATGAGCCTCCTGTAGTATCCCAATAATGCCAAGAACAACCTTACTTCCTTCCTTGTGGAGGGAAAAGGGGTTTCCAGGATGGCCCTTACCTTCTCTTCCTGAGGGGCTATCACCCCGTTCCCTAGTACATAGCCTAGATACCACACCTTTTGGAAACCAATACTGGACTTCCTAGCGTTTATGTGGAGACCTGCCTGTTGCAGTGCCTGAAAGATTATTGTACAGTGGTGTATATGTTCCTCCCATGTTGGACTAAACACCACTATATCGTCTAGGTATGCCGAGAAGGTCCGGTATTCATGGAGTACTGTGTTCATTAGCCGGTCTTCTGACATTGTTTTTCCTCGTCTCCCCGTTCGTGTCTCCTTCCCTCCCCCTCCTCCTCCTCCCTCTGTGATTCTTTGATACAAATTGATACAACTATTTAACCTGCAACTCGCAACCTGCAAAGCGCTCTGATACCTCCGGGTCTAGCCAGCGCTATATAAAACTTTGCAAATAAGTCTCAGATTTACCGAGAAGTCATGAAACACAGGGCAGCAAGTGAAGTTCTGTGCTGCATTGAGTGAACGGGAAAGTGCAAAATATTGCCATATCTACAAAGACATGGTACTGTTCAGCACTCTTGCGTTGTTGTCACACTTTCAGTAGCCATATACCAACATAAACATCCTCGCACCATAGTACAAAGGTATCTGCATTGTGTTAGACACATTTCTGTGAGGGGATCGATTCCATAACAAAAACATTCTTTAAGCCTTTTCCCACTTTGTGTGTGTGCTGTACATTGCAACAGGAGAAATGAAAATCTTTCTCCTTGTTAACCTGGTTGTGCCACCTAACGGGGGCTCGGGTTTGTAGAGGAAGTAGGCTGTCCTTGAGGGGTTGTGTACAGGGCAAATTCTATAAGCAGTAGGGGCTTGTCAATTACTGTGCGGATGGCTGCCCATGGAAGGATGGCTTTCCGTAAAGTATTTGACACAAGGCAAAGGCCATATGCATTGGTGGTTTGGTCATCTAACAGAGGCTTGGATGTCTGGAGGGAGTAGGCTGTCGTTGAGGGTTGCGCACAGAGCAAACACCATCAGCAGCAGGGGCTTGCCCAGCCATGTATGGTTGGATGCCCATGGGGGTTGAATGTGCACATTGAGCGCAGCACAGGGTGGAGGGTGTGAGCACTAGAGGTCTGGCCATTGAAGAGGGCTTGGGAGTCTGGAGGGAGTGTGCTGTATGTGAGGGGTTGTGCAAAGGGCGAAGACCGTGCACAACAGTGGCTTGCCCACCAGAGTGCAGTTGGTTGCCAAAGGGAATCACTGTCTGCATGATATTTGGCACAGGGTAAAAGTCGTGCTCACTCAGGGTTTACTCATCTAATGGATGACTCAATGTCTTAACATACCCTTACATTTCTCTGCAGCAGGATATACCAGCCATAAAAAGCCCTATGCCCAAACCCCACTGGGCAGTCTACTCCCCCAACCCCTACATGTTCTTCGGGTGGTGTAGGACGAGACATGCAGCGAGTGCAAACCTGGCAGAATAGAAACAGAGCACTGTACATGAAAGTGGGGTTTGCGATGGAAGATACCTTATATCAAATGAGATTTTGTACATTTGAATTACATCACATTTCATAGATTTCCAACTATTTTTCACAAATTTACAATTCGAAGAATTACACAATATCTTTGGTTAAGTACTGAAACCAGGATTCAAACCCAAATTCTAAAGGTTGCAATTAGCCACTTGACCTTATTGATCGTTTACAAATACAGTCGATTGTAATAAAGTTTAAAAGCCTTTCAGAACAAATGGGCTTTCCAAAATCTTGCAATTCTTTAATTAACTATTTGCCATGATCAATGTTCCTTGAACCAGTTGGGCCACAATATGATACTTGTTGATTTTGCTCAGTGCGAAATTAAATGTGAATAAAAATAAATATTAAATGTAGTGGATGGTAGTTAAGATCGAAAACTATAAAATACAAATCCTTACGACTGTTTGGAGAAGTTGTGAGATGAGAAATGGAGCATTCCCTTCACACAAAAATATTTTTTAAAAGCACAACGTCATCTATTGAAGGATTACTGTATCCTTTCCTTCCAATTTATTAATATGAAGTTGATGTTAAATTGACGTACAGAACCAGGTATATGGATTATGAAGTCAAAATGGCACTTAACAGTGAAATCGAACGTACCTGGGGCACCACACAAGGTGTTGATAGCTGTGGACTGGGAGGACAGCAACTCATCCAGGAGGCGTTGAGCTGTGGGAAGAATCTGTATAAAAAAAAGGAATTGTCAATATATCTAAAGTTTTAAACAGCATCCTGTTACACACTCTCAGTAGCTCACAAGTGAAGAATACGGCTTTTACCAATACATTGCAGACTACCATGGCCAATAAGGCTTTCTAATTAAAAAAGAACAACACAAGTCCGTTGTTTTGTACCCGAGAGAGGGTACAATGTAGTGTAAAATTCAGCACCACCTAAAATGTTTAGCTAGTCAGGAAATCGTTAGAGAAAGCAAAAATAAATAGTGCAAGATTACGTCAGAAAATGATTAGTACTACTGTTTCAACTAAAGGAAATTACCTCTTTAAAAAGTGATCAGTTTTTTAATGGTCAAGAGAGTACTGAAAGAGCTAAATTAAAATTACAAGAACTTCTTCTATAACAATGCTAAGGAGATTTACTGAAGAAATACACCTGATCAGTTTAGTGTTTTTTTTTTACTTCGTTACCCCACAGTCTACATTCATGTATTTGTAACTTTTGGCATCTGGGTCCAGTGGTCTTCACCGGGGTCTCGCTCCCTTGCAAGGAATAGGTAGTTGGGAATTTCACCGTTCAAAATATTATGGAACATTTAAAGTCATCACCACCTAACAAGGTTTAAACTTCTATGTGGAGCTTTAATCAAGGCAACAGGCCGGGCCATGGATACAGCACAATTGTATAAGACCTTAACAATGTAAAATTTATAAAAGGCGAATTTCTTTCATTTAAAGGTGCCATGTAAATGCAATGAAAAAAGTAAAATTTGACCCATCGCAAAAATAAATAAAATCATTAAATAAAGAGAGATTAAAGCAATGATTTGCAGAGTAGCACTGCCACTGAGGTGGACTCATTTTTAGGTGGATGAGCCACATGCCTTTACTTACAATGAAGACAGTGGTTGAAGTGTGCTAATCCACTACAAAAGGCTGTATTGTATGCTCTGGAAGGCGAATGCAAAATGTGAACAACACTCCAACAGTCCAATAGATAAAGAAGGCTGACTGAAAGACTGAGTGTGAGTTTATTTGAAGGCAAATAATTATACATACACACACATGAGCAACTGATTACTCGGAGATTTATATGTGAAAACATCTGGTTTCATATTATATCAGGATGTCAGGTGTTACCTCTGCTTAGCTCTTTTTCTTGATGGGATATCCAAAGATATTGGAGTAGACAACTCACTCAGTTATGTGACATGTTTCATCATCGGCGCCTATCCACACCCTAGTAAGATGATACTACCAGGGCTGACTTGACCATAGATGGGGTCTTCTAACTCCCAATTGTTGTCCTGTCCGCGTTTTAAAATGGCAACCAAGGGAGGGAGATCTTTTTCTGTCCAGGTCCCACAGATGTGGAACAAATTACCGGAGTCCCTCCGCAAAGAAGTAAATCTTCTTCATTTTAGGAAGTCATTAAAACACTCTTGTTTAGGGAAGCTTTCTGCTCCATTTGTGTAATGTTGTTATATCTATACCTTCTGTTTACCTACTCAGTTGTTGTTACTGCTTCTGTCATGAGTGCCTAGAGACCTGACAGTGATTTGGCGCTATACAAACCTCAGATAACAATAACAATAACAAGATGGAAATGGGAGTTATTAGATAAAGCAAGCTGGATAAAAAGGGACCCAGAAAAATGATGTATTAAATATACCTCTAAGTATACACAAATGTTTTACTTTGTTCGGAGGGTACCAAGGGTATGAATAAAAACTGGAAGTTAGTGGGTTCTATTGAACACAATTATACCCTTCGTTTTGGGGGCAACATGTTTCGGCTCTCACTATGAGCTCAATCAGGTCTTCGGCCTTCGTCAGGGCTGTGTCCCTGCTTTTTCATGTGCAAGCACACCATGCACACTCGTGAGACCTAAAGCTCTCATCTGTCTTATTTCTTTGCTCCAGAGGATTTTCTGCAAAACAAAAGGATCAAATAAAAGGAGAGAGGACTTAAATTCAGTCATCCAAGCAAAGTCAGGACAAATATGAATATTGGTATTTGTAATCGTGGAAAAAATTCCCGGACTCGGTTTGTTATCTGCAGTGTTTTATATACAAGTGAGATGACTCAGTTGAAGGAATCTTATACAGGTAGAGACAGCCAACACGTGTTTCGCCCCCTTACAAGGCCATCTGGCCTGGGGCTTCATTAGGGCTTTCTTATTCAGGAATAAATGCCAGAGTCAGGTTCGGTCTCCGCAAATGGCAGAATTCCTATGTGTCAAAACCCTTAGTATTAGTTTTGAATCCTTATTGTCCATTATGCGTGGTGCTAAGGTTCCTGGTCATAATTCTTATCTATTGTGAGGGGGCGGAGGTGTGCTTATACATTTATAGGACTATAGTTCCGGTAAGAAGGTTGCTATTGTTACGACATATGGGTTGAAAACCTTACTCTGATTTTTAAACGTCGTCAGAGCCACATTTCTTGGAGGGGAAATGCCTCCAGTGTTTTCCAGTGTCATTCTGGTTCACTTGGTGTGTTTTGGGTGGGTGGGGGGGGGGGGTTGTGGAGCATGGAGAAGTGTGGCTCAATGATTAGAGCGGCAGACCCTGATGCAGAGGTCTAGCCCGGGACCAGGGTTCAATTCCCCGCCTCGGCGGGTCTTGGGCTCAAAATTCCACGGACCTGATAATTCTCGCCTCGGTGCCTATTCCAATCATGGAGTCCCACTCTGCAACACTAGGCAATAGCTTGCTTAATCTCCACAACGGCCCCCACAACGCTAAGGATGCCTGGCCTCCACCTTGGGGGTGCCCAGGAGTGGACGCCTCACAGGGAAAGCCAGGATGGGTTCCACAGCGGTATTCGTACAAGCGCCTTGAAACCCTTGCGGGTGAGTAGTGCGCTATACAAGTATCAATTTACATTTTTACATTGTGACATTAGTTAGTTCTAATACTCATCTTAGCAATCTGGTGCGGGTACAGTATCATTGCTGTATGTGGGTGTGGAGGTAATACAGAAGGGCTACGAAGTATGTAGCTCATCTAACATACTCGTGGTTATGAAAGTGAAGTCTACAGGATTTCGTTTAATCTGTTTGTAGGGATAGATAGGCGGTAGAGCCATCTCTGTTTGAGCTTCAGTAGTAGTTTTTCGTTTGCATTCAGTTGTAATTCTTCTATCACTGTCCATATAAAATCATTTTCTGTATGGGCTGTAGTGTGGAAGTGGCGCATCAGTGTGGTAACAATTTCTTTTACACCTGAATGTGCTCCTGGGTTCGTTGATACAGGTCCCGATTTTCGTTGTGGTCATGCCCACGTATCTCAATTGGCACTCACATGTGGTCACATAAACGACGTTGCTGCAGTTGCAATTTGTGTTTCTTTTAAGTATCTATGGTGTCCGTAGTCCCAGGTGTATTTCTTTACTTGCTTTTGTTAAGGGGTAGATGTTGCAGGTACAAAAGGGGTAGTCGCCTGTCACCTCTGGTCGGTTGCACATTGCTTGCACTGTGCAGTCTCCAGAGATAGTCTGTCTGAGTCGAGTGTGTTCCAACAGGTCTCTGAGTGACCTCCCCCTCTTAAAGGGGAACATAGATTGTTTCAGGCTTAGGGAATCAGAGTTCAAGGTCTTCCAATGTTTTAGTATTCTTTTTCACTGTGTTGGAGTGTGTACCGTAGGTGGAGACACAAACCAGTCTGTTGTTTTTGGGTTTGGTGTGTGTCTCCAGGAGTGACTCTCTAGGGCTGTTTCTTGCCCTTTCCCTGGCTCTCCTGACTAACCGCCCTGGGTAGGACTTTTCATCCAGTTTGTTAGTCAATTTTTCTGCATGGATCCCATATGTTTGCTTTTCTGTGCAGTTTCTTCGTAGTCTGAGGAACTGACCCACCAATAAATTGTCTCCGAGAGCTTTTGAATGGAAGCTGTCATAACGGAGTAGATTGTTCACATCCCTTGGTTTATAAAATACCTCTGTTTTCAGTTCCTCATTTTCAGGCCATATTCTAAGGTCCAGGAAAGTAATGGATTCCTTGTTCATAGTCATGGTGAAATTGAGAAACTCTTCTTTTGTGTTTAGCCACTCTACATATCTTGTAGCTTCTGTTTCAGACTACCTCCTTATTATAAAGACATCATCTATGTATCTCTTCTATGTCACCACACTTGCTTCGCAGGGATTGTTGCTATTGTAGATGTTTTTCATTTCAAAATCATGGACATTCAGGCAGGCTATGTCTAGGGCAAGTGTGCTCCTGATAGACGTTCCGTGAATCTGTATGAAGAAATTTCCTTTGAATTGGAAAAAGTTCTTTGTTAGCACCATGTATGTGCAGTCCAGGATGAAACTTTTCGGTGTAATGGAGTTCCACCCATCTCCTCTCAGTATGATCTCTATTACTTTCAGGGAAGCTTCTTGTGGAATACTTGTGTATAATGCTTCCATGTCCAGTGTGATGAAGATGTCAGTTCTTTACTTTAAATTGATGTCCTGGAGTAATATCAGTATGTCTTTTGTGTCCTTCAAGTAAGAGGGCATCTTCTGTACCAATGGTACCAGGAAATGAACTTCAATAGCGGTTCCAGGGTGGATCTGATGCCAGAGACAATCGGTATCCCTGGGGGTGGGTTTTTGTTCTTACGATTTTTGGCAGTAAGTAGAAATAAGGTGTTTGTGGGTTCTCCTCTTTGAGGAAATCTGCCTCTTGAGCTGTTATCCAATCTCTCGCTTTTCCTTTCCTGTCCTTCGTTTATCAAGATCCGGATATCTTCTACGATTTCTTTCATGGGGTCCCTCTGTAGTATTTTGTAATTCCGGGGATCATCGAGGAGTCTTCTGCATTCTCTGCGATGCATCTCCAGTGGCATAACCACTGTGGCTATCCCTTTTTCTGCCAGTGTTATGACAATATCGTTCATCTTGCTCTACACGTGTGAGGTTGTTGAACACAAGTCTTTTGTCATCCCTTAGTTTATCGACTTCCAAAGTCACAGCTTTTTTGAATGCCAGTACTGCCAGTGGCATCGTATGATTTGGTGGATTGAAGTTGGATTTACTTCTCAAACATGTGTTTTAGTCTTCCTCTTATTAGGGTAGTGTGTAATTGTCAGTAAAGAAGATGGAAAGTCTTAGTCTTCTGAAGAACTATGCCAGTTCAATCCTCAAGTTGAATATATATGGATTTGCCGTTGGGACAAAACAGAGTACCTTGTTGAGTACTCTTAGTTGGGTCTCTGTGAAGACGACAGGCCTGAGGTTTACTACTCCAGTGTGCTACTGCTGTTGCCTGGGCATGGTTCCCGTCTGCTATTTCTTGCTGCTGTGTTTTCCATTGTACTGTTGGTCCCCTTCGTCTCCCTCTTCCTGGGTTTTGGCTTCTCCCTAAAAAAGGCACCTGGAAGGGTTGCCATTGGTAGCCAAATTGGGTGGGGGGGGGGGGGCGGAGTAGGAACAGCGGTTGGACATAAGGACCCCATCCATATGGTTCTGGTTGGAACGGTATGGCTGGTTGGCTGGAGCCCCTATTTATATGTGGGTGTCCTCCCTCCTCTTTTCCTCATGTGCCAGGTTTGGTTTGTTCCCTCTCCTGAGGAGTTTCTTCCAAACCCTTTGTTGCCAGTGTCAGAGAAGTCTGATTTGTACGACTTCCTGGGGCTGTATTCTGCCTTGGAGTAGGGGAAAGTTCCCTCAAAGGTGAAGCGTTTAAGGACTTTTAAAAACTTGTTGATATTTGCTTGAGTCAAATATTCTTTGTGTTCGTTGATGATTTTGTTATTCTCTTCTAGTTTCTTTTTGTATATAGCGATGGTCATTTGTGTTTTTAGCCCATTTTCCATTGTCTTACTATCAACCAGGATGGCAACTGATTCTCTTTGCTGTTTGTATGATCAGAACCTGCCATTCCGTCCTGCACTTCAATGCTATGAGGGATCAGCAGTGTCTGAATTCAGGGTCATTCAGAAAGATCCAGGGTGCATTGGAGATTATTAGAACGTTTGGGGCTATATTGCCCCGAAGGTATTCGGTCATAATAGCTCCATGCAGAAGTGTATTTAATTGGGTTCGCTTCATTTCAGTGAGTGACTCCCAATCACCAGTGTTTTGGTTGGTTTGTGTCAATTCCAATTCAGAGATCAGGGAAGGTGCTGCTAGGCTAGATGATATTATATCATCATTGAATGCACGGCCCTCTGCCATTCCTCAATCTAGGTAATGGTCCAAATGGTGGCCTTTGCTCTTATTCCTATAACTTTATTGGCTCTCTGGGCTATGGGGGTCCCCCTATACTTGTAATCACCAACAGAGAGTGACAAGTAGTGGAATCAGTTGTACTCTCCCAACTTATCGTGACATGCTTCATCATCGGTGCCCATCCACAACCAGGACGCACTCAACTATAGATGGAAATGGGAGTTCTTAGATAAAGCAGGCGGGATAAGCAGAGACCCAGAAAAATGATGTATTGAAAATATCTCAAGGTATACCCAACGGTTTTACTTTATTAGGAGGGTACCAGGGGTATGGCTAAAAACGTGAATTTAGTGGGTTCTATTGAATACAATTATTCAATTATACCCTTCGTTTTGGTGCCAACTTGCCAACAACTACTGAAGCTTGAACAGAGATGGATCCACCCCTTATCTGGCATTACAAATGGATTAAACAAGGAAATCCAGTGGACTTTGCTTTCATAAACACAAGTATGTTAGATGAACTACATACTTTTCAGCCCTTCGGTAACTCCTCCACACCCACATACGGCAATGATACTGTATCCGCCACAGATTGCTAAAATGAGTACAGAACTAACTGATGGCACAATCACCCTGCTCAAAACACACCAAACGAACCAGAATGATACTGGAAAACAATGGAGGCATTTCCCCTCCAAGAAGCGGGGCTCTGATGACATTTAAAAATCAGGGTAAGGATTTCAAACAACCTTCAGGCGCTTTACAAGACATCATTACATTACATTACATTACATTCTTTTCGGAACTATAGTCCTATGAAAATATAAGCACACCTCTGCTCCCCACAATAGATAAGAATTATGACCGGGAACCTTAGCACCACTCATACTGTACAATAAGGATTCAAAACTAATACTAAGTGTTTTGACACAATGAATAGCATGAAACACTCTAGGACTGTCTTTCTCAAAAAGCTTTATTGTCCGGTGATAAAACACAAAAGCAAAAAATACAGCAATACCAATAAAAAGCAGAATTAATTTAAATACACAAAACTTCAGACTTCCAAGAGCATTACCCACCAAACCTCATTTGTAAATAATGCACTGATTATTTGAATCGGCACTAAGAAATGGAGCTCGTAAGCGGAGACCGCATTTCCAAGACGTCAAACGGTCGCTGCATTATGGCGCAACGGTCAGCGAGAGCAAACACGATAAAAACGAACCACCGCCGGCAAATCAATCTACTGGCGGCGGTCACAGTGGCAGGACCTAGGTAATCCAGAGGTGCCTGGATCTTTGATAAAGTAAGTTTCTGTGCATGAGTGAGAGTTGTGGACACGGCGACCTGTCTTCACAAGTCGCTGGTCAATAAAAAAGCTTGGAGATTTACACCCTCCCCCCGCCCCCCCCCCCCCGGAGGCAGTACGGCACCCACCACCAATGAGCGTGTAACAATGAATGATTCAGGCATAATTAACATCAGGGGGCACAACCATGAGAGCTATCTGAATTGAATTATATGTTGGATTTGGGCACATAATAATCAGACGTACTGATATTAAAATCCGATAAATTCTTTATGCAAAACGAAACTAAACACGTTATAGGTGAAGACGGCCCACCCCACCAGGCACTGTCCCATTCGGCATATACCTTCTAAATAAAAAACATAGCAATTTTTAGTATTCCTTTCATTTCCTTGTGCTTGTTCATTTATCCATCTTAGAATGTTTTACATGTCACAGTGACAAGCATTCCATTTGTCTGGTGGTTTTGAAATGTTTGTCAGTTGCTGCCAGCTTTTACTAAAGACGACACTGCTGTTTGTTTTCAAACAAACAAATATTTGTTTCAAGTGCAGTAATGCACCCCATTTTAGAACAGGACGTCCATGTCCTGCTAGGAATGTTAATTGCAGGATGTGTGGAAAATATGGTCACTTTTCAAAAGTTTGCCAGAATGTTAAGAAAAATTCTGATTTTATACATGATCAAAGACAAAGTAACATACCTTACTTTTCATCTTCTGTCACAAATGTGTGTACTGCAGAATCTAAGGGTGATGTTTTAGAAAAAATTGAAGATGATCTGAGAGATATGGTTGTGGTGGTTACAGATGTTGGTGTTGTAAATGACCAATCTTCAGAATATGTTGACCCATATGTGGAGATTGGTATTGGTACAAAGGTTTTGTGTCTGTTAGTGGATTCTGGTGCAAGAATCACTATGATTGACCAAGAGAAGTTTTGTGAAGTTTGGGGGTCAAAAACGCTGTTACCTCCCGATAGGTCTCCTGTGTCGTATGAAGGTAGAACTATTGAATTAGCTGGATATTTTGAGGATACTTTAAAATTTAGAGGCAGGAAGATTTTTGGGAAACTGTATGTGGCCATCAAAGGATTGAATATTCTTGGTTGGTTCCATCAAGGGTTATTCAAAATGGTTCTTAGACCAGGCACAAAAGATCAGGTATCTATCATTAAGTCAGATGAGTTTGGTGATGTGTGGTGTGAAAAATTTCCTTCGGTTTTTAACAAAAAACTAGGTAAGATTAAAGGTTTTACTCACTGCATTAAAGTTAAGGATGGGGGGGTACCTGTCAAGCACAGACTCAGAAATTTACCTTTTAGAGTAAGGGATCAGTTGGAGAAAGAACTCAAAGATTTGTGGTAGTAAAGGTATCATCGAACCTATTGAGTCTTCGCTTTGGCTTAGTCCATTGGTCGTCGTTAAAAAGAAAAATGGTGATCTTCGCGTATGTGTGGACTTACGCAGCTTAAGCAAGAACATATGGATTGATTCTCATCCCCTTCCAAAAATCTCAGACATGTTGTGCATGATTAATGGTTCCAAATGGTTTACGAAGTTGGATCTAGCTTCGGCCTACCATCAGGTTGTTCTAGATCCATCTTCTAGACATTTAACAGCTTTTGTCTCACCTATTGGCTCCTTCCAGTACTGTCGGATGCCATTGGCCTAGCCTCCGCCGCTGCGGTTTTTCAAAGAATCATGTCTAATCTTCTAAAAGATATAGATGGGGTTGTTGTATTCCAAGATAACGTGTTGGTTCATAGTGAAACATCAGAGGGACATCATAAAGTGGTCTGTTGTGTTTTAAGAACTTTGTGTGAGGCAGGGGTTGTCTTGAAGAAGGAAAAATGTGTCTTTAAGGTACAGAAGATAGAGTATTTGGGGCATGTGTTGTCTGAAAATGGTGTGGAGCCTAGACCAGGTCTAGTCAAAGCTATTGTGGATTCAGCCACACCCAATGACAAGGTAGGTTTGAAATCTTTTATTGGGTTGTGTGAGTTTTATCCGCGTTTTTTGCCAGATTATGCTTCAAAAGTTTAACCGTTGTCTAATAAAAGTGTTCCTTTTGTTTGGGACAAAGAGTGTGATGCTGTTTTTAAGTGGATCAAAGAACGTTTGGTCAGTCCCATCATTTTGAAGCCTTTTGATCCTAATGTTACATGTACTATTACTGTAGATGCTAGTGGGGTTGGTTTGGGTGCCATTCTCACTCAAAATGTCAAGAGGCAAGAACATACTTTGGGATATGCTTCAAGAGTTTTGCATGGCTCAGAATTGAATTTTTTAGTTATAGAAAGAGTTGTTGGCATGTTGGTGGTCCATAAGAAAATTTTCACCATATGTTTGGGGTAAACATTTCAAGTTATGCACGGATCACAATCCTCTTGTGCCTATTCTTTCTGGAGACAAAATGAAGGAACATACGCCCAGAATTGCGCATTTATCCACCAAACTTTTACAGTTTGATTTTGAGGTTTCGTTTATTCCGGGATGTAAAAATGTTAGAGCGGATTATTTTTCTAGGCATCCTGTAGAATGTGGTGAAGGTCTCATGGATGTTTACGATGAGAATGATTGCTTTGTGGCTGCTGTTATTTTGGATGAAATGTAGGCTATAAGTGAAGGAGAATGGAGAAGAAAAATAGTCTGAGGACATTCTACTTGGTGACTTAATCAAATGTGTGAGAGGTGGTTGGCCTAAAGAGAAGAATGCCCATGATTCTCTTCAGACTTTTGTGAAGGTAGCTAATGAGCTATCTATTCAAGATGGATTATTGATGCGTGGAGATAGATTAGTTCCTCCAGATTCTCTAAGATCTAGGTTGATTCTGGGTGCTCATGAAGGCCATTTGGGCAGAACGTTTACAAAGAAAAGATTGAGGGAAAATTTCTGGTGGCCACAGATGGATAAGGACGTGGATACTTTTGTAGAAAATTGTGTTATTTGTTCAAATTCTGAGAAAAGTTTGAAAGTACGGACACCTCCTCTTCAACCTATTGATCTACCTAGTAGACCGTGGGAGAAAATTGGCATTGATTTATTAGGACCATTTAATACTCTTCCCATGAATGCAAGGTTTGCTATCGTCGCCATTGATTATTATTTGAAATGGCCAGAGGTTCGTTTTATTAATGAACCCAATTCTGTTAATATCATCGACTTTCTGAAGGATATATTTTTACGAGAAGGGTGTCCAACCACTATTGTTAGTCAAGAGTTTGAGAGTTTTCTTCTCCAAAGTGGCATCAAACATTGTAAAAGTGCTTTTTATCACCCTCAAACCAATGGTTTAGTGGATCGCATGAATCCAGTAATTAATAATTGTGTACAGTGGGCTTTAGCTAGTCGGTGTAATGTTCAGAACGCAGTAAGATCCATGTTATGGTTTTATCGTACCACGCCTCATACTTCTACAAAGGTATCTCCTTTCGAACTTCTAAAGGGAAGAAAGCCTTGCTCAAAGGTTTGCCCTGGTTGGATGGCCAGATGGGTTAAGATGAACACTTTAAACAATGTAGACAGTATTGTTAGAGGTAATGTTTCTCATGCACTAATTCGACAAAAAAAATATTTTGATTCTAGAAAGAGATCTGTTTCACAAGTCATTGAAATTGGTGATTTAGTTAGGATCAAGATCCCCACACATGCGAAGAAGGGTTTGTCTAAATTTTCAGAACCTTTCAGAGTTGACAAGGTGTGTGGTAATGCGGTAAGGGTTAATAACAAAAATTGGTGGAATTTATCTAGAGTGGTTAAGGCAAATAATCATTCAGGACTCAAGGTGAATGAGGTAAATGATCAATCAGAACACAAGTCTGATATTTTGTATAGACCTGCATCTAATGATTCTTTTGTTTCTCCTTCATGTAATGATTCTTATGCCACATGTTATAATACTATTGATGCTCCCTCTTCATCAAGTTTACGGAGAAGTGAGAGTCCGCGATCCTTACCTGTAAGATACCGATGATATTTTTCCGCTGTTTCTGTTCCTCAGCTTTGAGGCACCGAGGTCTGAGTTATAAATGTTCACTATACTTATGCTTTCTTCTTTACTTTCTTTTTTTTTTGTCTTATTTGTTTTTTTTATTTTGTTTATTTCTTTTGTTGTGTTTAGAGGAGGAGGATAATGTAGTATTCCTTTCATTTCCTTGTGCTTGTTCATTTATCCATCTTAGAATGTTTTACATGTCACAGTGACAAGCATTCCATTTGCCTGGTGGTTTTGAAATGTTTTTCAGTTGCTGCCAGCTTTTACAAAAGACGACACTGCTGCTGCGCAGCACCTGCTAAAGATAATAAACTTATCTTTCAAACCGTTTATTGTAGTTGCCTAATTACTACACAATTGTAACAGGCGGTTGGGTTTTTGACATTATCAAAATGGAATGTACAACAATTAACACTAGAGGTCCAATGGAGGTGGACTCTCCACAACATCGATTTCCCTTGCAATCAACGGTCCAGTGGAGGAGGGATCTCCAGGACAGCTTTTTTGGCTATGATAGCAATAAGGGGTCACCACCCGGAGAAAAAAAGAAAAAATAAAGAAAGACAGACAGACCTAAAAAGCTCAGACAGTAAGCCTAAGCATATACTCACCAACAAAAAATGCTTATGCTGGACCTTTTCCTCCCAAGTGTGTGACTACAAGACAGCACCACCTGCACGAACCGAATGACCCTTGAAGAGACGCACTAGAGGGTAAGCTTAAACATGGCAGGTGTGAATGACACGGTATGCAGGTGGCCGCACTAGATAGACCGTCTACTACACAGTCAAATCACTGTGACATCTGGACCTAGATGTTATATCACTATATAGGAAAGACATCAACTGTTCAGATTTTTTGGGATATGTAGTCATATCAAAAAAACTTCACGTTCACTGGGGAGCACATAGTTTCAACGAAAAACTTCATGGTTTCAGAAAGGAAGGTTAATGTCAGATATGAAGATTAAAGCCTAACGCTACTTCATTATTCCATAAAAATGGTCCACCCTTAAGAATGTGTTGAGACGTATATAACAAGTCAGGATGGAAGGCTGAAATTAAGGCACCTTCCCTTTTATTTGATCCTTTTGTTTTGCAGAAAATCCTCTGGAGCAAAGAACCAAGACAGGTGAGAGCATTAGGCGTCATGAGTGTGCATGGTGTGCGTGCACACAAAAGAGCAGGGACACTGACGATACAGCCTTGACGAAGGCCCCAGACCCGATCAGGCTCATAGTGAGGGTCAAAACATGTAGGCACCAAGTCAAGTCAAGTCAAAACCACTTTATTCGATTTAGTTAAAAATCATAAAAGCATTCTACAATCACATCACAGGAAGGGCAGTACCAATTCATAAGCAAATACAAAAAGCATCAATCAGTGATAATTTCATAAAAATACATGATATGAGGAAACAACAATAATAATTAATTTATATACATTATAAAAATATATCATAAAAAGAGTAAATACTCAATAAAATAGACATTTAAAATGAGAACAACATCCATTTCATTTATCTTCACAAAACACTAAAATTTACATCTTTAAGTCTTTTCCTCCTGATCCTAACCGCAGCAACAAGGTAATTGGCCACGCTAAACATGGCCAACGTAGAATCCAATAGTTGGAGGTACAGGAGAGCAGGTTTTGCCTGATAAAAAGCTTTTTCCTTCAATAATGGTACAAGGTATTTCTGTCTGGGCTCAATAAAGAAATTACAAAATAGCATAAAGTGCATATTATTTTGTGTAGAAAAACTATCACAGTTGCAGACAGGGGCATCCTCCTCCTTAAACCAACCTTGACTATCACACAAAACTGTGTAAATCTGGTTAAACCGAAGTTTAACCAGGAGCCACCTATGAAAGGGGATAGTGACGATAGTAAGGTACGGTTGGATGGTAAGACGCGTAATGGTCAGGTAATGGGCTCTGACCGTGGGCTTGAGTAGTTGGCGTTCTTCCCTCTCCACATTTTTCATTGTTATAAAATTGGCCTTCACCCAAGCTAAATCTGATTTCTTAAGACCCTGCGGGGTAAGAAAAATATCAGGACGACCCAGATCCAAAGAGCACTTTTGTATATGTGAAAGCCAAATAATATTTTTATAATTGTCTAGCTTTAAACAGTCCGCCAGTATTTTATGATTTAGACCCAAATTTTTATTGGTCCAAAGCCTTATCCATAACAAGATAGGAGCCATAAGAAGGGTGTCCGATATATAACCAAGCCCAACTTCCTGGTGGACTGAAAACGTGGCTGTAGATTGGGGAAGCCCTAAGGTGGAACGCAGGAATTTATTTTCTTCCCTTTGAAGTGATTCACTATTTACATAGCCCCACAGACCCGAGCCGTACCTGGCTATTGCCACTGATTTTGCCCTGTACAAGTTAAGTAAGGCACCTGTGGGCTTCCCGCCCAGTCTCCTAGCAAAACTTAGGATAGCAGTGGCTGAGCTTCTAACCGCTTTGGTTTTAGCTACAATTTGCGGAGCCCAACTCCCCTTGGTGTCAAAAATTACACCCAGGTATGTAAAAATTTTAACATTTGTGATCACGTCACCGTTGCAATAAAACTGTCTGGGGTTGTTTTTACCAACCCCAAAAGCCATGACGTGTGATTTGGAGTTGTTTATCACTAGGTCTAATGATAGCATAAAATCATTAAAAGCATTTAAAAGTTTTTGTAGACCTATGGGAGTCCGAGGTATTAAAGTGGCATCATCCGCGTACAGGAGAACCGGGATACGAGTTTCCCCTGCACGCGGAGTATCCAAGGTAGCAGATAAAAGAGTTTCCTCAAGTGAGTTTATATACAAGGTGAAGAGCATGGGCGCAAGAATGCAGCCCTGCCGCACTCCCCTGCTAGATTTGAACCAGGCGGTACGATTACCTTCTTGATCCATTCAGCTTTCAGATCTTTGTGTAATTCTGCCAAAAAAGATACAAGGGGGGGATCAAGACCCAGCTTTAGCAACATGGTCCACAGCCGAGCTCTATTCACCAAATCGAAAGCTGTGGACAGGTCCATAAAAGCAACAACAATTGACCCTTTTTTAACAGTTGTGTATTTCGAAATTAACAAATGAAGATTTAGGCATTGGTCCTCAGTCCCCCTCCCAGCACGGAACCCATATTGGGCATCTACTAGAATATTATTATCTGTGGACCAGGTGTTAATTCTAGCAAGCAGGACTTTGCCCAAAATCTTCATTGAAGAATCCAATAACGAAATTGGTCGAAAACACTTTGGGTCGCTTCTTAGGCCCTTTTTGAAAATAGGTACTATAATAGCACATGACCATGTTTTTGGCAAACCCCCCTCATACACACAATTAAAAACATTAGCTAAAATCTCAGCCCACATCTCCGAGTTAAGTTTGTATAGGTCCGGGGGAACCCCATCCGGGCCCGGGGCTTTGTTTGCAGCTGAGCCTAAAATTGCCAGCTCTACTTCTGATTTGGTAAAATCTAAATTAATGGGAGAAGAAGGGGAGTAAGGTATTTTAAACACCTCAGCAATTTCATTGGAACCATATATAATGGAGAAATGATTAATCCAGTCTGCTTCAGATATGTTAATATCAAGATCCAAATTGTTTGTATGAGAGAACAAAGGATTATTAATTATAGCCCAAAATTTGGAGCTATGTTTAAGGGTTATGGGGTCCATCAAAGAGTCCCAGGCTTCATCTTTGATGGCTTTTTTCCGAAGTTTGACTGCCAAAGCGTACTGTCTTCTTAGATCTGCCACCAAAGTCCTGTCTCTAGGCGATTGTTTAAGTCCTTTCAGCAGAGCTGAGTGTGCCTGTGAGCAAGAGTGGTCAAACCATCTACACACTGGGACAGAACCCCTCCCTGGTTTGACTCTAAGCTCTTTATCCACTCTAGCACAGATAGCTTCAAAGGCACTCACAACTTCCCCTCCCCTCATCTCTCTATTCATACATTTCCCAAATTCGACTCCCATATCCTGCACAATACGACCATGAAAATCCTCTGGACAGACTTTACACCATTTGAGGCGTCTGCCTTGGTCCTTACTCCTCACGTCCCTTATAGAGGTAGCCCTTACTACTCCTTTATACAAACCAGAAAGAGCATCCAGAACCAATAGCACAGGGTTGTGGTCACTAAATCCACTAACAATTGCGTTATAAAACAATACATAACGAAGGAGCCCTGGGGACATAAAAAAGTAGTCAATAATCGATTCACTGCCCCTTGCATTGTACGTGACCACACGGTTTGTTGTATCTGAGAACCCTGGTTCATATAGGTCATTTGATGAGAGCAAGTTTTCCATCGCCACACCCTTAGAACTGTGTTCAAAGTGTGGCGGTGAAGTGTAATCAGGACCGTTTTCATCAATAATCTGGCAATGGGACTCACACAAATGAACATTAAAATCACCCATCATTATGCACTGGACAAAAGTGGTTTGTTTTGACATGTATTTAGTTAAAAAGTCAGATAAACCATCTAAAACAAAATTTGGGGGTCCCCCCTGCATGGAGTTGTAACAGTTTATTAATACAATCTTATTCTTATCCGCCAAACAGATTTCCACCAGCTGAAAATAGTGAGAAGAACTAGGAATTTCTCTAACATTACCTGCAATTTTAACTGAGACAAGGAATAGCAAACCCCCTCTGTCCCTACCCGATGTGGAGCTCAGGGCATCAACAAAGAAAGAAATGTATCCTTCTACCCAGAAACCTTTATCTTTCGTCCAAGTTTCTTGTAATGCGACTATATCATGGTTCTTCACTGATTGTAACCAAATAGGGTCATCTTGTTTTGCCCGTAGGCCCGCGATGTTCCATGATACTAACCGTATGTGCCCTTCCCCTAACTGTAATGGGTCATTAATAACAGGTTCGACTCTAACAACAGGTAGGGCCACATCAGTATTAACTGGGAGTTGGCAGGTCAGGTTATCCTGTTCGGGTACAGGTGCTAGTCATTCAATGTCTACTCCATCAGCTAATGCTGAAAACATGTTTGACAATGGTAGATCGTTAGAGGGTGTATTCCTTACAACATTTACTACACCATTAGCTTTAATTGGCTTAGTCATCCATACATTAGTAGGCATGGGTGAGATAAGATTGTCCTCTGCCCAAGTGTTATCAATAGACTGTAACTTGATGTTCTCATTTACAACTGACCTATGAGGACGGGGATAAAAGAAACCCAGAGGCATCGCCCGAACCCCTTTACTTACAGGATCCAGAGGGGAGTCATCCCAGAAAAGTCGACTCGCGACATTCTTAGATTTAAAATTTACAATGACGCAGTCTCCAGATACCTCATTCTTGCTTCTACCCACCCAGTTTACCCGTCTACTTGTTACAATATTGTCTGCGATGTTACTTTCTCCCATGCAGTTGGCGTTACACCATTTTTTAACGTGCCTAAGCAGGGACTCATGTTGTTCTATCGTCCCGTCTTCAAGTTTAGGCACGTTAACCAAAATTGCGACAAAGGGTGTTGCATCCGGAGGTAAATTTATTGGAGGTACCCTTTTTTCCGGAGCCCCCCACTGGCCTCTAGGCCTTGTGGAGCAACTTGCACTGTGGCCAGCCTCTGTCGTGGGGATATATATTCCATTATCTACTTTCCCTTTTGGTGGCACAGGTTTGACAATAGGTAAAAGAGGGATATTGACTGGTCTAGTTATGGGTGGGTCACAAACTTTAGGGGCAGTGATCTGTACAACTGAGGGACATGGAGCCAAAGGCATAGAAAATGCAGGGGCCCGAGTATTAAGAACATCATTGATACGATCACATTTTGCCATAAGGTTCTTAACACAGTCCTTCAGAGTTTCATTAATATCCGAGGCAATCTGGATTAAAGCAGTCTCAAGTCTATCTGTAAACAGTTTTTCCAATAAGGCCATAATGACTTCCTCCGTCAGAAGGGCTGGCTGGGTAAAACCAGCCACAGTTAAAGCCGACCTTCCAGCACCCCCGGGGTTCATAGGGGAGTTAGGTATCACGATTTCAGGTATGGCCGGGCATGAAAGAACTGTAGCAGGAAGTGACAAAGTGGGTCTACAAGCCTCAATAATGACCCGAGGCTCCAATGGTATACAATTTATGGTGGAGGAGTTCGAAGTATCAACAGACCCAGGACTAGGAGCAAGGCCCAGTTCACGCTCGGACTCAGCAATCTGAGATGATAGTTCCCCCACCTTAGTAGTTAGATATGTGAGTATACTTGTAGTATACTTAGGCACCTTCGCTTTAGCTTCATCAGCCGCTGGTGTTGCCAGTTTGCGCTTACCCATTGAGGAAGATGTTAAGGACGTGGCCCGTCCCGTCCCTGGTCGTCCTTGGACGGCCTTAGACGGCCCGACCTCTGCCCGGGCTCCGCCCGGCGCCACCCGCGCGCGTCCCGCGATGCGGAGGGGTTGGCCCGCCTTTGTAGCGCCTCCGGGCGCGCTGTCTGCGGGGACCGGAAGTACACGCAAAGCCCGCTGGGAGCTGTAGTCTCCAGCCGCCGAGTTGGTGATGGCGGCGAGACCTACAGCGTTCCTGGACCCAGGGGCAGAGGCTGCGTGTGGCGAGATGTCCAGGTAGGGTTCTGCTGCTGCTGATGCGAAAGCCTCCCGCTCCACCGAGGGGCTGGCCCGCCTTTGTAGCGCCTCCGGGCGCGCTGTCTGCGGGGACCGGAAGTACACGCAAAGCCCGCTGGGAGCTGTAGTCTCCAGCCGCCGAGTTGGTGATGGCGGCGAGACCTACAGCGTTCCTGGACCCAGGGGCAGAGGCTGCGTGTGGCGAGAAAATAATGGGTATAACTGAATAATTTTATTCAATAAAGTAAAACCTTTGGATATACCTTGAGGTATTTTGAATACATCAGTCAAAAAATCTTTATTCAGCTAAATTATAGCTATAAAAGAGCAAATAAAACATTGTTTAACAAAAGTAAACATGATCAATTTTAGCAACATAATCAATACCCAGAAATTCATTTTCCAACAATATTACGCAGCCAAACTGCAGAGGAGATATACTTATAAACCATAAAACAAGTGAGTTCATCATTTAAAAGAAGAAGATGACATAATGCAAGTTGACACTTTCTAATGGTTAAAAATCTTAATAATGTTTTTTAAAAAGTGCATTTAGGGTTAAGGTAAAGTTTACAAAAAAACAAAGTGCAGAGTGCTCTGTGTAGAAATTGAGTTGCATGGACACAAATCTAATTTAGCATCTCAATATGCATCACTTGGGTACGAAACCAACAAGTGAGCAATTCCCATCCTGAATCTAATCAAATAAAACATCTCGGCTTTGTTAAAAGAGAAAGAAAGATAGGATTCAATTTGTGGGGAGCTTATTAACAATGAGTGCTCTACAGCCCTTTTTTGACCATCTCTTGGCTATCTCTTACATTCATCAAATATAATAGGAAATCACTTTTAAGCATGTCTTTTGGATTTGCAGAAATGTTTCTAGGTCTATTAAAACAATCCTGAAATCACAACTTCTCCAGTTGATCTTGCAGATAAGACAGCCAATGATTTTTTTACACAATGCAGTTTCAAACAATCTCAATTTTTTAATAAATCTAAAAATGGCCTCCACATTTTTGTTAAAGCCTCCAATCCTTGCGTGAACTAGGTGGGATCAAGTGTTTTTTCATTAAAAAGAATGCCTAAATAAGAAAAAGTTGGCACCTGACACAGTATTTCATTCTTTATATAAAATGTCTTTGTTTTAGATGGTGATTTACCCGCTACCATAACATGTGATTTTGCAACATTTGTTTTTAACCCAAGATCACTCAAATTTGTTAAAACTGGTTAAAAGTCTTTGTAGTCCCACCCTGGTTCTTGACATTAGGACACAGTCATCAGCGTGCAACAGGGCTGGTAGAGTCCTACGGCTTTTTATGGGTGCATCTACATTCCCGGTTATAGTGTGACTTTCTAAGTCATTTATGTATAAACAGAATAGGAATGGGGTGAGTACACATCCCTGGCGAAACCCACAGTCCATCTTTATGGGTGGGGTAAGCTCGCCATCTACTCCGTATCGTACTCTTCCTGTGACTCCCTGATGCATTGTGGCTAAAAAGTGGACAATAAATGGATCAATGCCCATGAGCAGCATTTTCTCCCACAGTTTCCCCCTCTGCACCAAGTCAAAGGCAGACGTTAGGTCCATAAACCCAAGGTTTAAGGACACTGACTTAGCCATGGTATACTTGCCAATGACCAGGTGCAGGTTGAGGCACTGTTCTACAGTGCCCAGGCCTTTCCTGAAGCTGTATTGGACAGCGGTGAAATTACCGTTTTCTGTTATCTATCTCTCCAGTCTGTCCAATATTACTCGTCCCATAATCTTACAGGAACTGTCTATTAGTGAGATTGGTTGATAGCATTTAGGATCCGACCTGTCTCCCGTTTTGTATATAGGGACTATTATGACTGATCTCCAAGACTCTGGAGGACCCTGGGCAGCGTAACATCTTAATATGTTGGTTAGAAACGGTAGCCACAGGGAGATGTTTGCTAAAAATAAGTTTACGGGTATTCCATCTGGCCCTGGGGTTTTGTTCTTTACAGTCTGGGAGAGTGCCCTATTTACCTCAGCTAAAGTTGGGGGTTCCAAAGGAGATGCCACATATAGGGGGTGGGCATCACATTGTGTCTCAGTGCTATTACTCTAAAGACCAGCAAAGTGTTTAACCCACATTTCAGGCATAATTGTTACGTCAATATTACAATTTTTCATGTCACTAAAATACTCTTCATTGACAGTATTCCAGAAGAGTTTGGAATCTTTGCACTGAGATGCCAGATGCAATTGGCCCCTTGCTTCTTGCCTGATCTCCATCTTACATTTCTCCAGTGTGCTTATAGTCTATACGCATATGTCTCACTTCCACCTTGACTTGTGGTTTAATTTTTAAGGTCTTAATTTATTTATTTTGTAATTGAGAACATTCCCTATTGAACCACCTTTTATTTTCCTGTATTCTGTTAGGCTGGTTCTTAGTTAGGAGTACCTTTATTGTCTCAGTTATTGCCTCATACGATTTAATCACAGCTGTGGCATTTAGATTTTCTTCCAGACAATACAATACTTGCCCAAGGTTGTTCCTTATAAGTTCCTCCAGAACAAAGTCTGGATTGATAGTAGACCACTTCCGAGTTAGCCCTTTATTTTTAGTGTAGAAAAGAGGGACTACTTTAACTTGTGTGGTAAGGGAATTTGATAGGACCATGAGTTTTATTGTTAGTTAGTGGGTAATGATCGCTAAAATTTATTTTGGGTAGATTAAAAATCACAGTTTGAAAGTTAAAAAAATCAGACAGATTAATAAAATCAACCAACGTCCCTTGGCCTCTTCCTACCTATGTTACCACATCAGTATTTAAGAGCTCCAAAAAATCCACAGTTAAAAAGAGTGAGAATTTCAACAGTAAAGAATTAAGAATATTCCCACAAGGATTATGTTCAAAGTGGTAACCACCCGCTGTGTCCCTTGCTAAACAGTGACATGCTTCACGTTTAGACAGTGTTCACAGTTTGCAATTAAAATCACCCTCAAAGTATTAAATAGTACATTTTTATCTCCTCAATATGCTTCATTAGTACAGTTTCCAATTCCTGGACAATGGTAATGTTTACGCTATTAAAATTATTATGATAAAAATTGATAACCACAAGGGTCAAATTTTTCTTAAACAAAATATTAATAATCTGGAAATGCGGGGATTCCCACTGCATTTTCCTAACTGCTATTTAATGTTGTTGACATCATAGTTAATAAGCCTCCTTTGTCGTAACCACCTGCAGGCAGTCTAGCAGGTGTGTGCACAGAATAATAGCTATTTATGTGGGCTATATCGCGCATCCAAGTTTCCTGTAGTCAAACTATACTAAATTCGCTAACAAACTCGACGCAGTGTTTAATGCCAAATTTATTTACCAAACCTGCTATATTCCAGAAGAGACTGCCATGTGTAATTGCGCTGGTGCGAGAGGTATCCTCACTCGCTACGCGGCCAGCATCTATGACATCACCTTCTACTGGCAACATATTTGTTAATGCATTAAAATTTGGAACACTAACTGATAATACCCCAGGGCATACTGGCAAAAGATCTAGCATACCATCATTGAATATATTGTCAGGATTGAGCCCTGTGGGATATGTCACATCTAAACTGCCAGCCTGGTTGAGATGACAAACATCAGTAGCCATTTTAATTTATTTTAAAAAATGACGCAGAGGTTGCTATTGGGGCAGGCATGATGGCTGTCTCTTTCTCTTTCAACAGGGACATGCAATAGGGATACATTTGAATTTGCAACACCAGTCTCCCTCAGCGACTGATAATTCAGTCATTCCGCTTGATCTAGGGAAGAAAAGTGATTAAAAGTTGGAATGATAAATGGGGGAAAAAAATTGTTGTAAATGGGCTTGACCAGTGCCTGCATTAGAAAGCGGCCTGTAGAAATATCCAAGTGGTACAGCTTCAATAGGCCCCCCCAAACTGTTACTCCAAGGAAGTCTGTCCATAAGTCAATGTACAAAGTTCTTGTCCCTGAAATTTATAACAACGCAGTCTCCTATTTCAGTTTTTGCCTGTGACTCCACCCACGAAACACGTTCTACATTGTTGATATTATCATTTCAAACGTCACATCTTGCCCAATCCAAGGTTTTCGCGAACCAATGCATCGTTTTGTTTTTAAGCTGTTTCCAGTCTTCTGCCTTGCTAGGAGGCAAGTATGGGACATTTTTTAAGACAATAACATAGGGGGCGGCTTACTGAGGTAGGTGGAGCGTTCTCAAATTACTTTTATTTGTATCAACTGAAAGTTTATTGTGACTTCTGCCAATGCGAGTATTCTCACTTTTTTTCCCCATTTGCTATTGAAGGTCCCGGCCATGCGTTATGAAGTTGGTTCGAAGTATGCGTTGTGATATCAATATTATTAGTGGTGCCAGCAAAGGGAATCATTATCTGGGGAGGTACGGGGCCTGTAAAGTGACCAAATTTGCATTTGTGGTGGAATTGGTCAGAATCTCTGGGCCTCAGGTAACCTTCGAGATAGTGGAACCAATTAATATTTTGAGCGAGACATCAATACTGTTTAATACTCCTACCAAAGGGTCTAGAATTGATTTAATAAGAACCTCCACCGTGCTTGTGAGATGATTAACACGTTGTCCCCCGTTGGCTCAGTGTTTATGTTCGTGGGGTCCGTGACAGAACCAATTGCTCAAGTCTTTGTAGCTGGCTTTCGTTGTGGGGCCGTAATTTTCTTTCGTGTCACTTTAGGCAGTATGTCTTTCTTAGCTTTCCTACAGGCCTTAGACTTTTTAGATGGTGGTGGGCAAAGAGTATCCATGAAGCCTCCCTCCTGAATAGTGCCAGTGATAACATCATCTCCACTACCTTCCAGACTAATGGATAAAATATCTTCCGATGTTTTGTCGTGCTCACACACAAGATCCGTTGAAATGCAATTTTGCAATGCTCTTTGCGTTTCCCCCAGTCTCTCCTCCTCTGACTCTATTTCACTTGTTATTGCCCCCATCGCAGTTGTTAAAAAATTGGTAATTGACGATGTTAGCGGTCTAGCCTTAGTAGTAATGACCGTTTTACGATTCCCCATCTCTTTACCTTAAGATCTTGCTTTCCCCAGAGTACTAAAACATAGAAGGAAGGGCTCGGACAGCATACCTATAGTCAAAATTAAGTCAGCAAATATATATTGCAATCAATGGGTATAAATATCACCCACTACAATCCAATAGAGATAGCATCAGTAAAAATAATATATAAGGATCCAAGGCTGTAGTGTAGTTCCTATTTTCCCAATAGGCTCTGCGCATTGGAATAACAAACAGCAGTCTAGACGTAGGACTGAGGCCATCTAGGTCTCTACTGACTATGTTAAACTTAATTTAGGTTTGCGCCAGCTAGCTCAGAGGTCACTGGAAACTTCCTTGAATGAATAGGGAGGGATGAACTTCCCTGGCTCAGACAAGAAGGGATTCAGTTTCCGCCAACCGCATAAACATGATGCTCCCTCAGAATAAGAGTGTATCTCTAGAGTCGTGTGAAAACAATAGACAGCTATTTCACTCAGTCAGCAGTGCATACTTAGTTTCACCAGAATGCAGAGAAATAGAGAGACGGGCGTTTTCAATAAAAAGTGTTATTTATTGAGCAGTCTTCTTCATCATGCAAGAGAAATGAATTGCCACAATTGCAATACTTAAAGTAAAATAAAGTGCGTACAGTAAAAGTAGTATTAGGAAATAATACTGTAAAAGCATTGATATGGTTTCTTAGCCATATGATACTTTAAAATGGATAAAATATATACATACACAAACACATTGACTAACGTACTCAACTGGTGCTTCTAACTAAGCCTACCCCGGTGTACCTGACCTAAGCCTAATACATGGGAAGGGATGAGTAAGTAGCAGTTTAAGTTAAGTTGGTTAAGATAGTTTTGCCAAGAATCTGCATCAAGAATTCTCTTAAGGGTTTAGTCAGCTCCGTACCTTGGTAATAGAATGTGGGAGGTCTGGTATCTCTTTCCTCAGGACTCGATCTCCCAGCCACCCGCAAAAGTAGGCTGGAAACACCGGAGCTGGATTTTCTCGGCTGGAGAAAAAGACAGCGTCTCTCTCAGTGCGTCAAACGGGAGGGGCGGCTTCCATAGCCTCTTGCATCAGCTGGGCTCTCGGGCAAGTAGATGGCCGCTCTGCTCCAAACCACTGTGTGTTTGCTAAAGGCAATTGTTGGTATTTTATACCTGGAAGATGCCGGGTTTGACGTAAGGTTGGACATAAGACGTCACTAAGAACTAACAGTTCTTTCTGGACTTCAGGAGTTCTAGTTCAAATCAAAACAAAAGCAGGGGGGGATTTTCCCGGGCTGCTGGAGGCTTGGTTTGTTTGAAGAACGTGTTGTGCTTTCTAGGAGTCGATGGGATTAGCCGTGCTGTGCTTTGGACTGCATGGGCTATTACAGAATATGGATCTGATTCTTATGCCTTCATCAGGATAATATTGATTATAACCTCACAAGGGCATAAATCGGAATATTGAATTAGGGTCCTAGATATAAACACGACACCCACTCCACGGATTGATGTCCATCATTAATAAAAAACTAAGGAATAGTAAACATTCAACAATGCATGTGTGTTTTCCGACCCACCCCAAAATACATATTTCGCATTTGAAATGGTATAAGGTAAATACACGAAAATTTGTGTTGGTACTGTACGCTTTTCAAGCAGTGTCATCATTCAGATAAATGTATATATATCAGTTGAATGAATTGCGAAAATTACACATGAAATGGCTCTGAATACAGAAAAGAAGGTCGAGACCATTCCATCACATATTTATACTAATTGCAGTATATGTGCTAGAGGCCGAGGTAAAATATTGTCTCTAGTATCCTAAAATAGAAGCTCTGTTCTCTAAGAATAGTTCTACTTTAAGCAGAGTACCATGTGCCAAAAAAGTAAATATTTTGGAAACTGAACAAAAATAATTTCGCTTTCAGGGGAAAAAATAGTTCCAAATATTTTCTGTAGTTTTGTTTTTCAAAACTGAAGGCCGAATTCAGAGTTCAGGGAACGCTGTGTGCTCATTGTTTTTTAAGAGTTATTCTCGTTGACTGGAGAGAACATCATTTTAGACAGACCCGCAAAAAATTTGTCTACAACGTCAGGTGAAAGTTCGACCAAGTTCGAAAATGCTGCAACTGTGCAGTTCTCTGCGTGATTGCTATCATCGATGGTTGGACCAGCAATGCTCACAGAAGGCTGTACCTGTTTGGTGCTGCTTTCCTCTCGTACCTCACCGCCACCTAATCGTAGTGGTGAAGTCTCAACGAATGCTGTCATCAGAATCGGTAGCCGCTGGGGACAAAACGATGCATGAGTCTTTGTAGGATCTAGCAAAGTATCGATATCCATTGGTACTGCTGATTGTAGTGTAAAAGAGATGTCCAACACGCATTCTTCTTCGCATAGCAGACATCGAAGCACAGGTATGATGCAATCTTGCCAGATCGGTCAGAATGAAAGAAACCAGGTTGTACTCAGATCTCTTAGCCGGGTCAATCCGAGGATCTTAGTGATACGGTCTCGGTATCGTATTGCTAGGATCGTTTCTTCCATCGTTGCTAGAGTCTTGTCTGTGGATCGGCTTGCCATATCGGTGCAGAAGGAGCAAAAATAAAATTCCTGCCACAAGTCCCAAGATTAAGGGTAGGCTGCCAAAAACAGAATGGACAAAATTCAGGAAGATGCCCAGGACTGTTTCAAAGGGTGCTAACAGTCCCGAAAAAATGGTCTTAAATACATGTGCGATGCCACTGGTATCAGACATGTTTAAGATTTGGCTTAATATTTCTACGAAATGCACGGGGCAATTTGTCGATAAAAGGGAATGTATTTCTGCTGATGTCCTTGCCACTTGCAGATCATACATTTCTTTTGATGACGTTAAAGGCACAGTTGTATTCTTGATAATCTTTATTCCAAAATTTCTTTAAAACTTCCCAGTACACGACTTGCCCACACGTGTTTCGTCTCAAAGAGACTTTTTCAAGGCACTGATAGCAGTCAATTGTCCTGCAGTTTGACCCAATAGGCGTATAGATTAATCTGAAGTATGGACTCTCATTCATATATGGCCACTCTGCGGGCAAACGATATTATAAAGCGATCAAAATTAAGGCATTGGAATGTTATTCAGTAAGGAAGTCGTCGTATTATTAGAAGTTCCGATTATACTTCAGAGCCAATAGCGTCACCGATAAAGTATAAAAAGTGCGAGTGGAAACTTAGTATTCCGTTCTATGCAAAAGAGGCCCTTCTTTCACTGTTGTCCGATCAACCACAATTGCTATCAGGGTATCATATATCCAAGTTCTCCTCTCCTGTAAAGTGTACAGGGACATATCAAATTGACAGCAGCATAAAGGGCAAGTCAAGAACCATAATAAGTCCCGACCACAGTGACGCTAGCTCCCGCCGTCCCGGTATGTCTCCGTATAGACATACCGGGACGGCGGGAGCATGTGTGTGAGTATAGACAGTGGGAGAGTTCAACTGATTCCCCTATCTCTTGCTCTCTGTTGGCGATTACAAATAAACATACATTACCTACTGGTGGTCGTCAGTAGGTAGTTCTAGTTGAAAACTTGTTTTCATAGGATAAGTGTTTTTTGATTTGCCAATTACTTTGGTGACTTTTGACAAATCCTCGTGAAATTTTCAAAATCAGTTTGCCACTCATTTCAGTTGCGGTCTTCAAATTGGGGTGATCCGTTATGTGGGGGCTAAGAAAAAAAAAGGGGGGGGGGTTCCCCAAAACACTATCTCCATGATAATTTCCATAGAAAAGGTTAGACATGGCTACAGCCCAAACTGCTGAACAGAATTACACCAAATTTAGCAGGAAGGTAGCTGTAGGTCCAGAAAGCACCCCTTTTGTTAACGGGTGTAAATCAATTCAGTAGTTGCGAAGTTATTTAAAGAAATTTCCAGTTGTATAGATAGGGACGCGTAGGATGCAGGACCCCTCCCGATCTCGTGATGAGATCTGATTGGCTGCCAACACTTTCAACCAAGAAGTGTTAGCAGTCATCTCATGACTCGGTTGAATGTAGCAACAGAAAAAAATTTAAGAAAAGGGGGCCGGGCAGAAACACCCTGACATTCTAGGCCTCTTGGTGGTGTGTGTATGTGTGTTGGGGGGGTTTCCAACAAAGCATTTAAAAAAAATACATTTTGGCAGGAGTCACGCTGCTGCCGTGAATCCTGATTATTTTTTCTTTTTTTAACGAAGAACAATCTTCTACGCTTCGTTAATTAACAGCCTTTCGGGTGGGCATTATGCAAAAAAAAAAAAAAGGAGGAAGGGGGAAGAATGCCCCCCTTTCTCCTGGGGCTTATTATGCCCCAGGGATAGCCATGGGTACCGCCCGCCAGCCCCCCCCCCCCGGCCTCTCCCCGGGTTAGCTCCTGCAATGTGCGGGATGCCCGGCCCCAAAACATTGCAGTTTGTTATAGCTTGGTGGAAGCATTTACGCTCTGCCAAGCCATACCAAATGCTGCTCAGCTTTCAGCAAGCGAGAGAATAAAAAATGCTCTTGCTTGCGGAGAGCGGAGCAGAATTTCTTTTGGACAAGGGAGCTGCATGTTCAGCAGCTCCAGCTCCCTGTGCCCAAAAGCAATGCCTGCTCCCACTGGACGTGGTGAGTCGGCAGGGACCACGGGGGCACCCACAACAGAGGCTGGGCCCGGGGAAAGAGGGCCCTTGCGTCACAATCTCCACCAAATTTACAGCCTTCTGCAAACATGCCTCCTGGTGGCATTCTGGGTGGGAGATTAAGTCTCCTTGGCTCCAAAGGGCCCCTGGGGGCCAACAAGCCCTTCTGTTACCTTCAGTAATTCACACAGAGTGTGATTGCTGAAAGGGACTTCAGAGGCCATACCCCCTTCCTCCATCTGGTGCACTGCTGGTTGGAGGATGAAGTCCTTTTGGATGCTGAGGGTTCTTGGGAGACCAGAACTCTCCTGTTACCTCCAGTACGTCTGATACAGCAGGATTCCTGAGAGCTGGTTGGAGGCCCAGCTCCCTTCCTCCACCACTCTGCAAAAGTGACTACTTATTTACCTATACACTCACACACCCATTTACTCACTCATGAAACCTCTCAACCCAACCACTAACTCACCCAAACACACATACACCCATACAACCACTTACATACCCATTCACACATCTATACAAGCATTCACACACCCACTCTGTACCCATACAGCCACACACACACACCAACTCACCTAACCAAACATCCACTCAAACAGCCACTCACTCACCCATACAGCCACTTACAAACTGAGCCACTCACTCATACAATCATTCAGGCACCCACTCAGACACCCATTGTCACCTCATACTCTCTTACCCACCCACAGAGCAACTCACACAACCATTCACTCACCAATACAGCCACTCAGACAGCATCTCAATCAGCCCCAAAGCTACCCACACACTCATACACACCAATTCAGCCACTCACACACCCATACAGACAAGGATACGATTATGCAGCCACTCAAATATTTTAGAAGTAGTATCACTAAGTAGCAGTGCCCCTAGTATACTAATTTAACTTTTGTAGAAGGTTTGTATATATGTTCAACGCTTAAAAGAACAAGTTACTTTCCTTCTGTAACAATGTATCTGTAAGAGACCTATGTTAGTTATAGATTCTTTACCTTAGAATTTCCCCCAAGTGTCAAGACTGGATCCAGAGATTTTTCTTTAGCAGTACCCCTGCGCGTCAGTAGGTGACATCGGTCGACTCCGTATCCGTCGTCGTGGTTGCCTTGATGAGGCAGCAGTGCCTACTTAGACGCTGCGCCTGTGCGCTGACGTCAGTTCTGACATGACTTTCCACGACAGAAGCGCAGAGCCATGCAAGACACTGAATGCTGGTGTGCCACAACTAGGGCTTTGTAAGGGAGTCCCCATCAGTTTGCAGAGCAGGGAGGATGGGTGTGGGGTTAAGGAATCTATAACAAACATATATCTCTTACAGATACATCGTTACCGAAGGTAAGTAACTTGTTCATCTGAAAGAGAGAGTTAGTTATAGATTCCTTACCTTAGAATAGATACCCCAGCAATACCATCCCTGTACGACGGACTGCAAACCAAGTACACATCAGAAAGTCCTGGTGGACCGAACGGGCAAAATAGCCGTCCCTCAAGACTTGGCTGTCCAGGAAGGAATGTCTGGTAAATATGTGCATAGATGCCTATGCTCCTGCCTGGCAGAAATCAAGGATTGGTACTCCGCATGCCAACGCTGTGGTAGCTGCTGTAACCCTAGTGAAGTGAGCATACAGCCACACTGGGGAATCTTTCTTAGCTAGGGCGTAGCAGATTTTTATGCAAAGGACAACCCATCAAGAGATGGTACATTTTTGAACAGCCTTGCCCTTCTTAACACCAACATATCTAACAAAGAGTTGATCATCCACCCGGAAATCTTTGGTGTGGTCAAGGTAGAATGACAGCGCCTGTTTAGGGTCCAGATGGTAGAGTCTCTCCTCCTCCATGGAAGGGTACGGATGTGGGAAGAAAGTGGGCAAGGTGATGGATTGACCGATATAAAATGGAGTAACCACTTTAGGTAGGTACGAAGGCCTAGTCCTAAGCACCACTTTGTCCGGATGCACAGAAAGAAAAGGGGGCTTGAATGATAGAGCCTGAAGCTCATTCACCCTGCGAGCAGAGGTGATGGCAACAGGTAAGTCAGTTTTCAGAGTTAGGAGCCTGAAAGGACAGTTATGAAGGGGCTCGAAGAGAGTACACATGAGGTATGTAAGAATGAGATTCAAGTCCTACTGGGGCATTATGAAAGGTGTTGGAGTAAACAGACTAGTAATGCCCTTAAAGAATATATTTACAATAGGAGACTTGAATAAGGATGGCTGATCTGACAGCTGAAGAAAAGCAGAGATAGCAGCAAGATAGCCTTTAGTAGTGCTCAGAGCAGAATCCTGCTGGGTCAAACAAAGAGGGGCAGAAAGAAGATCCCCAGCCTTTGCTGTGCACCATGCCAAAAACGTGTTCCATCTACAGGCATGAACCAATTTAGTGGAGGGAAGATGACATTGTAGACTTCGGGCGGAAGGTCAAAAACTGTCAACTGCCACCGCTCAATCTCCACGCAAGGAGGTGTAGACTGGACAGGTTCAATGAAGTACCGTCCCCTGCTGCTGCACCAAAAGATCCTCCAGAAGGGGCAGTCTGATCGGAGGATCGATGGCCATGCTCAGGAGCTCGGTATACCAGAATCTTCATGCCCAGTCCAGAGCCAGAAGGATAACTTAGGCCCGGTCGCGCTTGATCTTCTTGAGCACTCGGGGAAGAAGTGGTACAGACAGAAAGGCGTACAGGACGACGCAGTTCCACTCACGACAAAAAGTGTTGCAGACGAGTGCCGCCTTGGAAACTCCAACTCGCAAAACTGCTGACATTGCATGTTTTCTTAGGTACGAACAGATCTAAACAAGGCTCTCCTCATGGCTGAAAGAGACCTTGCACCATCTCCGAGTGAATACGCCATTCGTGATCGACCAAGCACCGAAGGCCGAGTTTGTCCGTCCTGGCATTCAGAGAACCTGCCAGGAGCTGAAACACCAGGGTCATGTGCTGATGTTCCAGCCATGTCCAGAGTCAAAGAGCCTCCTGATAAAGGATCCACAACCTTACCCCGCCGTGTTTATTGCAGTACCACATGGCAGTGGTGTTGTCTGTGAACACCTGCACCACTGTCCCTTTGAGAGAGGGAATGAATGCCTTCAGTACCAGTCAGATTGCCCAGAGCTCCAACAGATTGATAAGGAGCCCGGATTCCGCTGGAGACCAGACGCCTCTGATCTCTACCTCTCCAAGATGGCCATCCCATCCCAGGAGATATGAAAGTAGTCGGAAAGAATCCCCTGATGCTGCGCCACTGGAACTTCAGGTCCCACTGCAGAGTGTGCATATACCATCTGGCATGATCCACCAGCTGGAGGCCAAGAGGCCCAGCAGCCTCAGAGTAATTCTCACCAAAATCCGGGATAGAGGCTGAAACATCATTATTTTAGCCCGAATATCCCAGACTTGCTGCTCTGGAGTATAAGCCCGATACTGCATTGTGTCCAGAACAGTTTAGATGAAAGGGAGCATCTGAAAGGGAGTCAGGTGTGACATTGGCACGTTTATAGTGAACCCCAGCGAATGCAGGAGGTCCGCCATAGTCTAGAGGTGGGAGATGACTGCCTGGGGCAAGCCCGTCTTCAATCAATCAATCAATCAATCAATCAATCAATCAATCAATATCATCTTTATTTGGATACAGATACATATCCATAAAAGTACAGGGAGACAACAACATATGCAAATTCCGGCGACAAAGGGGCAATTAAAATATCCAATTAAAACTGGTCCTCCAGTAATACAATGCACAAAATGATAAAAAGAAGGCGAAATTCATCAGAATATTTATATACCCGAAATTACATATAACTTAAGGTTAAAAAGAACAGGATAAAATAATGTGGTTCAGCAGGGGCACATAGAGTTACGAGTGCGCACCGCCGCTTTCAGAAAAGAACCAACCCGAAAGTTTAGCTCATCGTCTTTCAAAGCAATGACCTTCCCATATGCTGCCTTGTAGTCAATCTCAGGTAAAGCCTTAAAATATGGAATCAAAAACCTTTTGGTTAGTATTGAATAGTAACTACAGTAAAATAAAAAGTACAGCATAGATTGTTTGTGTTGGCTATTGCATGGACATGGCAAATGATCGAGGTTGGAAATATACCCCGCAGGGAATGTGAGCATGAATTTCATAGTATCATTCCTCAACTGGAAAAGTAGGCCCCTTTCCCAACGACCAATGAGTTATACTTATAATAGATAGCTCGAGGGTGCGCATGAGATGTTCTCAATACGCATGTATCTAGCGACGGACTTTTTCTTACTCTCTTTGTCAGATCTAGCATTCCTATAAGATGCGTAAAGAGCCATCTGATGGGATTTCTTACTAATAGTGCCAAGGTCTTAAGGGTTTGAGAATAAATATTCATGATTCACACCAATTAGACTTTTGTGTACAGCAGCCAGCCAAGGTATTTCCATCCCTTTATCACATTTTAAACAATCTGATATCTCCCTAGTAGTTGGGCCGCTGGGTTTCTCCAAACTCTCTGGGCTGGGCGAGCCTTGATGTAATCTTCAATATATGGCAAGTTAAGTTCACAGTGACTTGCATATTTAGAAGAAGAAATGGGTGCGCCCAGAATTTTTCAGCAAAATCTATTCTCTTCATCCTCGATGCTGTCGCAATTAGTATGGCCCCAAACTTCTGCACTGTACGTGGCAATTGGTATACAATGGAGTTTAACATTTTTAACAGTGGCAGATACGACCTCTGTGTTCCTCAGCTTTGGCAAACGGAGTATCATATTAGTAGAGTTTGTAAACTTTCTCCTACAGTGAGCCACATGGTCAGCCCACAATCTATTTGAAGCAAATACCAGCCCAAGATATGGGAAAGTGCGAGTGCTTGGTAAACTATTTGAATCTAAAAACAATTGATGTGTTAAAATACTTCTTCGACCCAAACGCCATTAAAAAAGATTTTTTTTAAATTAGTACATGAATCCAGGGCAGCCATAAAATCTACAAAGCCCGCACCAAAATGCGGAGAGCTTTTGGGGTGCAGCCCATCAGCACCGCATCGTTGGCGTATAACAGGGCAGGAAGTTTGTTGCCATTGATGCAGGGAACATCATGGGTACGTGTTATCAAAGACTTATTCAAATCATTGATATACAGGATAAATAAGAGAGGGGCCAGGAGAGAGCCCCGCCTGACCCCTCTACCAAATTAAATGACTTAGGATACCTCACCATCCCTGCTAATACGCACCCGGGCATGTAGGTCTTTGTGCAAATAAGCGAAAAGATTTACGAGGAACTCGTCCAGGCCATAGTTTAAAAGAGTAGTCCAAAGCCGTGACCTGTTAACAAAATCGAAGGCCGAGGTGAGATCCACAAATGCTAGGTATGTAGGTGTTTTCCTAGCAACATTGTATTTACCGATAATCAAGTTGAGGTTAAGGCACTGCTCAACAGTACCGATATTGCTTCTGAACCCCAACTGACAAGGGTTTCGGATCTGAGCTTCCTCGGCCCTTGACCTGATCTTATTATACAGGACCCTCCCCAGAATTTTCAGTGTATTATCAATCAGGGAGATCGGCCTGTAACAACTTGGGTTGGAACAGTCCCCCTTTTTAAAAATCGGAACGATAATGCTGGAGGACCAAGTATTGGGTATGGTGGAATTTGTTAGATTATTAAAAACATTCAACAGTAGGGGCGCCCAAAAGTCCGGATTACTTTTAATAAGATCGATGGGCAAACCATCAGGGCTGGGGGCTTTGCATCCCAGGCTCTGATCGATAGCCTCCTCTACTTCCAATAAGTTGATCAGGACCCTAATGGTTATTGCATATTTGTTAGTAGCTATAAGTGAGGCTGGGGCAGAATAGATCTTCGTAAAGTGTGCTTCCCGGGACTCACTAGAAATATTGCAGCTACTTGTGGATATAGGATGTCCCAAGGACCTCATGTCCTTAACGGCTGACCAAAAATCCTTACAATTTTTTAGCGAGGTAGCCCGAGCAAGATTGTCCCAGTGCTCTCTTGTAATTTCCTCCTTTCTAGTTGCTATAGCTAGTTTAAAGCGTAGTCTAAGTGATTTAATAAGGGAGCTGTGTCTAGGTTTATTAATGAGTGCCCTTCGGAGAGCTCTAATAACCACAGAACAGTCAGCGTTAAACCAACCTGGGTCTGGTTACATTTTCTTAATAGGCCTAGACAACAAAATTTTGATTCCCCCACAGAGCTGCGTGAAAGCGTCAACTGCCTCAGAATTATGTTCCTTAAAGGACAAACAAGTGACGATTAAGTCAGAGTGTGTTCTTACCATCCTACCAAATATGGATTTGTTGTCTTTACCACCCCAGACCAATCTGAGGTTGTCGGTAGAGGGGGACAATTCCCTTACACCACACTCTTTATCGTAGGTCGGTCTGGATAGGAGACTCAGAGTTAGGTTAATAGGGTTGTGATCCCCATGTAGTGTAGAGACTACCTTGGCTTTTATCACACAATTCTCTAAAGGAGTAGTGATAAAAATATAATCGATGGTACAGGACGAGCCCCTGCCTCTAGAGGTAAGTTCTATGTGGCTGGTTCTTGTCTGGACTGCAGCCAGCTCCATCACATCTGAGAAATTGTTAGTGCTTAAGAGGTCTAATAATTGGGCCCCCCTATTACATAATGGTGCCGTATTCGTGGGATGGATGGTTAACGACACGTTTGGTTGTCTGTAAGTTAGATATGAAATTAAACAAATCGGTAAAATTCATATTAGGGACATTCTTAAAATCATTATTATAAAAATTAAGTAAAACAAGATCCCCCGTTTATAGATCATAAAGGCCCTGAAATTGATCATGATTGGTGGCGAGGGCCCTAGCATGACCCCCTGCCGTGATGTTGATCCAAATTGAAAGGCCTCCTGCCGGCCAGAGTCTGGGGTAGGAGCTACGATGTTAAAATATTCAAACTTCTCCAAAAATAACTCCTGGGTGGCCCACGTCTCCAGAAACAATACAATGTCCTGTTTGTGAACTAACTCCAACCAGTCAGGCAGGTTCATTTTAGACGCAAGACCTGCAACATTCTAACTAAGTATTTTAAGGGTGGGTTCTACGTTAAGTACGGTTGGGATGTCAGGTTCGCAAGATGGGGATACAATTAAAGGAGGGGCTAGCTCAGATGATACTGGTGTTAAAAGGGGGGAGAGACAGTCAATCCTGGCTATCCAGACCCGATAAGGGAAAAAATCTGTTGTGTAGAGAGTGAGACACGTCGGGGAATGATGCCCCCAGGGAAGGTTTGTATAAATACCCCAGTGGTAAAGCCCAAATACTGGTAGTTAAGTTAGACTGGGCCTCCTGTGACAATAGCATTGATTTAGCCACGGACGGTTTGCAAAATTATTACCTATGCAGTCCCTCTTGATGCATTTTAAAGACTGCCCCACCCAAGGCCAATAAATGACGCCCTAAACCCTTTGTGTTTAGATAGCCAATCTGAGCTCTTAGGGCGTAGTTGCTCCCATGATTCAGTTTGATTTGGCCTAAGAGGGGGCACACCTGCGAAGATCACAACATAAGGGCAAGCCGCCAGGGGTACATTTAACACCTCCCTGCTACCCATACGGTCTGACAAGCATGTTATATCAGTGCCACCCTCCCATGATATGCTGCTGCATGAGTATTACTTTGAGCCACAGTAGGAATGCTAGTAGTGGCAGAAGACGAGACACGTTCTTAGCAGGTGGGCGATTTACGCTTCCATTATCAGGGATACTATTTTCTGCGCCATTGCCCTCAGGTACAAAACACATCTCAATTTTGTTACACATATCACATGAATTAGTCACTGAGTTCGAATTGGGCACACCGGTCAAAGTATTTGAGGTGTAGGTTGACACATTATTGGGTGGTGCAGATGTACATGTCCTTCCAGATGTAGTAGGCGCGATGGAGCTAACTTGGGCGGAGGAGATCTTATTGAGAGACTCAAGCTGAGGCATGGGCAGATGTTCCCCCAGAGTGGCGAAGTGACTGTCAGGTGAGCTTTTAACATGCTCAAAGACGGTATCCACAATGTAACTAATGATGGCTTCACTATAGCCGTGACTCTCCAAACGAAACGGACCAGTCTCAGTCTGGGTTCCGATAGAACGGCAAGGATCGATAGCTGGAGTATGCACGTGGGCGACAACAGTCATGGGATTAGGAGAAGCACGTATCCATGAGCTAAAGGCTGAGCGAGATGAGCAAAGGCGAATGGGTTGCTTCCACTTGGCTCTGGTAACTTTAGTAGGCTTCCTTTTGCGTTTCGCCCCAGTGATTGCCTCAGAGCTCGTCGGAATATCCAACGAGATAACATCTGGTGTGGGAGCGTGAGATATAATACTGTCATTGGAAACTGCACAGTTGGTGATAGAACCATCTGGTGCACTAGCATTAAAGTTGGTGCCCGCCACAATGGGAGGTGGAAGAAGAGGAGGTACCCCCAGGCCGCGAGAGAGACGCCTCTCGGTCAATTCTATCTCGTTAGTCACAATTCTGACAGCTCTTTCCAACATGCTATCAATACTTGCTGTGGCAGGCCTTAGAGCGGACTGGTCCCCTCATTTACCCATAATCACGTTAGACCGGTTTAGGTGAAGAATAAGGCAGGTTTAGGTGAGCTCACTTCAATGGATTCAACATAACTCTAATGAAAGAGGGATGGCCCAGCTCAGTCTCCTCCGGTCTTTGACAGGCGTGGAAGGGCCCGCCCTTGGCCCGGGCTTTGCCCGTGCGCATCCCGCGCCGTGGGAGCTCTCGCCGCTTCTTATGCGCCTCCTGGCGCTTGGGACCCCCGTCCGCAGCCTGCGCACTGCTCAGGATGCTGGGATTTGTAGTCCGCATCAGCGTGTCCCAGCGTCCCTGGTTACTGGTAGAGCTTGTGGCAGGGCAAGGTACGTTTTCGAAGAGCGCCCATCTTCAAAAGCCAGTCCTCGAGCTAGGGGAAGACTGGAACCCCTGATCTGGGCAGATGAGCCGCGACCACCGACATCACCTTTGTGAACACCCGAGGGGCACTGGTAAGGCCAAGGGGAGCACGGTAAACTGACAGTGCTTGTGGCCTACTGTGAAATGTAGATAGCGTCTGTCGGCTGGCAAGATGGCAGTATGGAAACAGGTGTCCTGCAAGTCCAATGCCACCATCTAGTCTCCGAGGTCGAGGGCAGACAGGACCTGAGCCAACATGAGCATTTTGAACTTCTACTTCCGGAGGAAGCAGTTGAGGGCGCTGAGGTCTACTTCTGGTGCAGGGATCCTCTCTATAGCTTCATTGGTCAAGAGAGCTGAGACTTCCTGGCGGAGAAGCACAAAATGATCCTCTGACATGCAATTGAAAGACAGTGGCATGGAGGGAGGGGTAGTCTCGAAGGGGAGGGAGTAGCCCCTATGGACTATTTGCAAAACACAATTGTTCAAAGTGATGGATTACCAGTGGAGGAGGTGATGGTGAATCCAGCCTCCCACTGGCCGTTGATGGCCCTGAAACATAGGACTAGGAGGGTTTGGAGGCTGCGGCAGGGGGTAAAAGGGTGGACTGGGCCGCCAGCTGGCTCTCAGACACGTGAGGTCGCTGGGTCTCACGTCCGCGGCCACGCAGAGGCTGGCCAGCTTGCATGCACCGAAGGCTAGAATGGGCCGGACGTGGTTGGACGCCCCTTCCATAGCCTCAAAAGGGACCAAAAGCAGACTGGAGTGGGCGAGAAGGCGCAGCTAGGCCCAAACATCTGGCCGTAGCCATAGAATCTTTGAAGCTCTCCAGCGCCGAGTTTGCTTTGTCGCCAAAAAGACGACAGCCATCAAAGGGCATGTCCATCAAGGTTGACTGGACATCCCCAGAAAAGCCAGATGTCCCCAACCAGGCATAGCAACTAAGGACAGCTGATGTGGCAATTGTTCTTCCCAGTGAGTCGGTGGTATCCAGTACACATCTGATCGTGAATTTGGCTGCATCTCTCCCATCCACCACTGCCTGGGAGAAAACAGCCGGGCCTCCTCCAGGCACTGAGGCAGCTGAATCCCAGATGGTATGGGAGTATCAGCCCAAGAGGAACGCAGTGCCAAGCTGGAGGAAGAGAACATACGCTTCCCAAGAAGATCCAGCTTCTTGGATTCCCTATCTGAAGGAGAAGAAAGGAATGCACTCTTTGAAGAAGGGTGTTGGACCACCAACCTCACGGGGGAAGGGTGTGCATTCAAGAACACTGGGTTGCCCGGGGCCGGGCAAGCAACCCCTCCACAGGGGCACCTGTGCTGGGATTGGACTAGGTGCCCAGGACGACGTCAGTGAGGGCTTTGTTAAAAGGCAATGGGGGTTTAGAAGTGGATGCCGCAGGTTGGAGCACCGTTATCAGGAGATAAGTCCTGACTGCCACAGAAGGAAGTTCAAGGCCCAAGACTTCGGCCGCCCTTCTCACCACCACAGCATAGGACGCTCCCTCCTCCGTGGCCATGGCTGGAGGATAAAACATGCCAATGTCTGGAGAAGTGGCCAGACCCCTAGCGTCACCCATATCCTCTTGCCAGTCCGGTTCTTCTAGCTGGTCTATAAAGGGTCCAGCAACCCCTCCCAGTCCTTATCACCACCCTTTGGATGATAGGGAACCCCAGGGATGAACAGGGGGAAAAAAGTACCCTCCAGCATCAATCGACGTCGGTCTGGCACCTGGTCCAACTCAAGGATGAAGATGGGGATGGCGTCGGTCAGGGGCACGACCGGAGCAGGGGGTGTCGTCGTCAGGATCAGCGCCAGGTAAGGTTGAGTAAGATCTACAGGCGGCAATCTGGATCCAGGCCTGGATCCACAGGAGGGGGGGTGTCTTCTGGAACCAGGGCAGGAGCCGCCGGCATCGAAGGCCCAGGATCCTGCCTCGCCGGGCTCAAAGGCGCACTAGCCGAGTCGGGCTGCGCAAAAACATGGTGTAAGGCCTTGTAGAACTGTCGAAGCTTGGCAGGGGGCGCTCCAGCTCCCGGAAATGGGGGAAGGTGTAAAGTAGTCCTCGATGTCATGAATTGCCTACTTGCGCCTACAGGACTACGAATCCCAGAATGCTAAAATGAAGGTGGAGTTAAACCTTTATATTCCCAGCGTCCACCAGGGCGCGTTTTAAGAGATTACATTTCTGAACTTCGTTGCTTGGTTGAGAGGTCCGTGTTGTGGGACTCTTGTTCAGATTTTGGGGAAAAGAAGCCTTGAGACCTCTAAGGCGTTCCTGTTGCAGATTAACCTCCGGGGAAGAGACGCTGGATAACGCGCGAGGAAGGCTTGTCGTGTTCTCAGCGGAGACACGTTTGTCTTGGAATTGTAAACAGAGGAAAGCTCATCCAGAAATTAATTCCTTTGCCCTTCTCGCGTGGGGCTGCTGCGAGGAAGGGTCCTGTGGTCCGGCGTTCTACACGGAGATCAGTTGGTTCGAACTGGTAGGCTAAAGCATTTCCGCTCCTGATTGTTTTGGCATTTCAGTTCTTCTCGCGTGCGGCGGCCCCGAGGAAGAAGACAGCCTCGTCCAAGGACAAAAAACTAGTTGATGCTCGGAGCTTACAGATTGTGAATTTGTACAGTAACGATTCATACATATTGGTTACTGGATACTACAGTGCAGAGCAAATCACTCTCCAAACTGGTAAGCCTCGAAGGAGGTTGGATTACTTCTAAACGTTTTTTAAGTGTTCCTTAGTAGTTGGGCCCAGCTAGGAATACTAAGTGGATTCTTTTTGTTCTATCTTTGGATGAACTGATATTGTTTATTTTGGTCTACTCCAAATCAGTCCAACCTATTGCCTTGGATTGATTATAATCTTTGATGAAGATTCCCAGCGCTGGGTTACTGGAGAGAGTTGTTATCATTTTAGGGGAAGTGAGATAAGGGTACGTGTGTTCGAATACATGTACTTGAATTCAATCTATAGTATCATTTGAACAAACATTAACCTCTGGTTTTCTTACAGGAAGCTAAATGTATAGAGAAGTATCTATGAGATAGAGAGGCAAATGTCATCTCCTGATTATTGGGGTATGTATAGGTTCATTAGTGAGAATTGAATGAGAGTAGTCAGACTTGATGTTTTAATTCTTGCCTTTTGTCTTTTCAGCTATCCCATCCGTTGCTGTTCCTTCCCTTACCCTTCCCTGACTTATCCCTTGCTTGATTACCTCTACGCTCTGTGTTTATGTTATAGTCAGAGTGTGGGGAAATCAGGAGGTGGACCCCTTTCAGAGGAGGAGCCGATCGTGACACTTGAATCAGGCACTGGAGACGGAGCCTTGGAACTACGACATTCCAAATCCCATGTTGCGTCAGCCAAACAACGGGGAGAAGGTGAAGAGCGCATGTGCTTCTCACCTTCTTCTTGTATTTGGACTTACCAGAGGCGTGGGGGCTCCGCGAACGGCCTATTGATCTTCCTCTTGAATGAGACCTGGAACAACGCAGAGCAGACCGCTGGGCCTCCTGCAACTTTCAGGACCGCTCCTGCAAAGTTTCCTGTGTCATGGCCCGGCAGTCGGAGCACGACTTTGGGTCACGGTCACACTCCAGACACCACAGGCGCATGAGGTGCGGGTCCGTCACAGACATCATCTTGTGACAGGCATCGCAGGGCTCAAAGCCGGTTCGACGGTTCTCTCGCGCACCAAGAGTGGAACAACTCAAAAAAGAAGCTGACAAAAACTGCACAAAGTTTAGCCAAAAAGAGGCTAAGGGGTAGCTCTCTTCTGTTCTGAGCTCATTTGAGTTGTCATGAGTAATGTCACTGACCATGTCATGAGTGATGTAATATGTGAGGTCATAAGGAGTGCATTGCAGGGGCATAAGTCATAGTTAGCTCAGGTAACTATAACTACTGAATTTCACTGTACGAGTATAATTTGAGTCGAACTATAACTTCCTTATAACCTTTGTTTTTTTTCAGTGAAAAAAATAAATATATATATCCACCCAAAAATGAAATAAGGAATGCTCTATACACTCTATTTTCTGAAGAAAGATTTAATCGGGAATCCCTTAAGACTACAGTTTCCACTTATTTGGCTTTAGAGCTTTTAACCTTGCCTATCTCTTATTACTTGACCACTCTCAATGAGTCATTGGGTGCGGGGTTTATTATTCTGCTAAAGGGCAGGTTCAATTAAATTTGCGCTTTGTTTTCCCCTTGGTCATCAGAAAGATCTCTACTCTCTCCCTTGCCCGTGTGATGGACTGAGCCACCAATCCATTGTGCACTTCTTATTTTTCTGTAAATTTTATATGAAATACACTGAATTGTTTTTAATCCCATATTTTAAGAAATTGAAACCTATTAGCCTGGAAAATGCTTATCTAATGATTTTAACCAAGGACATTGATGAACTCCTATTTCGCACCAGCACTTTCTTGTGTATAGCTGTTCGAGCTCGACAAACCATGCTCGACTTTTGAATCTGTATGTATTATGTTATTGTTGTTGTTTTATTTAAAACTGTCACTTTTTCTGATTTGTACTTTTATGGATACTCCGTTATCCGAATAAAATTTTATTGAAAGTATTGAAAAGTAAGATGCATAAAATCTGAATAAAACAACAAGAAGTTAAAAAGCAATGATGCGGGCCGTGGCCAAGATGGCGGCCTGACAAGACGTGAATCCCGAGGCTCCCTGGCCCTAAACCCCTTTCGCCCCTCTACATAGACTGCTGCGCCCCCCCACACGGTCAGCTTCTTGACCCCCCTCCCCCCCGGTCAGCGCCGCCAAGCGATGTGGTCCTGGCCAGCCGATGATCTGTCTACACTCCGCTGGCCGAGTCTCGACATCACGCTGAGTGGCGCGACATGGCCGCGACGCTGAACTGTGAGCGATCGCTCTGAGGATATTGGCCCGGCACCCTACCTGCCAGCGCAGTGGATTGGCACACACCTATGGGGAGACCCTCTGCAGCCTCGTAGACTCCGCTGCATTTCTGCCAGAGGTGAGGCGGTGTCCTAGTCCCGGAGCGCCCAGGGCCAGCTGGTAAGCCGCCACGAAAATCGAGGTCCCCGGCGTTAGGGCCTAGCTGCCGCAGAACGGACATCTGGGTGTTGAACTCCGCAGTGGAGGTGGATAGCAACAGTGGACTGGGCTGCGGACGTTTTTGTTGGTGAGCGCCTGCTGCTATCACCACTTCGCTGAGGGCGGAAGAGCCCCCGCGGATGGCGCACTGGGGGCGGCCGTCCTGAAAATCGAGCCCCTGGCGCTGGGCCTGCTTGGCGGCGGATGGTGAGCCCGGAATACTTGACGCCCGGTTGCGTTGCTTCACATCGGGCGCCGCCAGCTGCTCCCTGACAGCTGCACATGCCCCATCATCGGGGAGCCAAAGCCTACACGACCTGACCCGGCCTCTCTGACGGCGTGGGCCCAGACCTGAGGCCCGAGGAGGCCTACGCCCCAACGCTGCTGTCGGAAGCCTCAGCCGGCCACATTGTTCTACCTGCCGGCCCTGCGGCCTGGGAAAGGAGTAACCGGGTGCGGAGGGGGACGCCCGGGGAGACCGGCTGATCGGCGGGGGGCGCGGGCGGCGAGCCCCTTGATGGTGCCCACTACAGCTGCCCCGCCAACTCCTGCTGCCCGAGGACAGCGCCACCGCTCATCAGAAGAATTGAGGTGCATGGTGAGTGAAAAACTCTTCATTTTTGCTCTGCTGCCCGACGCCGCCCGGTACCTAATAAGACAGGCCCTCGTGGGAGCTGCCCTAAGGCGAAGGACTCCCCCCCGTGACATTCCCCTGTGTCCACTTGATCCCTGCCTCTCTGCCTGGGCCCCGAGAGGCCGTCCGGTTTTCTCGCATTGCCGGACGATGGGCCCGCTCCATCCTATACCCCTGAGTGGTCGAGGGGTCATGGCCAACGTGGAGCGCAGAGGAGGCCGCACAAAACCAGACATGCTGGCTACGAGCGCTGTGAAGGGGGACAAGACTCACACACCCCCCTCGCCCACTGCTCTGGCTTACGCTACAGCGCAGGATGACGGAGGTGCTCCTATCACAAAGGCATTCCTAGAATCCTTATTCAACAACCTGCGCGATGATTTCACAGCCTTGAAACAGGACCTGGCCGGGGAGCAACGAGAAATGCGCCGGGATGTGGACGGCCTGCGTGAGAGGGTAGCAGCGGTGGAGGACGCAGACCACGCCCGTAGCGAAGAAGTCGAATTTCTGCGGCAGGAGGTACTCCAGCTTCGGGAACAGCAGGTGGACCTTCAGGCACATGCAGAGGACCTTGAAAACCGTTCCCGGAGGAACAATATACGCGTACGGGGAGTTCCTTTAAAAGCCGAGGGTAACCGAGTGACATGCTATTTGCAGGAACTCTTCAGGGAGCCAGATGACTTCGAGGTCCGCATTGACCGAGCGCATAGAGTGGGCCTAGCGAGGCGTGCCCCTGCCCCTCCGCCGGACATTCTGGCCTTTCTTCCGGACTTCCCTTTGAAAGAGCGCATTCTGAGAGAGGCGCGCCAGAAACAACCTCTCAACTTCCAGGGTCACTCGGTGGCCTTATTTCAGGATCTATCGGCCATCACGCTCCAGAAACGGAAAGCCTTCCAAGCAGTCACTACTTTCCTCCAAGATAAAGGGATACCATATTCCTGGGGTCATCCATTTCGGATCATCTTCAAATGGCAGGGAGCTCTGCACCAGATGCGCTCCCTCCGCGACATATGCACCTTGCTAGGCATAGAAATGGTGGAGGACGACTCGCCTGGAGGAACGTCATCGAGACCGTCGCAGGAGGGGCCCTCGCTGTCGCAGTCTGCTGGGTGGCAGCGAGTGCGGAGACATCGACATCCCAAGAAGAACCTCAAACCCGACCCAGAGACTATGGCCCAGTAACAGGCGGTGGCTGTCCAAGTGGTGGTCAAGGACACATCGAACTCTGACTGACATGTTGAGGTTTGGGGGTTAATTTAAAGCATTACACCTGCAGGGAGGGGGGGGGGCGGGGGAGCCGCTGGGGCGGCTGCTACTGCCACAATCCTCCATGTTGAACTTCCACAGGTCTGGACTAGGGGTTAACTGACCTGGGACTATGATTTGCTCATGGGGTTGCTTGGTTGGGGAGGGGGGGTGGGGAGTCCGGGGGTGGTGAGTGGTAGGGGTGGGAGTTTTGAAAGGGTTCGGGGATGGTGGGAAGGAAGCCAGTGTGCCAGCCGGGGCTCATCTGATGCAATGCGCAACGCCGGCATTCCCGTACAGCACCTTTCCCTTACATAATTTGAGATGGCAAGTTCCACTGTGAAAGTATTGACCCTCAATGTGAAGGGTTTGAATAACCAGATCAAAAGACGTGGTATGATCTCATATCTGGAGAACTCGGGCGGAGATCTGTCTATTACAGGAAACCCACCTGCTGGCGAAAGATTGGCATAAATGCGCTCCCGCGCCTTTTCCCAGCAGTTCCTCTCCTCCCTCCCCTCGAAGAGGGCAGGGGTGGCCATTCTAGTTTCCAGACGCTTCAGGGGGCGAGTGGGAGACAAGGTGGGGGAAGTTAAAGGTAGGCTGCTGGCTTATGAGTTTTGGGTAGGCAATCAACGTCTCACTATCAGCTCTCTTTATGCTCCTAACACAGGCCAGGAACCCTTTCTGAAAGGGGCCATCTCCGAAACGCTCCAATCATCCACTCCTCTCTTACTCTTTAGGGGGATCTCAACCTTGTAATGGACATACACAGGGACAGGTCCCGGCACCAATATGGGGACACAGGTAGTCTATCTGACGTGGGCAAAGGCTGGCTGCACGAACGAGGCCTGGTGGATTTATGGCGAGCACAACATCCTACTACATCCCAATTCACCTTTTATTCCCATGTACACCACACCTATGCCAGACTAGACCATTTCCTTGGCTCTGCTGACCTACTCAACGCCCTCGCAGACGTTAGTATTGTCCCTGCTGCTCTCACTGATCATGATGCCGTGGAGCTTCTACTGGAGCTCCCAAGACCTAACCGCCCTCTCAGAGTGTGGAGATTGCGCGAACCGATGTTACAACGCCCAAAGGTAGCTAAACAGATCCGCAAATGCATTGCAGATTACCTAGACATCAACGACACGCCGGGGACGTCGGTCGCGTCCTTATGGGGAGCTCTAAAATCGGTCGTCCGCGGTGACCTTAACGCTATAGCGGCTGCGGAGGCCAAAGCTCGCAAGGCGAAGCGGGCGGACCTCTCCGCCCAAGTCTCAGAACTAGAGAGAGTTCACAGCCGCACCGGGGCCCCACGTGTGTGGAAACAGCTGAAAGCCGCCAGAGCCCAACCAGCCAGCCTAGACACAGATAGAGCAGAATTCGCGGCTCTCCGATTGCGCCATTCGTACTACGTTGGGGGGAACAGGACAGGCCGACTCTTGGCCAGTGCGTTGAAGGCCAAAACTCAGCGCTCAAAGATAACCGGCCTTCGGAACACCCGTGGCGATATTGTGGAAGGGGAAATAAAGATTGCCGAGACCTTCAGGGACTTTTACGTCTCACTATACCGCGCTGACGCGGTTTCGAATGGAGCTATCGCTCAGTACCTGGACACTGCGGAGATCACGGCGCTCTCCCCAGCCTCGGCCGATGCCCTGGAGGCCCCCATTCGTCTGAAGGAGGTGACGGCTGCTATCTCTCGTCTCTGCCCTCTCAAAGCCCAGGGCCCGGATGGCTTTTCCGACGGTTTTTACAAAGCTTTCAGCTCCCTAATCGCACCCATTCTCACTAGACTTTATAACTCCTTTACTGGTCTGGGCTCCATACCCCCGGATATGCTGGTGGCGGAGATCGTGGTATTGCCCAAACCAGGCAAGGACCCCACATGCTGCTCGGCATTTCGCCCTATCTCTCTCCTTAACCTAGACCTGAAACTTTTCACCGGGGTGTTGGCCGCTCGCCTTGGACTGTGCCTGCCGGGAATTCTAGAGCCGGACCAATCGGGTTTCGTCCCGAGTCGCCAGTGCTGCGATAACACAAAAAGGATCTTACACCTGGTGGACAAGGCACACTTCCAACAGGCGGATTCAGCTCTCGTTGCCATAGATGCCGAGAAAACGGTTGATCGTGTTGATTGGACCTTTCTGCAGCAAGTCCTGGCCCGGTTCCAGATAGGGAGTCGCTTTCAATCCTGGATCGAGAGCTGCTACCACCATCCAGCGGCGCGAGTTCGAATAGGTGGCTTCCGATCCAGCCCCTCCGACATCCAACGTGGCACTCGTCAGGGGTACCCCCTATCACCTCTCCTATTCGCACTTTATGTCGAACCGCTGGCACAAAAAATCTGTGATAATCCAGGAATCCGTGGCATTACTTTCGGAGGGGACCCCACGCGATTGGCCTTTATGCCGATGACATTATAGCTGCTCTTGATGACCCGACCCACTCGATCCCGGCCTTTCTGGGGGAGGTTGACGCCTTCAGCGCTGTGTCAGGCTTTAAAATTAATAGGGGGAAATCGCTGATTCTGCCATTGGGCCGGAACAACAGAGCCCTGGACACCATTTCACTATGTTGCGAGGGCCTACAAATGACAAAGAATCTTCCGTATCTGGGCATTACGCTTACCTCCTCCACAGAGCTGACAGTTCACCTCAATTATGAAACCCTCTCCTCCCGGATCCGAGCCGACCTTGCGCGTTGGTCCAAGCAACCACTTTCTTTGCTGGACCGCATCGCGCCGGTGAAGATGTCGGTCCTCCCTAGGATCTTATATGTCTTCCAGACTATGCTGTTTACCCCCCCGCCTGGTATCCTAACAACACTGCAGTCTATCATCCTCCACTTCATTTGGGGAGGAAAGTGCCCACAAGCAGCTGGCGTACCGGGGCTTGGATGAAGGTGGCCTGGGGATCCCTAACCTCCAACAATACTTCTGGGCTTCCCAACACCGGTACCTGGTGGAGTGGTACCGCCCGGAATCGGAAAAGAGGTGGCTATTTCAAGACCGGGCAATGGCCCAAACATCTCTTTGGAAAATTCCATTCCTCCGGCGCTACGACCAACCAAAATATTTACAGAAATCCCCCATCACTCGCACTATTCTACTGGCGTGGGATGCGGTGGTGGTGAAGAGAGAACTCACGACCTTCCCCTCCCCGCTCACCCCTCTTCTGGATAATCCCGAGTTCGCACCGGGCACGGACCCCCACGCCTTTAAGCAATGGCATGTTACGAGTTGTAGATCGGCGGGTCATCTTTTTGACCTGGAGGGCTTTATATCTCTGTCCAATGTATCGGAGTACTACGGAGTGGCCTCGCCCCACCTGTTTCAATACTTCCAACTGCGGCACTGGTTTACACAACCGGCCAATGCCCCACTGGTGAGCAGGCCCATGACGAGTTTCGAGAGGTGGCTGGTAACGAAAAAATCCGATAAGCATCTTATATCCGATATTTACAAGATGCTCACACCCCCACCAGCCCTGGGCCGCTCGGCAGGACAGAGACGCTGGGAGACTGAGATGGGACGGACATTCACGCCCAGGGAATGGAGCTTCATATATTTCAGAGCCTCTCACACCACACGCAACACGACGGGTAGGGAGGCGGCAGTAAAAATAGCCCTCTATTGGCATTTGACCCCAGTTAGGCTCCACAAAGGGAACCCATCACGTAGCGCACTTTGTTGGAGAGGCTGCGGAGCACAGGGCACCATGACCCATCTTCTTTGGGACTGCCCGGAAGTCAGAGACTACTGGAAAGCGGTCCTAGATGATATAGACAAAACTTTTGACACTGAAATTCCAAGGTTCCCGGCCTATACGATACTGGGCCTCCCTAATGCACTCATCTTCCCCTTGAAATCGGTTCGGGGACGCCAAATGGGGATTGCTGTACAGGTGGCGACACAACACATCCTGTCACTCTGGCGTTCCTCCACCAGGCCCTCGCACACGGGTTGGCTCCACAAACTATGGTTTACGTTAGGCATGGAACGCATACAGGCCACGCTACACAATCCACAGACACATTCCGGAAAATATGGCTGCCAATACTAACACTTCTCTCGACTGAGTTTAATGAAATCACATGTCCCAGATACCTCCGCTTACTACGCCTTACAGAAGCTCCACAGGATCCTCCATAGCCTCTTCATGGATGGAGCTATCTCCATACTGGGAGCAGTGGCGCTGGTTCTTCGGATGCGGCACATTGGCTGGGGTGGGGGGAGAGGGGGGAGTTGGGAGTTCGGGGGTTTCAACCTTGCAGTTTCGCATCTCTGCTATTGCTAGCATTCACGACTTTTATATCGTGCTCATAGCGGGGTTCATGTATCTTGCTTATCCGTTGATTTGTAGAGAAGACCGGTTGGTCTGTCCCGAATGCTCTTTTCTTATGATACCTCTTTACCGCAGTGTAATGCTTGTTACTATTGCTGAATTCAATAAAACAAATTTTAAAACTAAAAAGCAATGATGCTATAAAGTGACTGTACATAGATGATTTTGTACATAAAGTGGGCCGTTTAGAGACCGCTCATGTAGAGATTTAAAATGCGAGGGGTACGCAAGTTACAGAGGGCATACTATTGCTAGTACAAGTTAGTCTAGACGTAAATAATATTAAAAAGTGCTATGCCAAGTAGTTGCGAGCGCCAGTAGTCCTTTGAGCATGATTTATTCAACTGTCACTTCTCTGGCCGATTAGTGCTAACTCCATATGGTGGTGTAAATATGCCTTATGGCCTCCTTGCATGTTCTTACGCCATGTTGTATGAACATAGTTATTAGATGCATGCGCCTTGGGGACAACAAAGCTGGGCAACAGCAAATGACATGTTCCGCAGATTCTAAGTAATGTTGGCACAGACAACAGCCGGACCCACTGGACGACCAATTTTTCCAGTGGGCTCTATAGTCTTGTATTGACAATGTTAAGAGTCTCACCCTGATGCCATTTTTTAGCGCTTGCCTTCCAAGACCTGCTTTTAAATAGGGCTGGCATGCAGTAGCTTCATGTGACTTGATGAGGCCATCTGCACCCAGGACTGATCTGATCCGTTCAAGATCTTGTTGCCTCGAGGTATTCTTGCCACACTTTAACAGGATCTTTAGACTGCACTAAGTTAATGATGTGTCTGTTGAAAATTCAGTAGATAGACCCAGTCTTTTTTTGGCCGTCAAGAAATAACTTGCCCAGCGACTATTGTTATCTGTAAAGACCACCTGTAGAGCGGCCCTGAGTTTGCCCGGGCATGCATTGATCACATTGTGTTGGAATTTGACTATGTCTTTGTTGCATTCAATGTCCATAGCTGTGATGTTGAACTCTAGTCGGATCAGTGAATGCCTTGCCATTGTGTGTAGGCCCTCCAATTTATTGGTCAGCAAACCAGGGAAGGCGAGGTGGCAATAATTGAGTGTAGACATTAACTTGGCTTGCATTACTCGTCGGATCCCCTCCATTGAGTGACTAACAAGCTTGTGGTGTAATTTACACAAGCCGAATGTTACCTTAGCTGCTTTTGCCTCTAGTGCTTTAACCTGCAGTACCGGTCTGCAGGTATCTATAAATTGTACTCCCAGGTAGGTGTACTTGTTGGTCGTAGTTATCCTAGGAGGACCCAGCTGCCATGCCACTGTTAGTTTTTTTTACTTGTGACCAAACATCAGCACTTTTGTCTTAGATGCATTAGCTGTGGGCTTGTTTTCCATGTTGTAATTATATAGCGTCTCTAATGCCCTTTTCATGCCAATTCTTGTGTGATCCAACAAGACGAGATCGTCCGCGTACTGCATAATTGGCAGTCTGAGGTGGCACAATTTTGGAGGAAAGAGGTTAGTTTTTAACAGTGCTTCTCCCAGGTCTGCGGTGTATAAGTTAAACAGGGTGGGGGCGATCACGCAGCCTTGTTTTAGCCCCCTGTTCGTGAAGATCTTGGCAGTAGCACATGTGCTAGTGAGCTTAACTCGCACCCATGTGCAAGTGTGGAGTGATAAGATGGCCGCTAGGAGTTTCCTTGGTATACCCCACTTAGACAATTTAGCCCACAGAATATTTCGGTCGACCCCATCAAAGGCGGCACTGTAGTCCACGAAACATGAGTATAGTTGAGGGGAGGTGGCCCCAGTTGCCTTCGTTGCCACGTATGAAAGTGCGATGGCGTTGAAAGCCAGTCTGGTATTGCGGATAACATGGTTTTCCGTGATCCATAATTCTAGCTCTTTCAGGTTCCTTTGAGAATGCCTTGCCTTCCACGTCCAGTAGAGGAATCAGTCTGTAGTTCCCCAGGTCAGAGGCGTCCCCCTTTTATGATGTTGTAGCAATGGTTGAATAAGGCCTGAATGTGGGCTGCCCAGTATTCACAATCTTCCCTAAAAACGTACCCAGGCAGCCCATTGGGCCCTGGCGCCCCATCCTTCCTGATGCCCTGCAGGATAGTTTTTATTTCCCTTTCTCTTCGGTAAGGCTCTGCCACTTCGTTCTCTTCATATTGGCAGTCTTCTACCCCGACAATGCTTGTCATAGACTTTTTCTGGTCAACATAAAGGCTGGTCGTATGATCTGCCCATTTGTTAGCAGGTACAGCATTCAGGGTATGATGGCCTGCTTCCATTTTGTATACTTCGCCCAGCTTATGGGGCCCCATTTAATCCGTTTTATAAAAGCTGTTTCATTATGTGGAGTGAGCATGTTGCCTGCAGTTAGATGTTCCTCGTGGATCATGCTGCTAGTGTTGACAAGGACAGAGATTGGTTGGTGATCACTTCTGGGAGTGTGCAGTACCTTATACTCTTCACATCTCCTCAACAAATTCTTGCTCAGGAAGATGTAATCATGTGTTGAGATGTTTTTAAATGTAGGTCGTGGAATCGTTGTAAGGTGCCCTGCGTCATTCGCAGACCCCAAATTAAATTCATTAATACATGCTTCCATTGGATTACGACTGCAATCTTCATGTTTTTGTTCAGGGCCACAGAGGTCTCTCATGCTAAAGTCGCCAGTGATGACACATTTGTGTCCTGGGTACTAGGTAATCCTAGTGATCCTTCTGATGTTTTTATTTTTATCCTTTTTTGGATTGACAAAAATGAATTACTCCAAGTTTGAACGGAGTACCCTCTACTCCGAACTCATTTATAATTATAATCTGGACATCTGGAGCGTGCGTGGGCCATTCCTCGATTTGTAGTTTTAAGTTTAATTTTGCAAATATAGAGACCCCGCCATTTCGTCTTTTGAATATGTTTTTTTTGCTAGCCATTATGTGGAACGCCTGATAGCCGTTGATGTTGCTGGCTGTTTCCAACCAAGTTTCCTGCAAAAATAGTATGTTTCCTGTCCTCAGTGATTCCATAGATTCTTCATTGGTCAGAATTGACTTAAACCCTGCCATGTTCCAGCTTATTAGCCTGAACTTAGTGTTTATTCTCTCCATTTTAGTACCTCTATATTTGTTTGTTTTATCCCTCCCTAATGGACCGCATTGTTGCAGTCCGTGAGAATTTGGTGTTCTCCTTATACTAGGAATTTCCCCAATCCTTGAAGTATAATTCAGAAGTGAGCCATGCCCAATCTTCTTGTTTGTCAACCTGAGAAACGCTCACCTCCTTGCAGAGTCTAATAGTAGTGCCCTTACGAAGCTCAATTTTAATTTCATTAATAAATGATTGGCTTGAGTTTGACTTGGTGCCCCTTAGTGTACTACGCTGTAAGGGAAGCACCTCTTGGTTTTGTAGCCTCTGAAGTAGCACTTGTGGGTACTTTTCAATTGGACAATAATCAATCTGAATACCCCAATTCTTCAGTGTGTCAATTTCTGCCATAATATTTTGGATGTCTGACTTATTGAGCCACTTTGTTAGGGTCGACTCCTTGTTCCCTATCCAGGTGTATTTTTTAAAGTGCACCGCTGCGAGTTGGGCAGATGTTAAATAGGCAGTGAGGGTATGCTTGTCAGAAGAAACAGAATGTTTGAACGATTTAGAGTGTCGCCTGGGCCCCTTGTCTCGAATTCAGGGGTGAAGATCAACATTTGCTCCACGTCTGCAAGAGGAGCAGGAGCTACGACATTTTCCGTACCCTCATGGATCAGTCAGTGGATTGTTTGTAGTGTGGGCCTTGTTTAGCCATGATTCCAGCCAGACACACTTTTTACATCCTTTGCTGTGTTAATATTAGTATAACTAGGCTGCTCACGCATCTGACTTCCAGGTGATGAGGTCTTCATTGCTTGTGTAGTCTTCCTTGTTTGTGTGGAGAGAGCACTTGCTATGTTTTGAGCTTTGCATTGGCATTCCATGTGAATGTGATGGATTTTTACTACGCCGGGGTCCTTCTCTGTTGCTGATGTCATTCGCTTGATTTTGTCTCCTCGTTGCTTTTCGATGAGCATCTGACCTGATGAGTGGGCAGTCATACAGTTGCTGATGTCTGGCCTAAGCCTTGCTTCCTGGTTTTCTTTCCCTCTCAATGGGTCTAATATAAGGTCACGGCTTTCTGACCCAATGGCTAAGTTTCCAAAGTTAGTGTTCACCGCCTCTGCATATGTTTTTGCTTGTTTGTTTCAGGGGATTTGGTTATTGCAAGGTAGTGATTTTTCCTTGTGTGGGTGTTCTGTAAGCTGCAAGGTCGGGCATATCTGCCCTGGGATTTCCTGACAGTTGTTCTCATAGGATACTTTGGGAGCGGCGCTATTTCTTATTTGGAAAATGGGATAAATCATAGATCCCTTTTCTGTACAGGCATTGCCAGTGTCGGCCTGATTACCGGGTTGGATGGAAGAGTGAGTTATTTCTTGCTTTTTTGCGTAGGTAACATCCCACCTATCCGTTTATTTGTTTTTAGAGCTTTCCGAAGTTTTTTCTTTTGCCGTCTGGATAACTGCCCATCAGTTGCCTTTTGGCCTGTGTCCTTAGCTTGTTTGAACTCCTCTATACTGGGTGCCGAGCTAACCATTTTGTCCGGGGTCAAGCAGATGTTTGTCGCTACTTTATCGTTTATAGCCTCTGAGACCCTCGCTATAGGGCTGTTTATGCAGGTGTTTGTAGCTGCTTTATCATTTGTAGCCTCTGAGTCCATGGCTGTAGGGATGTTTGTGACTCCCGGGCCGCAGCCATGATCCCGTTTTTCAGAATATTTTCTGTTTAGTGTGAAATGTATCCATGCCTCACTGCATTGATTTATTAACGTTGTCAACAGCTCTGGGAGTGTGGTTCGTTCCTCCACTATTGCTTCACTAAAGTTTTTTGCTGGGCTTGTGAAGCTCCCTTTACCCTTTTCACTAACCACCAGCCGATCAACTTTGTGGCTGATTGTGTCCACTTTTTCGATAATTGCCAAGACAGTTTGTGCCAGCATGTGTATTAGGTCCACCTGAATCTCTAGTTTGTGTAATTGCCAAGAGAGTGCCTTTACAGCTTCAAGTAAGGATGAATTTATTGTGTTCAAGATATATTCAGAACCATTCTTGTTGTTTATGTCTTGTTTGTCCCTCTGGGCTCTGCAGTGTCTGCCAGTTGTGGCTTCTACAAAGCCCTCTCCCAGTGGTTGCAGTTTAAGATGTGCTGTAGCTGTTATTTTTATTAATTCAAGGGATGCCGAATCTGAAATATTGGCGGCACCAAATTGTTGTTGTATTTGTGCCCTGCCTTGGTTTCTTGGCATGGAACAGCTCTGAGTGCTCCCCTGGCTGCCGGGGTTGAGGGAAGCATCCAAGTTGTCCTGGAGCTGGTCCTTTGAGTGGTGGTGAACTAACACCACTATGTCAAAAGCGTTCTTGTTGCAGATAAGCCCACTTAATTGGTAATCCTGTGATGGGCCCCGAGGTGTATATGATGCTTCAATATCATTTATAGTCGATGATATCTCAATGATTTGCTCTGGCCCATGTTCCTCCCATTCATGATTTTAATGTTTAGCAGAGGTTTTTTTGATGGCATTGATTACAGTGTCTTGCCAGCTCTACAGTTTCTGCAAGTCTCGCCATCTCAGTAATTAATGTCGCCTCCAGGCTGTCCTGAACTGTGCTTTTTAGGTTGGGGGGGGGGGGGGGGGGGGGGGGGGGGGGGGGTTGGGGGGGGGATTGAGGGGGTTAACCTCGCCCAACGCTGCTGACTCCTGGGTGTTTGAAGCAAGATTAGGGCTGTTTTCTAATGAGCCCCCGCCTTTCATCTTATGGGCCTTGTGAGTGCTATGAACATTTATTTTTTGCCTTGTAAAATAATGGTGAATCTGGGGACCCCCTATTGTTGGTTTACGTGCCTCTCGGTTTTTGTTGGGGCTACTAATTTTCCTGGCCGCTGTACTGTACCTTTGGGCCGCAAATACTTTATGCGAATACTTCCAATTGGAGTGGAATGCAGAGGACTGTAATCTTACCCACGTTCTTACCCTCTTCTCTAGCCTTCTGCTTTCTCAAAAGGCTGAGAAGGAGCACTAGCTGAGCCTGTGCTAGCTGGTACATGAGCACAGTGACACAAATTGGATCAAGTAAGACAGCCAAATGGTACCACCTGCGAGTTAATTGCGCGCTAATTGTGTGTGATTGACTCCAAAGGCTGTCACTTTGAGAGAGTTAAATTATATTTAATCTCCAGAGCAATCCAAAGCATGCCACCCTGTGGTTTTGAGAGAATTACATTAAGTTTTAATCTCCAAAGCATTCCAGAACGTTCTGCGCCAGGCCGATAACCCAGTAATCTGATAATCAGGGATCCGTGGTTTCAGCCAGACTATGAACAGGTGCTAGTTCCTGATTATGAATGTTGAAATGTGATTGCAATCAACCGCCTAAGAGGGTTTCCTTTTTCCCCGCTCACTACAGGTCTCGTAAGCAAGCCTGTAGGACCCACGTTTTGCTAGTGTTTGCTGCACCCCGGCGATGTGTTTAACAGCTTCTGTCTATATGCTGAGGGAGCGGTGTGAAATCAGTTCAAGACTGACCCAGCGAAATCAGTTCAAGGCTGACCCGTTCCAGCCAATATGGGTCTAGCTCCTTCTGTGTGAATAGGCTATTCAAACACCTAACTGTGCCCCTCACCACATCTCACACTTCTGTAGCTGTTCTCGTCCAACCAGCTCCTCTCCTCAATTGCTCCAGTTGGACTGCAGTGGTGCGAGGATTGTGGCGCTTTAGTGCCCTTCACTGGTCCCCCTCACTGCTGTGGTCTTGATTGCAATAATAGTAGCAGTGGGGGCGGCTTGGCAGTTTTTGGAGGCGGCAACCGCTGCGCTTAGGATGTCCCCTTGCTACGAAAATACCAGTGGTAGCTGTGGGGGCAATGAGGGCAGCTTGGCAGCTAGCGGCGGAGGCCGTGCTATAATCTACAAGCACACCTCAGGCTGCTCACAAGTCTCACACTCACCCGCCTTGGCCTCCCCCTACCGCTTCTCGCTTCACCTTGCTTCGCCTGCCCCGCCCACCTCAACTTCACTGGTACGCTGCAGCCTCTCACAGCAAAGGCGCAGGCACAGGCACAGGCAGTGGGACCGGCAGCTTCTCAGTGCGGCTGCACGGTGGTGGCACGGGCACGGGCGGCTTCAGTGCGACTCAGCTCAGGGGATCAGGGGCCCAGGTGCTTGGGTGCTTCAGAAAAGCGCCGGCCAAAGCAAAGAGCACCAGCGCCGGCCACAGCAGAGAGCAGCAGAAGAGAACGGTGGCAGCAAAAGCACGGAGCCTTGATTCCGCCTCAGTCCTTGGCTTGAACTGGCACAAACAGCAGTAGTAGCTTTCAGCACATCCTTTAATGTAACAGGATGTATAGGTGTACGAGTACATATGATGAGAGAGTACATACAGGTATGAGTGACTGTATGTTGGTGAATGAGTGGATGTGTGTGTAGATCTTGGAATTACTGAAAAGGTGTGTTGTAAATGGTATTGGTATGTCCATTGTTTTGCAAATGTTAGTTTCTATTTTTGAGTGTGTGTGTATCAAAGGTTATATTAGGGTGAGAGGAGGTCTGCCACTCTATCACAAGGATGATGTCATCAGTGATGTCATTTGAGATGTCATCAGTGATGTCACTGACCATGTCATAAGTGATGTAATATATGACGTCATCAGCAGTGCATTGCGGGCGCGCGAGTTATAGTTAGCTGAACTAAATATAACGGAGGAATTTCAATGGTTTTGTACGAGTGAAATGTCCAACTACCTAGAACGCCCCTGAAACCTATGGTTTTTTCAGTGAATTTCTAAGGTTTTTTTAAATGTAATTTGTAACTATAACGCTCCTGAAACCTATAGTTTTTTCAAAGGTTTTTTAAATACAGAGGTAGGAAATGTGAAGAAAGAATAAAAAAAACACAGAAAGAAGAAAAAGAAATGTAGAAAGGAGCAACAGAAGTCCTCAAAGATGAAGAAAAGTGCAGGAAGAAGGAAGACGTGCAGAAAGATCAAACAGAGTAGCAGAAAGAGGCCTTGTTGCAAAAGCATCCTGTACCCTCAACTTTTCAGATGGGTAATGGTGGTAACTGACTATGACTAACCAGTCCTAGAGCCAGTGCTATGCTAAAAGACACTGAGAATACAGTTAAAACACCTACATACACTAGGGAACACTATGTGTTGGGGTACCCCTGTGATTACCATGGCCTCCTCTGCAAGACCCTAGTACATTATAGGGCAGGGGGATTAAAACTACCTCTTAAAATGCGCCACAGGGCGTGTTTGCACACTGGTGAAGGGAGGAGGGGGCTGAGCTGACGTTTGCAAACTTGCCCTGTGGACGTTTTAATTTGGGGGATAAAGTCCTCTTGAATCCTGGGTCCAACTAGCCCACCAGGTATCTCCAGTTACCACCCCAGAGCTGTGTTGCAGAGAGGTGTAAAAAGGGGCACAGCCTGCACCACCTCTCTGCAACGCAGTCTAGTGGCGCTTACTGGAAGCACCTGGTGGAGTAGTTGGCCCCTAAGGGCCCTCAGGATTGAAGGGGAATTATTTCCCCAACTTAAAACGCGCCACAGGGCGCGTTTGCGCACTTGTGACATCAAGCCATGCCCCCTGTCTGCACCACTGCACAAACGCACCCCCTGGTGCATTGTAAATTGGGGGATTAAGTCCCCTTGAGTCCTGAACTAGTCCACCACTTACCTCCAATAAGCGCCAGAGAGCTACGTTGCAGAGTTGTGTAAAAAGGGCCATGGCCTGGGACACCTCTCTGCAGCGCAGTGGCGCTTACTGGAGGAAAGTGGTGGGCTAGTTGGCCCCTAGGGACCCTCAGTATTGTAGAAAAATTAATTCCCCAACTTAAAACGCACCACAGGGTGTGTTTGCACACATGTCACCTCAGGCCCCGTCCCCTCCCTTCACCACTGTGCAAACGCGCACCGCGGTGCATTTTAAGTTGGGGGATTAAGTCCCCTTGAACCGTGACGGTCCCTAGGATCCAACTAGCTCACCAGGTACCTCCAGTAAGCGCCACAGAGCTGTGTTGCAGAGAGGTGCAAAAAGGGGCGTGGATTCTGAACACCTTTCTGCAACACAGCTCCCTGGTGCATACTGGAGGTAACTGCTAGGCTAGTTGGCCCCCAGTGACCCTCCTCAGTATTCAAGGGGAATTAATTCCCCAACTTACAACTTGCCAGGGGGTGCATTTGCACAGTGGTGAAGTAAGGGGGCGGGGTCTACGGTGACGTGTGCAAACACGCACTGTGGCGCGTTTTTATTTGAGGAATTAATAATTCTTCAATCTTGAGGGTCCCTGGGGGCCAACTAGCCCACCATGTACCCCCAGTATAAGCCAGGAGCTGCGTGGCAGAGAGGTGTTCAGAGGCCATGGCCCTTTTTACACTTCTCTGCAACGCAGCTCTGTGGCGCTTACTGGAGGTACCTGGTGGGCTAGTTAGATCTTGAAATGTAACGTAATTGAGGCTTTTAACTACTACATCTCTGCAATTTTTGCATTCTTTTATGATCTTGAAATGTAACGTAATTGAGGCTTTTGCATATGAACCCCCCCCCCCCCCCCCCCTTTCGGTTTGGCTGGCCATGACGAATGCCCCACTAAATTTTTCTGGCATTGAACAAATCAATTGATGAATAAGACGTCTGTGCGCCATCAAGGATGTTCTTCTTTTGCGCTAAGATATAAATCTCTAACTCAGTGTAATGAGGGACTAGGTTGTTCCAGCGCTTAATTTCACCAGGGGCCGAGTCTGTTTACTGTTTTCACTGTGCGCCCATTGGCTACATGCAAGCAGTGACATTTAGCTGCTGCCCGGTCGATATATCCCGCCCCTGGCCTCGCGTCAGGTCACTAGAGTAAACGGTGTGCTGTTATGCGGAGGATTCTGCACGCATCCTTGAATGGGTAAGCTCGAGACTATTAATAGACATGTTCCTCTCTGACTATGCGGAGGTCGCGAGTGCACATGCTAACACGCGCCTCCCGTTTATTTTGTTTCTTAGAAACCCGAGTGAACTTTGAAGGGGATTGTTTAAAAGACACCGCTCAACCCGCTCCATGGCGCGCGGCAAGTCATTACATTAAATGGTACACGGATGGACAGCGAGGAGCTTTCCCGCTTTGTTCGATTTTCGGGTAAGCTTTAGTTATACCGGAATCGTTTCCCATTTCAGCGATGCGGAGGTCGCTAATGTGTTTGGTAACACACGCCTCCTGTTTATTTCAATTCCTAGATATATAAACGAACCTAGGAGGTCTTATTTAAAGGCAGTTTTCCCGATTAGCGATTTGGAAGCAAGAAGTCACTGCCAGCAAATTGTTTTGGCTCCTTTTGTTTCACCCTCATATATGGTGAGTAAACAGATGAAGTAGTGGGGTAGAATGCAATGACGACATGTCAAATAGGTTCTGAATCGCATCTTTTTGTTAATTGCAGATGTGAGTTTTCTGTCATGAATAGAAGCGTTCCCATGCATAAACAGCACCTAGGATCACTGCCGCGTGAATAGGTGAGCCTTTGACTAGTGTCTCACGCACTTCTGTGGAGTAAGGAATGACATGAATTGTAGGGGCTAGCCCTGTGGTTGGCTGGTTTGGTTGGTTCTCCGTTGTTTGATTTGGTAACTTATGTTTTTAACCCGGCTGGGTAGTGTATGATGTTTTCACTAAAGCATACACGTGTGCTGATATTAAGTATGAAATCACGTGGATTATAGCCGAGTAAGGTCCACTGTCTTATAAATGCCTAATTTATTTTTAGGATAATGCTCTCTTGGCAATAGGAGCCCTTGGCCCAACATCAGTTTCAGACGGAGCCGCTAGATTCACCGTGCTTCGTGTAGGTAACTAGGCTTGGCTTTAATTAGCCTTCAGTTATTCTTGTAAGAATTTATCAATCCTAATTTAGTTTTTCCTTTTGTAGGTGCCACTTTTTGTACTCCCACACCCCACCACCACCCGTCCTGAGGAAGACCCCGCTGTAGGGCAATACCGTTGCCTGCGAAACTGGGGTCGAAACGTCGACATACTGTTATCCTTTCTTACCTGTGGGCAAACTGAATACTTGTGGACTGTGCCTGATTATTACAGGATAAGATTTTCTCAACCTATGAGTTGATATATGATAATGTATATATATCCAGTGTGGCACTATATGTTCAAATATTGATGAGACCACATATTATGCTATTCCTTTATGACTAATTTAAACCTATGCTGCACAATTTTCCTTTCTTCACCTTCCCCCCCCCCCCCCCCACCCCCCTTTTTCTGGGCTTATCATGAAATGTTTTGAATTGTATTATTGCGAAAAGGATATGGTAATGAATTTACAAGGAAGGATGTATATTAAATAACATTCTTTGAAGTTTATGCTTATGAGGTTAATTTTGCTGATTTGTTTGTCTTATGTTGTTCCGTCTGGGACCCCTTCTCATATACCAGTTAGGCCCCAGGCACCCTCAGGATTGACGCAGAATTAATTCCCTAACTTCAAACCTGCCACAGGGCGCGTTTGCACACATATCATCTCAGGCCCCGCCCCCCTCCCTTCACCACTGTGGAAACGCGCCCCATGGCGCGTTTTTAGTTGGGGGAGTAAGTCTCCTTGAATCCTGAGGGTCCTGGGGTCCAACTAGCCCACCAGGTACCTCCAGTAAGCGCCACAGAGCTGTGTGGGAGAGATGTAAAAAGGGGCATGGCCTCTGAAAACCTCTCTGCAACGCAGCTCCCTGGCTCATACTGGAGGTTCCTGGTGGGCTAGATGGCCCCCAGGGACCCCAGTAGACAAACACATATATATTTTTTTCACCCAAAAAAACAAACGTTACAGCGATGTTATAATTCAGAAATGGAATTTTAAAAAAACATTAGAAATTCACTAAAATAAAAAAGGTTACAGGAACGTTATTGTTAGGCTCACATTTCACTCATACAAAACCAAAGAAATTCAGCAGTTAGTTACCGGAACTAACTATTACTTATGCCACGCAATGCACAGCTTATGATCACACATATTCTATCACTGAAGACATCAACAAGTTTTTTTAGGAGTTTATGTTTGTTAAACATATAAAATAAGCTACTACAAAATTTAAATTAGTATACTAGGTGTACAACTTATGAATAATACGATTTCTAACATATATTATGTGAGTTGCAGTGTGACTGACTGTGAGCATCTGTGTGAATGTGTGTGTGAGTGGCAGTATAGGTGTGTGAGTGGCAGTATAGGTGTGCGAGTGGGAGCTACCTGGTTTAGCTATAGGGGAGACAGGCCGAGGATTCCCTCCTTGGACGTCACCTACCCAGTCGGTCTTTAGACAGACTTCCTTTAGTCTCTCATGTCGTCTCTTCCCGCATTCTCCCTCTATTTATGTCTCTCCTTCTCTACTCTCTCAATGTATTGAGACTGAACTATTTTGTCTGATGCCCGATGGAGCTACCTGGTTTAGCTATAGGGAAGATGGGCCGTGGATTCCCTCCTTGGTCGTCACCTACCCAGTCGGTCTTTAGACAGACTTCCTCTTGTCTCTCCTTGTTGTCTCTTTCCTTATCCTCCCTTTCTCAACTCCCCTGCCCCCTCCACTACTTTTCTCTCGCCTTTCTCTCTCCTAATTGTATTGCCTATTTTTTTTATGTATTGTGTAATTGTCGATCTTTTTTTGTTACATTGTTGATTCTCATGTAAAACGCTCTGATACCTTCGGGTCTAGCCAGCGCTATATAAAACTCTTTACATAAATAAATAAAATAAATAATGTGTGTGTATAGGTGGGTGTGTAAGTAGCTGGGTGGGTGGGTGGGTGGGTGGGTGAGTGAGTGGCTGTATTGGTGAGTGAGCAGGTGTCTCAGTGCTGTAAGGGCAGGTGTGTGGGTGAGTGACCGTATAGGGGAGTGAGTGGATATCTGAATGGCTCCATGAGTAAGTGACTAGGTGTGTAAGTGGCTGTATGGGTAACTTAGTGGTTGTTTCAGTGAGTGTTTGGTTAATTGAGTTGGTGTGTGAGTAGCTGTATTGGAGAGTGTTTCTCTGTGTGAATAGATGTATGGGTGAGTGATCAGATGTGGGAGTGCTTGTATTGATGTGTGAATGGATATGTAAGTAGTTGTTGGTGTGTGAGTGTGTATGAGTGCTTGCATGGGTGGGTGAGTGGGTATGTGAATGGCTGTATAGGTGAATAGTTGATTGTGTGGTTGTTTAGGTGAGTGACTGGTTATATAAGCAGATATATGAGTGAGTAAGTGGTTGTGTGAGTGAGTGAGGGGGTGTGCAAGCGCCTATATAGGTGAGGGAGTGTGTATGTGAGTAGCTCTTTTGTTGAATTGTTGTGTGAATTCTTGTATGGGTCTGTGAATGGGTGTGTGAGTGGTTGTGTTGTTAAAAAGGGTTCCAAAGACAACCGGTAACCAAAGACCCTTTTATGTTGCCCGGCGGTATCGCCTCTATGACCCACCAATATTAATCAATGAAGAAGCAGGCGCTGGAGACTGGAAGGCGGGAAACGAGGATTTTATTCTCTCCGGAGGAGAACACATCAATTCAGACAGCAAGTATCGTCACGAGGTGCTCTAACCACATCTCTGAGGCCGGGGCTCTTATACTAGAGTTTACGACCTTTATTGCACATAACACATTCTCGTAATATTTTAATACTTGAAAGAACATCCTCGGAATCTCCCCTCCAGACCCGTTCCCACATACATTTACAGTTGGATTCCCCACCCCGGTCACAACAGGTGATGGTGGTCGCACAGCAGGGCATTCCGCCGATTCACGGAATGCGTGGGGTTGATCGGATCTCATGGGGTGGGGGCTTTGATCGGTTCGGGGGTCTTTTGATGGGGAGGGGAAGCTTCCTACTGTACGGGGTAATAAACAGTATCCGCAGGGTCAGGTGGCAGCCTGGGAACGAGGAAGACAAACGGGGACACAGGGAAAGGGGGTTTGCATCAAAAGGGTTTGAGGCCATGAAAGGAATGAAGGGAGGTGTCGCGCTGGGAACAGGATGGGGTTCCGTGGTGAAGCTGCGCTGGAGAGGGGTTTATGACCCAAGGCATGAGAGAGCGGGGGGTTGTCAGCGTGCGGGGGAATGCTTGCGAGGTTAAGAGAGAGAGAGACGCGCTGGCTATTAGTGAGGGGCAGGGAGGCCATGGTGCTCAAAATGGCTGCCGCTTACGCGCACGAATGGGCCTGGAAAGGGGGCAAGATGGCGCCGATAATGTTGACGTTTTGCAGTCTAATCTTTAACAGTCCTCCCTTTTCAACATATCTTAGCCAACTTGCTTACTCAATGTCAATCTTCATCAAATTCCTAACCTCGGCATCATATATTGCTCTCATACGTTCGTTTTCAAAGTCCACAGTCTTAGGGCAAATACAATTTGCACATAATGAACACAGAGGTGGCAGACATTGAATTCCTAAGCATAGACCGCATATCACAACTACAGGAATCAGGATAATGGTGAACAGTCTCCAACCCCAATTCTTAGCGGTGTTCCAGAACCAACCACCAAGCGACCATTCTTCTTGTTCCTGGTGTACTTCTGAAGAGAGTCTGTGGAGATGTTCGATGGCTTTGTACACTGAGGGTGAGTTGTCCGGTATGTATGTACAGCAGCTGGACCCAATGATGCGGCATGCTCCACCACGGTCCGCAAGAACCACATCCAGGACAAGGCGGTTCTGGAGAGCCACCAAGCGGACCGCTTGAAGTTCAGCGGTGTTGTTAGCAAGGATACCAGCCGTGATGTTCATTGTTGTCTCAACTGCTTGAGTCAGATGTCGGATGGCACGGCTGTTTGCCATCGGGCCCCAGAGGGGGACCAGTCCTTTCATAGCATCGATGAACTGCGCTCCTGTTGAGTCGGCTTGTTCAATGTCCTTGGCTCGTTTTTGTCTGTGATGATTTGCTGGTGCCACATAAGTCGGAGGAAGGATGAAGGAAATGAAACAAGTGCCCCCCCAGCCTTTGGGGAGCCAGGTGTAAGCCTTCGTGCCGCAGACGAAATACATGTTTGGAGATGCCACAAAGGAAGGTGGGTCGGCAGAGTCCAGAGTTCTAGAAAACCGGCAGGCACTGTGGCCTACCAGCTGAGTCCCAAGCCCTTCCATGCACATGTGGCCGGTGACGTTGATGACTGACAGGGCCACAGTCAGAGTGGCAGCCGTTCGTTTTCGCAGGTAAGAGAAGGTGGTTCTGGTTGGATTATTGAACACTTGCATTTCAACTTGTTCTTTAGCAGGAATGTCCAAGTGGATTGTGTTGTTGGTGGTCTGCGGGCAGAAGTGTGTCTTTGTTCTGTTCCGCCAGACCCCGTGGTAGAAATGCGTTACGGTTTTGCTGGAGGTGACATTGTCCTTAAAGCTTTCTTGCAGAAGCATCAGCCAAGCAAGACAGGAGCCGTGAACTGAGAAAGGTGAAGGGATGAATGGTATCGAGTGTCCAGTGGCGTGGGGTAGCAACCCACAGATCCAACAGTTGGTGGCATTGGTGGCAAGGTTGTGCTGGTGAAGTAGTTGTACGAAGGAGTTATTCCAAAATTCCTTTCGTCTCTCTCTGAGTTGGGGAGAGAGCGAAATCAGATAATGTTCCTTCATGGTGGTAGGCTGGACAGTGGTCAGGAATGTTTCGTGAGCAGGTGCATTTTCTTCCACAATCCAGAGTGTGGTCATGAGGAGAAAGCAGAAAAGGATCGTGATGAAGAGTGCAATAGTCTTTGGGCTATGGAGTCTGTCTGCTTTTGGGTTTCTGCTGTGGGTATTTCCTGTTGCTTTCATCATCTTCTTATTTGGCGCTTCCATCATCTTCTTATCTGGCGCTTCCATCATCTTCAAGGTACTCGGTAGCGGGCAGAACCACAGACTTTGTTTTGCTTCTCTCCGGGCAACCCTTGGTAGTGTTTAGGTCACCGTTCTGAGATTTAACTCAGTCCGTGGTCTACTTAGCCGAGGCTCCCTCCTTTCGACGCAGGAAATACCCTTCTTTCGATGGCACTGTGGGATCAGAGAATTTTGAAAGTTCAAGTGTTTCGGTATCAGGATAGCAGGTTAGTGACGGTCGGTCTTTGTTCAGGAGCTCTTCTTGGTTGTCGATGTTTTCGGTCGAAGTCAGGGTCGAGGAGATCTTCTTACAGTGGTGTGCATGCAGCCAGTTGCGTTTTCCTTCCACCCGTAGTGCCGTTCGGGTGGTGATGAGGACTTGCCAGGGGCCCGTCCACCGGGGTTCCAGACTCTTGGCACGCTGGAAATTCCGGATCAGGACGAAATCCCCAGGCTGAATGGTGTGTCCGGGTCCCCTGGAAGTGTCAGGGATGGCATGCAGCACCTGTTGATGGATAACAGACAGCGTTTTAGTCAACTGACATAAGTAATCGGACATTAGGACGTCCGGGACGTCATGAATGGAAGTTGGTTTCGGTGCAGACCAGACATTCATAGGCCGGCCGAAAACAACCTCGTATGGCGTCAAGTGGTGTTTGGTGGGGGTGGAACGCATTGAAAGCAATGCCAGGGGAAGTGCGTCTGGCCATTTCAGTCCTGTGGTAGCTACTATTTTGGCCAATTTTAGTTTCAGTGTGGCGTTATGTCGTTCAACTAGTCCAGCAGATTGGGGGTGGAAGACTGCGTGGAACTTTTGTTTTACACCCAACCCCTTCAAAATGAGTTGGATAACTTCGGCTACGAAGTGGGGGCCATTGTCGCTCCACAAAATTCGACAAAGGCCGTAACGGGGGAAAAACTCCTTTAACAGTACCTTTGCTGTGGCCATAGCAGTGTTGTCACGGGTTGGATATGCTTCCACCCATTTGCTAAATGCGCATACCACCACAAGTACATATTTCAGGCCTTGACATCTGTCTAGTTGGATGTAGTCCATCTGCAGGACTTCAAATGGGTGATTCGGGACCCCGAACCCTCCCCGGGGTACTACAGTTCCTTTCCCGGGGTTGTGTTGCAGGCATATCAAACATTGTTGGACCAGGCGTTTGGCGGACTCTGTGATCTTATCATTGTGCCAAACTCTGGAGACAAGTTCAATCATGGGGGCTGATCCTATGTGGGCAGGGGAATGTGCCATAGTCAGTATGGGAATCAGGTATGAGTCAGGTAACAACCATTTGTTTGTGTCTTTTGTCCGCCAGCAGCCTTCGTCATCTTTCAATCCCACCCGTGTCCATTCAGTCAGTTCGTGTTGTGTGCTAGCCATTTGAATGTCTCTGATAGTGTCCCTAGCGTCAGTCCATTTTTCTGCTTGTGACCTGGTCACGTACATGCGTGTTGTCGTCCTATTTTCAGCTGTCGCTCGGGCAGTGAGGTCGGCTAGTGCATTTCCCTGTCCAATAATGTCTGTCACCTTTTTGTGTGCCTGGCATTTGATGACTGCAAGCTTTTCGGGGAGAAGGACGGCTTCGATCAAGGCGGAGACTAGGTCCCCGTGCAAAATGGGGGTGCCGTGTGAGGTCAAGAATCCCCTCTCCCTCCAAAGGAGCCCAAAATGGTGAACCACCCCGAAGGCATACTGGCTGTCGGTGTAAATGTTTGCTGTGGTTCCTGCTGCTAGGATGCAGGCTCGTGTCAGGGCAATCAGTTCCGCTGCCTGGGCAGATCGTTGCGTTATGCGGGCTGTCTCGACTACAGTTCGAGCCGTGGTGACTGCATAGGCGGCCGAAGTGGTGCCATCGGGGAGCTTGATGCAAGAACCGTCCACCCACAGCTCTCCGTCGGGGTCGGGGAAAGCCGTGTCTCTAAGGTCAACCCTACTTCTGGTCTGTTCGTCTGTGAGGGTCACACAGTCGTGTACAGGGTGCGCATTGGGATCGTTTTCTGGTAAGGGCAGCAGGGTTGCTGGGTTCAGTGTGGTGCATCTCTTCAGTGTGATGTGGGGTGCGAGCAGAGTCAGTTCGTACCCTGTCAGTCGTGCACTTGTCAGGTGTTGCGTTTTGGTTTGGTTTAGGAGGGTGTCAACTGCATGGGGTACCAGTACTGTGAGGGAATTCGAGAGCACGATCCCCTCACTCTGTCGGATAGAGATCGCGGCAGCAGCTACGGCTCGAAGGCAAGCAGGCAGGGCTCTGGCTACGGGGTCAAGAGTGGCTGAGAAGTAAGCGCATGGTCGTTGCTTTGGGCCGATGGACTGGGTCAGGACAGATAAAGCGCACCCCTCCCTTTCATGGGTGTAAAGGGAGAAGGGCTTTGTGTAATCGGGGGTACCCAACACAGGGGCCGAGCAGAGGGCATCTCGTAGTTGCATGAAAGAAGCCTGACACTCAGGGGTCCAAGGGAGTGGGAGAGGGATGTCCTTTGCTAACAATGAAAGCAGTGGTTTTACTACAAGGCTAAAGTTGGGCAACCACTGTCGGCAGAAGGAGGTGAGGCCTAGTAGGGAGCGGACCTGTTTCTGGGTCTTAGGGACGGGGGTGTCGAGAATGGTTTGGATCCGGTCAGGAGTCAGCTTCCTTCCGTCTTTGGACAAAAGGTGGCCTAGGTAAGTGACTTGGGGTTGGCAGAATTGCAACTTCTTCTTAGAGACCTTGTGGCCATTTTCTGCAAGGAAATGCAGGAGTTGAATGGTGGCTGTGACAGCTAGTGGAGTGGTGTCGGCTGCCAAAAGGATGTCATCGACATATTGTACTAACACCACTCCATCGGGTAACTGGACTTGATCCAGCTGTCTCTTGAGGGCCTGGCTGTAGATGCTAGGGCTTTCTGTGTAGCCCTGGGGTGCTCGGCAGAACCTATATGAGCGGGCTTTTAGGGTGAAACCGAAGAGATATCGGCTGTCTGGATGGATGGGGATGGAAAAGAATGCGTTTTTGAGGTCAATGACAGTGAAAGTGGTGGCAGTGGAGGGAATCAAAGTCAGGATGGTGGTAATGTCCGAGACCACAGGGTACTGGGGTACCACCACTTTGTTGATCTCTCGAAGGTCAATGATGAAGCGGTATGCTTTCTCATCTCCTTCTCCCTGTTTCTTAATGATGGGCAAGATTGGGCTGTTGCAAACGTTGCTAACTACTTCCTCTACCACTCCTGCGTCTATCAGTGATTGGATGATTTCTACCAATGCCTTCTCGCCTTCGGGCGATATCCGATATTGTGGAAGTTTTGGGAGTGTGGCATCTGGTCGAACAGTGATGTGCACTGGGTCAATCATCATGCGCCCTACATCCGAATCCGTTTTGGCCCACAGATACGGAGGCAGAGTGTCAAGCAGGGAAGTGTCAGCGTCGGTGATGGAAAGCATGTGTCTAGGGGGGCAATGTCTAAGCAGAACAGGATTGTCGTAAAGGAAAACTCGGACTCCATCTTGAGAACATCTAATCGTTGCTCGGAAGTGTTTCAATAAGTCGAGTCCCATAATTGCGTCAGGGCTATTGGAGGAGAGCAAAAACGTGGTGTCAGTGGTGTTGTTTTCTAAGTCAAAGAGGATTGGGGCGGACAAAGGGTTAGTGGAGGGCGTCCCATCGAAACCTGTCGATGTTATTAGTAAGCCAGACAAGGGTGCCCTTGGAATCAGTCGTTTAGATAATGCACTACGTGTTGCGCCAGTGTCTACCAGGAATGGTGACTTTGTACCCAAGACCTTAGCAGTGACATAAGGGCCTTGCTGGTCAACATGGAGCTCGACTGGATCCCTCCCTTGCCCTAGGCAGTCCTATGCAAAGTCATGAACGTCATCGTAGTCAGATTGCTGGCATTGGTTCTGTCGGGGTCGGTCAAATGTGTTTGGTCTACTGGGTTTATCATTAGTTGCGTTGTTTGGGGGCCCTCGCTGTGGTCCCCTATATCTTGGTTCGTTTGTTGAATCTCTAGGATCTCTATTTCTGGTGAGTTCCAAAAGAACCGGGCACTGAGATTTCCAGTGGCCCGATCCTTTACAGAAGGCACACTGGTCCTCCCTAATGTCTGTACGTCCAATGTGGGGAGTTGAGGCACGGTCTTTGGGAGGTGTCGTTTTAGGGACGTTCATCTGATGGTTTCCCCGGTATTGGTCTCGTCCCAGAGTCACCCCTTGCAGTTGTGCTATCATCACCCTCTCCTTTAATTCTTTCTTCTTCCTCTCTGTTGTTCTATCGTTTTCGTTTTTCTGATGTTCATAATATTGGGCCATCTGGAGGATAGCCGTAGGTTTGGAGGCTGCCCAACTACTTTCACTGGCCTGCAGTTTCTGCGAGACCTCCGGTGATAAGCCCTTAACGTAGTTCTGGACAAACAGATGGTGTCCGGTTGCAGTGGTCAGGTCCTGGCCGCTGTAATCGGAGAACACCGTTTCAAACCGGGAGAAGTATTCCGATACATCCTCCTGAGGTTTCTGGCGACAAGCCGTTACTATCGACCAGTCCACTTTCTTTTCTGGGATCAGGGTTTTTAATTTCTGCACGATTTTATCCGGGAGGTCTAAAATGGCTTTTAAAGGCTTTTGTCCGGGTTCTCGTTGTCTGTCTATGCCATCAAGTTGTGACCAGTTATGTCCAAACAGCTCAGAGTGGTCGACTTTCCGGATTTGCTTCCACACATCAGCTGGTAGACATAACCCGAAAAACAAGTCGATGTCAGCTAGAGTCATAATCGTCGAACCTAGGGCCGTACCCAACTCAGTATAGAAGGCAGTGGGATTTTTACGTAGGTCAGGCAGAGATTTCCGGAAGGTCAGAATCTCTTGCCGGTCCCATGGTTGGTAGACCCAATTGTATACTACCCTTCCCTTTGCATCTTTGTTGTTTGCGTCATCGTGAGTCCCTTCACCTCGTGGAGGAACCCAGTAAGGGGCAGCCTCTCGTATCGGCATCATAGTGTTAGGTCGTTCAGTTTGTGGGTCGGTTGCTACAGATGTAGTGGATTCGATTTTTGATTTTTGTTCAGTGAGGTGGCGGAGAACCTTAAGCGTACGCGTAAGGAGGTCCGTCACATCACTCTCACTCTCATCCCCGATATCAACCTTCCGGTACAGAGTCGTTAGGCTCTGTGGACCCTTTTCTTGATATCGGTCCTCGTATGCATTTAAGACGTGGTAACACAGTTGTACAGTAAAGTGTCGTCTGTGACTCCCAGTATAAGAATTAAACACATCCGTGACGGACTCTTCATCCTCCCTTTTCTCTACCAGTATCTTTGCTATCTTGTCGATCCCTGCTCGTTCATGTTTGCTTAGTCTATATGCTCTAACAGGACCAACCCTTCGGGCTTCTGGGTCGCCCGGCGTTGTCGTTTGCGTAACATCTAATACGAGGAGTTCAGCCGGCACGGAGGCCATGGGGGCTGAAGCCGTGGGACTACTCTCGCTGGTACCTGGGGATAGTGGGTGTTGGGCTGAGGGTTGGGAAGGGGCATATGGAGGGGGCATGTGGATGATCGGAGGACCTAGCAGCAGATCATCGTTGGTTCGCTGTTTTGAGTGTAAATCAGGGTAGAGCGTGGAGGGAGTTCTAACCAGGCACTGGCTTGATGTTTCTATTTCTAGCTTCTGTTTGGTATCCTCTCTTTCTTTTATCTCTTTCTCTAGTTTCCGGGCCGCTAGGTGGGCTGCTTTCCGCAGCTCTTTTCCCAACCTACTCTCAGTTCTCTTTTTGCGTTGTTCGGCTTCTTTTCGCCACATGCCGAAGCTATCAAGCATAGTGGACGTCGTCTTGTTTTTACCAAGGGCTGTTTCTAGTGCGATTATTCTATCGTCTTCGAAGGATCCTATCAGTGGCCACTGACTTTCTCGATCCTTTTTTGTATATTTATGCCACAGCTGGCTATAGGCTATAGCGACTAATCCATGCTTTGTGAACATGTCCTTATTAGGGGTGCCTTCCAGCGGAGCCGGATGGTTCATCTCTAATAAGCGGTCCGGGTTAAACAGGCTACTGACCAGTGGGGAGAAGACAGGCATGACGGATCACAATGGGATAATAATCAGCACTACCTATCTTATCACTGCGCGCAAAGACTAGACAGAATATTTCTATTCTACGTTGTTTGCACGTAGTGAATACCTCATGAACCAATTCTGAGCGATCAACGTTAGGTCAAAAATAAAAAATCAATATGGTCAATGGGGAGAATAAGTAGGCTCGCAAAGGTTCGCGTCACCTACCCTTTCACTATCTGTAAAGAGGGGACCTAATCTTCCCTGTTTTCAGACAGAGAATCTCCAGAAAACAATCTATAACAGTTAATCAATGGGGCGAAGGGGCAATTGTTCAGTGGGGGAGAAAAATAGGTCCGACGGGTGCGTACCTATCCTTCGCTGTTTATAAAGGGAGAGCCTGTTGTTTCTCCGTTTGTAGACAGTGAATCTCCAATAAATTAACAAAGAGTAATACTAGTATTTTCACAACAATTATCAATTTCTTTCAATTATCTATTACTTTCGCAATTCGTCGTGTTTACACGACCTTACCCGGACCGCATGGACAGTTTCTCGTCTTCCGAATCCAGCGCCCGATCGTCCTCTTCTCTTCGTACTTCTCGTGGCACTCCTGATGGTTCCCAGTCAGGACCGCAGATCACTCGAGAGAGGTCTGTTCGGAACCAGTGAAGTTCGGATGATCGGCTGTCAGACGAGGGTCTATCGGACAGGGTACCTTCCGATCGTTGCAGTCATTCACTCTGTCGTCAGGACCTCTCCCACTGGATCCACGAGTCGCTGATGGGCCCCACGTTTGGGACGCCAATTGTTAAAAAGGGTTCCAAAGACAACCGGTAACCAAAGACCCTTTTATGTTGCCCGGCGGTATCGCCTCTATGACCCACCAATATTAATCAATGAAGAAGCAGGCGCTGGAGACTGGAAGGCGGGAAACGAGGATTTTATTCTCTCCGGAGGAGAACACATCAATTCAGACAGCAAGTATCGTCACGAGGTGCTCTAACCACATCTCTGAGGCCGGGGCTCTTATACTAGAGTTTACGACCTTTATTGCACATAACACATTCTCGTAATATTTTAATACTTGAAAGAACATCCTCGGAATCTCCCCTCCAGACCCGTTCCCACATACATTTACAGTTGGATTCCCCACCCCGGTCACAACAGGTGATGGTGGTCGCACAGCAGGGCATTCCGCCGATTCACGGAATGCGTGGGGTTGATCGGATCTCATGGGGTGGGGGCTTTGATCGGTTCGGGGGTCTTTTGATGGGGAGGGGAAGCTTCCTACTGTACGGGGTAATAAACAGTATCCGCAGGGTCAGGTGGCAGCCTGGGAACGAGGAAGACAAACGGGGACACAGGGAAAGGGGGTTTGCATCAAAAGGGTTTGAGGCCATGAAAGGAATGAAGGGAGGTGTCGCGCTGGGAACAGGATGGGGTTCCGTGGTGAAGCTGCGCTGGAGAGGGGTTTATGACCCAAGGCATGAGAGAGCGGGGGGTTGTCAGCGTGCGGGGGAATGCTTGCGAGGTTAAGAGAGAGAGAGACGCGCTGGCTATTAGTGAGGGGCAGGGAGGCCATGGTGCTCAAAATGGCTGCCGCTTACGCGCACGAATGGGCCTGGAAAGGGGGCAAGATGGCGCCGATAATGTTGACGTTTTGCAGTCTAATCTTTAACAGTGTGGATGCTGTAATCAGTGATATAATTAGGCTTTCCTTCCTGTTCTCATTTTTTATTTTTGGTAAATTCTGGTGTTTTTTTCAGTGTTTTCAAGTGATTTCAATACCTTAAAAAAACAGGGGTTATCAGTGGTTACACATTTTTGCACCATTAAAAACAACAGAACCAGTGTTTTTCCGGTGTTTATGGAAAGTTTTCTTTTTATTATTGCTTGCTTTCTGCACGTGGAGTGCATGGTATATAGACAGTGTAGGTACAGTGTTTATGAGGTCCAAATACATTTTTGCAAATCAAAGGTATTGCAGTACACCATACAATACTTCTTCAGTGAGTCTTTGTTCATTTGTGCTCGCTCTTTCCTTCCCATGTAAACTTTTTTTCAGTGAAAAGGCCCTCTCAACACTGGCACTTGAGACGCGTACCACGAAAACAGCCAGTACACAATTTGCTAACTCTGGCCACTGACATAGCTTTCTATGCCAATACTCCCAATACTGGTGCAATTGAAGATTGCGATTCTCTGGGCAGGTTCTGCAACATTTGCATTGAACTGGGCGCTTATGCCCTCAGAGTTATTTAAGCGGTCAAAAATGAAACATCACTTTTGAAACTACTGAGAAAATTCCCCTTTACGGAAGGGATCTAGAACTTGTACTGAGTACCACAGCAAGGTTTCATTTACTTCAAATGCCATGGTTTGTAAAGGGACATTTCTATGCATCATTGCAAGCCATTACTCATACATTGTATAATAAAAGTTCATGAATTGCTCTTCTACATTGTTTTGCTTATCAAGTAGCAAGCACTCTAATATGGAACATAGTCACTAACGTTGTCGCCTACCCTACTCTCAAAGAGATGTTTCACATATACACCAATTATGCTGAACACTTGGCAGACAAGGGTGTTTTCAGACTCTAGTTTTTTTATGTCCACTAAGGCAGTTATGTTTTTCTGTAAAAATCCAAGAATGCAGTAAATTGTACTATCAATAGGAGACCAAAAAGCCTCACTTTTCTTGCCTTTGGCATTATCACTCAGCAAAAATTCTGTAAACACATGGATAATATAGCATTCACAGCCCCTTGTACTGAGAACCATCAGCTAAGTGACACAGTTGGGATGACTTTCTTGATGCCCCACAAAGCACAAAATTATAAATATTTGCGTTTTCGTTCCAGTGCATAACAAAACAGTGCACAAAAATGGACTAAAAAGTCAATAGCATTCTACATTAACTCTAAAGATTGTAAAGATGATTTCAGCATACCATCTAACAAGTGGCAAGGATCTCCTAAATCAAAGCACATCAAAGGTATCGATTTGACAGGTCAACACACAACGTTTTCATATACGGAGCTGAATCACTGCAAATACAAACACAACCACTCCAATCTTTGATGAACTTGGAAATAACCTTTTTGTAGCAGCAGTCTAAGTGACACTGCATTAAATATTTTCCAAAAGTCTGGTGTCATGTTTTCACAACTACCCTAGATGCTTGGTGATAGCACTCTTTTCACATATACTTGAATGGTTAAAGCCGGAGGTGTTGGCATCTCACCTATTATCAAAACTAACTCACTAGAAACTGGGGGCTGATGTATCAAGGGTTTTTACCCATTTTCTGTGGGTAACTGTGATGGCACATATTGGGAAAGATTTCTATGAAAGCAGCCATTTCACCCATCAGTGAAAAAAATCAAACACAGCCAAAATATCAAATATGATTTTGATATTTCCTGATTCTTTACAGTTTATAAAATAAACAAACAATTCTGAAACCATGGTTCTTAACCATGCACCTTTACATCAAAGACCACAAAAATGAAAAAAAGCAAAAAGGAAGAAACAATATTTTAGTGACATCCCTAAACAGCAAAACTCAAGCAGAGTAATGTTAGCCCAGTCTTTCTTGCTGCCAGTTTATATAATAAAGTTATATTATATTGGCCCTTTCAGGAAGAACAAAATGACTAACTCATTCCGCTTTGTGGAACCAGCAACAAAGCGAACTGCTGCTGCCAGGACCCTTGTTGATGTGAAGGACATCCAAACCTGCCTAATCTTGTGCCTTTGCCCACCCGCCTCCCGCCGCCTGACCCCTGCTCCACCTCGGGGTCCGGCCGCCGAGCGGAGCGTGGTGCAGGGATATTAAACTACACGACCCAGCATACTCAGCGGCGCTAATCGCGTCATTCGCGCGCCAGGAGGCGCTTAAGTTCACAGTCACCCCGGTCGAGGGGGGGAACCAGCCACAAAGCGAACTGCTGCTGCCAGGACCCTTGTTGATGTGAAGGACATCCAAACTTGCCTAATCTTGTGCCTTTGCCCACCCGCCTCCCGCCGCCTGACCCCTGCTCCACCTCGGGGTCCGGCCGCCGAGCGGAGCGCGGTGCAGGGATATTAAACTACACGACCCAGCATACTCAGCGGCGCTAATCGCGGCATTCGCGCGCCAGAAGGCGCTTAAGTTCACAGTCACCCCGTCTCGCGGGACGCCGGGCGAAGCCCGGGCCAAGGGCGGGCCCGTTTTAGCCCGTTCTAGACCGGACGAGGCCGGGCCGGGCCACCCCCCTTGTTGTTACCTTCAAGATCACGTGGTTTCCTTTGAAAGGTACATTTGTCCTGAGCTTTACTGTCTGTAAAGAAATATATTTACCTCACCATGACCAGAGGTTCAAGGAGTAAGACCGCCCAGAAAACCGCTCAGCTTACCGGGCCGCTTGACCAATTTATTACTAAAACTCATGAGGCTATTAATCTAAGCATCTCCTTACTGGAAAGGAGGGTGTCACAAGACTTGGCTATTGCCAGGAGGTCCTCCCTGGGCCCCTTGGCATCTGTACCATCGCCAACCCAACTGACCTCACCCATTCAAGCGCTATTGCAACCCAAAGGCACCACTAATGTCCATTCCATCCAGACTACGGTAGATCTGTCAGCAACTAACATCACTTCTGACTTTGATTCAACGGGGAATCTAGAGAAATCGCCAGACCTACAGCTATTGGTATCTCAAAACTTAGTCCCCGAGATCCATTCTAGCGGTGCTAAGGAGGGAGCTGTACCAAAACAGGACAAAGCATTTATACAACACACCTCCACGCATCCCCATTCCGCTAATATTAACAAGAAAGGGGGAAATAATTCCCTAACGCAGGATGCCTTGAATGACTTTATTAGTGTACCTACCACCTTACTGGCACCCATAGCCAATTCAGCGTCTATGATTAACAAGGGGGATGTTTGTACTACTGGTGATTCGAACTCACAGCTTCTAGCAAATATCAAAGAACTATTACACCATGTCCTGAAACCACTAGTTAAGAGCATCATGTCAATAGAAAAACAACTTGCTATTCTTACACAAAAGCCGTCGTCCCAGCACAGTTTGGCCCAAGTAAATCCCGGGGTGGGTTCCAAAACCCCCTCCGCACAAGGAACTTCAGGGACCATACCAGATAGTGGAGTTAAGTCCTCTGTGTCATTTAAAACACAGCCTAATATAACCAAGAACAAAAAACTGGAAAAGCCCTCCCTAGCCCCCACGAAGAGTGCGTCCTTGGCCGGTAATACGGTCACCACCCCCTCTCAGCCCACACCTTTACAGTCCACTCAGTCTGCCCCAAAAACGGGTCTGTCACAGCTACATAATAATAAAAGACCCACTACTCCACTTTTATCCCAGCACCCACCTTTGATTCGATCTGATGAGGGCAAGAGGGGATATAGGCCTAAACGACCAGTCCATCTACCACCTGAAGCCTCCCCGTATACCATCATCCTTACTGGGGTACCCGAGCTATCCCTAAACAAAGAAGAGCCTTCCTGGTCCTTATGGAATAAGGTCCTTCAGTGGCTTACCATCAATAGAGATTTTCAATCCTCCCACAGTAGCAAAATTTCTTCAGTACGTAGAGGCCCGTGGGTTGGGGACGAACCCAAAAATATTCAGGGCGATTGTATTATAGTGACCTGTGCCGACCCTGACATTGTGGACTCCATCTGTTCATGGCCAGATTTAGCTAAAGGGGGGGGGGGGGGTCGATACCCTTCGCCTCTCCTCCTTTTACCCTTATCCTTACGAACGCAGCCATCAGAACCAGATGGATTCCAATTGGGCATATCCCCCTGAGCGCCAATACCCGATGGCCCAAAACTGGGTACAACCACCTGAGCGACCGCCCCCGATGGCCCCTAAAAGGGTACAACCAACAGAATTACAGCACCCGATAGCTCCAAATTGGGGAACACCTCCCGAACGTCAGCACCCGATAGTTCCAAATTGGGTGCAACCTTTTGAGCGTCAGCCCCCGATGGCTCCTAATTGGGTCCAACCAAATGGGCGCCATCACTTGCCAACCTTAAACTGGACGCAATCCATGGAGCGCGAGTGGAACCATACAGGCCCTTGGTATCCACATAAGTACAAGAGTAGTGAGCAGGGTCAGCGGCCATGGCGCACTAATAGTAATCACCATACCATATGGAGGTAGGGTGGCGGGGAATCCCTGTTAGCAACAGATTTGACTGTTTGGAAATGGTCGATTGACCAATTGCCACCCTAAACAGTGACACCTGTACCAATCTTGCCATACCTAATGACACTACTATACTCCTAGTAGATAATTATACCATAGGTAAGACCTCCGATATTGAAGTAGTCACTATGGTGGCCCCTAAGGAACAACTAGCTGAGTTTATGGGAGATAATCAGCCCTCCTATGATACACTGCCTACCTTACCCCGAGACAGAGTTGCTCATAGTGATGTTGTAATGGCGGGGTTAAACTTTATTACCTGGAATATAGCAGGTATTTCAGGTAAACTGAACACCCCCTTTTGGAATGATTTTTTAGGGGCTGGCCATGATATTATTTGTCTCCAGGAGACGTGGAGCCAAGAACCCATCTATGTAGAAGGCTACTCCTCTCATTGCCTTAATGCATCTCCCTCTTCATCAGGTAGAGCTAAGGGCGGCCTTTTAATGCTAATCTCTAATAAATTAACTAATTTTAAAATCAATAGTTATACCTCTATTGATCCCCATAGCCAGGTGCTGCGTTTGGCGGCCACTAAATCCAGAGATTTAATTCTTGTTAATTATTATAATAAAACTTTTGATGCTTCCAGGGGAAACATTCTGCTTCCCCTGGAATCCGAACTCAAAAGTGTATTGGCCTCCTCCTGCAGAATGGCCGATATTTTGTGGGCTGGAGATTTCAACATTCAGCCTTGCCTTTTAGCCCTGGGTAATCCCTGTGGTTTTAAGAGAGAGCTGGCCGTAAATTAGGTGATTGAAAGTGGGGATTCTCTCCACTTCCCACATTGTAATTACGGAAGCCTGTTAAATAATATGATGGCCAAATATGATCTAGACTTGCTTTGTTGCAATAGAAATAAGACCAATAATATCTGTCCTACTTTCACAGGCAGACAAGCTAATACTAATATCGATCATATTTTATTGTCTACTTCTAGTGACTTTACCAACCTGAGGGTTAGGGAAGAATCCCTGAGTGATCATAACAGCATTTGTTTAACCCTATTGGGCTGGGGACCTAAGATACCTAATAAAGAATTCTGTCCCACAGATATAGTACCCACGAGACCGAATGGCCCTAGAATTAAATGGGCTGGAATCGATCCCAGGAAAAAACTCAAGGAGATTGTGGGAAAATGTAGGAATGAGATCTCCTATTGTCTAGGTGAAGACATTAATTTGGCTAATCTGTTACTAAACTACACTAGGATTAACATAGTTATAGAAGATGCATTTACAAAGCAACAAACTAAAACTAGAGTAGCTAGGCTAGGATGGTTCGATAAACCTTGCACCCTGGCCCTACGAGAACTTAAAAAGGCCTTGTCCCTTAAACCACGCAAATTTATCATTGTCAAAAGCCTGCGTGTTAAATATAAGGAGGCTCTTTCTAACAGGAAAAAGGCTCTGCAAGCAGCAGCGTGGGACAATCTTAACCAAGCAGCCGCAACCCAAAACAGTAAACTTTATTGGGAGACTATAAACAGTCCCTTTTTAAACACAGAGGGTATTCCTGAATTAACATCCTATGTAACTTGTAACGCCTGGATCGAACATTTTTCCAATATTTTTAACCCTGAAGACAGGCCCTTAGAAAATTTAGCTCATGTTCACACTTTGGATGCCCCTACCCTTGGGAATTAGCTTGGAAGAGGTTTATGAAGGTCTGTCAAATAGCAATGGAGGAAAGGCCCCGGGCCCCGATGGAGTACCTATAGATCTACTTAAAAGCGAAATGAAACTATGGGCACCCATCTTAGTGAGGGTCTTCAATGCTGCTGCAGAGGGCTACCCCCCACCTTCTTGGGGTCAGTCAGTCATAATTCCCATATTCAAGAAAGGCAGCAAATCAGAGGCACGTAACTATCGCCCTATTTCCCTACTGGATGCCTCAGTAAAGGTGATGAGTCGTATTATGCTACAGAGGCTGGAAACCTGGGCAAACGATAATAATATTTTAACCAAGGTCCAATATGGATTTCGAAAAGGGTATGGGGACACTAGGACAGTGTGTAAATTTAGACCTTCTAATTAACAAATACACTGTAGCCAAAAATGAGAATCTGTTTCTATGCTTTGCGGACCTGAGCAGCGCATTCGATTTGGTTGACCATCATATTCTCTGGCAGGTCCTGCTAGAGGCAGGGGCTCCAAACGAGATTGTTCATTTCTTAGCTAGGCTATATGAGAGATTGTCTTGTAAGGTCGCTTTGGTCCCCTAGGCGAATGTACCCCCTTCTTCAAAGTTTTAAGGGGCATCCGCCAGGGTTGTGTTCTGGCCCCCCTTTTATTCTCCCTTTTTATTAATCAAATCGATTCTATACTGTGCCAACTCCAAGCTGATGCCCCTCTGATCGAAGGCAAACCGGTACCAATTTTATTGTATGCAGACAACGCTGTGTTATTATCCCGCACACAAATTGGTCTACAGCGCCTTATTGATAGATTTATGTCATTTATCGAAAGTAGAAAATTATTGGTTAACAAGTCTAAAACCTTTGCCATGTCTTGTGGGACGAAAGCTAACAAAACACATTCCAGCTTTTTTATTGACAAGGATAAACTGACACCAGTCAAAACTTTTTGTTATTTGGGAATTACCTTTTCCAATAATGGGTTATGGAAATCTGAGTTTGAAAATATTAGCCAAAAAACCATGAGGAACACCAACAGCATTTTTAGATTCTCATCTAAACTTGGGGCGAGGAGTATTAAAGATATGATGAATATCTACAATGTAAAGTGTGTGTCCTCTGCATTGTATGGGGCGGGGGTTTGGGGTCATTGTGCTGGTCTAAATATGCAGAGAGACGAAAATAAGTTTCTTAGAAAATTGTTATGTGTACCCCCTTCCGCCTCAGTGGAATTGATCCATGAAGAAGTAGGAATAGAATTTATCTCTGATCTTGCTGCGCTGCGCCCCCTGTTGCTCTGGCGCTCAATTTGGGCTAAGTCGGAAACTCGCTTTACCCAGGAGATAATCCTTGATTGCCTCAGGCTGGATCACTCTTCCCGTATTCTTTGGCTAAAGTATATTCACCATTGGTTTTATCTCCTTTTTAAGATTGATGTTTTTCTTGATCCCCAAACTGCTGTTACAATCCCAAAGAAAGACATCAAACAAAGGTTTTTAAGCCATAAGAAAGAATGCCGAGTAAAGATGTCTGAAAAGCTGCATTCTGTGACGGCCTACCGGGACTACAATTTCCCAACTGGTTTCCAATTTTACCTATCTGGTGACACTAGAAATTCCCATCGGTTTGTCCTAACCCGCCTACGCCTGGGAATTGTTCACCACCTTGTTGCGTTTCCCAATATGAATTCTCGATCTGACATAGTTTGCCCTTGTGACAATGCTTCCCGCCAGAGCTGTAGTCATTTTTTATTATTCTGTAAATTTTACCATTTTCTTAGAGTTAGATATTTAAAACCCTTTTTTCTGAAATACAATGTTCGTTCTACGAGGAATGCTTTACAGCTCCTTAGTTCTCTAGAAGACCTGGATATTTGCTTCTTCGTAGCAACATATATATTAAAATGTACAGCTGCCAGGAAAGCCATGATTGTCTGATGCTTGGACATTGTGTAGTCCCTATTATGGCCTCCTGTCTGTATATATTTCTTGCACTTTGTACAGCTGCCAGGAAAACCGTTGTCTTATGATATCTGTTTTTTACATCGGCCTCCTGTCTGTATATTGGTTTATATATCCCATGTATAAAGAACGTAGTACGTATATTCATGAATTTAGCTCCTCTGGGCAACAGTTGGTACAGTATTTTTTTAATATTTGTTATGTCCAGTCCCTAAAATCTATTTTATCATGTTATAATGGTTTTTTAACTGATTGAGTTCCTTTTAAATTTACCATGTTGTATTCTGTATGTGTTTTTGCTTATATGGTTTGTTTACAAATCGAATAAAGCTTTTGAAACTGAAACTGACTAACTAATTTTCCTTTCTTTGAATGGCATTTAGTTTGTGGTTGTGCAGGTGTTCTTTCAGTGTTTATGTTTACACTAGTGAGGGCTATTTCCCTTATGGTGGGGTTTTATCAGTTATTATAGGTTTAAACCTAAATCCAGGCAGCCTAGATATAATTTAAGATGTAATCAGTGATGTTATTTGAGATATCAGTGATGTCACTGACCATGTCTTGAGTGATCTGATATGTGAGGTCATAAGCAATGCATTTTGGGGGCTGCAAGTTCTAGTTAGCTCAGGTAACTATAACTGTTGAATTTCCCTGGTTTTGAACAAGTGAAATGTGAGCCTAATTAGAACGTCCCTGTAGCCTTTTTTCCAGTGAATTTCCAAGGTTATTTAATTCTATTTCCTAACTATAACGTCCCTGTAACCTTTTGTTTTTTCAGTGAATTTCAATGGTATTTTAAATTCCATTTCCTAACTATAACGTCCCTGAAACTTTTTTTCCGTGAATGTCAGTGGTTTTAAAAATGTTATATCATAACTATACCCTGCAACCTTTGAGAGTGGGTGTATGAGTGGCTGTATAGGTAGGTTAGCGGGTGTGTGAGTGAGTGGGTCTGGTATTGGGTGAGTCTGTTTGTATCTGAGCGAGGTTATGTGAGTCTCTGAGTGGATCTGTGAATGGTAACTAGGAGTGGGCGGTAGACCACTTCGCCGATGGAGTTTTGCCACTCCACGCTCTGCTTGGAATTCAGAGTTTAGCAAAAACTCCACCACCCCGTTGGTGGAGTGGAGTTTATTGGAGCTCTCACCCCTAGTCTTTGCAATGCCTCTATGGGGGACCTACTCATGCCAACAATAGGAGTCCTTGGCCCTCAATTACTCTCAGCAGCCAAAGGAACTTCATCCCTCAACCAGTAGTCCGCCAGGAGGCCCCTTTGCTGAGTGGTTGAGAAAGGGGTGGGGCATTTGCGGAGGTCTAAACTATCCCGCTGTGGGGGCTTACTTGTGGCAACAATAGGGGTTCTTGGCCCTCAACGACCCTCTGCAGCCAAGGAGACTTCATCCACCACCCAGTAGTGCACCAGAAGACCTCTTTGCAGAGTGGATGATAAAGGGGGCGGGACCTCTGATGAGGTCTCTGCAATCCCACTGAGGGGAACATACTTGTGGCAACAATAGGGTTTTTTGGCACCAAACGGACCTCAGCAGCCAAGGTGACTTCATCCACCAAACAGTAATGTGCATGGAGGCCCCTTCGTAGAGTGGTTGAGAAAGGGGTTAGCCCGTTGTCAGACACTTCTGTCCAAATGTTGGGACCTGATGCCGGCAACCTGCTGTCCGATCGACATTTGGGGTCCCCTCGTTTCTTAGCTCCAGCACCAGAGTGCCTTGCCCTCCGTGGCCTCTCCGGCACTCCGCCCGTGGCGGCCGCCGGCAATTGCTCGTGAGCGGCACTCTCCCACCCACACTTTCTACTGATTCCTTGCGACCTCTTTCATCAGTGCTGGGCCTCCTCTGGGTGCTTCCCTCCGCTCTTCCTGCTATATCTCATGACACTTTTCTCTGTGTAATGTAATGGGCTGATTATGTACGATTGTCCCTACAATGCATGTAACAGATGTGGTTCCCCTCTCTAATGGTGGACCATTCGCCTGCATCTATTGTAACTAGATGTGCACGTTTTTCAATAAAGGTTTTTGAAAATTAAAAAAAAAAAGAAAGAGAAAGGGGTTGGCCTCCAACGATGTCTCAGCAATCCTACTGCGGGGGACTTACTTGTGACAACAATAGGGGTTCTTGGCCCCCAAAGACCCTCAGCAGCCAAAGGGACTTCATCCCCCAACCAGTAGTGCGCCACGCGGCCCATTTGCAGAGTGGTTGCGGAAATGGGGCAGGGCCTCCGACGAGGTCTCAGCCAAGGGCACTTCATCCCCCAACCAGTAGTGCGCCAGGCGGCCCATTTGCAGAGTGGTTGAGGAAAGGGGGCAGGGCCTCAGACGAGGTCTCAGCCAAGGGGACTTCATCCCCCAACCAGTAGTGCGCCAGGCGGCCCATTTGCAGAGTGATTGAGGAAAGGGGGCGGGGCCTCTGATGAGGTCTCAGCAATTCCGCTGTGGGGAACTTACTTGAAGGAACAATAGGGGTTCTCGCCTCCTAATGACCCTTAGCAGCCAAGTGGACTTCATCTCCTAACCAGTAGGGTGCAAGGAGGTTCCTTTGCAGAGTAGGTGAGAAAGGGGGAGGGACCTTCAACAAGGTCTCAGGAATCTGCTGTGGGGAACTTACTTGTGGCAACAAAAGGGATTCTTGGCCCCCAACAGCCGAGGGGACTCTATCTCCCACCAGTAACGCGCCAGGAGTCCCCTTTGTAGAGTGGTTGAGAAACGGAGTGGGGCTCCGATGAGGTCTCAGCATTCCCGCTGTGGGGGACTTACTTGTGGTAGCAATAGGGGTTCTCGGCCCCCAACCACCCAATGCAGCCAAGTGGACTTCATCCCCTAAGCAGTAGGGTTCCAGGAGGACCCTTTGCAGAGTAGTTGAGAAAGGGGGAGGGGCTGTCAACAAGGTCTCAGAAATCTCACTGTGGGGACTTACTTGTGGCAACAATAGGTGTTCTTGCCTCCCAACGACTCTCAGCAGCCAAGGGGACTTCATCACCAAACCAGTAGTGTGCCAGTAGGCCCCTTTGCAGAGGGTTTGAGAAAGGGGGAAGGTTCCCCGACAAGGTTTCAGCAATTCTCAGTAAGCTCATTTCGAACCTTTTTTTGACTCATTTTGCTCATTTCTGGCCTTTATTCACCCTCTTTCTGCTCATTTCTCACCTTTTTTTGCCTCTTTCTGCTGGTAGCTGACCATAATGTTGCCACTTTCTGCTAGATTATGACCTTTGCTCTGCTTCTTGATGCTCGTTTCTGACCTTTGTTCTGCCTTTTGCTGCTCAATTCGGAGCTATATATTGGTTCTTTCTGCTGGTTGCTGACCTTTATTTCGCCTCTTTCTGCTCGTTTCTCGTCTTTATTTTGCCTTTTGTTTTTTTTTTTACCTCTATCCCGCCTCTTCCTGCTCGTTTAAGAGCTCTAATCTGTCTCTTGCTGCTCATTTCTGACCTATACTCTGGACTCTTGCGGCTCGTTTCTGACCTCTATTCTGCCTCTTGCTGCGGGTTTCTCACCTTTATTTAGCCTTGTTGTGTTCATTGCTGACTTTTATTTTGCTTCTTTCTGCCCATTTCTCATCTTTATTCTGCCGCTTACTGCTCGTTTCTCACGATTATTGTGCCTCTTTCTACTCTTTTCTCACCTTTATTCTGCCTTTCAGCTGGTTTTTCACCTTTTTCTGCCTCTTGCTGCTCATTTCTGACATTTATTTTGCCTTTCTGCTCATTTCACACCTTCATATTGCCTTTATTCTGCCTCTTTCTATTTGTTTCACACCTTTATTTTGTCTCTTTCTGCTCTTCCTAGGACTGTGGGGGGTGCCTCAAGGCCCCATCGGTTCTACCCGGCTCCTGTAGGATCTGGCATGGCTGCAGCACTGAGGGAGCTGCTAGAAAGGCAGCTCCCTCCATGCAGAAGCAATCCGTTTCAACTCTTTTCCTGCCCGCATGTCTGTAGACAGGAAAAGAGATAGATGAAACCACTGCTTAAGGTGGGCGGGAGCACTTAGACTGCTCTAGCCCACTGGAACTGGAGTTCTTGCTTATGCTTTGCGGAAACTGTCAAGGTTCCTTTCAAGCATCAGCAAACAGCTATGTCCCTCGGGTGGGCACCCCAGGACATAACAAGTCAGTCCGGGGGGGGGGGGGGGGGGGGGGGGGGGGGGGGGGAGATGGGGGTCTGGTCCCCATTTTTGGCTCCAGGAGGGGGGCCCACTTATGCACACGCCGCAACAGGAGGTGGTTGTCCCTGGAGCTGAGAATGGCTCATGGGGGGGGGGGGGCTGCGCAGCCCTCTCCCATTCTTGGTTAAATGTATTTGGTCCTAGGGAGGTGGTGGTCCCCTGGGGGTCAAAGGGCCCCCCATTTTGTGTTATTTTGCCCTGGGAAGGGTGCTGGATCCTGTGGCTTGGGGGTCTCTATGTGGGCCCCCCCAACGTGTGATTGCCCCAGGAGGAGCTGGTCAAATGGGCACAACGAGCCTTGGGAGGGGGGCCCCATGCGCTACTTTCCGCTTTTTTAAAAATGCCCCCGGGACCTCACCCAGCCATGGGCCCTTTTGAATACAAGGACAGGAGCCTGTGCTTGTTTTTTAAAAACATTTTTTAAAAATGTAACTGTTAATTCGCCACAAACATTTTTCGTCACAAAATGCTTTTATGCCGTGGCTGGGTTCCAGGGGAAACCCCATGGCTTGGGGGTCACAGTATTCCTACCTTCTTACTATTTTTTGTGGGACTCAGCTGAAGCAGGGTCCCAAGTTGGCTGCCAACATTTTGTGGTTGAAGTGTTGGCAGCCAATCAGAGCTCTACATTTCCCTGAACAAGCTCTTATTATTTGCAAAGTCCCAGCATCCACAGATGTCACTATCTTGATTTTCTCCAATGTCTCCACAATTACTGAACAGATTTACAGCAAATAACTCAGAGCGTGATCTGCATAACCAAATCTACCAATAAAATTTGGTGTCATTTCATCCAGTGGTTCGGGCAGCAGGTTCGACTAAAGGTCTTATAGGAATTAACATGGAAAACACACATCACCCCTTTTTATTCAGCCCCCACTCGACAGAGCACCCCAAAATTTTCCATGCAGAACAAGATTCACCAGGGCACTTTTTGAGGGAAAATTTTGTTAAGAATCGTCAAACAGCGTCACCGCTTTTCCAATGGCAACATGGACCTAACTATAACTAATAGGATGGATATATGTATCTCCACGCTGCCATTTGCAACAAGACACACTCAGACCAATGCGAAGCTCAACAGCTTTTATTGGTACGGGCAGCAGCAAACATCGATCTTTGTAAGCAGCTTCACCTTTAAGCCTGATGCGTTTAGAAATTCATATTTCTTCTTCAGAGGCATCTCAAGGTAAGAGGGTTCAGGTACGGCAGTTCCAAAGAGTGCGTCTTGTAGCAAAGGCAACTTGGACCTTTAAAATATATATATATATATATATATATACTGAAAAAAACAGAGGTTTCAGACATGTTGTAGTTAGGAATTAGCATTTAATTAATTCCTAACTACAACATGTCTGAAACCTCTGTTTTTTTCAGTATATATATATATATATATATATATATATATATATATATATATATTTTAAAGGTCCAAGTTGCCTTTGCTACAAGACGCACTCTTTGTGTTAAAAAGGGTTCCAAAGACAACCGGTAACCAAAGACCCTTTTATGTTGCCCGGCGGTATCGCCTCTATGACCCACCAATATTAATCAATGAAGAAGCAGGCGCTGGAGACTGGAAGGCGGGAAACGAGGATTTTATTCTCTCCGGAGGAGAACACATCAATTCAGACAGCAAGTATCGTCACGAGGTGCTCTAACCACATCTCTGAGGCCGGGCCTCTTATACTAGAGTTTACGACCTTTATTGCACATAACACATTCTCGTAATATTTTAATACTTGAAAGAACATCCTCGGAATCTCCCCTCCAGACCCGTTCCCACATACATTTACAGTTGGATTCCCCACCCCGGTCACAACAGGTGATGGTGGTCGCACAGCAGGGCATTCCGCCGATTCACGGAATGCGTGGGGTTGATCGGATCTCATGGAGTGGGGGCTTTGATCGGTTCGGGGGTCTTTTGATGGGGAGGGGAAGCTTCCTACTGTACGGGGTAATAAACAGTATCCGCAGGGTCAGGTGGCAGCCTGGGAACGAGGAAGACAAACGGGGACACAGGGAAAGGGGGTTTGCATCAAAAGGGTTTGAGGCCATGAAAGGAATGAAGGGAGGTGTCGCGCTGGGAACAGGATGGGGTTCCGTGGTGAAGCTGCGCTGGAGAGGGGTTTATGACCCAAGGCATGAGAGAGCGGGGGGGTTGTCAGCGTGTGGGGGAATGCTTGCGAGGTTAAGAGAGAGAGAGACGCGCTGGCTATTAGTGAGGGGCAGGGAGGCCATGGTGCTCAAAATGGCTGCCGCTTACGCGCACGAATGGGCCTGGAAAGGGGCAAGATGGCGCCGATAATGTTCACCAAGTTTGTATTTATTTTTCACAGTCCTCCCTTTAACATTTCCAAGACATCTTGCTGGCCTATTTCCTATCTACCCCTATATGCAGTGATCATAAGTAAGGGAGAGGGGACTTGGGTGAAAGAACTGTACGTAAACATCACATTATAAACATCATATAAAAAAATCTCATCAGTCAGTAGGCGGGTTCATTGTTAAGTTGGTTGCAGGAAAAAAGTCATCGTAATGCAATATCAGACTAGAATCACGTAGCGAGGGCGTTGGGTACAGATCATAGAATAAGAACTGGTAAATTATCATATAAATAAGTCCTTTTTGTATACGGTGGGTGCATAGTCAGTCCAATGGTGATTGGGAGAGAAAGGAGATACAGTAAAAATATCAGAGTTCTTCGTTGTCCTTTTGTCGTCTTCTGTCGGCACTGTTGAACACCTGGATTACCTATCAACAGAAATGTTCATGTGGATCGAGTCGTTGGGGGTAATTGTAAGATCAGTTCGTTTCTTGAGTCTCTGTGGTGGGCATTTCCTGTTGCTTCCATCATCTCCAAGGTGCTTGGTAGCGGGCAGAACCACAGACTTTGTTTATCTTTTCTTCGGGGGCGACCCTTGGTGGAGTTCTAGGTCACCGTTCTGGGATTTAACACAGTTCGTGGTCTACTTAGTCGGAGCTCCCTCCCTTTTGACGTAGGGAGTACTCTTCTCTGGGTAGCTCAGTAGGATTTGGAGGAACTTGGGAGTTCGGGTGGAAAGGTGCGGGTGTGAACAGTCCTTATGGTAGGTCGGAGGAAGAGGGGATGGAGCAAGGCCAAGTCGGGAACAGATCAGGGGGGGGGGTCGGAGAGTTTTGCGTCAGGCGAGTCCGAGACCATGTTCAGAGAGCGGGGGCTTTTTGGCACACGTTGATCATAGAGCAGGGGCTTCAGGTCAGCCCTTTCCTTAGCTTTGTTTGAAACAGTGCCCCGTCCTGCGACTCCTTACTGCCGTGGTCTCGCCTTGGCCTCCGTTGCTGACGTTCCACAATCCGCAGTCAGGCCGCGTGCTCCCACATCCGGTCTCTTTCTCCTCCGACAGTGATATCCTTAAATGAGTGTTGAAAAGACAGTCTTTAGAGATTTTGCAGAAAAAGGTAATTACATGAATCTATTTTCTTTCCCAACACCAAGCGACTAGCGTAAGCACTCGCTACATTTGAGATTTTTGCGGCTTACGTATAAACAATTGATGATGGGTTTGCTGGATTCCTTGCAACTTCCTTTTATTGGCTAATTCTTTGACGCTTTGATGATTATTACGTTCATTTGTCATATGTCTATTATAGTAGATGTCAGTTCTTCTGGCAGAGACCCATTTCTCTAGTACGAGTCTTGCATGGCTAGGCTAGTCTTCAGGGCCTTGTATTTTACAAAAAGTGCAACGTGCTATTCACCATAGTCTGATAAGCATCCTTCTGAGGGATGAACATAGGCTAAACGAGTCTGCATTACATAAAAACATCTTATTTTCAACCATGCCTACTGCAACAAGTTCTTTCGTTTTTCAATCTAATTTTCAACTTTGCACACATCCTTCTAACTTTCTATATAAATCCTCGCAACCTGGTTACTACAAAAACTCGGGAGGGGTGGTTTGCAATAATTATTAAACTTATCCTCGGGGAAGGAGGGATCTGATGGATACCAAACTGGGGGCTTTTTGGGTAGATGGGGGTGTCTCGATCATTTCTTACAGCTTGGGGTACGGAGACAATTTTCAATGGGGATGGTCGCATCACCACAGACACATTTTTATCATAGGAGCCACTGACAAAGAGTTCCCTGAGAGTGGGTCAAATTTAGGGAACCTTAGTCGTCTTACCTGTCCCTTTCCTATCGGCCAATTTAAATTTCATCCATATTTTAGTAGAAAAGGAGAGGTAGTAACGTGGTACCAATACAATTTTATTTAGGACAGATTTGCACAAATACTTGTGGTATTTGGGGCCAATCAGGAGGTGCACCAGGTTCGCCAATTAGGTGCCAGTTGCTAGGAAGAGGGAAAGTGTGGAGGGGTGGAAGAGTGAGTGAGAGAAAGAGAGAGAGAGAGAGAGAGAGAGAGAGAGACAAATAGGCCGAACAGTACACGTGTGATATAGAGAATGACCGTGTATTGTTTGGGCTATTCAGTGCGTTACCCAACGTTAGACGTTTCGGGTCTGTGTTAGGAGGTGGGAGGCATGCAGTTTTGGGACAGAAAAGCGTTAGATTTGGTAAAAAGGTCGTGAGAGCGTCCTTGTTGTGCCATTTTGTAGCGCTAGTCCGTCTTCATGCATCGGGCGTGACGTGGTTCCAGATCCCTTATGATACTCTAATCGGGATTCTAAGGTAACCTGCAGAGGGAAAAAGGGGGAGAAAAAGGGGAGGTAGGGGGACAACATTCGAACACATCAAATGTAAGGGCACGAAAATCCTTTACTTACCACATACTCGTACTTGTCTCTTCGGGATATAATCCCTTAGGGTTCTGGTTTCTTAAAGTCATGGGGGCAGGCAATGTGATAGGTGGTTCATGGGGAGGTTCGAGGATGGCGTTAAGGATCGTGTGTAGTGAAAAACGCTAAAAAGAGGAATCAGAGGTACCTAGCGCGAGGTACCCGGTTTCGTAGATGTATCCGGTCATCGGGGTCCCAAAATCATTCCCAAAGCTGTGATGTTTTTAAGGCATACCAGTTCTTTGTTCAACCCTGTACCTTAGTACCTTCGACCACCATATCCTTATAGCAATTTATCAATCACACCATTTTACTTTACCCATTCTCTGAAGTCGAGGTCCTTCTTCATAAGCAGTGTATCATACCTTCGTTTTGACCATCAACCCAGGGCCGAACAACCATTTCTCGGATAACCTTAAAAAGAGAGCAGAACAGTTGCGCACAGAAAAACCCTCCCACCGATACCCGTATTTACAAAAGTACGCGGAGCCTATCCATAGCTTCTAAGACTTTTATTTGTAGAGTTATTCAGTACGTAAAAGGTGAGAGCGCAATTCATATTTTGGCCTGACATGTCGTCGATGGAAGCACATACAGTAGGGGGTTATTTTGTAGTACAAGAACATGTAAAAAGGTCTTAATTAATTATTTGTAAGTAACCAAAAACATTTCATTGCGTGACGAAGGAATCAGGGGCATTTCAGTTCATAGATGGAAACACAGTCAAGCTCATCGTAATCATATTTCCTAAATGCAAACCGCGGGCGTGCATCATGAGCGACGTTATGTATCAGTTACAACAAATATCAAAAATAAATTGTTCATTGAAATCAACATTTTTACAGAACCTCTTCTTAAATGTTTGCCAAGTGCACCCTCCTCCCTTTAACATTGAGTGCGCAATGGTTCATATATATACATATATATCTTAGTACATCAAGTTTCATTAGCTAAGGAACACCATGAGGCACCCGTAAGTTCCATTGATACCAGCGCCATTTTGGGCGAGGCCGGTTTAGTCCGGAAGTAGCATCAGGGGCAAAATATCCCCGACAATTGGCGGTTGGACCAGAGTCCCTTTCGGTAGTCCAAAAAGAAAACTGTGCTAACAAAGGGGCTGGTGGTGTGGACCGTCAATCAAGAGAGGGAGGGGGTAAAGTCTCTCTTACCGGGTCATGTTGATGTTCAGCCGGAACTTGCTCGAGTTCGTTAGCCCATAATGTTCCTGGGTGGTTCAGACGGAAGCTGATGCAGACACGAGAGCACCGCCATCTTGTTGCTGTGCCGTGGTTATTTCATTTGAGATTAATTGCAGCTTTTCCTCACCGGAAGCCTGAAGGGGCCGAGGGCTCTTGGGACTTTGGTAGAATCTTCAAAGTCGAGGGGATGTTTTGTCGATGGTGGGGGCTTGCGCCCAGGTGGGCAAGCGCCCGAGTTGCAATTTCGGACAAAGTTACTCCAGCGGCCTAGACCCGCCTTTCAAGGGCCCAGACGCCATTTTGAGGCCCTGCAGCAACCTTTGCTGTACCCATCAGGAGTGGAGGAAAACTGCTTGTGATGGCGAAAAACAGAGCCTCATGCGGTTGGAGCAGGACATTTTGGTTCGGGGCGCCAGGGTGCAGCAGTGGAGCCTTCATCTGGGGAGGTGAGGGAGGCTCACCGTGCCGTCTTCCTCTCCCGGTGCATCCTACGCCGTCTCTTGGAATCAGGGGCGCACATGATGACCACCCTACACCCCTGATTCCGACTCTTGGGGGACCACTGTACATCCGGTACTCCGGAAATATGCCCATCGGACATTGTGTGTCCTGTACCACGCAAGTATACCAGCCGGGTCTTGTATATCCTGTACTGAGAAAATATACGAGTCGGGCATTGTGTGTCCTGTGTTGCGGAAATATACCAGCCGGACATTATATTTCCTGTGCAGCGTAGGTATATGGCCGTCGCCCGGCTGGAGGACATCGGCGTCGGGCCAGGGCAGGGAAGCCTCCTACCTGTGGAGGTGGAAGAGGCTCGTCCGCGTCGCCTCTTCCTCCCTGCCCACCCTGCATCCGTTCGATGGAGGAATTCGTGATGGCCGGACCAGGAGATATGAGGGAGGGGGTCATTTTCATCCGCCCCCTCCCTACTCGCGGTCCGGGGGACGCCATCCCTGGAAGGGCAATATGGGAAGACCATTTCATTGCCCGCTGTGTGGGGTCTCCAGTACCTTCTCGCCAGCAATCTCTTTTTGGGCTCATGGTTGCTGGCAGGCCCCGCCCCACACGTGCTATGTGTTTCGGATGGGCGGGACCATCGAACTGTTACATTTCGAGGACTTCCGGAGTGAGCATAACATGTTTTGTATTTTTTTTCCTATTAGTCAAGTTTGCTTTTTAGAGAGTTCTACTAGTTATTCTATTTACTGTTGGTTGTGTGTTTTACCGTAATTAAATCCTAAGTTATATAATAGACGCTTGGCTTTCTTGAATCTTTTCTCTAACGGGGGTGTTGTTTACACTGACCTGCAGTTGTGTTTGTTTTTCAGAGTGGGGGAGCAACAGAGAGCAATCAGTCCCAGAATTCCAACATGTCGTTAAAATTTGTCTGACGAAATCTGTGCCACCGAGCATAATCGAACGGGGTGGTCCTGTCTGTTCTGTCTGCACTAGTCTGATTGGTTTTTATCTCACGTCTTTTTCCTTTCTGTCGGTCCGTCCTTTCTGTCACCCCTTCATTCTTACCTATGCTTTGCAGAGTCGGGCATTGGGCTTTCCAGTGTCCAAGATATTTACAGAAAGCACATTGGTTTTGTTTTAAATCTGTCCGTCCTGTGCGTAATGTCGGGGGATTACCTTCAGGTCGTTGTGTTCCGGGGTTGGCTTGTCGGCACATCCCCTTACACCATTCGCTTTTCATGTCTACTCCTCGGGGCTGTGCCATCGCTGGCCCTTCCCTTTGCCTACTAGACGTTTGGAGGTTTGTCCGTCGTGTCCCTTCACCTTTTCTAAATTCGTCGCTCTCCCTTCGTTGCGTGGCTTCTTTGCGCCACATACCGAGACTATCGAGCATAATAGGTGTTGTTTCATTCCTACGAAGGGCTATTTCTACTGTTTCTATTTTGTCGAGATCAAAGGATCCTCTCAGTGGCCACTGTCTTTCTCGATCCTTTTTCGTATATTTATGCCACAGCTCACTATAGGCTATAGCAATTAATCCATGCTTCATGAACATGTCCTTATTAGGGGTGCCTTCCAGCGGAGCCGGATGGTTCATCTCTAATAAGCGGTCCGGGTTAAACAGGCTACTGACCAGTGGGGAGAAGACAGGCATGACGGATCACAATGGGATAATAATCAGCACTACCTATCTTATCACTGCGCGCAAAGACTAGACAGAATATTTCTATTCTACGTTGTTTGCACGTAGTGAATACCTCATGAACCAATTCTGAGCAATCAATCAACGTTAGGTCAAAAATAAAAAATCAATATGGTCAATGGGGAGAATAAGTAGGCTCGCAAAGGTTCGCGTCACCTACCCTTTCACTATCTGTAAAGAGGGGACCTAATCTTCCCTGTTTTCAGACAGAGAATCTCCAGAAAACAATCTATAACAGTTAATCAATGGGGCGAAGGGGCAATTGTTCAGTGGGGGAGAAAAATAGGTCCGACGGGTGCGTACCTATCCTTCGCTGTTTATAAAGGGAGAGCCTGTTGTTTCTCCGTTTGTAGACAGTGAATCTCCAATAAATTAACAAAGAGTAATACTAGTATTTTCACAACAATTATCAATTTCTTTCAATTATCTATTACTTTCGCAATTCGTCGTGTTTACACGACCTTACCCGGACCGCATGGACAGTTTCTCGTCTTCCGAATCCAGCGCCCGATCGTCCTCTTCTCTTCGTACTTCTCGTGGCACTCCTGATGGTTCCCAGTCAGGACCGCAGATCACTCGAGAGAGGTCTGTTCGGAACCAGTGAAGTTCGGATGATCGGCTGTCAGACGAGGGTCTATCGGACAGGGTACCTTCCGATCGTTGCAGTCGTTCACTCTGTCGTCAGGACCTCTCCCACTGGATCCACGAGTCGCTGATGGGCCCCACGTTTGGGACGCCAATTGTTAAAAAGGGTTCCAAAGACAACCGGTAACCAAAGACCCTTTTATGTTGCCCGGCGGTATCGCCTCTATGACCCACCAATATTAATCAATGAAGAAGCAGGCGCTGGAGACTGGAAGGCGGGAAACGAGGATTTTATTCTCTCCGGAGGAGAACACATCAATTCAGACAGCAAGTATCGTCACGAGGTGCTCTAACCACATCTCTGAGGCCGGGCCTCTTATACTAGAGTTTACGACCTTTATTGCACATAACACATTCTCGTAATATTTTAATACTTGAAAGAACATCCTCGGAATCTCCCCTCCAGACCCGTTCCCACATACATTTACAGTTGGATTCCCCACCCCGGTCACAACAGGTGATGGTGGTCGCACAGCAGGGCATTCCGCCGATTCACGGAATGCGTGGGGTTGATCGGATCTCATGGAGTGGGGGCTTTGATCGGTTCGGGGGTCTTTTGATGGGGAGGGGAAGCTTCCTACTGTACGGGGTAATAAACAGTATCCGCAGGGTCAGGTGGCAGCCTGGGAACGAGGAAGACAAACGGGGACACAGGGAAAGGGGGTTTGCATCAAAAGGGTTTGAGGCCATGAAAGGAATGAAGGGAGGTGTCGCGCTGGGAACAGGATGGGGTTCCGTGGTGAAGCTGCGCTGGAGAGGGGTTTATGACCCAAGGCATGAGAGAGCGGGGGGGTTGTCAGCGTGTGGGGGAATGCTTGCGAGGTTAAGAGAGAGAGAGACGCGCTGGCTATTAGTGAGGGGCAGGGAGGCCATGGTGCTCAAAATGGCTGCCGCTTACGCGCACGAATGGGCCTGGAAAGGGGCAAGATGGCGCCGATAATGTTCACCAAGTTTGTATTTATTTTTCACATTTGGAACTGCCGTACCTGAACCCTCTTAGCATTTAAGGCCGCTGACAGACTGTAGGGGAGAGAGGCAAGATGGCCGCTGACAGACTGTAGGGAGAGGACGTGCTCTCCCTTCTCTCCCTGAGGCCGTTTATCGAGTGAAAGGTGATGCGGCTTCAATAGTTGCAGACGGCGTTTTTTTTGTAAGCACCGAATGCACGAGAGAGAGAAGATATGGTACAGAGCTTGAAGGCTATCTCCGCAATTTTACCCGTAACGGAATACAGACTGTATGTGAAGGCTCTAACCTCCTCGACGGTGGGAGCAGTGCTGGCGTGGACATTGGCTCGTACGTGTCAGCTGATGGTGAAAGTTTCTGTCTGGAGGCAGCAGCGTTACCAGCGTTATCAGAGGTCGATAGACGCCGCGTCCAGTCCGTGTCGATTGATGGCTCCGAAGACTGCTAAAACCCTGAGGGAAGAGAAAGAGAAAGCTGCCTGGAGCAAGTCGGATGCTCCGGCAGCTAATCTACGAGCAAAGAAGCTGCTGCGGATGTGGGAGGAACTGCGCGCTGCCGAACAGGGAAAGAGTGCCGGGAGAAGTAAGGAAACTGACAACGCGGTGGGGGAAAAAAAGAAGAAAAAAGAAAAGAGCAAGGCGGCATCCATTAAAAAAGGAAAATCGCTAGAACAGGCAAACATGAGGCAGCCCTCGGTATACGAGGCGTTCTTACCCGCTGTCGCTGTCGCTGCTACTTCACGTGGGATACCAGCTGCCGAGTCATCCCTAGCAGACCCTGCTGCAAGTTTATTAAGTGGCGGTGCTCCCGCAGCTCAGCATTTGGCTCAAGACGCACTCACAACAAGGGATCTACAAATGGGAGGTTCCAAAATAAACGTTCAGGTAACTGTTGTTGAGAATGAGCATGTGGTTGCTGAGCCGCTAGAAGGGGTAATGCTACAGGAGCAGGAGCATGCAGAGGATGCAGAACAAGGGAAAGACAGGAGAGAGACTGATGCTCGAGTGGAGCAAATGAATAATATAATTTGTAATAAAGAAGTGTTGGCTCAACAGGAAGGTGAAAAGGGAAAGGAAGCGGCAGTTGATGATGGTAGTGATAGCCATCAGGCTGAGGAAAGTACTTTATCTACAGGCGCTGATAAGATTTTGGCGTTAACAGAGGCATTATCAGAGGCGTTAAGAGAGGAGCATAGAACTGATAACACGGATGAAGTAACCACTCCAAATCTGGTAGCTACTGAAGGAGAGACTAATATCAGACCTAATATGAACAGTTCGATGGCACTTGGGAATAATTTGGCTACTATTACTACTGATGGTTTAATGGTATTACCAGGTTCTCCAGCTGATGAATGTTTTTTTTCTGTAAATGAGGGAGAGGGCGAGGAGGATGAGGATGTGGTTGGAGAGGGGGAGGGGGAGTCAGAGGACTCTTCTAACGCTGAGGAGACGGAGAGTGACCAAACAATATCAGGGTTGGTAACAGAAACAGTAGCCACATCAGAGTCTGGAGAGGCTTCAGCTCAAGAGTGATCTACAAAGCGTAAATCTAAAATTCTGACAAAAAAACGAAGGAAATCAAAAGGCACTGTGAGCCCTGTAACTATTGACGTCGCAAAGAGACTTGACTGGGATTACTCAGCCACGTCACAGATGTACCAAGAGGCTGTTGGGGGGTCAGCAGATAAAAATATGGGCACTTTAGGGATATTTGAGCAAAGTATGGAGCAAAGATCTAGACAAAGTCAAAGCCAAAGTCAGAGCCAAAGTCAATCTCAGGGGCAAACGTCACCAAAGGGGTTTGAAATGATGTTTTCAATGTTGAAGCAAATACAAACTGAGGCGAGAGTGGAAAGTCGTAGAGCCAGGCAGGAAAGTAAAGTAAATAAGCTATATACAGAATTGGCAGGGAGAGTCACGGAGGTAGAAGAAAGAACTGGGGTTTTGGAAGATGAAATGAAGGGTTGGAAGGAATTCAGACAGGAGCAAGAGAAGACTACCACCGATATGCTATGGAAGCTGGAAGATTTTGAGAACAGGCAACGCAGAAACAACATTAGACTTTTGGGCATTGCGGAAGGAAGAGAAGGGCAGGATGTGAGATCCTATGTTATAGAGCTCCTCAAGGGTGCACTTCCCGATATAAAAGGCTGGGATTGGGAGTCAGAGATTCAGCGTGCACATAGATTTCCATTTACACAGAGAAAGGGGGATGTCTCAAATAAGCCTAGAGCAATACTTATATATGTGGGAAACTACTTGTTGAGAGAGGAGATAATGGCGAAGGCGAAACTGCAGGCTAAGTGTAGATATAAGGATGTCGAATTCTTTGCTAGGCCTGACTTTTGCCATACGACGGTAGAACGGAGGTGGAGATTGCGGGAATTGATATCACCATTTCAAAAAATGGGATGCGATGCATATTTGATGTTTCCTAGCAGATTGAAAGTGGTAAGGGATGGTCAGTTCAAAATTTTCTACTCCGAAATTAAAGCATCTGAGTTTCTGACATGGTTAAAAGAAAGGAACCCACAGTCTCAATCACAATCTCAGGCACAGGCTGACAGAGAACGAGCGGTAGCTTTGGTTGCCAAAGGAAAATAGAAGGCAGAATATATATACGTATGTATAAAAACAGATAAGAACTACAAAGAATAGAGAAATGCACTGTATGAAACTTGTATATATATATGTTGTAAGATGGTATCACCTTGTTTGTACAGGCTGTTAATAGGGGAGGGGGGGGGCACAGTGGTCCCGCACAGTCACAGCTGTCACATATAGGTCTTATGGACCTATTTGCCTGTAGGGGGGGTGGGACAGTCAGGGTGGGGGCTCAGGGGGGGGGGGAACAACAAAAAAGTTGGTATTATCGCAGAGGAAAGAAGGAAGTAACCTGGAACACATGGATCAATAAAATAGAAAAAATATATGAGTTGTATATGGCTGTTAGTCCAATATGTATAAGTAATGAGTTGTGCATTTGTATAATCAACGATGAATTACCTGAAAATCCAGGATGAATACTCGAATAATGACGTGGAATGTCTGCGGACTAAATGATAAATTAAAAAGGCAGAAGGTGGCTATCTTGATTAAAAGTCTCAGACTAGACTTTCTAATACTGCAAGAGACACATATACAGGCGTCTGAAATTCAACTACTTGACCAACTAGGTCTTACTGTGATAGCGTATTCCAGACAGGGGGCTAGGAATAGGGGGGTGGCTGTAATGGCAAGACAAAGAGACATCACTACTAGGAAAAAATGGGAGGATGCCTGGGGAAGATGGGCTTTAATAGAATGTCTGGTAGGAGAACGATGGGTAACCCTTGGCTCTATCTACGGGTCTACAGGAGATGATCCGGAAATCTTCTAACAGATCGATATCGAGCTGGCGACCTGGGCCCCATATGCAGTAATAGGAGGGGATTTCAATATTAACGGTGCAGGTGGATTGGGTCTGGGGTTAGGACCTCCAGTTAAAAATAAAGGAAGGAAGAAAAGAGTGTTTCAAGCAGTTTGCTCTTTAGCTAGGAATAATGGGCTATTGGATGTTTGGGATACTCTTAAGCCAGGAGAAGATGGGTATACGTATTACTCAGCACCACACAAAGTAAGTGCAAGATTAGACTATTTTTTAATCAGCAGTCAAGGCATCAATGGTGCATGTATTGAGAGATTACCAAGGTTACTGGCGGATCATAATCCTTTAATTGTTACCTTAAAGGGATTGGTAGTGGCAAGGGGGGTTTCAGTGTGGACATTTGAAAGAGCACTGCTGGAGGACGAGGCATATATTCAACATATGAAGAGCTGGATAACTGAATTTATGACAATAAATAGAGATACAGCAGCTGTAGGGACAGTATGGGACTGTTTTAAGGCAGGGGTGAGGGGAGAGACTATTAGTTTTGGGGCTAGGAGAAGGAAACAGGAGAAAGAGAGAAGTGATGCCTTAAAGAGGGAATTACTCTTAGCGGAGGAAGAAGTAAGCAATAGACCAGATCCGAGTAGTAATGGAGGTGCACTAGATCCTGTCTGTATGAAGCTAGCGAAACTGCGAATGGAAGCAGAAGAATATATAGCAGTGAAGGCAGCAAAACAATATGTGGTTAATAGAGAGAATTGTTATGAGATGAGTGAATGAGTTGGTAAAATGCTAGCAATCAGAGCAAGGCAAAAAGTATCACTTGGAGAGATAAAAGCAATAAAAGATAGTTCAGGAGGAGTTGTAACAAGTGTGCAACAAATCAGAGAAGTTTTTAGTAATTTTTATACAAATTTATATCATGAAAATGATGTAAAAGATCCTGAAGACATAATGGAGTATCTGAATCATTATGAAGGGGCTGAGCTGGATGAAACAGAGAAAAAGAGGATAGACAACCCATTAGATCAGGAGGAAATAAGAGGCGCTTTGAAGAATCTTCCATCTGGGAAAGCGGCCGGGCCAGATAAGATCCCGCTAGAGTTCTACAAGGTGTTCTGAGAGGAGATAGGGGAAGATACGGTATGCACTATGAAACAAGCACAGTTGGCAATGTCAATACCAAATTCCTGGTCCGGGGCAGAAATAGTTGTTATTTTAAAGAAAGGAAAGATACCTATAGAATCGGGATCGTATAGACCAATTACGCTTATGAACACAGACACAAAGATCTATTCAAAAGCACTGGCAATAAGATTCGCCAGTGTAATAACACCATTAGTCACTATTAGTCAACACGGATTTATACCTGGACGAGGGACCACGCATCACACACGAAAATTAATAACCCTTATGGATAAAATGGAGGTTACTGGGGAGCCATTTTCGGTCTTATTGTTAGATGTTGAGAAAGCATTCGACCGTGTATCTTGGGTATATTTGTGGAGTGTTCTAGAAAGAATGGGGTTTGGAAATGGTTTCCTTACAGCAATAAAGACCCTGTATAGAGACCCAGTAGCTACGATTAGAATAAATTCGGGAACAACGGAACAAGTGAAAATAAATAGGGGTACTAGGCAGGGATGCCCAAGTTCCCCGCTACTTTTTGCAATATACTTAGATCCATTAATACGCAGATTGGAAGCAAATGTGAGGATACCTCCAGTTGCCACACCTAGGGGGGATTGCAAGATACTTGCTTATGCCGATGACGTGGCTGTCGTAACACCAATACCCACAGAGGCTATTAGACATGTGGAGCTGGAGGCCAAAAAATTTGGGAAAGTGTCAGGATATTCCTTGAATACTGGGAAAACACAAATTATAAAAAATAACAAGGCTGTATGTCAGGACCCCCGGGTGGTACAGACAGGAACTTATCTGGGCATAACTATAACTGCAGAATTAGAAAAGCTAGTAGAGTTAAATATAGACCCCATTATACGAAAGGTGGGGAAAGAGCTAGATAGACTCAATAATTTACACCTCACATTGGTTGGCAGAGTAAACATCATAAAAATGCTAATATTGCCGACATTTTTATATTTGTTTAGGACAATCCCGTTATGGTTTGACAACCTTTGGTTTAAAAAAATCGAAGGAATGATTAATAGATTTATCTGGTCTAAAGGTAAAACTAGGAGAGCAGCAAGATTTATGGCACTCCCACGGGAGAGAGGAGGATGGGCACTACCGGATCTGAAATTTTACTATTGGGCTGCAGCCTTACAATATATGGTCGGATTAATAGGTGGAGCAGAAGTGGAAGGAGAAGATGATTTGGGTTCATTAGCGATATATGGTATATTGATGGGAGAAGAAGTTAAAAATATATTTTTGAAACATTTTGACACCGCTTATTTTAAAAGAACACGATTTAAGACTATTTTGGGTGCACACAATATTTGGAAGGTCTTTATTAAGAAATTTGGATTGGGGAAAATTAATAGATACACGAGGATAAAAGATAATACAGTATTTCCTGAAGATATATTTTCTGATTTAGTGTACACAGAATGGTACCGGAAAGGGATAATAAAAGTGGGGGATCTGATGGCCCCACAGGGGATGAAACAATTTGCAAAATTACAGGCGAAATATGATTTGGCAACAAGACACTTTTTCAAATATTTACAAGTAAGAAGTTTCCTGCAAAATAAAAGGGGGGGACTGAGAGGATTTGAGAAAAATTGTATACTAGAGGCAATACATAATGGAGTAGACTGTACAATCAAAAGGTTTTATGCATAGCTAATTGAATCTAAACCAGATGATATGGTTAAGTGGGGGGAAAGTTGGTCGGCGAAGTTAGACATAGAGCAGGAGTGCTTTAATATATCAGTAGAATTAGGAAAGAATATGTTGTGCTCTGCGTCCTTGCAGGCTCAGCATTATAAAACCATCTATCGGTTATACTACACTCCAGCAAAACTTGCACAATGGGGGGCGACTACTGGTAAAAATTGCCCTAGATGTAGAAGTTTAGAGGCAGATGTGATTCATATTTTTGCAACATGCCCTTGCCTATCGACAATATTGAACGAGATAGAAACGTTTCTTCAAAGGGCATTGAAACTATCTATCAATTTAACACCTGCGATTATATTACTGGGTGTAGACTCAGGCAATGAGTACGGAGAGGGTAACTACTTTATCTTTGTTGCTATGGCAGTTTTTAGATTATGTATTGCCTCAGCCTGGCTAGAACAATCTGCACCAGCATTCCAGCAATGGTTAGCTAAGGTTTTAAGTATATATAATTTGGAAAAAGCAATATATTCAAGAAGAGGAAAGAATGCGAGGAAATTAGGATTGAAAATATGGGAGCCAATAATGAAATGGAAGGAAGAATTGTAATGTATATAATGTATAAAAGGTTGTAAGGATTTTTGGGATATAAGGGAGGGGTATCAGCATTAATAAGAAATAAAGTGATGTATAATTTGTTTGTATGTAAATATGTAAATACTAGAAGTATAATGGATATATTGTATCTGTGTTAAATATGGTTTGTGTAAATAATAAGGCATGAGGGAGGAGTTTCAGGTGGGTTATAAGTAATAATGTGTCATATGTTGTGTATACTTTAAGATCATATATTGTTTCTACACTTCCAGGGTGGAAGTATGATTGAATTGTTTTAGTAAACTGTTCCTCACCCCCTCTCGGCTTAGGGGGGGGGGGGGGGGGGGGGGGGGGGAATAAATTGTAAAAAGTTGTTAATAAAAATATTTAAAAAAAAAAAAAAGGAATTAGCATTTAAAAAACCTTAGAAATTTACTGAAAAAAACAGGTTTCAGGGCTGTTATAGTTAGCTGGACATTTCACTCGTACAAAACCAATAAAATTCCTCCGTTACAGTTAGTTCTGCTAACTATAACTCGTGTGCCCGCAATCCACTTCTGATGATGTCACATATTACATCATTCATGACATGGTCAGTGACATCACTAATGACATCACTGATGATATCTCAAATTACATCACTGATGACATCATCCAGTGAATGTGGTTTGGTTCGTTATTTAAATATCTATTATATATATAGCAATCTGTATTGAAGAATGAGTGGATATATAAATATAAATATCTGGAAGGAGGATTTAGTAGCAGTGTGATTGACTGTTTACTTGACTAATTTATAGTGTCTCACTAAATATATTGGATAGTGACTAAACTGTGTGAATATCTGTATCACTTTGTCAGGTGCGTAAACTGTTGCACCAGTGGGTTACTAGCTATTTGAAAGTCTATATTAGTTATTGATTAGTTAACTGAGTATTTGTATGGGAGAGTGAATGTGTGAGCCCAAAGATGTGTGAATAGTTGATTCAGTCGGTATATGAGGTTAAGACTACATGTTATAACAGTTGTTTGGGTGTGGTGATGAGCAAATATCTCTCTCAATGGTACATGTCCAACAAACTATAAAAATAAAAGGCAGTGTATGCGACAATTGATGTATATAAATAGGTATACATAAGGCTCAGTGATTGTATGAGTGACTGCATGGATAACTGTATACTTGTAATAGTGATTTTATAACACACTAAGTATGAGTTACTACCTATTTGAATAAATGAAGTGGTGTTTGTATAAGTGTGTACCTGAGTAAATGCAAGTATGAACCATTGTTTGCATAAGTGAGAAGGATGACTGCATAAGTGAATAGGATGTGTGCTGGTGTGTAATGTCGATATAGGTGTATAAGTATATTTGATAGTGTTCTATTGATCATTGACAGCATGTATGAGTGAATCTATAGGTAAGTGATTAGATATGTGTGTAGATCTAGGAATCACTTAGTGGGTTTTTAGAAACTTGTATTGGTGTGTCAATGGATTCAAATATGGTACTCTGTATTTTACAGTGAGTGATGAAAGGTTATACTAGTGTATGATGAGGTGTATCTGATTGTCACGTGGATGATGTCATCAATGATGTCATTTGAGAGGTCATTAGTGATGTCACTGACCATGTCAGTTTTTACAATTTTTTCAGGTGGGTACTGGTGGTAACTGACTAACCAGTCCTAGAGCCAGTGGTATGCTAAAAGACACTTAGAATACAATTAAAACACCTACATACGCTAGGGAACACTATGCGTTGGACTACTCCTCTGATTAGAATGACCTCCTCTGTAAGGCCCTAGTACATAATAGGGCAGGGGGATTAAAACAATCTCTTAAAACGCGCCACAGGGTGCGTTTGCAAACTGGTAAGGGGAGGGGAGGGGCTGAGCTGGCATGTGCAAACACGTCCTGTGGCCGTTTTAATTTGGCGGATAAAGTTTCCTTGAATCCAGAATGTCCCTTGGGTCCTACTAGCCCACCAGGTATCTTCAGTTAGCGCCACAGAGCTGCGTTGCAGAGAGGTGTAAAAAGGGGCACGGCCTGGGCCACCTCTCTGAAACACAGCGCAGTGGCACTTACTGTAAGCACCTGGTGGGCTAGTTAGCCCCCATGGGCGCTCAGGATTGAAGGGGAATTGTTTCCCCATCTTAAAACCCGCCACAGGGCGTGTTTGCATACGTCACCTCAGGCCCCATCCCCTTCCTTCACCACTGTGTAAACGCGCCCTGTGTCCATTTTAATTTGGAAGATTAAGTCCCCTTGAATCCTGAGTGTCCCTAGGGTCCAAGTAGCCCACTAGGTACCTCCAGTAAGCGCCACAGAGCTGCGTTGCAAAAGGGAGTGGTCTCTGAACACCTGTCCGAAATGCAGCTCCGTGGCGCATACTGGAGGTACCTGGTGGGCTAGTTGGAGAAAATTAATTCCTCAACTTACAACTCGCCACGGGGCACGTTTGCACAATGGTGAAGGAGGCGTGGCCTGAGGTGACATGTCTGCAAACATGCCCTGTGGTGCGTTTTAAATTGGAGAATTAATTCCTCCTCAATTCTGAAGGTCCCTGGGGGCCAACTAGCCCACCAGATACCTCCAGTATGCGCCAGAAAGCTGCGTTGCATTGAGGTGTTCAGAGTACACGCCACTTTATACAATAGTCTGCAACGCAGCTCTGTGGCGCTTACTGAAGGTACCTGGTGGGCTAGTTGGCCCCCAGGGACCCTCAGGATTGAAGAGGTAATAATTCCTTAACTTAAAACGCGCCACAGGGCGTGTTTGCACACATGTCACCTCAGGCCCGCCGCCTCCCTTCACCACTGTGCAAACGCGCCCCGTGGCGTGTTTTAAGTTGGAGGATTAACTCCCCTTTAATCCTGAGGGTCCCCGGGGCGCAACTAGCCCACCAGCTACCTCCATTAAGCGTTGCAGAGAGGTGTAAAAAGGGGCGTGGCCTCAAAACACCTCTCTGCAACCCAGCCCCCTGGCCCATACTGGAGGTTCCTGGTGGGCTAGTTGGCCCCAGGGACCCCCAGTATTCAAGGGGAATTCGTTCCCCATCTGCAAACGAGCTAGGGGGCGTGTTTGCAGAGTGGTGCAAGGAGGGGGCGTTGCCTCCGGCGCGATGACGGTCTTTTATTTTTTTAATTATTTTTAAGAAGGGGGCTTTGTGGCCCCTCTTACTTTCCTTTTTTACCGGCCCTGCGGATCCCATCCCCCAGGGCCTGACCCCCTTTTTATCTGCTAATAACAAATTTGGGAAGGAGGCCGCGTGCCCCCCCCTCCCTAGGCTATAATCGGCCCGGGGACCCCATCCACCGGGGCATGGCCACTTTTTTTCCATTTTTTGTTAATTTTTGGAGGGGGGCTGTGTGGCTCCCCTGCTCTGCTCCTCTGGCCATTTATGGACCCGGGGACGGCCTTTCTCTTTTTAGACATTTTTTTTAAATGTATGTATAATGTGGGAGGGGGGCCGCGTGGCCCCCTCCCGGGCCACTTGTAACCCCGAGGTCCCCATCGCCCGGGGCTGGCCTTTTTTTAAAAAACATTTGTTTGTTTTGTGGATTTTTTTGGGGTGGGGGGCCGTATGGCCCCCCTACCGGGTCACTAATAGCCCCGGGGCTCCGTTGGGGGCCGTGGTCCCCAATCCCCCCACGGTCCCGCCGGCTCCCTGTGTCCTGCGGAAGCCGGCAATGCTTTTCCACATGGGGAGCTGCTAAGATGCAGCTCCCCGTGTGGAAAAGCACTTTGGTTTGAATTTTTAAAGAGAAAACAGGTTTCCCTGCTCTCTCTTTCAAATCCAAACCAAGTTTGCTATGGCAGGGCTGGAGCGGCGAGGCTCCCGCCATGCCACCATTTCCAAAGCCCTGGGGGTGGTGGTCCGGGGTGGTGGCGTTCCCCGAGGTGGGGGGTCCGTCACGAACCCCCCAATTTGAGCCCCGTGGAGACGGGGGTCCCCGGGACATGTGGGGGGTGTGGCCCCACCACACAAAGGTTTTCTTTTTTTTTTTAACACAAGGCCTGGGAGTGGTGGTCGTGAGCCTGCTGCATATATTAGCATAAAGCCCCCCCACCCGGTTGTTTTAAGCCCCTGGGGGTGGCGGTCCACGGGGTTGAGAGCCCCCCACATATTTCAGAAAAGCCTCGGGGGTGGCGGTCCCCGGGGCTGGGAGGCCCTTCTGGGCCCCCCATTCATATAATATATTGCCCCCGGACTTGGCCCCCCACTGGAGTCTGCGCTTTGTTTTATGTTATCGAGGCGGGATGCGCGGATCCTACGAGCATCCTGCAATATTTTTAATTTTCTTTAATTTATTTAGGCCTTGAGGGTCCTTGTGGGACCCCCTGGTTATGCCTAGGGGGTCAGGGTGTTTCTAACCTGCACCCTTTTTGCGTGTTTGTTTCACTTCTTTCTTGTGCCTCGGTTCTACCGAGGCACAAGATGGCTGCCAACACTTCCTGGTTTGAAGTGTTGACAGCCAATGACGAATCACTGTGAAACTTTCAGGATAAGAGCGGACCGGAGCGGGCCATAAGTTTCGACAATTTCGCGAAGATTCGTCAACCGGCGCCAAAGTTATTGGGAATAGAATGTTGCGGACTTCCTATGGAAAATAGGTCCTACCTACTGGTGACCGCCAGTAGGATATAAATCAAAGCAGTTGAGTACTATCTATCCAAACGACCTGAGAACTGTACCAACCATAATCGCATGCTCCTAGACATGCTGAAACTTTGTTTGGAACAAAACTATTTTCTGTTTAACGGGCAAGCTTACCAACAGATGAGAGGGGTCGCAATGGGGGCTTGCTTCTCCCCAAGTTTTGCATGCCTCCATATGGGGCTTTGGGAGGAGCGGGTCCTGATGGGCACCTTTGGCAACATTATGGCATCACATGTGCCACTGTACTTGCGATACATTGACGACCTCTTTATGGTCTGGAAGGGCGTAAAAACTGATGCCGAGTACTTTGTGAAACAACTTAATGTCAATCCGTACAATCTGAATTTTACTTCCCATGTTGATGAAATAACTGTAAACTTTCTTGATGTCCAGGTATATGTTGACAACCACGAAATACAAACTAGATTGCATAGGAAGGACACTGCAGGCAACACGGTGCTGCATGCCACCAGCCAGCATCCCCTTCATTTAATTAATAGCATCCCCTACGGGGAGATGCTAAGAATGAAAAGAATCTGCAGTACAGAATCAGATTTCCAAATAGCACAACAGGAGTGCAGGGAACGCCTCCTTGTAAGGGGCTACAGTGACAGGGTCCTTGAGACGGCTATAAGAAAAACGAATTCCGTCTCTAGAGAGCGGGCCCTAACCCCCAAGAGTAAAGATCCCATTGAGAGTGTAGACGACACCCACGTAAACTCCAGGGTAATAGTTCCGTACTGCCAACAGCACTCTGCTATTAAAAAGATATTCTCTAAAAATTGGAATCTGATAAGGGGGGACCCTGTAATTGGGAGTGATGTTTCACTCAGACCGGAGATCACCTTCCGGAAATCCCCCTCAATGGCGATGGCACTTACCAGCAGTCTGCTTGAACCCGTTATCTCAGGAACATGGGAGGCACTAGGCACGGGTTTCAAGAAATGTGCCTTCTGTAAAGCGTGCAAATCAGGTATAAACAAGACCCATTACATGAGTCCCTTCAGAGACAGTCCTATCCCCATTTCGAAAAGGCTCACGTGTAAGATGGAGTTTGTCGTTTATGTGCTGCAATGCCCATGTGGCCTGAGCTATGTGGGCAGTACTCGTCCAGCAGCACATAAAAGGATACTCCAACACATTAGGGCCATAGGCAGCAAGGATCAGGCATACCCGGTGGCACGCCACTTTGAGGCTGTGCACAACAGTGATCCGAGTGATCTACAATACTATCTGGTAGACACAGTAATGCCATTAAAACGGGGGGGTGACAGAGAAGGCAAATTGCGATTACTTGAGACAAGATATATTCTTGAAATGAACACCAAGACCCCGAATGGACTTAATGATCGGGAAGATCTTTACACTTGTCTCAAGGTCCTTTAACAGCCTCCCCAGTTTCTTGAAAACCTATTCTAGCTGCATGTCACTTTTTTAATCAGACATACCGTTTGACCTGACCCTATACTATATTATCAGAGGGCCTCCCTCATGCTTTCCAGCTGTAGCAGGACTTTTCTACACTGCTTAGAACTTATTGTTCACTAGAACCATCACACATTCTAATAAGTTTCCCTCGGGGTTTCCTGCAATCCTCTTCTTTTTCTGTGAAAAACCTTTTATTTTTCTATATATTGCTTTCTTTACATTGTTCTTGCACACACGCGCACTTTATTCTTATTTTTTCACATATTGGGGGTTCACAGCTTCTTGCAAGGGTTAAACACATTACTGAAAAGGATGGTGCCTTAAATAGTCATGATTTAATTGAATTTTGTCCAGTCCTAACGGTGTCAATCTTTTGACAAAATAAGCAACACCTTTCCAGCATTTAATCATAAAAACATTCTCAATGAAATTTTACCTCAATGAGCAATACATGAATACGCATGCTTTTTATTGATCCTTTACATTAAGGGAAATCTGTCCAATGTGTAAATATGTAAATATCATTTGATGTGTATATACATGAATTTACAACATAGTGATATATTTTGGGGCAGTTCGTAAGGAACGCATCATATAAATAGATTGTATATAATATGAGAAAGTCACGAGTATACAGAGATATATTTTTGATATGAGGGGACAGTTTATCTCCTTTTCCTTGTTCTATGAATTGTGCTGGGATCTCTAATGCTTTTCTTTAATGTATGAATTGAATTAGATGTAGGTTACACCGTGATAGTGATTGGTGAAAAATGTAATTGTCGGGCACTTGCCCTCAATTGTGTAAAGACGGACAGTACTATGCTAAAAATGCACTTGTCACTTTAAGCGCGAAGCTGCTTTTATGTCTGGGTGTATTTAAAACCCTTGTTTGTTTCGATCAACGTCATGTGATCAAGCCTCTCTTGGAGGTGAAACGCGTTATGGCGGATGGCTGGTGGAATACTTAAATAAATCACCGAAAAAAGCACGGAATCTGGGCTCACTCTCGTCATTTTTCTAGACTCTGGATGTGAATGGCGTCTTCTTCATATATATATATATATATATATATATATATATATATATCCGTTCCAACTCCTACTTCTCAGCAAAAGTGCAGAGTCCTCGACGTAGGTACAGACCACAAACACTGCGATTGGTATTAATTCAAGGGTGGTTTATTGTTCTTCTGTCCCCAGCATATATATATATATATATAAATAAAACAAAGGTTATAGTTGAGTGTTGAAATGAGTAAAAACTAACTCTTAAAAAAAACACTGAAATTGCAAAGTTAAAGCTTATTGAGCTAACTATAGTTTGCTCCTCCACCATGCACTGCTTCGGACCTCACATATTCCATCACTCATGACATGTTAAATGACATCATAAACTGCATCACAGATGACATCTCACATGACACAGATGACATTACCGATGAAACTATGGAATGGGTGTAACAGTTTGCTATATGCTTTTCATACTGGAAAATATTCGGCGATCTACACGTAGATTACATTTTCCATCATCTCTGTAGTACTAATGAGCGTAATCGTTTGCAACATGCAAGATATAATGCATATCTGGGAAAGCACCCACATGTAGTAGAGATTTCGCTGTTTTGTTCGCTGGTTTTTTGTTGCCTAAGAAACATATTGTCTGTGCATACATTAATGCAATCAGCACAGGCCGCGAAAAATCATAAAAATGTTACCAGACCTGCAGGTCTAGTAACTCACATAATCTACTCAATCTAACTATAATGTGCTTGACCAGTTAACCGGTCTCAAATAGTGTAATCCCAGGCAAATATTTTATTTTAATTGTCACTTTCTTCTTCATTATCACATACAAGAGCATCTTCAAATATTAAAGAGTTCAGCATTTCTGCGGTTCAAAAAACTCTTGTTTAAATTAATAGACTAAACGTTTGCCCAAGGTATAATAAGATTCCAGCCCCGCATATAGGATACACATGACCCATAACCTGCCTATTAGTTCACTAATTCTATTGTTATCAAAACAGGTTCAAGAATGTTTCTCAGTTCATGTTTATAAACCATCACTATAATAAATATATATATATATATACACATATATATATATATATATATATATATATATATTCATATATTCTCCAACAACGTTCTCCGCATTTCCATCCGGCAAACAGACTCGAACCCGGTACTATGAGGCAGATGTTACTCGGTCAGTTTGCATTTCGTTTGCCATTTTTTATATATGTTTGTGCCTTTGTGATACTACCGCGTGATTAATAAACGTGTAAGAAAAACTGGCACCTCTTTTCTCTTACATCGAAATAGTCTCTTTTTCCAGCATGTTAGATCTGCACAATTGATCTGCGATATATTCTGGCAAAGATATATCATATTACTGCATAAATGCATTATGATTCATTTGAATTGAACCACCCAATTAACACAACAAACTTCAATGATTAAGAAGTTGCAATTTAAACTTGAACTCATGATTGTTTGGGCTTGGTTTGTCACAGTTAAATAAATGTTGTACGCTTAATATAAAAATTAATAAATAGTAAAAATCCATTATTACATCTATAAATACATGGATTATTGTTAAAAAATAATATAAAATACATATGAAGCTAATTGACTGTGCAAAGATCGCATATTATTAGAAAACATCTAATATTATAGAGTTCTAAAGATACTTCTCCTCATATTTCAACAGATATCTGCTTAAATGCATCGAGGAGGGACTAAAGTGCTTAATGCCAACATGCAAATACTGCAATGAAAGTGCGAGGTGCCTGTTAAAGTGCCATTCTAATTCCAAAATTTACCAAAAATGTAAAGTGCACCAAAATTCATAACACACACTATTGTATACATAGCTAAAAGCCACAAAAATAACAGTTTTAAACCCATATCTAGAATCATTGAAAATACAGGGTAAAACAAGACAAAAACATTTTTTTCCTTTTATTGCGAACTGGACACTAATGCAATTCATAAAAGTATATATAAAAAAAAAACAATTCCTTTATTCTTACATTTGTCTAGTATCCCCCACGATCTACTATAGAAAATGATAAAGATTCTCCGTATTGTTGAGGCCATTGGGCATCTTACTATCTAATTCTATGTCGGGACCGGAGGCTCAGATTATGCTTTTCTTCCTTCGCTTTTATTCCGATGTCAAACACACAGCAGCCAGAAAAGCAATACAAAATGACTTTTTTCCTCAACAACAGAAAGAAAACATCATTTGTTCTTAACAAAAAACAAGCAAAATTGTTCTATAAACATCAATTCCCATAAGTCCAAGGGTCAGTACAGTAACCAAGTCCTTCCACAATGTCCATGAACCCTAGAAAGCTCTTCCATCTTGTGAAGCCCTCCACTTTCTTCGCTGCTGCGCAGCCAGTTAAGTTCTTTTTGCATATCTCGGAGGTTGCTCTGTGGATTTTTGCCGTTAGTTGCTGTTCATGAAGGGAATTAGGCAGTTGGTTGAGGGGAACGCATGTCTTGTCAATGCAATTCAAATAGTCTTTATTTGATTACATAATCATAAAATACATTTTCATTTTTAAAACAATAACCATAAAAACATTAGAATTTATCCTTACAAAGTACAAGATTCCCATAAAAATGATGATCCAAAGTTACATCTCCCGGACATACAAAAGTACAATAAGTTAATATAAAATTCATTATAAAAACAGTAATATCCATAAAACAGCCACAATCTATATGCCAGGTATCAGAGTAAAGCTAATTAATACAATCACATCTCTTACATTCATTAATTACTCAAACTATGGGCACGGATTATCCACATGCCATGTAAGAATTTAGCGATAGGGATTATACTTAATTCATTTCTATCGGTTTTTAAAATCCTTAAGGCTTCAGTGCCGGTAGTGATCCCCATCAACTGACAAATCGGCTTTAACCATTTATGCCTCAAGTTCCTATAGACTGAGCAAATAAAGAAAACAAGGGCGATAGATTCCAGTTGTGTTGGGCAAAACGGGCATTCCATACTGGATCCTGTACCCCATTTACCTGTGAATGATTTGATAGGAAGGGTGCCTATCCTAAATTGGTGGTACCATTTCCTATCACAAGGAACCGTTATAAGGTCCCAGTACTTTTTGTAAACCGGTACATGATTGGTCTCTAAGAAGACCCTTGACAGGGTAGTACTCATCAAAGACGAAAAACGTTTCATCATAACCATATTCCAGTATAGCCCCTTTAGTTCTTTACGGGACGGAAATGTAACATTAGTTGGATTTTGCCACAACATATTCAGCCCCAAGTCACACAATGTTGACTTAACCTGCTTCAACCACAAACAAATTCCCACACCAGCTGCATCACTGACCTCCAAGAGAGCATAGGTATACTCCGTAAGCTCCGGAGCCTCCTCCAGTAGGCCACGGGTCTAAAACGAGCCTCGTCCTCCAAGTACTGGCTTCCCAGATCATAAATAAGCGGTAATAGACGAGTGGATTGGGGTAAGCCCGTAATGGCCCTCATGAATTTGTTTTGTGTGGTGTAGAGTGCAGATAAATTACATAATTCTGCCCCATACAATACAGATGCTGTAATTTTTGCATTGTAAAAATTCAATATGGGGGCGATCGGCTAGGTGTAGGATAGCCGGTGTTCTTTTAACAGAGCACCAGACAGTTAAGCATGTCTAAGTAATAACATGTCCAAATGTGGGTTCCACTTAAGTTTGGGACTTAATGTATTACCAAGGTAAGTAAAAACATTTGCCTGCTCAAGTATAGCATTGTTCATAGTAACTATCCCTTTTACTATTTTCTGTTTATGAAGGGCCATGAACTTAGTCTTGTCTACATTTATTATGAGACCATAGTCCTTACAAAATAGCTCGAACCTTGCTATAGCCATCTGCAGACCTTGCTGGGTTTTTGATAATAGCAGGGTGTCGTCGTCAAAGATTAACAAACTTATTTTACTACCATTTAAAGTCGGGGCATCAGTAGGGTGATTATCATAGTACTTTGACACTCTATTAATGTAAAGTGAAAATAGAGTTGGTGCCAATACACACCCCTGCCTGACCCCTCTTTCAACCTGGAATCTATCAGTCACTTGGCCATGCTGGCCCCAACGGACTTGGGCAAAGTTTGCTTCCTGAAGTTTAATCAGAAATGCCAACAAGTCCCTGGGCATACACTGTTCGGCTAAAACATCCCACAACCTGGCTCTAGGGACCAAGTCAAAATCCGACTTTAGGTCTACGACAGCGGCATATAATCTCCCGCCATTAAGGATCACGACGCGCCAATAAATTAAAACAAATCTAAAAACCTGGTCTATTGTACTCTGGTGTGAGCGGAACCCCGCCTGTAACAGGGATAGGATGTTACATTCATCGATCCAATCTTGATTACGACTCAACACAAGCCTAGCTGTCACCTTTTGTAAACAATGGTGCAAATCCTGATAGGAGTTGTCCCCCTGCGCACCGCGTGAATAATACCCAGAAGTGGGTATAATAAAGTTAATCCAAAACCCAAGAGTTGTTTTCACAATTGGTTGTTTTACTTCATTAATTTCTTCTTGTTGTCAAACTAAATTATTCATTGGTACACAGAAATTGTTTCCATCATTTCTTTTTTGTAAACAGTCAATTAGACTGATGGGCCTGTAATTACACGGATCTGATGTATCCCTTTTTTTTAAAATAGGTAATATCTCCGCCCCTTTCCATGACTCAGGGATTGGGGAGCCCTTTGCAATCGCATTTACAAGAGTCTGTATGTATGTTACCCAAAGTGCCTTATTGTACAAAAACAGATCTGCAGGGACAATCAAGCCCGGGAGCTCTGCTACTTCGTACACTATTTAGGGCAGCTTCTACTTCCTGTTTGGTAAAACACAATACAGGAAAATCAGCTTGATTATCCAAGAGCCCCTGTGGTAAATCACAGTCTCCATGTTCAATAGCAAAATGTTTTTTAAAATGCGAAACCCATTGTTTAGGCGCTACATGATTAGTAGGTGGTTGGCTAGTTCTACCCTTACCCCACTTCAGCAGATGCCAGAATCCAACCATATTCCTCTCTAAGCTGGCACCATACAACTCTTGCCAGTAAGCTTCATCCCAATCTTTCTTGGCTTTGTATTGTGCTAGCTTATACTCCACTCGAGCTTGGTGGATGCTATCCCAGTTCTTAGATCTAATTGCCAAAGCTAATGCTGTGTAAGCCACCCTACATGTATTACCATACCTTGAATCTATGGATACCTGTGCGGTCTCTTTCTTATTTAGTATTTTAAAAATAAAATAGCCTTTCAGCTTGTTAAAAAAATCATTATGCACCAGTGTAACTTTTGACTCATTTCCTGGTTTGTCTTGACAGCTTAGGAGATCTACCTTTGCTTTGGACACCAAGGTATTTATAGCCTCCATCTGGTCATCTTTTAGTATTATTTTAGACCATTTTACTCTTCTGGTGTCGTTGCTTAGATGGGTTTCTACTCCCGGTGGGGGCACGTCATCTGAATTTTTACCCACACATACCGTTTTCAGCACCAGGGGTTTATGATCACTCTCCACCCTCTCCTCAATGATCATATCGGTTAAATTTGGCCAAAAGTATGTAGTCAATACGGCTACTTCCTGTCCCGCAGCTATAAGTTGGGGACCCATTCTTATCAGACATGGTCCTCCCATTAGCCGCTCTAAGTCCATGCTCCAAGCATACAACTTTAAGTTGTATGGCCACCTCCGACCATTTCTTAATCGGGGCCAGGGATAATTGGGGGATTTCCCATAACAGTTTTTTCCGTGTCCTAGATCAATATCATTTGAATCTAGTGGCTCAAAAGTGCAATTGAAATCGCCAGCGACCACTATGTCATTCACTCCTTTGTACAAATTAAGATAATAATCTAGAAGGGCGATGGTACCTGAGCCTTTCTCTCCCGGTAACCCTCTTGCATATACATTAATAATTATAAGGTCCTTTGCACCATTTCTTCTTATCTTAATTACCAATATATCATTTCCATCCGTATCCAGCTGCTGGACTGAATATCACTCTGCCTTACCCAGATGATAAGCCCCCCCATCGGTCTCCCCCTTTGCGCAGCAATGGCTGGTTTGTAAAAATTGATATAACCAGATCTAAAAACCGGGTCCACTAACCATGTCTCTCGTAAAACCACAATGTCGTTAGTATCAATAAAGGACCGCCAATCCGTTGACTGTAGTTTTTCAGGCCAGCTATATTCCATGAAATAAGGCCGAAATTACGTACCTCATTCCGAATATCTCCGCCATTTTGCACAGCACTAAATCTTTCCTCAACACATATGTCAGCCCTGACTATTTGTGAACTGGTTACCTCTTGATATAATTCTGGGGGACTTTCACCAGCCTCTGTAGTAATGTCCTTATGAGGTGGGCCAACTAAGGGAGTATTTATATCCAGATGAAAATCCCTCTATTGATGACTAAATTTGACGAGACCCATCTTTCCTGAATCCCTGTTAACTGAGTGCACATAGTTACAATCTTATCTTTATTGAGTGACTTTGTTTTTTACAGATTCCCCTTAAGGCCATGAAAGCGTTTCCTCGCTCCTCACAGGGCCAGCCCACTTCCTGCAGTGTCTGTTGCCCGCCTGGGGGAGCCCTCGCGTCTCGTTGCTCCCGCGACACGGTTTCTTCAAAGAGGAGCCGCCCTGATGGAGTCGGAGCCTGTCCCCTTGCCGCCACACCACGAACGCCCTTCGGGGTCTGTACCATCCCTCATTACATACCGCGACACCCGCTGGGGTCCGGATCGCAGTTTTCTCCGATAATCGCCTGCGGGCTGAATTGTGCACTCGTTCTTTTTGACACATAGCGCGCTGGGTGGTGGGTAGGCCTGTTCAAGCACCCCTTCGTTAAGGAATTGGGCAAATTCGTAGCCACTTTTAATCCATTGGACAAGGCCCAGTCCAACATAAAAAGGGTTTCCAGACTTATTTCTCCCAAGGGGCCAGTCGCGGTAGGAGCCGCGTAACCGGCTGTGGCGGTCAGCAGAATGGAAACAGGGGACAAGACTCCAGGCGAGGGCAGTATAACTTCTCGGCCAATTACAACAACTTCTACCCTACCAGAGGTCAACGTTTCAGAGGCCGCGGCAGCTTTGAAAAAAACACTGGCAGTGGTAAATCAGGCGGTAAGTGTCATGCCTGCAGAGCAAATGCGTATTGGGGGTCGTTTAGTGGCCTTTCAGAATGCTTGGGTTCAACTTACCTCAGATGCTTGGGTCTTGCAGACCGTAAAGAGGTTTTACGTAGAATTTTACGATCAGCAATGGCAGGCAGAACTTTTAAAACCCATTTCCTTTTCCGTCCCCGATGCCCAACAGATCGACGAGGAGGCGTCTGCACTGCTCCAGAAAGGAGCCATCTGTCGATCAACTCTGCACCCCAACGGTTTCCTCAACAATATCTTTTTGGTGGACAAGACCGATGGGGGGGCGACGTCCGGTGATGAACCTCAAAGAGTTCAATGGGTGGTTGGTTTACCAGCATTTCAAGATGGAGGGAATCCATCTTCTTCAAGATGTGCTCCTGCCACACGATTGGATGGTCAGGTTGGATCTCAAAGACGCGTATCTGGTAGTTCTGGTCCATCCTCTCCATCAAATTTTCTCCAGTTTCTCTGGCAGGGTCAGGTGTACGAATTCACCGCCCTTCCATTCGGGCTTTCTTCAGCACCATGGTGCTTCACAAAAGTGCTTCACCCGGTGGTAGAGTTCTTGAGGGGTCAGGGAGTAAGGATGATTGGGTACGTAGAAGACATCCTTTTCATGGCAGTGTCCCCAGAAGTTGACGTCTCAGTTGCTGCAGACGGTATCCCTCTTGGAAAGCCTAGGGTTTGTCATCAAAGGGACAAAATCGGTCCTTGCACCAACTCAAAGTCTGGTCTTCCTCGGATTTGTTGTGGATTCTGTTCATTCCTCCTTGAGTCTCCCCTCTCGCAAGATGGTCAAGATCCGTCACATTTTGAGACAGACCATCTCCAGGCCCGACCTCCCTCCGTCAGATTGCCGGGTGGTAGGTCTCCTTTCCTCTTCCATCAAGGCAATCTTCCCAGGCCCTTCATTATCGTGCCTTACAGCGCATCACCTCAGGAGGGGGCTGTCGTACGATCAAGTAGTTCCCCTATCGGTGGAAGCAAAAGAGATGTCAGGGTGGTTGACACGCATGGAGGCCTGGAATGGTCGAGCAATCTTCGGCTCAGCTCCGGGCCTGGTCATAGAATCGGAAGCAAGCAGGTCCAGATGAGGTGCCCGTTGCGGAGAATTCTCCACAGGCGGCGTTTGGTCGTTAGAGGAGCAGAAGTTGCATATCAACTGCTTGGAACTCCTGGCGGGTTCATTCGCCGCCCGCTGTTGGACCAGGCACCAAGCGAGCTTGTGTGTACTGCTGAAGATGGACAGCGTCTCAGCGGTCCGTTATGTCAATCGCCTGGGGAGGTCCCGGGCCCGAGCCTTGGTGGGTCTCGCAAAAGAGTCTTGGGAGTATTGCTTGGCGGACCAAGTCTCGATGACAGCGGAGTACCTTCCAGGCCAGGCCAAGACAGGTAGCGGATTGGCACTCCAAGCATCTGAAGGATTTCAGCCCGTGGAAGCTGGATGTTCTGGTCTTCAAATGGTTGAACAATCTCTGGGGCCCGTTCTAAGTGGACCTTTTTGCCTCCCGTCTCGACCATCAGCTCTCACGCTTCTTCAGCTGGAGGCCCGATCCATTGGTGAAGGCCACGGATGCTTTTCTCCAGGACTGGAATCAGGAGAGGGGTTATGCCTTCCCACCGTTCTCGATGGTGGTAAGAACGGCAGCCCGGATCCGGCTTCTAGAGGCAGATTTGGTGGTGGTGACGCCATGTTGGCGGTCACAAGTTTGGTTTCCAGTTCTTCTGGAAGTTTCTTGGGATTTTTCAATCCTACTCCCCCCGCTCCCTCATCTTCTTCTGAATCCGGACGGGGAGCAGCATCACCTCATTCCCAAGGTTCTCTCCGCCTCATGGCATGGAGGCTTTCAGGAGACGCTGGTCGCTCCTAGGCCTTTCAGGATTGGCTCAAAGTCTCTTGTCAAAGGCCTGGGCAGACAGTACATCAAAACGCTATCGGTCCGCGTGGACTAAGTGGCTGCGTTGGTGTCTTCGACTGGACCTGGATCCTGTTGACGCAGGCGTCGTTCCCATACTGCACTTTCTGGCAGATTTGGCTACAGATGGTCTGGCTTACCGCTCTATTAATGCAATACGTTCTGTAATTTCTGCAGCTCATTGTCCAGTAGACCGGGCGCTGATTGGGGAACACCCGTTCGTCTGTAGGCTTTTGCGGGGTATCCATGTGTCGCTACCCCCAGAGCCTCGATACTCGGTCCTCTGGGATGTCTATCTGGTCTTGAATCTTTTCTTGTCCTGGCATCTTGTTTTAGCTGCTTCTCTTATACTTTCATGTCCCTGTTGTGTTATGTTTCTCCTTGTCTCTGCGCCGGGACGCTCCTTGGCTGGAGTATCTGTGCGCATAATAAATTAATATAACATAACATAACATCCTAATAAGTATCTTTCCTTGAAAGAACTTTCTGCTAAACTGGCCATGCTGTTGTGCCTGGTTTCCTGTCGCAGGGTTTCTGACTTCCGAGCTTTGGACATTACTGGGAGGGTCTTCTCCCCGGGAAGGGGTTACGTTCACGGTGGGTCGTCGTACGAAGTCAGATTCGAGGGTGATTTCATATCCAGCTTTTACGGATGTGCCCAAACTGTGTGTGGTGATCTGCCTAAAAACAGAGCGAACAGGAACTTCTTATTGCCCCACTATAGCCAGGTGGGCAAGATGGGTCATGCAAGAGGCAGGTATTGATACAAAAAGCATATGAAGTAAATCGTTTAAACCAGTTTACTTACGTAAATACGGGTGGGTTCGAATGGAGCACATTCGGCTAGGGGCGCGATGGCCTCTAAGGCTTTCTCTCTAGGGGCTCGGTTGGAGGATCTTATGCGTGCAACGGATTGGTCTTCCGATTCCAGCTTTAAGAGATTTCACTTTAAACCTGTGGTGGATGTGGCTCAGTTGGTGGTAAGTAAGCTTTGAACTAGCATAATCTCAGCCTCCGGTCCTGACGTAGGATTGAAATTTGCCTAGCATAGTAATGGTAAGTTTCAATTCTATTAAGGGCACGGAGGCGAGTATTATCCTTCCGGTTGCACAGTTGGTTCGAACCCACCTGTATTCACGTAAGTAAACTGGTTTAAAGGATTTACTTCATATGCTTTGTTACCCGCATTGAGAGCTTGTACTCACAGGATGTTGATGCTGCCGTCTTGAGATGGTGGCCCGAGTAATCTCACTTAGTTTCCTTATATTACAGGAAATGATGGAGCCAAGCAGGACCAATAACTTTCAGGCGTGACTTGCACAAAGAAAGAGGAGGGCTTCACAAGATGGAGGAGCTTGCAAGGGTTCATGGACATTGTGGAAGGACTAGGTTACTGTACTGACCCTTGGACTTACAGGAATTGATGTTTATAGGACAATGTTGCTTGTTTTTTGTTAAGAACAATGATGTTTTCTCTCTGTTGTTGAGGAAAAGTAATTTTTTATTGCTTTTCTGGCTGCTGTGTGTTTGACATAGTAATAAAAGCGAAGGAAGAAAATAATAATCCTCGCCTCCGTGTCCTTAAAAGAATTGAAACTTACCGTTACTATGCTAGGCAAATTTCGATTCCAATATCATTTTCGATTCCAACTTCCTCAATGACCTTTCCCTATCACCTCATCTCCGGTTTGGGAATAGCTGCCACAACAAAATATTTCAAACAACTGAGATTGTTATTGTGAATTTGTTTAAAATGACGAGCCACCGGGTATAGAATCATTATTGACGATGGCTCTGAGGTGCTGTAAAATTCTGACGTGCACCTGGAGCTTTGTACTTCTGACATATCTTAACCCACAGGTGCACGTCAGAACATAAACCGCAAACTCAGTTTTACAATTGTAGCTGCCTTTAATCAACACTCTTTCTGGACTCAAAGGGCTCCGATATGGTTCACCAAACCTGCAAGCTCTGCAAGTGGAACACTTAGTAAACCCTTGCTTAGGTTGTAACCACATTTTGGTAGTTGCAAGTTCAGGATTAGTCTTTACAATTTGTGTTGACATAGAAGGACCTTTTCTAAAAGTAATCGTAGGTTGTTGTGGTCGGCTAGGTGCTAGTACCTAGGCCTTGTCCCAGATTAACACCAAATCACAAAAAGCTTTCTGGGTAAAAAACAAACTCTCTGCTGAAATTGGAATAACATTGATAAGCCATTTTCACTGTGGCCCTGATGAGACAATTGCATTTTGGGCACTCCCCTCCAACCCTCACATTTCTCAGATCCCGCTTACACATAATCCCAAAGGTCTCCAGGACAGAGCCGAGGTGGATTTACTTTTTGGGGGGAAATTTCATGAAGATTTACCAAATGGACTCTAAGTAATAGCAAAACAAATATATCAATTTCCTATGGTGAAATGGTCCAAACTATAACACAGATGTGAATATATGTGTTTTATGTATATGTGCGCGTGTGTGTGCGTATACATAAATATGACACGTTAAGGGACCACGAGGCCGTGGCTGCTGCTTTATTTAAAGATATACCCGATATCGATGATGCACCGGCGGCAAATGACAACAATTTGAGGGTGACTAACGATGTGAAAGGACTATTGAAAAATTTGGAAAAACCTCTCCATAATGAACTAACCAAATGGTGGGTAAAAAAGTCTCTTGAGAAATATAAAGAGGTGGGTCGAGTACCACGGGTGTTGAGGGTTTTCATTGCTCCATCCTTCGAGAATCCCAACCCAAATGTTGAAAGAATGCGCCACTAATAATTTGGAGGCGTCAATGAATATGATATCCATTTTAATTAAGTATCCCGAATTGGACAGAACTGACATCTTAAAACCAATTGATATACTCAACAAACAACTAGAGGGGCATGAACAACAAGACTTGATAAAAAAAAGCAGGAAAGAAATTGACAAACGCTTAAAAAAACAGGAGGAAACAATAATGGCCCGTAAAATATTCAAGTTCGCTCGAGACAAATAAGATTATGAAACGGGCAGAATTTTTACATTCGCTTGTAAATTTGATTCAGTAAAAAGACAGGCAATGGGACAATGAGCGCTGGAGTGTCATTGCCCATCTTACAAGATGCAGAAATGTCAAACACTGAATTGAGCTCAATAGTCAGCAGTACTGATTCGGATTAAAGTGGCCAGAGTAATATGAAAGTGGCCAGAGTAATATGACAATGCCCATGCCTACCAGCTTCACACCATCAGAGGAGCTTGCTTTTTTAGTTCAGGATCGCCGCCAAACTTTGGGGCAGAGTACACAGGCGAAGAGAGGCGCAGACGCAACAAAAGGCGCAGAAAACAAAGGCGCAAATGTAAATTCAGGCAGCAACAACAGGGGCAGATGGTGCAAACGAAAAAGAGCTCCTGAATGTAAAAAAAGAAAAAGACATGGAACCTGATACAACTGTAATCAACTTAACTGACATTGAACTGACAACAGCGGAAACACAACTATTGGCCTTAGGTTTATCTTTTTGCCCGATCAATTCAAATATGTGCAATCCAGGATTGATGTTTTTAAATGTATTCGTAAATTAAAATAATTAAACATTTCAAACTGGATAACGCGAAAGAACAAGCATTAAAAACGCAGATCGCTACCAACCCCAGTAAAACTTTATTAGTGACAGATATTTAAACTCTTCGGACAATGCATGCTTTGGCACAGGATACAAGTGAATTCCTAGGCTCTATGCAAGATGAACTTTCAGATCAAGGCATCACCAGTAATGTACCATCTATAAGTCCACTTCGTCCGGTATCAAAGTTTGTCCCACTCATGCCCAATGACGCAATCCACACCTTTAGTGAATGTGTAATAAAGGATCTTAAGACACTCAATCTAAGGACATCGAACAAAAGTAAAAACGGAAAATTAAAGATAAGCAATATTCGGCATTGGTGAACAAATTAAAAAATAATGCTGAAATAATTGTGAATAAAGCTGATAAAGGAGGCAATTTAGTACTTTGGGCCAGTAAGCTATATGTGGGAGAAACATAACGATATCTAAATGATGTTTCTTGTTACAGAAAATGTACCAATAATGACATCAGACAAGTAAAGGAAATGGTGTACCTGAAACTGGGACAATGGAAGAGAGAAGTATTATTAAATAAAATTGAATATGGGTTCTCAAGAAACGATCACCCTATAATTCCATGCATCTATTTTATTCCAAAAGTCTACAAGAAAGTTGTGCCTGTACCAGGGAGACCAATCCTATTAGCCCAAAGAAGTCTCTTAGAAGCTATGTCCAAGAACGTTGATTACTTTTTGCATGAATATGTAGAAGACCTGCCATCCTTTATCAAAGACACAGGGCACTTTCTATCAGCTATACAGTCTGTAATGTGGCAGGATGACTATGTATTATGGTTACGGACATATGCTCATTATATACAAGCATTCAACATGCAGATGGACTCAATGCGGTGACATTTTATCTAGGTAAAAGAAACATCAATTTCTACCAACACAATGTAATGATATTGCGGATGATTGAATTGTGCTTGCATAATAATTATTTTATGTTTAACAAAGAGCTGTTTCAGCAGCTACGGGGGTGTCTATGGGGGCATGCTTCTCCCCCAGCTATGCGTGTCTTCACGTAGGCTGGTGGGAGTAGCAAGTCCTCAGAAACACTCACAGGGAGCTGTATGAAACCCACATTATAAAAATGGTGGCGTTTCATTGACGATGTCTGTATTATATGAAAAGGTTCGGTTGAAACAGCAAAGGAATTTGTCAAAATCATTAACAACAATGCCTATAATTTAAAATTCTCTGCTCAAATCAGTAGCACCAATGTCCAATTCCTAGATGTAGAGCTGTATATTGAGAATAGTCAGATACAAACCAAGCTCCACAGGAAGAGCACAGCAGAGAATTCAATACTTCACGCACAAAGCTCCTACCGCAACACCTGATTAAGAGTATTCCATACGGAGAGTTTTTGCGTATAAAAATGATTTGCAGTTCAGAGAAGGACCTTATTCAATGCCATACTGACTCCCTACAAAGATTTCTGGCACGAGGATATAACATTAGTGACTTAAAAGCAGCACTGATAAAGGCCAACAGTTTTAGTTGTGAGGACTATTTGGGTACAGTATCTAAGACCACTAAGACATCTAAAAATTCTCCCCAAAGCACAGAAACTATAAGACTAATAACCACCTTTAGTTGCCAGGACAAAGAGATTACAAAAAATCATTTACAAGTACTGGCCCATCATAAAAACGGATCTAACCATTGTGCCTGTTCTCCCTCAAATAATGTTCAGGAGGGCACCCTTAATGAGGGATGCCCTAGTCAGAAACAGTCCTGAGGTAATGGAGTCAGGAACCTGGTTATCTAAACGCAATGAGTTTTTCAAATGCAGCTCGTGCACAGCATGTAAATTTGGTACAAACACGTCGGAGTTTTACAATGCCTTTGAAACTACCCCCACTAAAATAAAGGGCTGACCATGCAGTATATATATATTTGAATGTTTTTGCAAGTTGAAGTATGTAGGATTCAGAAAAGGGGGTGGTGATGGACAGAGTATCTGAATTAAACAGAACACTCATACCCAGTCAAGAGATCAGGGCTTGATCCATCACCGTGTTTTAGCTCACTGCACCATCCCAGCTCAGAACCTGGCTACATGCAAATTAGTCTGTCCCTGGCCCAGTGCATCATGGGAACAGGGCAGACCAAACTACCAAGCCAATTCTTATACTGGGAAGGAAACAAGCTTCCGGGGACCGGTTTCTGGCATTACAGCCGTCTTCGGCCCGGCTTGCTTGAATCCTGATGGTGCAATGAGCAAGGGACTCACATCTGAGTATACCCTTCCACGCTTATGGTGGACAAAACGATTCAGAAAAGGGGGCGGTGATGGACAGAGTATCTGAATTAAACAGAACACTCATACCCAGTCAAGAGATCAGGGCTTGATCCATCACCGTTTTTTAGCTCACTGCACCATCCCAGCTCAGAACCTGGCTACATGCAAATTAGTCTGTCCCTGGCCCAGTGCATCATGGGAACAGGGCAGACCAAACTACCAAGCCAATTCTTATACTGGGAAGGAAGCAAGCTTCCGGGGACCGGTTTCTGGCATTACAGCCGTCTTCGGCCCGGCTTGCTTGAATCCTGATGGTGCAATGAGCAAGGGACTCACATCGGAGTATACCCTTCCACGCTTATGGTGGACAAAACGATTCAGAACAATTCATCACCACACCCTTTTCTGAATCGAAGTATGTAGGAAGCACCAAATTGCAAGTATTCACACGCATACTCCAGCACTTGCGTGCTATTGTCAACTCAGACTCTAATTACCCAGTTGCTCGTCATTTTAAACTAGTATATCATAATAATTTGAATGATTTGAGGTACTTTGTAATTGACTCAATACTCAAGTTGCCCAGAGGAGGTAATAGAGAAAAAAGATTACGACAATTGGAGTCTCACTACATATTGCTATTAGATACTAAAATGCCCAATGGCCTGAACACAGGGGAAGATTTACACAATTTTTTATGAATTCCATCCAATTTAACAATTTATATTCTGACCTCTTACTTGATTGGATAGTGATGCCATTTTAACTGTGTTTCAGCCAGTTTTAGGACCTGGTTTTACTGGTTTGGTCCATGTTTTTTTTTTAACAGATTTTATTGTCATACTGCACATATGATGCAGGGCCCTGTAACCCAGGGACAACTGCAGGTAACAAACATGACAGTATCAAAAGGCAATCAGCTTTTCATTTTACAAGCACAAACAGGTGAGTGGATAACCAAGCAATCTTTTATAAGCCCCCCTCACTCCTCCCTCCCCAAAGCCCCAAGCCCCCCCAACTACCTCCCCCCAGAGTCGCACAACCACCACCACGCCTACCCACTCATATCGAGAAGTATACAGAAAAACTTAAGAAATGTATATGCACACCCGCCTCCCTAGCCCCATGTCCCTCCGCTCCGAACCTCCTGCCCTATCATCCCTCCCGGGGAAGATCCTCCTGCTCCCAAGATACAGACCCCTAAAGTCTGCCCAGCGCTTCCAGATTTTATATGGTTTTCGCGGGCATCCCCATGCCACGAAACTCGGCTGCTTCAGCCCCATACAAAAGTCCAACCCCCTCTTCCAGATGGCCACGGACGGGGACTGTGAATCCTTCCACCCTTTAGCAATATCTCTTTTGGCCAATGTAAGGCCAAGTAACATCAGATGCCTTTTGTAGAGGTTGCCCCCCACCCCATCCATTACATGCAGCAGGGCAAACTGTAAAAACAACAGTTGATGGACAGAATACAGAACAATGTCATACATTCACCCCAGTACAGAGATCTGTTATTACAATTTTTACTGATGGACTCTGCTCTGCCCTACCTGGGACCATATCTCCACCGGCGCTGCTCTGCCATCGCGTCTGTGGCTCCTGTAAGGAAACGAGGGATCGCGGTAAAACACGCAGCAGCCTCTCGCCGGTCTCCCCTGCCGCCGCTGCACTCTGCCATCCGTGCGTGGCCGCCGAGGGGGGAGACCACAACCCCCAGCGCCACCCGCAGCTGACCCAGCCCACGCACGGATTTTGCGCCAGGGGGCGCATCAAAAAGGGGTCCGAGTTCCCGCGTCGCGGGACGCGCGCGGGCATAGCCGGGCTAAGCCCGGGCAAAGCCCGGGCAAAGGGCGGGCCGTCAGGGGCTGCAAGAGGCTGCGCTGGGCCTGCTCTCTTAAATCACGGCCAGGACCTTATTCTGATTTTCTGACAATTACACGTAGTAGACCATAGTGATTACGATTTAATTTACTATTGATTTTTGGTTTCAGTATGACTACGTGTACCCCAAATGCCTTACCCTCTACTGTAGGGGTTTCAATACTAGGACACCTAGATAAATATTATGTCAGGGCTAATCGAGAGATAGAGAAATCGCACTGGCTGAGAGACGTGCTGAGCGTCGGTTATCCATCGAACTTCTCAAACACAAGTCCTCATCCCTGGGTCAAAAGCACGTAGCCACCTCACAACAAAATATTAACTCATCAGTAAACGTGGACTCAGAGCTATTTAGCACCGAAAGTATCCCCTTAATTTTTCAAGTCAGATCTCTCACAACACCTATCAATGAGATAATCAACAATACTAATATAAATGAGCCACCTTCTTTATCTAACTACCTAATAGAGTTAGACGTAGCTTCACAGCCAAATATAAACGCCTCACTTCCTTTATCCAACTCACTAGTCGAGTTGGAAGTAGTTCCAGAGACGCATTCCCCAATAGCAGTTAGTCTACAAAAAGAAAACATACATAGTAAAAGGCTACAAGGAGCCCAACGATCACCACCAAAAAAAAGAAGGAAGAAGGGAGGGGACAGAAAAGGGGGTAAATGTTTGAAAACATCTTTACCATCAGTGGATTTAACGAAAGAGGTAGCAAAGGACTCAGTGAAGGACGTACCAACAGGCCCCACAGCAACAACAACTTTATTCCCAGAAGGCTTGTTCTCAAAAGGGATAATGGAGGCTATGGAAGGCCTCTTAAAATCTCTCTTGCTACCGCTCATAGAGAGAGTCAAAAGGCTAGGTGACCAAATGAACCGTATATTGGCAGTTTCCAATCCCAACGAAGAGGTCCTAAAACAAGCTAAACACCAGGTAAACCGGCCGTTAGTTAAACACCCAACACAGAGAACAATCAGGCCCCACCTGGACCACCCTATACCCAAACCAGTGATTCCCCAGACCACCCCTTCCAGACCGGTGGCGCCTCAACAGCAACACAGAGAGAAAACTAAATCAGGTTCCTCGAAACTCCCCACTACTAAAAGTACAGCTCCAACCAAGGCACCCAAAAAGTATACAGCACAACCTAGTAGCAGGAATGACGTAGATTTACCCCCAGAGGCATCTAACTACGTCATCATTCTGACCGGAGTCCCGGTTGTGGCAGAAGGAACCATAGAAACCTACGCTAGCCTTAAAAACAAAGTCATTTATTGGCTACGTTATAACAGACCTCTCCCACCACACTTAAATGGAGACATAATATCTGTTAGACGGTGTAACTGGGTGGGTCCTTGGTCAAAAGATATTGAGGGGGATGTTGTGATAATTAATTTTAGGGATCATTTTTTTTTTTTTTTTTTTGAAATATATTTTTATTGCAGGAATCAGCAAACTGTTACATATATGACCAGCATCAGAAATACACTGAAATCAATCGACTGCATCCCGTCCACCCCCCGCAGCACGTTTTTATACACGATCATTCAGCCCACAGTGCAAAAGTCGGGCGATAAAATCCAGTGGGGGTTCCGCAGGAGCGAAAGGCTGGTCCGGATAATCCACTGTCCGTCCTCTGCTTTTCTAAACAAGCCCCCAAACCCAAAAGAAAGTCCCACCCACAAAACACTAACTTGCAAAGAAATCCCTCCCCCACCCAACCCCGCCATCAGTGTATGGTAGCAGCCGCAATAGGATTCGTGAGAGGACCCAAGATGAGCGTATCAGAAACAGAAAACTCCATCGCCTATCGGGACTCAGGGCGCGCTGCTATTTCACTATCAGAGTCGCTGGGGGCGCAATAGTCTCTGAGGGCCTGCACTAGTGTCTCCCATTCCAGCGCTGCCTCCTGTGCTTTTTCGTTACGTTGTCTCCCAGCCAGTTGGTATCTCAGCGTGCTTTCCCCCGCCGCCCACTTCAATAGTTCGCTATGCCACCTGCTCCCAGTCGGACCAGCTCGTGCCTTCCAGTTCCTGGTCACCTCTCGTTTGGCCAAGAGAAGCCCTAAATCAATAAATTTACTGGAAATTTTGTTTTTGGGGGTATGTGGAAACCAATGCAACAGACCCACCGCCGCATCAACCGATAGGGGTCTCCCCGTCACCTCCGTCAGGGTCTTCTCCACCTCCACCCAGTAGGAGGATAGACCCGGGCAGGCCCACAACATATGGAGGAGGTCTGCCTCTGGTGCCGGGCATCTGGGGCAGGTTGCCGAGCCCGTGGCGAAGTACTGTTGGATTTTCGCCGGGGTCAGGTATGCCCGATGGAGTACATAATAGTGGACCAACTGAAAACGGGCGTGGCGCGTCCCCTTCCAAGCTCGCCGCACGAGCTGAGACCAGGTCGCTTCTGGGATTTCCTTGCCTATGTCTGCCTCCCAACGGACCTTGAGGGTCGTAAGGGGGGTCAGCCCTTCATTGATCAATCTACCGTAGAGGCAGGTGACCGCCTTCACCGTGCCCGCAGACATCATGACGTATTGGCACACCGGAGACGTAGGAGGTTCCTCCTGTCCGCCTTTCCAATGCGCCTGGATCGCACGGACCAGGGCCGAGTGCAACAGGAAGTCTCCGGGGGGAATCTCGAAGCGGTCAATGAGCTCCTGGAAGGGCAAGAGTACCCCAGCCTCATAAAGATCCCCCACCAACTGCAACCCCGCGTTCTCCCAGTCTGCCAATCGTGACCAATCCCCGCCATGGGGCAAGGCCGTCAGCATCCCCAATGGTATTTCCGGCGCATACGGTATCCGCAGTTGGCCCCTGGCGTGAGCCCGGTTCCAACACAGGCGAATGGTCTTTTCCTCCAACGTCAGGTCCTGTAAGGTCCAACGTTGGCGTAGAGCTATGAAGGATAAGACATGCCTGGCCATCCCTGTACCTCTCCTGTCCTCCGGGCCTCGGAATTCCCTGGCAATCTCCTGGGTGAGGGTCTGGAGCTGCGCCGCCAGATAGTATTTCTCAAAATCCGGCACCGCAAGTCCTCCCTCGGCTTTCGGCCTCATCAGGGTCTTAAGGGCCACTCTACGGCGGCCCGAGCCCCAAAGGAATCCAGTCATCATCGACCGTAGGAGCCTAAATGTGGCTGGCGGGATCCAAACTGGCAGCGCCCGGAAATAGTACAGCAGCCGGGGGAGAGCCACCATTTTGAGGAGGGCGACCCGCCCCGCCAACGAAAGCGGTAGTGTGGCCCAGAAGTCCATGTTCCCCCGTAGAGCTCGACTGCATCTGGTGATGTTTCCGTCCAGGAGGTCAGATGGATCATGATAAATGTACACCCCCAGGTACCTGAAGCAGTCAGGTTCCCATCTAATTTCTCCATTGAGGACTGGACTAGGGGTGCCTCTGCGAACCGGGAAAAGGCATGTCTTGGCCCAATTCACTCGTAGGCCCGAGACCACCCCAAACGCCGTGAGCGCCGTCTCAGCTCCATGTAGGGCCTCGACTGGGTCCTCAAGGAAGAGCAATAGGTCGTCGGCATATAACGAAACATGGTGCGGGCCCGAAGGGGTCCAGAAACCACTGTAATGCGCCCCCGACCGGAGTAGCACTGCGAGGGGCTCCACCGCCAGCGCGAAGAGAAGTGGGGATAACGAACAGCCCTGTCTCGTGCCCCTTTCTACCGGGTACTGCGAGGAAATTAATGGGCCCGCCCGAACCCTGGCCGACACGGAGGCATATAAGACCGCGGTCCATCTGATGAAGCCCTCACCGAGGCCAAACCGTCGCAACACCGTGTGTAGGTAGTCCCATTCCAGGCTATCAAACGCCTTCTCTAAGTCCACCGACAGGACCACTGGGCACGGAGCATCCATTAGCGGCTCACCCAGCAAGCGGAACAGCCTACGGATGTTCATTGTTGTATTGCGCTTGGGGATGAACCCGGCCTGGTCCTCATGCACTAGGGAGGCCATGTGGCCAAGCAGTCTCGAGGCCAAGATGCTGCTCAGAATCTTATAATCGACCGTCAGCATCGATAAGGGACGGTAGGACGCCGGATCGGTTGAGTCTCGCCCCGGCTTGAGGAGGGGAACCACCAGGGCCTCACGCATCGAGCCAGGCAGTCGGCCAAGCCTCTTCGCCTCTCTATAAACAATCACCAGTCTCGGAGCCAGGAGGTCGGCATAGGTCGCATAAAATTCCACAGGAAGACCGTCTAGCCCTGGGGTCTTATTCCGCGCCATCCTTTTAATGGCGCTGCGGATCTCCCCCAGTTCAATATCGGAACCTAGGGCTTTCGCCGCGTCAGGCTCCACCACCGGGAGCTCTAGGGGTCTCAGATAGTCCTCGAGAAGGTCAGGGTCTTTGGCAGCACGACTGCGATACAACTGGTCATAGTAGTGCCGGTAGCAGCCCAAAATCTCCGGTTGAGTGTGCACCATGGTCCCGTTCGCCATACGCATGGATGTCGTCAGTGAGGTCTGGCGCGTAGGGTTAGCCAGCCATGCCAGCAATGCACTCGATTTATCCCCTTCTGCAAGGGACCGAACCGTATAGGCCTTGTAGTCGAAGCAGCGCAGCCGCTCGACCTCAGCCGCCACCGCCTCCTTCGCCTCCGCCGTGCGTCCCTGGAGTTCAGGGTGCCCGGGGCGGCGGAGTTCCAACTCCCGAAGCCTCCGATCGGCCACTTCCAAGTCATCGAGGATAACCCGCCTCATACCTACCTTCTTGGTGATACAATAACCCCTCACCACCACCTTAAAAGCGTCCCATTCCAGTGCTCTCGAGCTCGCAGAGCCCCCGTTGGACGCGAAATACTCCTCGATCTTATCACCTAAGTCCGCTCTGAATACAATGTCCTCGAGGATCTCAGGGCGTAACTTCCAGGTGGGCACCGCCGGCGCCCCCGGAAACCAGCGAAGGGCCAGCAGGAGGGGGTTATGGTCCGAAATGGTCCTAGTCAAGTATTCGGAACGGATGGCCGCTGAAACCAGTTCAGTCGAGCCAAGAAACCCGTCCAGCCGAACGTGCAACTCGTGAAGGCCCGAAAAGTAGGAGTAATCTCTAGTGTCGGGGTGTTGCGCTCTCCAAATATCCGTCAAACCCCACCGTGTCTGCCAGTCCCTACGGCCCTTGGCCACACGGCGGACCGGAGAATCAGGGAGGGGCGGGTGCGAGCGATCGGTCTCCACATCCACCACTGAATTGAAGTCCCCACCGAGCAGGAGGGGCCCCGTGAAAAAGTGGGCTAGCGAGCCCGATAACCTAGAAAGGAAGGCAATCTGGTCCATGTTAGGTGCGTAAACACAGCAAACGTTCAGGTCCCTCCCCCCCAGAGTACCAGAGATGGCCACGTAGCGCCCCTCTGGATCTACCACTGAGTTTGTGACCTGGAAGGGAACCCCAGCCCGGATCCAGATTAGCGCCCCCCTGGCATACGCTGAGTACGACGTGCAGAAGACCTGTCCCCTCCATCTACGCTGTAGCGCCGCCCCCTCCGCCTTGTTCAGATGGGTCTCCTGCAGTAGCGCCATTTGTATTCCCCTACGCACTAAATAAGCGTGGACTTTGTGCCGCCTAGACATGGTATGAAGCCCCCGCACGTTCCAAGTAATACACTTCACATTAGCAACGTCAGCCATTGTCCCATACTGTCCGTGCAAAGTGTCCCCATCTGGGTCTCAGCAAAAGGCAAACAACAATCCCCCCAACACTGATGGCGGCCATTTCCCCCAACCAAAACTTAACAAATCTTACGTTACCCAAACCCCTGCCCACCCTCCCCAGAACAGGACCCAAATAACTCCATCTAGTTCCCATCCAAACCATGCCCTCAGGAAACCCCTCGTCCCAAACTAATCCTACGGTCGCCACCGTAGGAAGGCTTTAAGGGCCAGGTGCGGGCTGGGCGGTGGCAGTGGACCCTCGATGCCCTGGCTACCAGGACTAAAGCAAGCCCCAAACAGTAACGGAAACCCTCGGGGCAAAGGCAAGGCACCCCACCCCCCGCTTCTCCTGTGATCATGCTGAACCATCGGCTCCCGCCACCCCCGCTACGGGCCCCCACCCAAAAGGATACAGCTCACCCCGTCAACCCTGTCCATCAAGAAGGTCCTCAACCGATTTTGGTGTAATCACCGGTGTGCCGGTGCTATCTGTCACCGAGTTCTCCGAGTCCGTCGATGCCCCCTCGACACCAGGGTTCTCTTCTTCTGCGATGGCGTCCTCTCGTGACCCAGACATTGCAGACAACACCTCCAGTACTCCTTTCCGCTCCGTCGACGTCTCCGCAGTAGAAGGGCCGCCCGACCGGCCCCGGCGACTCCGCACTCTCGTGGATCGTCGTCGCTGTCCCGGCTCCGCCGTTGGCTGAGATGCGGAGGCGAAGCCATCTTTCCCAGCTCTATAAAGTTCAAGCCAGTTGCAGGCATCCTCCGGGGTATCAAAAAATTGAGTCTTGTCATCGACAATGACGCGGAGCCTTGCAGGAAATAGGAGCGAGTATTGAATGCCCTCGCTCCGGAGCTCGCGCTTGACCGCCAAGAATGAGAACCGCCTGCGTTGGGTTTCATAGGTGTAGTCCGGGAAGATGTTCACCTGGCTGTTCTCCACCTTGAAGGGGCCATTATGTCTAGCGGCATTGAGGATGAGGTCCCTGTCGCGAAAATGTAGGAGGCGCGCCACCACCGGACGCGGCGCACGGCCCAGTTGCGGTGGCCTTGCTGGGACTCTATGAGCTCGTTCAAGGGTGTAGAAAGAGGATAGGCCCTCCGGGGCCACCGTGTCTCGGAGCCAGGCCTCCAAGTAGGCCACCATGTCGCCATCCTCGATCTTCTCCGGCAGGCCTACCACTCGGATGTTGTTGCGCCTGTTACGGCCTTCCGCATCCTCCGCTCGCTGTTCCAGGGCAGAAATCCGGTTTAGGGCATCTTTCATTGCCGCGGCCAAGGTTCGCTGCGCCGGCTCCAAGGTTTTCACCGAGCCTTCTACTTCTTTGACCCTGTCCGACAGCTTGCCATGATCCGCCCTGAGGAGGCCCAGGCTCGTCGCCACCTGGGCAATGTCCTGCTGAAGGGCCGAGCGTGTGGTCGCAATCGCTTCCAGGACGCGATCAAACTGTTGCTGCAGCGGCGCGCCACCAGCGTCCCCCGGGGTTCCACTGCCTTCCTTGTCTGGGGTCTCCGAGTCAGAGGCGGCCGGGGTGGGCCCCTTGGCCCCTCTCGGCTTCCCCATGTCGCGGGAAGCGCACAGTGTGGGCTCAGATAAAGGTGCCACCGAGTGCGGGCGCCGACTATAACTCTCCCGAATGGAGGCCCTCGGGGTGAAGGCCGGTGATCCTCTTCTCCAGGGCCAGGTGGATCTCCACAGTTTCGGCTCGCGCCACCACCGTGTCGTCTGAGAGCGCTGAGGAGGAGGCGGAGACACTCGGCGCCAGGCCGGGCAGGCCCGTCTGGTTGACGAGGATCCGGAGCGAGGGCCACCCACACCACCAGAGACTTTGTGGCGCCAGGGGGTTGTGCTTCCCATGGGATCGGGTCGATCGGGGGATGCAGCCAGGCGCCGCGTCGGGGGTCGGCACCACCGCCAGGACCTCCAGGCGTCCGCGTGCCGGGGTCCACTATGGTAGTAGCTTCCGATCGTCCGGGTGTATTCACCAATACCAGGGTCTCAGCAGGGCAAAGTCCAGCTCCTCACTCCCCAGGAAAACACAAGAGAGGAGGGCACGCTATGACCAGCGACGTTTATCCAGGCTAATGGCCCCGTCCAAGGGGACAAAGGGGTCCGGGCGCCATGTTGGGTCGCTCTCCCCGGGACCACAAACTTCGTGTTTCGGGCAGATCACCACCCGTCCAGGCCGTGCCAGGCGTCTCAGTGGGGTCCAGTTGGGCCGAGCGACGATTTGCGGGGGCTAGGGTGCCCCGCGGCCTCCGATTAACAGGATAATCCCGGGCTCAGTCCCGGAGCCGAGCTCTCAGGCGACCATCGCCATCGGCGCCCAAGCCACGCCCCCTTAATTTTAGGGATCATAGAGTTATAAAGCATATTAGTGATTGGTTCCCAGGGAGAGGTGATGGCAGTGTCTCATCCCGTAATCTGAGCTCTTTTTATCCTAAAGCTCTGATGACCCCTCTAAACTTTCCACCAACCCTGAGTGGATACAATCCTCCGCAAATTCCCTTTCATAATTCTCAACTCACAGCGTTAAGATACCGAGCAAACAGTTTTCCCCACTTTTTCCCACCCCAACGTTCTAACAGGTCCTTCCTTCCTTCTGTTAATAGACACTATCCCACAAACTCAAATGGGCGTTGGAATATTCCATTATATAATCCATTTGATCCCCTCTCTGGTTTAGATGAAAATGAATGACTGACGCTACCTGACATTCAACTAGGATGTATCCATGAGCAATTGAGCAAATGTAAAATATTCAATGAAGCCATCATTTCTATACTTATCCCCACTAGCAGGCCATCTGAGCCCCTACAAGTAACATCGGGGGATTACTTCCTATCACAACCAGATTTGTCTTCGAACTTAGGGGCCGGCCCTGAGCATTCGAACTCTATTAAAATGGGAAATACTGTGTTAAACTCATGTCACTATTATGCGAAAAATGATTGTTCCGCAGGGTGTAACATACCACACAACAGTTCTGTTATCTCGATTACACCTGGTGAGCTTATCCTTGGAAAATCTCCTACCCGGTCTTCTCAGCAAGTAGAAATAAATTTAGCGGGGGGCGTTGGGAACCATGATACTGTCTTATCTCCTAAACCATGTTCTATTACTAATAGGAACAAGCATTTGCAATGCAATAGGTCTCGCATTAGGAAAGTTTGAGCTATTGGTCTTGTAAATGAAATTTTTTTTTATTTATGTGTTGCTTTTGAAAATGGCTAAATTAATAGCTTTGTCATTTACAATGCCAATAGTTATAACTTTCGCAAATGTGACACCTATAGCATTTGTAATGCAACATATGTTGTATTTACGTGACTTAGATGTATTGATAATAAAAAAACAATGGCTTAATTTTTTTAAATAATTAATACTTAAATAAAAGTGATTGTAATTTATAATGGCAATAGCTTAAACTTTTGTAAATAACTTTTGTGAAGATTATGTTCAGTGTATTTTATTGTGACGAAAATCCAAGAACAGAAGTGAAATATTAACATCTTTTGGTGACATTTGTGATAAAGCTGGATACATTGAGAGAACATATTTGAAACAGTTGTTGTTGAATGGTTGCGCAGATTGATGCTGTGGTTGCGCAGATTGATGCTGGGGTGGCGCGGAGTGATGCTGTGGTGGTGCTGAGTGGTGCTGTGGTGGTGCTGAGTGGTGCTGGGGTGGTGCTGGGGTGGTGCTGGGGTGGTGCTGGGGTGGTGCTGGGGTGGTGCTGGGGTGGTGCTGGGGTGGTGCTGAGTGGTGCTGGGGTGGTGCTGAGTGATGCTGGGGTGGTGCTGGTGCTGGGGTGGTGCTGGGGTGGTGCTGAGTGATGCTGGGGTGGTGCTGTGGTGGTGCTGAGTGATGCTGTGATGGTTTTGAGTGGTGCTGTGGTGGTGCTGAGTGATGCTGTGGTGGTTCTGAGTGGTGCTGTGGTGGTGCTGAGTGATGCTGGGATGGTGCTGAGTGGTGCTGGGGTGGTGCTGGGGTGGTGCTGGGTGGTGCTGGGGTGGTGCTGAGTGGTGCTGGGGTGGTGCTGGGGTGGTGCCGGGGTGGTGCTGGGGTGGTGCTGGGGTGGTGCTGAGTGATGCTGGGGTGGTGCTGAGTGATGCTGGGGTGGTGCTGAGGTGGTGCTGAGTGATGCTGGGGTGGTGCTGAGTGATGCTGGGGTGGTGCTGTGGTGGTGCTGAGTGATGCTGTGGTGGTTCTGAGTGGTGCTGTGGTGGTCCTGTGGTGGTGCTGGGTGGTGGTGATGTGGTGGTGCTGAGTGGTAATGGGGTGGTGCTGGTGTGGTGCTGGTGTGGTGCTGGGGTGGTGCTGAGTGATGCTGAGTGATGCTGAGTGATGCTGAGTGATGCTGGGGTGGTGCTGAGTGGTGCTGGGGTGGTGCTGAGTGATGCTGAGTGGTGCTGAGTGGTGCTGAGTTGTGCTGAGTTGTGCTGAGTGGTGCTGAGTGGTGCTGAGTTGTGCTGAGTGGTGCTGAGTGGTGCTGAGTGGTGCTGTGGTGGCGCTGAGTGGTGCTGTGGTGGTGCTGGTGCTGGGGTGGTGCTGGGGTGGTGCTGAGTGATGCTGGGGTGGTGCTGTGGTGGTGCTGAGTGATGCTGTGGTGGTTTTGAGTGGTGCTGTGGTGGTGCTGAGTGATGCTGTGGTGGTTCTGAGTGGTGCTGTGGTGGTGCTGAGTGATGCTGGGATGGTGCTGAGTGGTGCTGGGGTGGTGCTGGGTGGTGCTGGGGTGGTGCTGAGTGGTGCTGGGGTGGTGCCGGGGTGGTGCTGGGGTGGTGCCGGGGTGGTGCTGAGTGATGCTGGGGTGGTGCTGAGTGATGCTGGGGTGGTGCTGAGTGATGCTGGGGTGGTGCTGAGTGATGCTGGGGTGGTGCTGAGTGATGCTGGGGTGGTGCTGTGGTGGTGCTGAGTGATGCTGTGGTGGTTCTGAGTGGTGCTGTGGTGGTCCTGTGGTGGTGCTGGGTGGTGATGTGGTGGTGCTGAGTGGTGCTGGGGTGGTGCTGGTGTGGTGCTGGGGTGGTGCTGAGTGATGCTGAGTGATGCTGAGTGATGCTGAGTGATGCTGAGTGATGCTGAGTGATGCTGGGGTGGTGCTGAGTGGTGCTGGGGTGGTGCTGAGTGATGCTGAGTGGTGCTGAGTTGTGCTGAGTTGTGCTGAGTGGTGCTGAGTGGTGCTGAGTTGTGCTGAGTTGTGCTGAGTTGTGCTGAGTTGTGCTGAGTGGTGCTGAGTGGTGCTGAGTGGTGCTGTGGTGGCGCTGAGTGGTGCTGTGGTGGCACTGAGTGGTGCTGAGGTGGCGCTGAGGTGGCGCTGAGTGGTGCTGAGGTGGTGCTGAGTGGTGCTGTGGTGGCACTGAGTGGTGCTTTGGTGGCGCTGAGTGATGCTTTGGTGGCGCTGAGTGATGCTTTGGTGGTGTTGAGTGATGCTTTGGTGGTGCTGAGTGGTGCTGTGGAGGTGCCGAGTGGTGCTGTGGTGGTGCCAAGTGATAATGTGGTGGTGCTGAGTGATGCTGTGGTGGTGCTGAGTGATGCTGTGGTGGTGCTGAGTGATGCTGTGGTGGTGCTGTTGTGCTGCTGTGGTGGTGCTGAGTGGTGCTGTGGTGGTGCTGAATGATGCTGGGGTGGCGCTGAGTGATAATGGGGTGGTGCTGAGTGGTGCTGTGGTGGTGCTGAGTGGTGCTGTGGTGATAATGTGGTGGTGCTGAGTGATAATGTGGTGGTGCTGAGGGATAATGTGGTGGTGCTGGGTGATAATGTGGTGGTGCTGAGTGATAATGTGGTGGTGCTGGGTGATGCTGGGGTAGCGACGAGTGATGCTGGAGTAGCGCTGAGTGATGATGTGGCGATGCAGAGGGTAGAAAGGCACAAAAAGCGAGTCTAACAGAGGGCAGAAGGGCAGAAAAACAAGGGAAAAACGAGTCTACCAGAGGGCAAAAGGGTACAAAAAAACGAGTCTAACAGGGGGCAGAAGGGCAAAAAAAAAAAGGGAAAAACTAGTCTAACAGAGGGCAGATGGGCACAAAAACCAGTCTAACAGGGGGCAGAAAGGCACAAAAAAACGAGTCTAACAGAGGGCAGAGCTCGGAGAGCCAAGTACCATCTGCAGTCTATGGCCCTGCGTACAGCTATTCTGCAACAAACAGGTGGCTTTTAGGAGGCTATGGGTGCTATGTGGGGTGTTTGGGGCGTTAGACCAGGGATGTCCGAGATTGAAGACTGTACTGTGTCAATTCCGGGACCCTTGGCATTCTGGGCAACCTTTAACCGGCTCTCGTGTAGCTTCTTGAAAGCCAAATAGGAAGTACCGAAAGAATGTACTTTCTCGTCTGAGATCCTTGAAATCTGCTGGCCAAGCACTTCATTTTACATCAGGCCACTTCCTCTCTCTGTTAGTGTGTTCCTGTCTCCCAGCAGCTCTGTTCACGCACTTCGGAGCACACTTGGGTATGAGAGCTGCGGCACCTTCCCTCCCAGTTCTGCCCGTGGGACCCGAGACAGGTGGCCAGCAGCATCTTTAATATAAGAAAGGACATTCACACCACACTGGGGCTAATGCCAGCTTCTTTTCCTTCTGACGATATTTAATTAAAAAAGCCTGAGAAAGTAAAGAAAAATAAACAAGTAATTCAAGAGCAGCCGCATTTTACAGTGGAAGTTCTGAAGCTGCCTGTTTGTGAGGTCACTCTACGTTTCAGCTGCTGGAAACTACAACAATTTAACTGACCTGAGCATATCTGTTGAGTGGGCGACTCCACTTAGCACCTCCACAATCTATGTTTAATGTGTCTTTTAAGTAGTGTGTGCATGCGCTCTGCTGCAGTGTTAGCACTGCCGTAGGTAAAATAAACAAATAAGAAAAGTGCGGGAGGAGCATAACAAGGCATGGGAAGGCGAAAGGCATGCCTCATTCAACTGTAAGGAGCATGAGACTCCCCCACACTCATCATTACAAAGGCACTATGTAGTAAGGACAGGACAGTGTTGCTGTGTTAGCAAGCATGGGAAGTGAAGTGAAGTGCTCCCAACTGAATTTAAAAAGAACAAGCATGGAGAGAGAAGAGAGAACTGTGGAGCTGGGGACCAGTGTTCGAGCCTTGGCGATGGCTCAACATCTGTAATTATTAGCAGATCTGGCACTTTTTTAATTAAAAATACATAAATAAACAACATCTCGGAAGGAGTGGGAGAAAGATAAAATGAGTTAGTTAAAAAAACATGTGACGGAAGTGACCGGCTGTTTGGAAAGTGAAAGCGCAAATCACATGCTGAATGTTGCAGAAAAGCATGTTGTGACAGCAATAGGAACAAGTAGATAAAAGAGCCTGGGGGGGAGCGAGCGAGGGAAGGTAAAGCATATGCGGAGTAGATAAAGAATGTTGTAGGGGGGGGGGGGGGGAGAGAAATGCGAGACACGGCCTGGCAGCCGTGAAAAGTGCAAAGGCGGGGGAGTGGATCCCTTTGAAGTGAAGCATGGTAAGCGCGTTCACGAGCACATACACTCAATGTAATCCGCCTGGTGGTTTCAGAGCTTGTTTTGCCCTCAATACTCTCGTCCTATTTTCGCTTGCGCGATTAATAGGACGAGCCCTAAAAAGTAGTTCCCTAAATGTGAGCAGGGGAAGAATACAAGTCAACCAACCATAAGGGTCACAAAAAGGCTATGCTCCAAAGGAGGGATAAACAGAGGAATGGGAAAGCAAGCCATCAAATAACAAGAAAGCAAATGAGTGACAATAATGCCATCCAATGTTAACCAAGGGTCCTGTTCTAAGCCCACTCTAAGTTTTTGCACTGTCTAGTAGTTGACTAAATAAATAATCACAAGCATTGCCAAGGAAGCCAAAACCTCAGGTCTTAGCATGCATACAATTAGTTGTAACTGTTATTCCCAATGTGAAAAGCCCCCCACTTGAATAAGAATAAAAAATATATATAACTAAAGGAGTGGCCCAGCAGCAGAGGTACACCAGCCCCGACGCTGAAATGCACTCCTTGTCAGGTGGCCGAGCACAAGTAATCAGGCAAAATGCCGTCCCTCGCAGTGCTGGACAGTCAGTGGATGATGTGGCCTGACTCACTGCCTCATGCTGTATGCTATGGTGGGGGGAAGGAAATTGTGACTAACACCTGAACGGACCAACTGTTAAAGACAGTTGACCTAAAGTATTTGTATTTATGTATATATTTATTACGAATTTTCTAGAAAACAAGAAGCGGCGAGGCAAAGTGGTCTCTAGACGAGACCTAAAACAAGCGTTGGCAAAGCGGATAGGTCTGTCAATGCGTATTTTATTTTCAAAACTGTTACTGGGAAGCTGCTGGAGCCTCGTCAATGTAAGAAAAAATGGCTGAGGTGTATAATATTATTTTTGTCTCTACAAGCACTTAGTGCAATAGTACTCCACAGCACTGAAAGGAACTACTTTGTGGGCAGATGTGCCCTATGTGAAGGGGTCAATCACAGTAAAGTTAGCAATGGCTGCAGTGGGCTGCCCAGTTGCCTCATGCTGTAGTGGGTGTAAGGAAAATGCGAGCATTAACATAACAGACCAATGGATGAAACGGTCTGGCTGCACTCGAGACCTAAATTAAGCACTCAAGGATCTCCCACGTGGAAGGAAAGTAGAATAGGAGAAATGCACAGGAGAAGAGGAGCAGGAGTGAGAAGATATAAATGCACAATATAACAATGAAAAAAACATGCCCCAAGAATCAGCACTGTGCTCTGAAAGAAAAGAAAAGCAGTACAGTATACAGTGCTTCAATCCTTCAGGAAGCGTCACCTAAAAAAAGCTCTTCCCGACAGCGTCAAGGAGGCTGTGAAGAAGGAAGTAAATGATGCCTTGCTCAGAGGCAGAACATGCCACTCCACCCCCTGCTGAAGCAATTCTTCCCTCCTCCAACGGACTAGAACACCAACAAAGAAATAATGAGGACAAGTCAAGGGGGCAACTAATGCACGCTGAAGTACAGTGCAGCGATGGGAATAAAGTACCTCCTCACAGAACACAAGGGGTGCCAAATCAGTATCGAAGAACTGCACAGTTACACGAAGAAAACTGACGTCAACCCTCAATAACATACACAGGCGCGCCCTCACAAACCAAGTACGGCCAGGAAATTATTAACATTTGCATAACTAATAAGGAATTGAACATGCAACAATACATAACTACTTTAGTGCACCGCACTGAAATAGCCTCGCATTTAATTACATCCATGGATTTTTCCCACAACTGTGTACCCCAAAGCTGCAGTAATTCTCATACCAACATTATATTACTTAGGTGCTATGTAGTGTTTGAAGATAGCTGCTGCCTGCAGGATTTCAAAGCCTTTAGAAAACTTTTGCACCCAATACAATAAAGTGAGCAAATCTGGTGTGTGTTGATGTATGTGTGTTGATGTAGGTTTGTTGTCTGCATGCTTGTATGTTTGAGTCCCGAGTGCCTGAATGTGCATGGCGGTGTGCGCAGGGATGAAAAGCAAAGGGTCTGGGACTCATGGGTGCATAGGTCTCACTGCATGCAGGACTGTGAGTACATAGGACCAGACAATGCATTATGAGGACTCCATCCTATTAGAAGAGATTCTAGAATATAGTTTGACCCACCACAGAATCAGTGAGCAAGTCAAGCAGTTGCAATATGCATTCCCAGATCTCGTTCTTGTTCACACCCTTGGCTTCCCGAAACGACACGACGGAGCCCTGCGCTGCTTGGGGAGCTCATTGTGAAATGTGTGAGGAGTCCCGGCCATGATTTATCAAGCTATCTCGGACCCGCCAAAGCTCATTGTGAAATGTTGGAGCAGTCCCGGCCATGATTTCCTCCCGGGGAGGCATATTTTTACCCGGCGCTAATGACCGAGAGGCTTCGTTAATCCCCGCAGACTTGTTGCTGGAGGTCTCGCGGCTGCTGACGTTACCTGCGGGCTAAACGCACCTCGCTTCACTTTCAGTGCACACAAGTGAAAGGGAGTGTAACGAGGCCGCGCGCAGACCCCCCTACTGAGGCGGCCGCGCGCAGACCCCCTCCTGAGGCGGCTCGCGCTTCAGCTGCCTGCCACGGCGCTTCCCAGAGAGACAGGAGATTGGGAAACGCGCGCGAGCGGCCGGCGCCGATCGCTTTCCACAGCGTGCGCGTGACATCTCCTGTCTCCTGGGAAGCAGACCCGCCAGCAATAGTATCGCGCCTGCGCGATGGCATATGGCTTCGCCATATGCATCGCAGGCGCGAGACCTAAAAAGGATTAGTTACTTACCTGTAATCCTAGTTCTCATCCAGGGGTATACTCATCAAAGTCATAATCTATGAATAATCCCCGCCCATGTGCGGGATCCCGGAGCATATAGAAAAAACATATAAATATATATGTATATATATATGTGAAAACATATTTGCAGCCTAAAACATTTCCCAACTGGCAAAATTTGCCGCAAAATTACATAAATTAGCATACATACAGTAGTACTCTTCCAAACCCTAAGGAAGAAAGAGAGCAGAAAACATTTGTATACAACAATGCTTTATTGCCATAGGAAAAACCTGTAATTGCAGGCATTTGCCAGTAGGCGGCAGTAGAGTATAAAGCAAACAAAGAAAACTGACACCTTGCCTTTAAGGCATTAGAGTAGGGGTACCGTGCCTTTAAGACCTGAAGGCAATCCCATGCTCCCATGGTGCACCACAGGTGACAGTTGGGTCAGTTCTTTTTGGAGGTGCATAACACCTGAGGAGATCCACAATAAAACATCTCATAACTTTGTAACTCTGCTCGTCCGGGGAGGTGGGCGGGAGCTTATGATTTTGATGAGTATATCCCTGGATGAGAACTAGTATTACAGGTAAGTAACTAATCCTTCTCATCCAGGGGATACTCATCAATAGTCATAATCTATGAATAGATTAGCAAGCTCATACCCAAAGTCTCGCGGACGAGCAAGAAGTATAAAACTTCACAGAATGACTAAGACATATATTGCAAATACATCTTATGCAAATAACTTCCTCAAAGAGGCCTACCCTACTCTGGCATCGGCCTGAGTATCTGAGTCCAGGCAATAATGACGGGTAAAGGTATGGACAGACCGCCAAGTTGCCGCTTTACAAATTTCAGAAATTGGAACATTACGAAGGAGAGCTGTAGTGGAAGCTTTCCCTCTAGTAGAATGTGCATGTGGTTTACCCTGTAAGCTCTTGTTAGCTAGTTGATAAGCTAAAGCTATACAGGAGACAATCCAGCGAGAAATGGACCTTTTAAAAGCTGACAGGCCAGTATTAGTACTGCCATAATTAACAAAAAGCCGGTCAGACTTTCTCAGAGCCAGGGTTTTTGACAAGTAGAACTTTAGGATTCTGCGGAGATCCAGAGAGTGTAATGACCTCTCCGGGGGAGTGGAAGGATTAGGAAAGAAGGTAGGTAAGGTAATAGACTGGTTGATATGAAAGTCTGAAACTACCTTAGGCAGGAAACTTGGGTGCGTTCTTAAGACCACCCTATTGGCATGAAAAACTGTGTAAGGTTCCTTGCAACACAAGGCCTGGATTTCACTGACCCTACGGGCAGAGGTAATCGCCACTAAAAAGGCAGCTTTCCAGGTCAAGTGCTGCAAAGAGGCCTTATGTATAGGCTCGAAAGGAGCACTCATCAGCTTAGTCAGGACAATATTAAGCTCCCAGGGAGGGGAGGGGGACCTCACCGGTGGGAAGACTTTTTTCAGACCTTCTAGGAAATCTTTAACTACAGGCATAAGGAAGAAAGATGTCGGATTAGGAGACTTCCTATATGCTGTGATTGCAGCTAAATGAACCCTGATGGAGGGGTATTTCAGGCCTGATCTGGATAGATATGGAAGAATCACCTGCTCTTGGCCATGTGCCGGGTCAAGAGAGTGCTCATGACACCATAAGAAGAACCTCTTCCACTTGAAAGCGTAGGACTTCCTAGTGGAGGGTCGCTCTGATTCTTTAAGAATAGTCATGCAGTCTGCTGGGAGGTCTAAATGTCCATACTGGATGACCTCAGGAGCCATGCCGTCAAGCGAAGGGAAGGAAGGTTGGGGTGAAACACCTTCCCCTGGTCTTTGGTCAACAAGTCTGGACGGCATGGTAGGCGCCGGTGAGGAACCTCCGACATCTGTAGAAGATCGGGGAACCACCACTGGCGTGGCCACTCTGGTGCTATCAGGATCATTCTGGTGTTGGTCCTGTAGAACTTCTGGATCACCGCCGGGATCAGAGGCAGGGGAGGAAAGGCGTAGAGTAATGTCTGCGACCAGCTGATCAAAAGCCCATTCCCCAGTGATCCCTGTTGGGGGAACCTGGACGCGAAGACGGGGCATTTTGTGTTGGCCGCGTCTGCGAACAGGTCTACGTCCGGTACGCCCCAACACCGAAAAACCTCTTGAGCACTTCCTCGTTGAGCACCCAATCGTGCGCTTCTACGAAGATTCTGCTGAGGCAGTCTGCTTGGATTTTTTGAATTCCTGGTAGATGAACTGCCACAATGGACAGGCCTCTTGCTAGGAGCCAATGGCTTGTGCTTCCAGAGACAAGACTCTTGACCTCGTGCCTCCCTGTTTGTTCAGATAGAACATAGTTGTCGTGTTGTCCGTCTGAACCTGGAGGTGGTTGGTGCGCAAAGAAGGATAAAGAGACTGGAGAGCAAGATGAACTGCTCGAAGCTCCAGGAAGTTGGTATGGTAGCCTTGCTCTACATCGGACCAGAGGCCTTGAACTAGGAGTCGGTCTATGTGAGCACCCCAGCCTTGAAGGGAGGCATCGTGACAATTGACTGAGATGGAGGACGACGATGGAATGGCACTCCTCGGAGGAGATTGGATCGTTTCAACCACCATCTGATCGAGTCCCTGGCTTCTTGAGGAAGCAAGACCCGGTCTTCCCACTGATCCGATCTCTGAGACCACTGATCTTCGAGGACTTGTTGTAGAGGTCTCATGTGAAGGCGAGCATTGGGCACGATGTAAATGCATGAAGCCATCGATCCCAGAAGAGAGGACACTTGTCTGGCTGTGGGGGCCTGATTGTCCAGAAGAAGGCGACCCTTCAGGAGCATAGATGACAACCTCTCCTCCGAAGGACACACGCTTGCCTGTAGTGAGTCCAGAGAAGCACCCAGGTAGTGGATCCGCTGGGAAGGGTTGAGAACTGATTTTTTCAGATTGACGTGAAGACCCAACGAGTCCATCAGTTTGAGGCAGAACAACAGATTGTTCTGAAGCAGCGACGGAGTGCAGCTCTTCAACAGCCAATCGTCTAGATATGGATAGAGAAGATCTTTCTTTTGCGGAGAAAAGCAGCCACCACCGCCATGCACTTGGAGAATGTCCGAGGTGCAGATTTCAGGCCAAACGGCAGCACTCGATATTGGTAGTGACGACGTCCGATCTGAAACCTTAGAAACTTCCGATGCTTGACTGACACTGGCATGTGGAAGTAGGCGTCCTGCAAGTCGATGGCACACATCCAGTCTCCCTGATGAAGATGTGGGAAGATCTGGTGCAGGGCGAGCATACAGGACTTTTCTTTTCGTATGAATTCGTTTAGCCTTCGAAGATCTAGAATGGGCCTGTATTCTTTGACAGTTCCTCGTTTTTGAACCAAGAAATATCGGGAGTACACTCCTTGATTTTTGTGAGTTGAGGGAACCTCCTCTATGGCCATCTTCTCTAGAAGGACAGAGACTTCGTCTTGGAGCAATTGACTCTTGTAACATGGAAGATGTCGCGATTGGAGGAGGACTTGCGGAGGAGGAGATTTGAACCTCAGCAAGTAACCATGCTGCACAATATTCAGCACCCATCTGTCTTTTGTAATGGATTCCCACTCTGCCAGATGATGAGAAACACTCCCTCCCACCGGAGTGGCGAACCGACGTGGAGGAAGCAATGGCTCAGGGCTTAGGAGGTTGCTTTGAGGAGGGCTGCTGTTTGTTATTGCCACCTCTTCTTCTGCCAGGACGACTCTGCTGGAACTGCGTCTTCTGCTGAGACTGGGATTGCCACTGAGGGGTTTGAACCCTCTGTTGGAAAGACCTCCTGTCTCCTTGGCGAAAGCGTTTCTTGAACTCCTTGCGCTTTTCTAATCCCACAGCTTTGACGGTGTCCATTTCTGCTTTCATTTTGGACATTTCGTCGTCCGTGTGTGGACCAAACAGAGATTTCCCATTGAAGGGCAAATTCAAAATCTTCTTCTGGGCGTCTGGCTTGAGCCCTGTCAGGCGGAGCCATGTCGAACGACGGGAACAAATACCACTTGAATAGCCATGAGCCGCAAGGTCAGAGGCGCTAATAACTTGATTGGCTACAAGGCCTCCCTCCTGTATAGTCTCCAGAAAATCTTGGCGATCTTCCTTGGGGAGCTTGTCTGTAAAGCGAGTCAGGGAGTCCCAAAGGGACCTGTCGTACCTTCCAAGCAAGGCAGAGGCGCTAGTCACCTTCATAAAGGAAGAAGAGGTGTTGCATACCTTCCTACCAAACGAGTCCATAAGTTTACTATCTTTTTCAGGTGGTACTGAGGAAGAAGTAGAGCCTGCATGGGACTTCATGGCAGCCGCCACAATGATGGAATCCGCAGGAGGATCTGATCTGAGGAACAAGGGATCTTATCTTATCTTATCTTAGGGGATTCTTGTATAGCGCACTGACACCGAGAGGTTTCCTGGCGCTGGCTGAGTGCCAATGAGATGGAGATACGGGGGTCTAGCCAGTCTGTGTGAAGAGGTGAGTTTTTAGGAGTTTTCTAAAAGCCAGAAGGGAATTGGCAGATTTAAGAGGGAGAGGTAACTGGTTCCAGAAGGTGGGGGCAAGGTAGGCAAATCTACGACCGCCGTTTTTTTTTAGTTTGGTAGCAGGGACAGCTAGCAAGAGGCGATGGGAGGAACGAAGATTGCGTACCGGACGGTAAGGGATGACCAGTGATTTGAGGAAGGCAGGGGAGGTCCCGAACACAGCTTTGAAGGTCAGACAGCCGATCTTAAATGCAGTCCTCTGCTCCACCGGCAGCCAGTGGAGTCTGTGAAGAAGTGGTCTCGCGGATTGCCACTTCGGGGTTTTATAGGCCAGCCTTGCCGCTTGGTTCAGTACAATCTGGAGCCTATTAAGGAGGAATTTAGGTAGGCCGTAGTACAGGGAGTTTGAAAAATCCAGGCGGGAGAGCACCAGGGCGATCAGGACTTGTATCAGGGCCTCTGGTGTCAGGAGATGGGAAACTTTCCTGATTTTTCTGAGCTGGAACATACATGAGGACACAACCGCACCAACCTGAGGCTTAAGAGAGAGCTCTGAGTCAATTATGACCCCGAGGCTCTTTGCTGACTTAGCCGGGATGGGCGGGGAGCCAAGCTCAGTTGGCCAGAACTGTGGGCCCCAGTGAGTGAGACTATTTCCTGGAAGGATCAACTCGGTCTTCCCCGGGTTCAATTTCAGCTGGTGGGAATTCATCCAATGTTGGATGTGTAGCATCACTGCTTGACAATCGAGGGCTGCATTGGGGGTGTTAAGCGGAAAAATGATTTGCAGATCGTCTGCATAGTTGAATACGGTGATATTCCACCTCTTCAAGGAGAAAATAAGCGGCTGAAGATAAAGATTAAAAAGCAGAGGGGACAGGGACGATCCCTGAGGCACTCCGCAGATGGATGGGACCTGTGCGGCTGTGAAGGGGCCAAGCCGGACCGCCTGCATTCTGCCCGACAGGAAAGATTTGAGCCAGGCAGAAGCCAGGCCTCGGATGCCGGCTTGCTCGGCACGGTGGATGAGGATGTTGTGGTCCACCGTGTCAAACGCAGCCGACAGATCCAATAAGACAAGCGCCTGTGATGTCCCTTTATCGGCATTAGTCCTAAGCGTATCCATAACTGCCAGGATCACAGCCTCGGTGGAATGGGCTGGTCTGAACCCAGCCTGATTAGGTTCGAGAAAGTTGGAACACTCGATGAATTCAGATAGGCAACTAGTAACATGTGCCTCCAGGAGTTTGGATAGGTAGGGCAAGAGAGAGATAGGCCGATAGTTGGCAAGGTCGTCCGGGTCAGCTCCAGGCTTCTTCAGTAAAGGCAGCCTCCTTGAAGGAATTAGGTACTACTCCTGCCTCCAATGAGGCATTTAATTAAGGCAAGATGCAGTCCGGTAAGGACAGGCAGATGTCACGAAAGACAGAGGGAGGACAGCAATCATTAGGTGAGCCAGATTTGACTCGAGCAACAAGTTTAGCCAAAGTACTGGGGTCGAGGGCAGGGAGAGAGAGCAAGGAAAGCGGGTTTTCAGGGGGGGAGGCTGGCATATCATCAGGGAGGACTGAAGGAATCGTGTTCTTGGCAATTTTTTCAATAAAGAAATTATTTAAGGCATTGCAAGATCCTCTGCAGGGGCCTTGTACTTCTTGGCTATCCGATATGGAACAGATCCCACCACTGCTGGTGTGAGGAAAGTAGCCATAGCCGGTACGATGACGGAGGGTATCAAAAATCACAGAAGTGGGAACCACTGGAGTGTGCAGCGTAATATTCAGCTTTTTTGCTCCCCTGCCCAGCACATCGGAGAAAGTCGCGAGGTCATCAATCGGAGAGACTCGGGAAGGAGGCGTAGAGGAGAAGGTCGGAGAGTAATCTCGGTAAGACGACCTAGACGAGGACGACCTTGTGGAAGATCTTGTACGCCGCCTCTTATGGGACCTGTCACGATTCCTGATGTGACTGTGCCTGGACCTAGAGCGATGTCTTGATGGAGACCTCGGTCTTGGCCGGATTGGAGATCTTGGTCTGACAGGTTTTCTTGGCCGCACTGGAGAACGTGATCTGGCTCGAGATCTTGGCCTGGGTGAAATCCTGGGACTCCGAGGAGATCTAGATGGTCTGGCCGGAGTTCTTGCCTTAGACAGGGAATATGTACGGGAGTAATCCGAGCCCGGACTACACTGTCCAGATACAGCCCCTTGAGGATGTTGAGACACCAAGCTGCCCGCAGATCTGGGCGAAGATTCTGGAGAGACCTGCGCGATGTTCAAGCCAGGAGATGATGATTTGCCTCCTGAAGTCTTAGAACCAGGGGACTCCACCACTGCCGTCACTTTAACCCTCGACGGCGAAAGCCTCGACGTCGAAGACGTCTGGGTGACTAGTGGCGTCGAGCGGTGTCCTGATGCTCTCGACGGTGATCGATCACGTCGAGAAAGGCTCGACTGAGAACCTCGACGTTGATCCGGAGACTTCGACGTCGATCTCCCTCGACGTCGATCAGGTGGAGATACTCCATGACGTCGTATCGCCGACGACTCTCGACGTCGTGTCGATGATGACCTTCCTCGACGTCGCGTCGACGGCGACCTTTCCTGGCGTCGCCTCGGCATCAACCTCCTTGACGTCGAAGGATGGGATCTGACAGTCCCTCTGGACGGCGGCCCGCTAGTCAGCGGTGACCTAGATGCCGTCCTAGCTCTCGACGCCGATCCCCTCCGGGGCGGCGGAGAGTGTCTCGACGTCGACGGAAGCCTCGACGGAGACTTAGATGTAGTAGCAGCCGTGGACTTCGAGCCCGAAGTATGGCGCCTCGATGCCGACTTACTTGACTGCGGTGGAGATCTTCGACGTCGTGAAGATGACCTGGGACTTTTCGACGGCGACGTCGACGGAGTTCTTCAACCTTCATTCCTCTTTCTGGGGACAGGAGAAGTGGAATGACGCAGTTTTTGGCTGTGCTTGCTTGTAGGAGAAGATCTAGGGGCTGTGGAAGCACCCACCTGGTGACTTTTGTCCATCTCCTGCATGGCATGAAGTTAAATCTTCTCCCTGTCGCGAAGAGTCCGACTTTTAATTTTTTTACAGTGATGGCAATGATCAGTTATGTGTATAGATGGAAGGCACACAATACACACAGAATGTGGGTCAGTCAGAGCCATCTTTTTGTCACAAGAAGGACATTTCCGGAACAGAGCAGGCATTCTGACAGGAAATTCTTGTGGGTTACCACAGAAAAATAAATCAGAAGCCTTATTTATTTAAAAAATGTCGAAATATAAGAGAAAACTCTCTCAAAAAAACAATTTCAGTTGAAAACTGAAGAGCTCAAGCTCCAGGATCCTCACAGAAGGAGCCGGAAAAAAGAGCTGACCCAACTGTCACCTGTGGTGCACCATGGGAGCAGGAGATTGCCTTCAGGTCTTAAAGGCACGGTACCCCTACTCTAATGCCTTAAAGGCAATATGTCAGTTTTCTTTGTTTGCTTTATACTCTACTGCAGCCTACTGGCAAATGCCTGCAATTACAGGTTTTTCCTATGGCAATAAAGCATTGTTGTATACAAATGTTTTCTGCTCTCTTTCTTCCTTAGGGTTTGGAAGAGTACTACTGTATGTAGGCTAATTTATGTAATTTTGCGGCAAATTTTGCCAGTTGGCAAATGTTTTAGGCTGCAAATATGTTTTCACATATATATATATACATATATATTTATATGTATTTTCTATATGCTCCGGGATCCCGCACATGGGCGGGGATTATTCATAGATTATGACTATTGATGAGTATCCCCTGGATGAGAAAAAGGGGTTGTCTCCATGAAACCTACACAAATACCTGAATTTTCCCCCCACTTAGTTCTTAACTGGAACGTGGCAGGCCTTGCAATTAAAACTGGCTTCCAACCATGGTTGGAATTAGTGAATAACTACACCATCCTATGTTTCCAGGAAACATGGGCATTAAATCCTGTCCATCTTTTTGGGTTTCAGACCTTCCACTCATCAGCCCTAGCAAGTAAACAGGGAAGAAATAGGGGTGGTTTATGTGTGTATGTTAGTATCTCTAGTGGACTCACTGTTTTGAAACATATTCCCACTGAATTTTATCAGGTTGTCGTGATTAGATGGGGTAACTCACTTAATCCGATTTTAATACATTTCTATAATAATGTGTCCTTAGAAAATTTATCACGAATTATAGATGAATTGAGTCACAAAATTATCACCCTAAAAGAATCCGAAGGCGGGGAGTGTGTCCTTGCATGGCTGGGTGATTTTAATTGCAACATTTGTCAGCATGGCCCGAAGGGAATTTGCGGACTTGGGTCCCTTTTGGATGATACTCCGAATCATTTTACCCACTCTAAAACAGGGGACATTTTAAATAATGTTTTCTTTTATTTTATTTTTCATACATCAACTACTTATGTTCACCCCCGTACCATTTCAGCCAACGTTTCATGGAAGGGTGCAACACTGTGATAGATTTCACGCTTTTCGCCAAAACACAAGCCCATTTACTGTCATCATGGAAAACTTTAGATGATATTTATGGTGACCATTATGCAATTGCATTTACTATTAACAAGCCCTCACATAAGCAGGAATCTAGGGATAATTGCCCCACCTATCAACAACCTATTTCCGTTGGGCGAACCAACGGTTACACCCTTAAATGGGATTAGGTCAATCCAGCGGGGCTCCTTGATAAATTATTTATGGCAAGAAAGGAAGAGATTGACACTTGTTTATCTCCATCGGAAGACCCTCTAAAAATCTTGGATTCTTTTTCAAGGACACAAGCATTGTTAAAACACCTACTCTCCCGCCAGTTCAAGTCAGGCCCTTACAAACCCAAAGGGTGGTTTGATAAGAACTGCACATCTGCATTAAAATCCCTAAAGAAGGCCTTACACGCCACGCCTAGATCCCTATGCGAGGTCCGTCAGGCTAGACACCTGTATCGCTGTGCAATCAAGATTAGGGAGAAAACCCTGAAACATGAGGCTTGGCAAGCATTAATATCTTCCTCTGAAAATAGGGATCCAACTGCCTTTTGGAAGGCTGTACACGCCCACTTTGTCCGGGACAAAAATTCTGAGCCGATAGATATAGCTAGAAATGGGGATACTTGGGTGGCCCATTTCCAAAATCTGTATGATAACTCATTTTCCACCCATTTATCTCTTCCCGCTCTTATTACACCTTGCGACACTAGTAGACCCTGCCTGGGAACCCTCCCGTTGGATATTGTTTTTACTTGTGAGGAGGTCACTCTGGCCATAAGGGAGAGTCCTTCAGGCAAGGCACCGGGCCCGGATGCGATACCTATTGAGGTTTTTTTTATTTTTTTAAAACCATTATTGAAAAAGACATGAAAGTACAATAGCAATCATACAGCCACTCCGGGTCGGCTGGCAACGATTCCAAATCAAGGTAAGATGTAAAATACACAGCCCTTCAGCCGACAACCCTAGGTCCCGGCGGCGATTAACAAAGCATGTCAAGCCATACGTAAGCGTACAGGAGAACTGAGGTTTTGATTTTGTCTTTTAAGAACCCACCCCCCCCCCCCCCCCAACCAACAAACATAAAACAACTACTGCAAGGGCTAAACAAAAGGGAACGAACTTTGTGAATCCTTCTGGAGAGGGCCACCATATCTGCAACTATACATAATCAACAAATAGAGTGTCCGGTAGAGGAAGAGAGAGGGAACAAGTAGTAGGCAACAGTACATAAGCAAAATCTGGACAAGAGGAAACGTCATGCTAAGGGGACTGTAACCGCTCCGGTGGAGGCTCAAAAGGAGGGGTACAAATCTCACCACGGTATTTATTCCACTGACTCCATATCCTCCCCCACTTCTTGGGTCTGCCCCTGGCAATGTATACTGTTTTTTCACGGAACATGCACCAATTCATGTTCCTAGACCAGGCCGATAGACTCGGTGGCTTCGTCGACCCCCACAATTGCGCAATGTCACGTTTAGCAACCATGTTACCCAAAGTGGCCCACTGCGTTTGGGCCACATTATAGTCGTTGGGCTCCCATACATTTGACAGACATCTCCGGGCTTCAGGCAGAAGCGAGATACTCGTAACTTCAGACATGACACCATGCACACGAGTCCAGAAGGACGCTACCGCAGGACATTCCCACAAAATATGAAGGAATGTACCCACCATACCACAGCCACGTTTACACAAAGCATCCGAAACAAACCCCATCCGCAGCAATCGAGGACCTGTCATGTATACACGGTGTAAGATTTTTAGTTGCACCAATCTCAGACGAGCCGAGATCGCCACCTCCTTTGGAGAGGATATCGCCGCCTACCAGTCCTCATCGTCTAGCTCCAGTCCATCGCTGGTCCAAGACATGCGAAGCTGTAAAAGAAGGTCCGCTTGGTGGTTTATCAATTTTTTGTATACGAGTGAAATCGTACTGTCCGGGACGTGCCCATCAAGTACTCTGTCCTCCAGGGGCGAGGAGTCTGGAACGGACGTCCCAGGCACCATAACAGAGTAAAGGGCGTGTCGAACTTGCAGGTATCGAAAATGTTCGCGAGGGCCGAGCTTAAATTCTAGTTGTAACTCCTCAAAGGATTTAATCTTGTCCTTCCGTAAAAGATCACCACCGAACTGATTCCGATAAGGTCCCATTTGTCGAACCCCTTAGTCGTCCACAGATTACCCAACTTCTCAGAAGCATAGAGTGGAGTTGCCAGAGTAAGGGTATCCGACCAACCCGTGGCAACGGTAACATTGTGCCAGACCTGAACCACGACCTTGGTAGGCCCGGTCAATTCCACGTCAGACCGTTTCGAATAAAGTGCCCTACTATAGTCTCCGCCCGGAAGCAGCCATTTATCCATCGCAAAGGCCGGGTTAGCAGCCGGACCGTACATCGCATGGTTAACTGGGCTCAGTTGGGAAGCCCAGTAATACCGTCGGATATCCGGTAGCGCAATTCCGCCATCGTACCATGGCAGCGTAAGCTTGGCCAAGGCTATCCGAGGACGACCGGCCCATATCAGTTTCCTTTGTAGGCATTCAATCTCATGAAAATAGCTGGAGGGCACTAAATCTAAAGTATTCTGGAGAGCATACAAGAATCTGGGAAGGGACATCGTTTCGAATAAGGCTGCCCTACCCACCAGGGACAGGGGCAGCCTACTCCACGCCTTCACGTCCGCTCGTAACCGAGCGAGCGGGGGGAGCAAATTGAGACGGTATCTAGCAGTCGAGTCACGTGAAATATGAATGCCCAAATACTTAAATCCGGTGGACGAGATTTGTATAGGACAGTTGTGCGGTACAAGTGGGACATCATCCATGAGCGAGTACACACAGGACTTGGCCCAATTAATGACCAGTCCCGAGTTCCTGCCAAAGGAGCTAAGGACATCAAATAATACTCCCAAGGATTTCCGGGGGGAGGTAAGGTAAAGATGAATGTCATCCGCATAGAGCGAGATGCGATCTTCAAAACCGGGGGTCCACCTAATGCCCCTAAGGGGTGGCTCCCATCGCAACCAGGCCGCCAAGGGCTCGAGAGCCAGAGCAAAGAGCAGCGGAGAAAGGGGACATCCCTGCCGCGTACCTCGACCCAGAGCAAAGGGAGCCGACACTCTTCTGTTTACAACCACCTGGGCCAAGGGCTCTTCATACAACAGACGGACCCAGCCAATGAACACCGGTCCAAAGCCAAACTTAGCCAAAGCCGCCCATAAGTACGGCCATTCCACAGTGTCAAACGCCATGGTGGCATCTAACGAAACCAAAATGGCCGGTTCGCGCAACGTATCCGCCCTCGCGAGCACGCCATGAAGGCGACGCAAATTCAGTGCAGTGTTACGGGCAGGAATAAAGCCAGATTGGTCCGGGTGCACCAGATCACCTATCACTGTTATCAGTCGGTTGGCCAATACTTTTGCCAAAACCTTAGGTTCAACGTTTAAGAGCGAAATAGGTCTATACGAAGCGCAGAATTCACGCGGTTTACCCTCCTTAGGAATCACCACAATAGATGCAAGGCGTTGATCACAAGGAAGCTGGCCTCTCTCTCTAGACTCCAGAAACATCGAGCGAAGATACGACGCCATTTTGTCCAGACACAACTTGTACAGCTCGATGGGCAGGCCGTTCGGACCCCTAGCCTTACCCGAGCTAATGGAGCGAATAGCGAGCGCTACTTTATCAGTGGAAACATCCGCCTCCATTAGCTCTCTATCAGAGTCAGACAGACAAGGCAAGGCGATATCCCGAAGCTAAAGACGGGAGTCTTCCTCTGGCCGGTCCGAGACCGGCGCATACACCGTTCGAAAGTGAGAAGCAAACTCCTCCACTATCTCCCGTGGATCCGTAACACGTACCCCATCCACTCGCTCGATCACAGGCACCACACGATTCAATCTCTCCCGCTTGTCCAACCACGCTAGCAACTTCCCGGCTTTATCACCCACATCATACAGACGGCCCATTTGCTCCCGACTCATAGCTTTCGCTGCATTTGTGACCAAAGCCTTATAATCCGACTGTTTTAACTGCAGAACATGCAATTTCTCCTGTGTGACTCCATCTTCAAGATCTCTCTTCAGCGATACCACCTCGGCCTTCAATCGCTCAACCTCCTCATTGTGTCGCTTCTTGGAGCTAGCAATAAGCGATAGCGCCTGGCCTCGTATCACAGACTTGAAAGCTTCCCAGAGGGAGACAGAGGACGCCACGGATCCCACATTCTCAGCAAAGTAATGGTCCACAGCTTTAATCAACCCCGCTCTAGTCTCTGGAACCCGGAGATGCCAGGGATTGACTGGGGCGACTCGGCCCCCGGCATTCAAATGGAGATCAATATGGACCCACAGCGGGGAGTGGTCCGAAATGCCTCTAGGCAAGTGCCGGGCCTCTCGCACCGTCGTGGCCTGGGCAGCGGGTACAAGAAGATAGTCAAGCCTAGCCAAGCTTCCGTGTGCCCCGGAGTGAAAGGTATATTGGGTCTGTCCAGGGTGAAGCTTACGCCAGCAATCTACCATACCAAACGTATCCAGGAACCCACCAAGACAGGACTGTGATTGTGTGAGAACCCTGGGAGGATGTCGATCTAACAAGCCATCAATCACTGAGTTAAAATCTCCTCCCATCACTAGAAGCCCCTCGGGAAGCCCCAGCAACAATTTACCCAAGTCAACAAATGTGGTGGCCTGCAAACCGGGGGGCACATATACTGAGAGGATGACCACGGTTCTTCCCTCCCACCTCCCAACAATTGCAGCATATCTACCCCTGTCATCCAAAATCGTGTCGTCAATCTCAAAGGGAAGGGAACTACGGAGCATAATACCAGCTCCTCTGGAGCCCGAAGTAAACCCTGAATGGGCCACCAACCGGTAACCCCTCCGATTCATAGCATGAAACGTATTCCCCACCAGGTGTGTTTCCTGCAGGAGTACAATGTCAGGAGAATGACGTTTCACATATTGGAGTACAATACCCCGCTTTATTTTGTCCCCCAAGCCATTGACGTTCCAACTCAAGACACATAGCCCCCTACCCCCCATCCCGGAAGTGAGTAGTCAGGTCCACCAAACCCCACGAAGGAACCACAGAATATGCAGCAATACGTAGCCCCAAATGCAGTATGAACAAAGAAAGGAAAACCCAACCCCCCTCCCCCAAAACCCCAGAACAACCCCCCACCCTGCACCCCTGCGATGAACCAAGAAACCACCCCATTCAGCAGTGTGCCTGTCGCCCTACCCCAAGAACTAAACTACAGATAGAAAGGAAAACACCCCCGGAGGAGCAAAAGTCCCGAACACCCCGCCGCCCCAGGGCCCAGTTTGGTATAAAAGTCATCGACCCAAACAAGGAGAACAACCCATCGTAACACTGTACAATGGAAGCATACACCGGTGCCTCTACTCCTCCTGGTCCCGTCGGCCACCTTCAGCATCACTAGTTTGATCCGCATTGTCCCGTGGCATGGGTAGTGTGTCCAACCAGTCACTGACCACCTCAGGCATATCGAAGAAGAGCACCCGCTCATTGTGTTCAATGCGCAATCGGGCAGGGAAAAGCATGACATATTTCATACCCAGATCTCGTAATCTTCGCTTCACCCCGGAGAACGCCAGTCTCTGTTTTTGCACCAAAGGGGTAAAATCAGGGTAAAAGTTGATGGAGGCATTCTCGAACTTTCTGGGACCGCTGGTCCTCGAAGCCTGCAAAATGGCGTCTCTGTCTCTGTAGTTGAAGATCCGCGCAATGATGGGCCGCGGGGTCGTCCCCTGCTGGCGTCTGCCACCCGGAATCCTATGGGCGGGTTCCACAGCAAATAGCTTACTCAAGCCTTTAGGGGCAAGATGGTTAATGATCAGGTCTTCAACAAGAAGGTCTGTCGATTGATCTGCTGATGCCTCCGGAACTCCGACTATGCGTATGTTGTTGCGCCTAGCACGACTTTCAAAATCCTCAAGCCGGCGGGCAAACTGATCGCTAGAGGATCGAAGGGTACGAACCTCAGTCTGGAGCTCGGAGACATCCGTGGTGAGACTGGCCGTCTTGATATCCAACGACTTCACCCTCTCGCTGGTTTTAGCCAGATCTGCCCTGATCAGGCCTATATCCACCGCCACTGTGTCAATCTTGGCTGCCAAGGTTTCATATTGTTGGCCCATCGACGATTGTTTGCTGGCGATGGCGCCCATGACGTCTCGAAGAGTCGGTTCCTCCGATTCCTGGGGGCCACTACCCAGGTTCTCCGAGGTTTTACCAGTCCCACTGGGTGAGCCCTTATTACGTGCAAATCTGTCCATGATGGAGGTTTGGGTCCCGCCACCACGAGTTGTAGTCTCGAGAGACCGCTTGTCGCCCTCAGACTTGGCCGCCATGGTGGGTTGCCCGCCCCTCTGGGGCTTTCGGGACCTGGTGTAAATGGCTTTCCCGAAGGAAAAGTCCACAGGGTATTGAAACACGGGGCGTCGATAGGGATCAGTCAGGAGGTTTCCGTAACCAGCAGGCTCGAGCACCCAACAGCTACCTCCAATCCTCGCGGCCAGGGAGAAACGAAACCGAAAGTAGACCCCGGGCAGCCGTCCCTTGCCACAGGCCTTTGTTGTTCAACTACTTTCGGGGTGTTCCTGATGCCCAAGGCCCGGGACGAGCCACGATGTAGGCCTCTAGGCTCCGGGAAGGAGCAAGTCGGGCATCCGGCATCCAATTCAAATTCTGAAAAGGGACTTCCAGATCCGGAGAGTCGCGGCTAAAAGAACCCGTCGTCTAAAACAGGATTAATGCCAGGATAGTCGGTGGAGGCGGCGAGGGTCTCGGGAGCTCACAGCTCACGCGACCATCTTGGATGTGCGCTAAGCTCCTCCTCTCTATTGATGTTTTTAAAGCTGAAATTGATCTCTGGGCCCCATTACTAACCATCGTGATGAATTGTGCTAACATCCATGGTCTTATCGCAACGTGGTCAGAAGCGATAGTTGTTCCAATATTTAAAAAGGGGGACAGGCATGATCCATCTTGCTATCGTCCGATTTCCCTCCTTGACGCCTTAATGAAGGTGGCTGGCCGCATTATTTTAAAGCGTGTGCAACAATGGACTGAGGATGCCAACATTTTATCGCCCTGGTATGGGAACGGTTGAGCAGAGCCTAAATTTGTACTTTTTAAATCTCTAAGTATACCCAAGCCAAGAAACAGAACCTTTTTATTACTTTTATTGATTTGAGCTCAGCCTTCTATTGTGTTGACCATAATCAGTTATGGTCCACACTTGAGGACCTGGGTATGGAACCTTCAATCCTTAATTTCATCAAGGAATTATACAGGGATGCTGGGGCGAGGGTGCGCTTTGGACAACGAGGGGAGTGCACGTCAAGATTCTCCATCAAGAGGGGGGCGAGACAGGGGTGTCATTTTAGCGCCCCTACTCTTCTCCCTCTATATTAACTCTATTGGCGACCACCTTAAAAGTTTTCCATATGATTACCCCTCAGTCCAGGGCCATCCTGTCCCCATCCTTTTGTATGTGGACGACGCTGCCATCACGTCACAAACCAGGTTGGGCCTACAGAGGGCTGTCTCAAAGTTCACACTTTTTATGAGGGAAAAGGGACTTAAGGTTAATATATCAAAAACCTTTTCCATGTCCTGTCGACATGGAACAAAGAATGTACCTTGTCCCATTTTCATCGAGGGTAGAAGGATAGAGACTACAGATCAATTTCCCCATCTTGGGATTTCTTTTTACAGGAAGTGCTCCTGGCACACAGCAATCAAAGCTAGAAAATTAGCATTTTCTAGGGCTAGTGGGGGTAGTCCGTCAAAGAGCTGATTGTAGTATACAAGGCTAAATGAGTATCCACGGCCACTTATGGCTCTGGTATCTGGGGGATTGATACTTCAATTTCAATTAAACAATCCAAAAACTGTTTTCTCAGATACCTCCTGGGGGTCCCTAAATCCACAGCTAGTTATTTTGTACACACAGAACTGGGTCTCCCCTATATCTCCGATATTATAATGACTGAGCCTATTTTGCTATGGCACAAGCTGTGGCTAACTCCAGAGACAGCCTTTAATCGCAATATAATATCTGACTGCCTAAACCTTGATGGTATAAGGAAATTAAATGGCTGTCTTTTGTGGAAGCAATGTTGACCGAGATTGGGCACCCCGAGTTTTTTAAGAACCCATCTAGTATGGAAACGATGCAGAGGAAAGCCCTGCGTAAATTGGTAATGGACAATCTAGCGAATAAAAGATGGTCCACGGAAAAACTTAAAAAATCTGTGTTAGCTTATCAGGAAATTACTATAGAACAGGGACTGCAATTGTACCTTGCAAGTGACCTTAATTGTTACACTAGAATGCTTCTCGCAAGGTTTAGATTGGGATCTTTTTACTGTTTAATTACTTTCCCAGCCTGTAATGACTGGTCGAGAGATTTATCGCCCTGCCCCTGTGATGATCTCGCCCCCCAAATTAATATGCACTGTATTTTATTTTGTACATTTTATGAGGTTCCAAGAAAGATCCTACTTAAACCAATTTTTAAGGAGTGGGGCCTCCGGTCTTGTAGAAAAGCTTTCCTTAGACTACAATGGCTAGAAAATATGGAAGTGGTCCACACCCTAGCTAAATTTCTGAAACTTTTGGTAAAGTTTAGGAACTCGATGTAACATATTATATGTATTTATGTATCTAAGAGCTTTTTAAACCCATTGAATTTTAACAACTGTTTTATTCTTATTTCTTGCTTTTTAAATGCACTTGCCACTTTGTGATAATACCCCTGTTTCTAAAATATATGGTGTATCCATAATGGAAACGCACTGGCACTTTGTGACTCATATTTGTTTTTAACAATGTATGCTTTTATGATATTACTTTGTATATCGAAATAAAACTTTTTGAATTTGAAAAATTTACAGAGATCTGGGCCTAAATCCATCGTTTTATTGCACTCCACACCACCCCAGTTCAGACATGGCCATATGCAAATCAGCCTTTACTGGGGTGAATGTATGACATTGTTCTGCATTCTGTCCATCAACTGTGGTTTTTGCATTTGTCACCCTGAGTGGGATGGGTATGCTCAGACGTGACTCCCATGCTCTCCACACCACTGGATTCAAGCAAGCCGGGCTGAAGACGGCTGGAATGCCAGAAACCGGTCCTCGGAAGCTTGTTTCCGGTCCAGGGAAGGCATGGCTTGGCAGTTCGGGCTGGACTGTTCCCATGAGGCACAGGGTCAGACTGATTGGCATATGACCATGTCTGAACTGGGGTGGTGTGGAGTGGAGTGCAAAAAAACGATGGATTTAGGCCCAGATCTCTGTACTAGGGTGAATGTAGGACATTGTTCTGCATTCTGTCCATCAACTGTGGTTTTTGCAGGGCAAACTGTGGCGTACGTGGGAGCCCCCATCCCAATACCTCAGATAAACAGGCCAGGACCCCCCTCGAGAACCGATCTAGGGATCCACAACTCCAGACTGTATGTATGAACGACCCTTACTCCCTGTTGCAGCGGGGACAATCCGGTGAGGCAATCAGTCCCGCCTGCCAGAGCCGAACCCTGGTAAAGAAGACTCTATGTAAGTACTTAAATTGGATGAGGCAGAGACACATTACTATCGCGGCACCCCTAGGGGCGGCCAGAGCTTCTCTCCAGTCCTCCTCCTCTAGCTCGCCTACATCCTCCTCCCATAGCTTCCGGAGCCTCTGCATCATGGGGGAACAGTGTGTAACTAGTGCCAGACTGGGGGATAGTGCATGACGAAATTGGAGGTATCTAAAAAACTGGGACCGAAGCATACCGAATTCGTCCCGAAGATCCAGGAAGGACTTAAGTGTCATACCCCACAGTACATCTCCCAGGGTCGAGATGCCTATGTTGTCCCATCCCCTAAAGCCCTGCAACGTTGCCAGGCCGGGAAATCGCCCATTGTTCCACAGAGGGGTCTCTTCAGTCAGTGTATTCCACCACCCCTTCCGGCGCAAAGCCTGCAGCCAGATGTGAAACACCACCCGAGTGGCCGCCGGCAACGCACTTCGCAACGACGCCATGTAAAGAATGATGTGCAACGTATGGGATCCCATCAAATAGCGTTCCGTGGCGTACGCCAGGTCCCCCCTGTCACCATACCACCACTCGTTCAAGACCAGAAGGGGGGAGGCCTGATAGTAGGAGAGGATATCTGAGGTTGCCAGACCCCCAGAGTAGGTGGAGAGGAAACACATGCGTATTCCCACGCGCACCACTCCCCCCCCCCCCCCCCCCCCCCCATACAAAAACTGCCCTAGGGTGGAGTTGCCTGAACCAGTCAGGCGATATCGGATACAGGTGATTTTGCAATTGATACAGCAGGCGGGGGAGTGCCACTATTTTAAAGATCGCCGATCTTCCATAGATAGTGGCATACGTGACCAGATTTTGAGATCCGCCCGCACACGTTCCCACACCGGTGCCAGGTTCCCCTCCCAGGATACGGCTGGGACCTTCGACATGAAAACCCCTAGATACTTAGGGCCCCCTACCGCTACCTGGAGTGAAGACGCCCAACTACCCACTCGTGTCTGCTCCCCAGCACCCATAATGTGTACTTGCGAGGGTTCATGTAGAGCCCCGAAGACTCGCCAAAGATCTGCATCATCTGCAGGAGACGCGGCCCCGATCTATTGAGATCCGTAAGAAAAAAGCGGACATTATCTGCGTACAATGGGATCCTGTCAGACGGGCCCTGCGCCCACTCGAACCTGCTCAACTGCGCATCCATGCGTACCCACGTTGCCAGAGGCTCCATAGCCAAGGCAAATAGGTAGGGCGAGAGGGGGCATCCCTGCCGAGTGCCATGTCGCATAGGAAATCTGGATGAGATTGCTCCCACCACTCAAACCGAAGCTGTCAAATTGGTGTAGAGAAGATGCAGACAGGACAGGAAACGAGGCCCAAGATTGAGCTGCGGCAGTAACGAGAACAGATAGACCCAGCTCAGCGAGTCGAATGCCCTGTCCATGTCAGCGAGGAGGAGCGCGGCTTTTCTCCCAGTGATCCGGACCGCCTCCACCGCCACATGCGCCAGTCAAATATTGTGCCTGGTCGTCCTATGAGGCATGAAGCCAGCCTGTTCCGGGTGAATAAGCTCTGAGATATAAGGAAGAAGTTGGCTGGCCAAGACTTTGGTTTCAACATTCAAAAGTGAAATCGAGGGGGCGTGGCTTGGACGCAGGAGAAGATGGCTGCCTAACCCTTTTCTCCTCCTGTGGCGCCAATCTTACTGTGAATTCACAGCGATTTCCTGCATAATAGTAAGACTCTGACGACGTGAGAACAAAGAAGAAAGTGCCTTGCTGTTGGCGGCAGTAAAAGAAAGCTGTAGAACGCACGCTTGATGCTGTTCTCATGAAGGTCATCTGAGCTCCGACTGCGGCGGCGGCCACACGATCCTTGCGCAAGATTCCGCATCAGCCTGCCTGCTGACACCGCCGATTGAGACATTCACCCGCGGGGCCCCTGGGAGCAAGCTGCCGGTGCCTAGCGCTACCACATGAGTCGGACCCGGCCCGACTTTCCTGATTAAGATTGGCGGCCAGTTTAATGTTACAGGTACCGCGCACTGCGATTCCCAAGATGGCGGCTGTCACTCGAAAATCGCCTCGTTTTTAATGCAGTCTGCCTAGTAATGCTGCCTGCTGCCTGCTATAAAAATCGCCCTTACATGCCTGAAGAAAGCACTGCTGTTTAAACTCCAGCACCAATACTCTCTCTGCTCTGTGATATCCCAGGCATGTCTTGTTTGCTGAGTACCTGGCAAATCCCATTGACAAATCTGTGCTATGCTCCACATCGACGCTAGCTTATACCACTCTACCTTCTGGAACCTATGATGGGATCCTGACCTGCTGTTTTAGGTCAACTACGGGGCAGGATATAATTCTTCCACTACTCTCACTACTGCATTGCTACCTTCCTTGCCGGACTCTAAAACGGCCGACAATGTGGACACTCCCTGCAAGCACCAATAGCTACTGTTACCGAAGTTGGTTCTGGCTGGCCATTCACACTCAATTTGGTCCTTAATCAACGGGATCCGGCTCCAATCTATCGGCGCTCTTTTTCCTATAAATATACAGGCAATTCCGAGACAACAATTTATACTGTAGCCAAATTTACGCTTACCAACCGAGTAAAGCCTGCCCATAGGCGGTAGTCACCTCCTCCAACATGGGCGAAAAAAAGCCAAAAATCTCAAAAGGCTGAAAGCCGACCCGCCGAATCCAGACTCACCAACTAAAGGAAAACGTGATATCAACGCCACTTTAGATACAATTCTAGTTAAACTGGCTGAAATCCATGACATTACGAAATCTACCAAAGAAGAGATCTCAGCAGTCAGGCAGGAAATCAAAGACACGAACAAAAGGATTTCTGAAGCTGAATGCAGAATAAGCCAACTAGAAGACTCCGAAGTATTGGTGAACAAATCCCTCAAGGAACTATCACTCTCAACAACCTCCATGTCAAGACGCCTATCTGAGTTAGAAGATAGGAATCGTAGGGAGAATCTCTGCATCTTTGGCATTCCGGAAGGCGCAGAAGATAAAGACGGATCATGTGTAGCTTTTCTGGAGTCCTGGTTCCCACGAGCCACTAATCTTACCTTCAGCAATCCACTGGATTTCGATCGAGCCCACAGAGTTCCAATGCGTATTACGCCTGGCGAAAGAGGCACCACACCGATTGTCTGTAAGCCACTCAGATACCAACATGTGGAGCAAATCCAATCATTTATGCGCAAACACAACCACATATTGTGGAAAACTACCAAAATATACATTTCCCAAGACTACTGCAAGGAAACGGTCAACATAAGGAAAGACTTCCTAGCCCTTCGACCGAGGTTGCGCACGCTCAACTACCAATTCGGATTTGTGGGCCCGGCAAGGTTCCGAGTTCTGATACAGGGAGTCCCACAGATATTTACAGACCCGTCACACCTAAAGAAATTTCTCAACGGTCCAGATGAGTCTTCAATGGAAACAGCAGCTTCGGGTGCCTGAGCGGTGAAATACTAACATGAACTACCATGGACTGTTCAAGTCACCCACAACTTATCTCACTAACAGGCCTGTTGGTGATCACCACTTCTCCAAGGAATCTTGTGTCCCAGGACCCTGGTCCATATCCTCTTGCTGAAAGCAGTGTTGCTTAAGGTGGTATTAGAAATGCATGTTCGGATATCCTGAGAGCCTAGAATAGTTCTACAAAATGGTAAGACATGGTTTGCTACCAATTAATACTTATGACCTATTGTGTAAATACTTTGGGCAAGGTTTCGGCCTCATCAGTGTAAGGACTCCAAACACTTGTGGCGACTACACGTGATGAACATTACATGTGCAGAAGAAACACTTACAGAGATAATGACTATGGCTATGGTTATGAATATGGTAATTTAGCGCTATTTCTGAACTACGCTGCACGCTATACTAAGTTCTACTGGGTCACCAATGAAGTTCCATAACAGCACCTGATGTAAGCTGACGTAATATTTGTCTTCTGCATATTCAAGGACACAACCACAGTATTCATGGAGGCTGTGTATTGAAAGCACGCTTTTTTCATAAGTCTTACATGAAGCAATCTTTGGAGATGATGTGACTAAGCCATTTAACTCAGTGATCTTGTGCACTCTTCGTTGTATTTCAAAATGTTTTAGCGCTGATCATCTGATTATATGCAATATTTCCAGCAAGTGTTAGCAGAATCTCTCTTAATGTTGATGTTAAAGTTATTTGTTCTAAAACCCTGTAATCACAAAGCAGGATACAATCTGCCATTGCCACAGGAGAGAGTTGTTGTTGCTGTTGCTCCTTCTCCTTGGTCGTCATGTCCTTAGAGTATTTTTGGGGTGGTGAGGGAAGGTTTGGGTGAAGGAGGTTGGGTGGGGTTTGTTGCACATATTGTTTCCTCTCCCTTTGGTTTTCTTACTGTGTTTAAATTTGGGTCTAAACAGCTGCCCCTCATACTCCAGTGACAGTGTTCGACTTATGCGTTTACTCTTGTGCTATGGTCCATCAGAAACTTACTTCCACAAGATCTTTCACTCCTACTGTTGCATGCCCCTCATATGGCCCTTTGGCCCCACATGGTACAAACACACAGCACCTAATACCATTCTCGCTCCACGTAATTCACGGCGCGATAAATCACGTTTCTTCCCATATCATGGATCCGAATAAACAGTCCATTAAAATTGTTTCGCTTAATGTTAAGGGCATTAATCACCCCGTCAAGAAAAGAAAAGTATTAGACTATATACACAGGCAAAAAGGTGATATTATATTGTTTCAAGAAACTAAGATTGACTCGTCACAGTTTAACTCAATGAAAAATAAAATATATAGCGATGCAATCGGCTCGGATGCCCTAGGAAACAAGCATTGGAAATGCAATAGGTCTCGCATTAGGAAAGTTTGAGCTATTGATATTGTAAATGACACTTTTTTATTTATGTGTTGCTTTTGAAAGTAGCAAAATTAATAGCTTTGTCAGTTACAATGTCAATAGTTTTAACTTTTGCAAATGTGACACCTATAGCATTTGTAATGCAATGTGTGTTGTATTTACGTGACTTAGATGTATTGATATTACAAATAACAATGGTTTTTAATTTTGTAAATAACTAATACTTAAATAAAAGTTATTGTAATGTATAATGGCAATAGCTTAAACGTTTGTAAATAACTTTTGTGAAGATTATGTTCAGTGTATTTTATTGTGACGAAAATCCAAGAACATTGCATTTGCACCTAAACACACACAGAGCCACACACATATAGATGTGGTGGTGGTGGATCTGGGGGATATGGTGGTGGTGGATGTGGTGGTGGATGTGGTGGTGGATGTGGTGGTGATGGTGGATGTGGGGGTGGATGTGGTGGTGGTGGAGGTGGTGGATGTGGTGGTGATGTGGTGGTGGTGGATGTGGTGATGTGGATGTTGTGAAAGTGGTGGTGGATGTGGTGGTGGTGGTTGTGGATGTGGTGAAAGCGGGATACATGAGCATACATGAGCTGTCGGTACGCGAGGCCTTACGCGAGGCCTAAAAATGAACGTATGTAGAACTTGGGGAAGAGGTGATATGACTTTGTGCATAATTTGGGCCCTAATTATATCAGGAAGAGAATGGCTTTCTATGTGCCCAGGAGGATGTTGCGGTCGGCCACATCGGCTACGATCGCTGTCCCGCCTATTAGATGTGCCCGGATGGGAGGACGGTCCTTCCGCTATCTGGCGGCTCGCCACTGGAATGAGCTCCCTGTCTCCCTCCGGAAAGCCAACAGTCTCCTCTCCTTTAGGAGGGAGTTGAAGACCTGGCTCTTTACTGCTTGACCTCTCGGACCACTGTAAGCTGCTGTCTGGTGTTTTTTCGGATTCAAGTCTCTTTGCCAAAGCGCTGGGACACCCTATGGGGTAGCCGTGCGCTATAGAAGAGATCGCACATAACATAACATAACATAATACAGATGATAGCAGACAAACATGAGGAAATGAAGAAAAAAAGTCGGGGAACATATGAAGGGCAATAATCGGGCGCCGTGTTAGACTTTCCTCACGTATTAAAATCTATGCAGGCAACATTAACCGTTTGTATCCTGCCTCCTAGAGGATGTTTGGAAGAAAGTGGTGGGAAATACTAACCTATTTGAATGATAGAGGGTTGGTTACAAGAGAGTGACGAATACAAGAGAAGGTCAAAGCACAAAGCCCGTCCAAGATATAGTCTCATAGCCCATAAAAAGCACGTCCTTAGCACTGGACAGGAGCAGGGAGAGGTTTTGCTTGTGATCGTGCTGAGTTGGAGGCCGTGCTGCACGTAATCAGAATGGCTCGTTTTCCGCTGTCTTCGCTTTAACAGCCCCGCCAAAAGTCTTGGCCGACAACGGCGTTCCCACTAGGAAGTTACGACGAACATAAGAGGCCCCCAGAGGGGTCTCTCACACGCATCATTTGCAAGCAGCAACATTTGAAATTAATTGGCCATTAAGGGAAACACAATGCCGATTGGGAAAGCAACAACTGCAGAGCAGTCTCACAAAGATGCTTACTGCCGGCTGAAAACACGGACAGAAGCAGCTCTTTGCTCACTCACACTGCCTATCGCCATCTTTAACCACATGAGCGCCCATGACCTATATCGTCACGGAAGCCTCTCCACAGTGCACACCGGTGTGTTAAAAAATACTAGCTAACATCCTGCACACCCCAAAACGTGGAACTCAGCAAATTGTTCATTTAACGCAGGTTTATCTCCCTAGTTATTGAGAAAAAATCAGACAGACACAGACGTGCGTTTTCACAGAAAGACAAAAGTAAAGAAGGTTGTGCTGGGAGAGAGAGAGTGGGGAGGAGAGTAGGAGGAGGAGGGGGGAGGAGAGTAGGAGGAGGAGGGGGGCCAAAAGAGACAAGACGGAGGGAAGGTAGAGAAGGGGAGGGGGGAGGAGAAATGCGACACGGCGGGCAGGGGAGGGGGCGGAGCGGGGAGAGGTGCGACACGGCAGGCAGGGGAGGAGAGAAGGAGGAGGAGGGGGGAGGAGAGTAGGAGGAGGAGGGGGGAGGAGAGTAGGAGGAGGAGGGGGGAGGAGAGTAGGGGAGGCACGGCCTAGCGGCCGTGCAACCAAGAAGTGAGGGGGCGGAGCTGGGGGAGGCTGTGAGAGAGAGAGTGGGCAAGGCAGGCGGCTGGGGGCATGTGCACGGGAATAGTTCACTCAACTGTTTCTCTGAAAACACAGGCGCGGACTGCGTTTTATCCGGGCCAGTTGCAATTGGTCTAAGGTGCCCAGATGGAGTCACGCAGAGTTCGGCCTTGCGATTCTTTCTGATGGAGGTGGTCGAGAGGTTGCTTAACCACCGTTTGATGGATGTTGCCATGATTTGCCTAAGTGAGCAGCGAGGGCGGTTAGAAAAAAGAGCGGGAAACAGGCACAGAAGAAGGGGAGTGGGTGCGCATGGCGGAAAGAGGGGGGCGGGCCCGGCAGAGGGAGGGGGTTGCGGAAGGCGCGAGGAGGAGGGGGCGCGCGCGCTTCGGTCGGGGTTACTCCTGTGAGTGTTTGGAATTTCAATGCGATTACGATTTGCGCTCGAGAACAGTGACGTCATAGACAGTGCGGGGCGACGTCACGCGGTGCGCTGCCAGTCGTCTGTGAGAAAAGAGTGATGCTTGCGGGCGACACCAAAGTGGCACTCATAAAACTGTCTAAGCTTCGGGCCGGAGCCCTGCCGTAACGAATCGCTCGGCTTCATTCTTTTCACTGTGCCGGAGAACGGTGCCACATAATTTGTTATTTTATACACAAGTGGATGCTCTTTTTCGGCTATCACGTGGGTGGTAATGGTAGCATCCGCGCATGCGCAGCTATGCTTCACCGTGTGCATGTTCACTCCAGGCCTTTCGTTCTCAAAAGCTGCACCTCTGGGTTCTCGAAAGAGGAAGAGCTCGAGTGGCTAGGGAGTGTGTCACGAGCTTAACGAAATTAGTTTGCTGCAACTTTTTTGTGCGCGGTTTGGAATGTTTCCAGGGCAGGTTACTACACTGAAGTATATTTTAGGGTGGTCAAGCGTCCCGGATCTGCCCGGTTTTTCATCAACTGTCGCCGCAGATTTCATGAAATTTAGCTCCTGTCCCGGTTTTTAGAGAGGGTCGACTGAAAACGGTGAGAGGTGCTTTTTGTGTTTTACAAAGCTGAGATAGCAGATGTTTCAAGCAAACAAGTGAATTAACAGGCAAGCTTCTGTGTTCTGCGACACGGCGGGCAGGGGAGGGGGCGGAGCGGGGAGAGGTGCGACACGGCAGGCAGGGGAGGAGAGTAGGAGGAGGAGGGGGGAGGAGAGTAGGGGAGGCACGGCCTAGCTGCTGTGCAACCAAGAAGTGAGGGGGCGGAGCTGGGGGAGGCTGTGAGAGAGAGAGTGGGCAAGGCAGGCGGCTGGGGGCATGTGCACGCGCTTTTAAGCTCAATGCGCATGCGCATTGAGCTTAAATTTCACGGTCACTGCAAGGAATCGCCACGATTCCTTGCAAGTTGGTTAAAGAGTGTTTAAGCCCCCATAGTCTCGCAAGCTCGATGCGCATGCGCATCGACAGGCGAGACCTAAAAAGAACGGGGTCTTAACCCTCATTGCAAACAGAGCCAATATTGACGTCTTGCATAGTACTGCTGATTCCAAGGGTAGGTGGGTGTCTACAAAATTGTTGAAAGATAACAAAGAATTTTATGTAACAAATGTCTATGCCCCTAACAAAGATGAGCCAAGTTTTTGGAAACAGTTATCTGACCACTTACACACGATCCCAGATAATGTGACTCACATCATGGGCGGTGACCTCAATCTACCTCTCGACCCACATCTGGATAGAGACTCTCATTGCCCCTTTCGCCCGAGTAGTTCACACAAGGCACTCCTCAATCCCTGCGACCGTTATAATTTGACCGACTCCTGGAGATTGCTGAATCCAACGGAAAGGGACTATACCTTTTATTCACCTCCACACAAATCGTACTGACGCATAGATTACATCCTCATATCTGGTCACTCAACTGCTAATATCGATGACACTTCCATTGAGCCTCGGGTAGTCTCTGACCATTCTTGCACCACAATGACACTGGCAATACATAATGAAACTAAAACACAAAGCTTAAGGAGATTCAATAACGCGATCTTGAAAAATGATGCGAATAGGAAGGCCATAGAGAGGGCTACCTTGCTCACAATAAAAAGGGAGACTCTACCGACCTCACAAGATGGGAGGCCCTTAAGTCCACTATCAGAGGAGTCCTAATTAAGATTCGTACAGCCATGAACAAAGACGTCAACAGTAACCTAACACGCCTAGAACAAGAGATCTCAACGCTTGAAAAGAGACACGTGATCTCTAAAGACCCTCAGACCCTAAATGACATAATTACCAAAAAATATGAATATAACAAGATTATTAGTGAAAGAGCAGGAATCTGGCTTAAGAACCACAAAAACTTTAAATTATGCCAAACTAACAAAGCTGGTAAGAGCCTTGCATCAAATTTAAGTTGCAACGTACTGCTATTAAGAGCCTAATGGATAAACTAGGGACGTCTCACACTGACCCAACCAAAATAGCGGATGTATTTAAAGATTTCTACAGTGACTTATATAGTAAAAACAAAGAAATTGATAGCACCAAATTAGACACATACCTAGATAATTGTACTCTCCCCTCTCTATCGATGCAAGATCAGGCGGACCTTAATCTTCCCATATCCGCTGCAGAAATAGAACAAGCCATCAAAACTCTCAAAACCGGGAAAGCCCCGGGACCAGATGGGTTCAGCGCCATGTTTTATAAGAGTTTCGTCTCAATCCTAGTAGAACCTCTCAAAGACTTATACACGGGCTTCGCTAACAGCGGCCAAGTCACTGGTACCCCTGCGGAGGCAATTATCGCAGTGATTCCTAAGGAAGGTAAGGATCCGACATCCCCGAAGAACTACAGGCCGATATCGCTGATGAACCTTGATTGCAAAATGTATGCCATGATTCTGGCCAAACGAATCCAGAAAATCCTGCCCAAACTCATCCACCCATCACAGGTAGGGTTTCTCAAGCATAGGTTATCTAGCGACAACAGCCACACCCTAGCACACAAAATAGAGAAGGCCAAACTAATTACCACCCGACCGTTGCAGTAACATTAGACGCAGAAAAATCCTTTGATAAGGTCGACTGGTCTTATCTAGAAGCCACTTTACACAAGTTCAAGTTAGGAACAGAATTTATTCGGATGGTGATGGCACTATATGCTAACCCATCGGCAAGAGTGCGTGCAGGAGGATGCCCATCATCACCCTTTAACCTGGAACAAGGTACCAGACAGGGCTGCCCCCTATCTCCCTCCCTCTTTTTACTCTCCATCGAGCCCTTCCTCTATTACTTACGGAATAATGACCATATTGAGGGTATTTGCTTTGGTGACTATGCAGTCAAAATTTCGGCCTATCCTGACGACGTTCTAGTCATATCTGAAGACGCAGACTTAACGATTCCTGCCCTAATGTCCTCTATTGCAGATTTTGCCGAAGTATCAGGCTATAAGCTTAACAAAGACAAAACGGAGGTCAAACTCCTCAATAATATAGGTGATAGAAACATATTAGGTAACTCTGGCTTATTCTGGCTAACAAAAAGCTTCAAATATTTAGGAACAGAATTTGAGAAAGACCTAATTAGCACCCTCAAAATTAATGAGCATACCCCTCATAAAAAGATATCTTCCCTCTTAGATGGTTGGTCACCGAAATTTTTATCGTGGTGGGGCACAGCGGAAACCCTGAAAATGATGATCACACCTCTGGTCAAGTATCTGATAAGTATGCTCCCAATGCTACTATCGGATGACTTCCTCACCAAAATATATAAGCTCTTTAATACTTTTTTATGGCATGGCAAAAAAACAAGAATCTCCATAAAAAAGCTCCAACTAGCAAAAGACAATGGCGCTAATAATGGGCTACGCAGATTCACGCTCGGGGACCATACTGTTCACTCAAATTCATAAAAAAAGTCTAAGATTATAAAGACACAGCTAACTAAAACTCAGAGGAGTACTAACAAAGCAAGATCGCGACCAGTCTTCAAACCCTTGGTTTAATGAGGAATGTGTCTAAGCCAAACGTAGACTTCTTGAGGCTTTAAAGTCTAAAGATGCAAACCAGATCAGAATTGAAAGATCTAACTATAAAAAAGTACAAATAATCACCCTGAGGGAATGGGAGGATGCTGGTTGGAGTGATCTCATCGTAGCTGCAAGAACTAGAGACCAATCCCAATTCTGGAAATTACTTGCAAATGGGAATCAAGAGAATAAGGTGACCACAGATCATTTCTTGGACCCCAGTGCATGGCATAGACATTTTTCCATGCTCTACGCCACACCAGACGTACTAGCTCTAGACTCACAAGTCCTCACTGAGGTGTCTTTGCCTGAAGCACATATCACACACCTCCAATTCAGCCTAGAGGATACTGAGAAAGCTATAGCCACCTTAAAGCCAGGAAAGGCGCCTGGTCCAGATAAAATCCCCAGTGACCTTCTGAAACACACCCCAGATGTTTGGGCTCCATACATGAATCAATTGTGCAACGCAATAGCCAGGGGAGAGCCTATCCCAGAAACCTGGAAGGGGGCTGAGAATGTTCCTATTCACAAAAAGGGTAGTAGGGACAATACAACGAACTATAGGCCCATCAGTCGCATAGACATTACCCAAAAGGTGTATGCAAAACAAATATTGGCCAAGCTAAATGCTTGGATGGAAGAGAAAGACATCCTCTCACCTTGCCAGGCTGGCTTCAGACAGAGAATAAGCACAATTGATCAATTATTCAGACTTTTTAGTATAGCCTGGAAGTAAACCAAGATAAAACATGGACACCTATAGGTTGCCTTCATAGACTTGAAGGCAGATTTTTATTCCATCCCCAGTGATGTGTTATGGAGATCGTTACAGAATCCGGGTGTCCCAGAGAAGATTCTAGACCAGATTATAAGGCTTCATGAAGGGAATTTTGCAAAGGTTCGCTGGGGCCCAGGTGGGGAGATGACAGAGGAAATCCCGATTAGGAGAGGTGTGTGCCAGGGTTGTGTCCTGGCGCCAACCCTGTTCCTATTATACGTAAATGAAATGGTAGAGCATCTACACTCAGCTTTGCACAATTCCCCTAAGGTCGGAGGTACCCACATTTGTGCCCTCACCTTTGCAGACAATACAATATTGTTGTCGCAAACACCTGGGAGTCTCCAAAACTTACTTGTTAGCCTCAATAATTACTGTAAGACAAAAGGACTTGAGATAAACCCTAATAAAAACCAAATACATGGATATCAATCCACAAAAAAACTTTCAGAAAAGATTAGTATTGGATGAGGTGCTTTTGGAATGTGTCTCCAACTTTGTATATCTAGGTGTTACACATGACTCAAAACTCACATGGAAGTCACAAACAAATAAGTCAAATACAATCCTAATGCAGAACTCTATTCCTATAGTGAAGAAGCAGCATTGTACCTTATAAAAAGCTACTACTCCTGCAATAAAAGTTTATAAATCTAGAGCTCAATCTGCTACACTCTATGGATCTGAGCTATGGGGAGGAGAAAATCTTCAGTCTCTTACCATTGGCGAAATAATATCTTGAGAATGTTTACACGTTTGCCTAAAAATACCCCGATGATCCCTCTTATATACAATATTGGGATAAAAAGACTAGAGCATCTTGCTGTATGGCGGCTATTGGCTTATTGGATTAGAATTTGGACAACTGAGGAATTAGAGACTTACAGGCAGACCCTGAGGGAGTTACTGCATTTGGATGTATTTGTCACTCTTCCCTGGGTGGCCCACATCCGTAAAAGGCTCACCGAATTAGGTTTGAGCCGCTATTGGGTGACCCCAAGCTTGCTGACCCCTGACTCAAAGAGAGAGATTAGGTCTATATATTGGGAATTTATAACGCACAAAGTCACTTTAAATCCAGAGATAGGGAGATTGACTACCCAATTTCTGTCTTTTAAACCGACCCCAAGCTTCGAGACCTTTTTAGAAGAGATTGAACCGCAGTAGGCAAAGTCACTCTATATGAAATTCAGGTAGGAGATATTACAAGTTAACACTTTTTCGGCTAAATGGGCAAAGTCTCAATTGATGGCAAGTGATCCTAAATGCTCACTGTGTACACTAGGTGCCAATGAGGCTGTTGCGCATGTTCTATTCTTTTGCGCAGCACATGCTACCCCCAGATGTAACTGGATTAAGTCCTTGTGCAGAAATTTGAACATCAGGAGCTACTTCGAGTATCTCAGTATCTTAAAATCTGACAGTTCCCAACGTATTGTATTTGGTGTTAGTAAATTTCTGTTGGCTGTCAGTTATATAAGATATATGAATGGGCATACATTTTAAGAATTTTTAAAAAAAATTACTTTGAGAAATTTAGCATGCTTTTTAATAATTTTTATGGTTTTAGATTGAATCATCTAATAATTTAAATAGCATTAGAGCGCAAATTAGTGCTGCACGGGACGAATGAATAGTTATCTTTGTACTGCATGGCAAGAATTTTAATGAAATAATATTATTAGAGCCAAGACTAAAAGGAGAAAATTCAAACTGTATATATGTCCTGCATTTTAGTCCCTTGGAATTGCAATACCGCTTTAAATGTCTGTATTAGATGCATGAATATTGCAGGATTTGTTTTGTAACGCTTTGATGAGTCCTTGAATCGAATAAAGAATTTTGATTGAGAGCACAACGTGCAGAATGCCATAACGGCAAGACTCAAGAATATTCAAACCCACATTAAGAAACTAAGTTGGAGCAGCAGCATACATAGATGCAATGGATGACCTGACCATGCTTCTGAGAAAGGAGATCTATTCCGTGTGAAAAGGAGGTGAGGAGGCCAAGTGCTGAATTCCAAAAGATCGGTATGACGAATCTATCTAATCCATTTTCGGTTAATAAGAATCAACTGTGCAACCAGCTGAACTTTAATGAAGGTTCTACAGAACCATTCTGAGTTAAGTGCAAGGCACAGTACAAACGGAACTTCCGGCTCGGGGCTATGGTAAAGAGGGACACATAGAAACAAGCCAATCTGGAGAAGATCTTGTCCATCACTTTCAGATGACACTTCCAATAATGATCCTACAGTGAGAGGGAATTCAGGGTGCCCACTAGAAGTATCATTGAGAAAATAATGCACCACAGAGCCTGCTGCCACAGATACCACCCAAAAACAAACAAAAGGGATAACCTGGAAGATTCTCCTAGGCCAAAGGTATCTTGCTCCCCGCAATGCCTTCGGGGAAAAGAAAAACGGAAAGTGTGTGAAAAGGTTTTTCTGGTTTATATTTTTTTGATCAATAATGAAGATTATTATGCCTTTTTGCGTGTGATTTTACATATCTAGACTGAAATAACAGTTGCAATTCAAGCAAATTTCCTATGATGTGTAGAAGGGTGTTCATTAATGTGTTTTAGTTATGCCAAACTTCTGTGAAAAAAAGACACCATTTTAGACAAGACGGAAGCTATATCTGTCTATCCCCCCTGCTTTCCTCCTGCACACATCCACTACTCATGTGCTACGCAGTACACAGCCATACTGAGGTCATATACGTTTATTTTCATTGCAGTATAGTTTTGCTCACGCTAAACTTTCTATGGTGCGGATGCAATATTTCAACACTGGAACTATTCAATAAGAGATCATCTTACTGTTAAATGTTTCGTATTTGTTTGAATATCTCCGGATGACATTAGCAAAGAGGGTGATAAATACTTGTACAGAGTTTGGATGGTGCTTATGTGTTAAGGTAATTAAGTCAATTATTCTCGTATTCTGATTAGCTAAAGAAATTATACTTTTGCTGATAACACATTGAGTTTGCAGTATTGCTAATACTCTATGCAAGAATTGTGTATAAGAACCCCTTGATTTTGGGGATTAGCCAGAGATTTTTCTGAGCTTTCCTAAGTGGCTAGGAATCTTACCTGATTTTCTGATGATTTTGCTGTTCGTTGGGACTTAAAAAATTTCCGGATTTTTTATACTCCATATAACTTTACTTCTGAGAACCTTCATGACTTTGACTTTGTACCGCTTATTTTGAATTTTGGACTAAAAGCTTTTAACTTTTCATTGATCTAGAACTCAATTATTGTGGGGGACCCATTACTTCTTGAGCTCTTTAACTCTGCTAATTTGATGTTCAGGGAGGTGCTTTAATGCATGGACACATTGCCTCTTGAAATAGAGGCTTAACGCAGTCTCCGATCCAGTAAACTGTGTGAGAAATTAATGAGGTAAATTTTAGGGGTGCCTAGATTTTTGGGTACAGTTTTGCTCCCACAAGTGTCTCTCACTCTTTTCTATGACGAGTTACTCATCTAGATCTAAAATGTTTCAAGTCAGAACACCCTGACAGAGACGTTCATATCTGCAGGGGTTATATATAGAATTATCATTCAACAACGGTCCTTGACAGGTAAGGATGTGTAGGCTTTGAATAATTATAGGCCACAATAGGCACTATAATAAGTAAGGTGTCAAGGGAGGAGCCAGGCCGGCGACCGTTATGGCCGCTTAGGCGCCCAGCTCCGTGGACCTTTCCGCCCGTGATGCTATCCTGCCCGATATCCTGTGCCTGCTTTACAGTTCCGTGAGGATGAATAGTCGTGACCGCCGATCGTGTGCTTCCGGAGTCTCTCTTGGCTGTGACGCCGGAGATACGTCCCTTCTTCGACTGCGGCCTGCGATGGCGTCGGAGCCAGGGCTTTGAGTGAGACACTACGCTGACCGCCGATACAACAATGGCGGCCATCAGATGCGAAGTCTGATCGGTCGCCCGGAGCTGGAGAATGACTTGCCCTGCTCCATCGGCAGAGACTCAGCCCTACTAGTGGTGCCATTGAGAGGGTACGGACCACCACCGCCTCGACAACAGCTCCCGGAATCGGATTGCTTACTGGTGAGAGAGTCGGACGTGGAGTGTTGCCTCTCCCGACAACTGCAGGAGTCTCCCGAAATGTGAAGGGGAGTGCTTTCGTCCATGGAGAGTTATACTTGGGGGTGTCGATGGTCTTGATTGTTGCACCCGATCCTACAGGCTTGCACCATGAAATCTCCCTCTCCTTTGTTTGAAACCCGCTCCCGATTCTGCACGGGGCTGGACGCAGATCGAGCCCCAGTTCGGGACGGCACTACCCCGCCTCAGGTATCCCAAGGCGAGAGAGTATTCGGAGCAGGGATACACGCTGAGATCTGGGTGCATTGCGAAGGAATAATGGTTGGTGATCTTGTTCTGGCCCTCGGCGCCCTCCGCAGTGCCCTAGAATGTGACGCACGAAACCTGGGTGAAAAGTTAGACGCCATTACTGCAACCCCGAGGAAGAAGACGCCAGTCGGATCTTGGGCGATTGAAATCTTGCCCGATTCCAAATCAGTGGGCTGTGCTTTTGCTACCCCATCGACAAGTGAGACTCTGAGGGGCCCGGCCCTTACAACTCCTATCTGGCCTACTAGAGGTTCACATGACTCGGGAGATTTTGGACTTGTAACGCTGGAGGGGCCGGTTGACCACGCAGCGCCCTCGAACAAATCGATAAGGTTCCGACAGTGGAATGAAAATGCGACTCTTCCCCCCTCGCTAAGGGCCCCACGCTCAGACCTGCCACGATGTTTGGGGAACGTATTGGGGTGGATTGTTCCCCGTGACGACTTTCTTTTACATGGCCGGTTGCTCCCTTCACTCGGGGCGTCCGAGTCTTCCGTAACAACCTTTTTTGATGCCGACTGGCTGCTATGTGTGGGTGAGCTCGATAGGGTGGGCCAAGGTTAGGGATGGTTTCATTATGCAAGGACTGCTAACGGGCTGATGGAGGGAGAAAGACACGGAAATGTTATGTGACAATGTTGCTTTGCGGGCTAACAAAGTATCTTATAACCCTTCGGCAAACTGGTTGTATCCGATTTAGTTTTGTTTATTGCACTGAGGGTTTAGCACGGGGTGGGGCGGGGCAGGGGGCTGGCCTGGAAGTCCTCCTCCACTTTACTCTTTACTATTTCCTTTTTCTTTCTTATAGATTAGTTCTGTTGGGGGTTTTAGTTTTTCAGGGCGACAGGCACACTGCTAGGGGGGGTAGGCCGTAGCCATCTACAGGAGTGCAGGGTGGGGGGTTGGGGGGATGGGTTTTTCTTAATTTTGTCCTTTTATTGTTTCTATGGCCCTTTTCTCCTTTCTTTTTCTTTTTACTTTCTGGGATTCGGTGGTGTATCTCTGTAATTTTTGCTAGTCTATTCAACTAGGGAGGATGTTCCTACGATGTTCATAGGCATAACGGACAGATGCTATAACGGTGCAAAAGTGTAATGTTTTTAGTGATTATCCTGGTTAATGTGCACCTGTGCTAATGTATTAATTACAGTATTCCTGCCTGTGAATATTCTGTACTGTGGCAATCCCTTACTTAGTTATTGATTGATTATACGGTACCAGATCCTGTTGTTCTTTATACTTTAAAAAAGAAACCTTCTTTAATCCTGACAGAAACATGATATGCTTAGGGGTGAATGTTATCTAACTTCAACACGGGGCCTGCGGGTGGCGGACTATAGTTTTTCCTGGTACGATTGATTTGATTTGACCTAACCGAACTAGCGGCCAGCCGTGATGGTTGTAGGCCCATACCTGTATCTGATTAACGTAACAATAAAGGTTTACCCCAACAAAAAAACAAAAAATAAGTAAGGTGGCCAGCCGGACCCTGAATTTAATAAATGGTAAAAATAAAAGGCAAGTTCAAAAAGAACATATATAAAGTGGGACACAGTCCTGTATCCACAACATACAACAAGGCTAGAAACACAACATACAAGGGGTAGGGGGATATCAGGCAATTTTACAATTCGTGAGAAGCTAGTCTGGAGGAGAAGTGTAGGAGAGTAGGGTCTGCTATCCTATGGTCACCCCAATTTTTGCTTTTTGCTTCACTGGTTTTCGACTTATTGTGGCTGTGGGCCTGCTAATCAGACTCTCTAAATTCACAGACATGTACTATAGGTAAATAACCAAATTGGTACTGGACACCTTGTCAGCCCCTATACAGTGTACCATAGGTGCCAAGGGCATAGGTGCATCCAAGGCCTACTAAGGGCTGCAGCATAGCTTTTGCCACCCTTGGCTGGTTCTTAAATTGACACAACTGGCTGATCCCTCAGCTGGGGCGAGTTGGTGTAATCACCTCTTGCTTAGATATAGTATACCTATATCTAAACCTATATCTGGACACATATAAACCGATAAGTCACTCCTATGGCAGGCCTTATCAATCCTGGAGGCAGAGTGCTTGGTTTAAAGTGAGATGGTGCTCGAGCATGAGCTGAGCCTGTCTGCAGCAGTCGGGAACAACTCCCTAAGCTGTTCCGGGATAATGCCATACCATATACTCTTAAGTGCATTATAATCCATCGCGGTTATGTGCTAACTTTGGTTTGGCTTTATCAAAACATGTTGTGTAAGGTGTCATACGATTTGGAATACTGTCCCCTCGACAGTCCTGTCGACGGGGATAGCATTCCACCCTTCTAGAGGGAGAAGACATGTTACTTTACTGAAACGCGGTTAATCCTAACCAGAGCCTCAGCATCACAAAATGGATGCTGCTGCCACCGACACAAGTCTGACCTCCTGCTGCTGACAGAAACTTGGCAGAGGAGGCCTGGACAAAGGGTTTCCTGTCGCAGGGAGGTGCTACACCAGGGAGGTGCTACAAATCCCCAGACAGGAGATAGTGTATTGGGGCAGGGAGGGCTGAAAGAAACTAGACAGTGCCTGGGGCGCACAAGGCTTCCCCTTGCATAATCCGGTCAAACCGGTTCTGGGGCACACCAGCCCCAGTCCCAGCGCGACCCTGGACAAAGGGAAAGGGGTGGGGAAAGGGGTGTATCCACCCCCTTCCTGGGTCCCACCCATAGGAGGGACCTAGCAGGTAATCCAGCCCCCTAGATTGGTATAAGAATGGGAGCAGTGCCATAGCACTCAGATTATCCTGACTGAAACTTATGAAACGAAACTCTGGACCCTTCGACATCCTACTCGACGTAGAAGACTGAAGAATCTCCCTTGTGGTCAAGGAGTGACCACCCTCTGCAAACAGGCACCATCCAGCACCTCGACGTTTGCTTTGTTGCAGTTCCCGCCGGAACTCGAGCGACAGAGATCGACAAGACCAAGCGTGCCAGCCTTCTAACAGCCCGATCCACAGTCCCTGCAGAGATGAGACCCGTGGAGGCGACCTGAAGCGTGGGGTCCGCCATCTTGGAAAGACCACGAGACGCTGACCGTGCAGCCCCCGAGTGACCCTCGAAGCTGTGCATCGGGGTTTGAGAAGCCCCAGCCCTGAGCCTCTCTTCCACCGAAGATCACCCCTTTACACTTACCGAGTGCTGCGTGGGGCCCTTCTGCATCTTTTGGCTCAACGCGTTGGTCCGGTCGCTTGCCTGTTGGCTTGTGGCCCCTGTACCGACGAACTTTGAAATCTAACTTGTGAGTCTGGTTTCTCCAGACTTGCCCTCATTCCCCTGAAAAGGACCACCCGCTCTGACCCTCCTGGTCCGAGTATTAAGCGATCTTCGAATCCTGCGTGGGTTGCGCTTGCCAAGGGTTGTTTGCTCCAATCCGGAAGCCGACACCGCCGACAGCGAGAGCCTTCGTGGGACAGCTCGTGATCCACTCCTGGACATCTTCGGTGTCCCAGTGTCCACGTGGCAGCGGAGAGAAGCTTCACGACATCGACCTGATTGCGCCCGACATTGCCTGGTTCCTTCCTGGTTCCACCCTGGTCACTGCTGAGTGACCCAGACTCTGTCCCCTCTGCTTTCAAATCATCTATATCTTCGATCCACCCTTGGATCACACCGGACACTTCTCTTCACGACGCCTGCAGCACCTTCATCTTCAGGCACCATCAACCTGCGTGAAGAAACCAGACACTACTTCGCACCTGTGCACCCGCTTCCTGTGGGTGAGGTAACTCAGCAACGCCAGTGCTCCTGTACTGGTACACACCTCTAGTATATGTGTCTAAAGTTTCGTCCTTCTAGGTTAAGTGGAAGTCTCCTTTTACAGTAACTTTCTAACTTTTACACACCATTGACTTTACATTGGTGCATGCCTGTGCTTTAAGCGCAGCACCCGAATCCCGCGGGCTTTTCCCGACTTCAGCATTGCTAGTCCCGACTGCTCCCAGCGATTCCCTAGGCCCTAGGCCTAACTACTGTTCGATTGGTGGCTCTTATACCACTATTTTAGTATATGGTTTGAGTGGCCACCCGCCCTCATCCATAATTGTGCAACTTTTATATGTTTAACTGTGCTTTTGTTTAACGCTTGTGCCTCTGCACTCAAAGAGTACAGAGGATTATTCTAGTAATAAATACATATATTTTTATAATATATAACTTGTGTGGTGTCCTTTCATTTGATATTACAGGATTGTGATTGGTAAAACAGCTTGCTTAACACGACCTCTTGAGTTAAGCCTTTAAGGCTGCTTAGTCCATGCTACCCTTAGGATAGCTTGTCTATAAGGTTGACTTACAACCATCACCATAAGGGATTGTTTGGACTGATACAAGGTGCCCCCAGAATTGGAGACATCATATATCAGGCCAACTTGTCACAAGAAGCAATTAGCCAGACTATGGCTCTCATCCTACTGGATCTAAGTGCAGCATTCGACACTGTAGCTCACATCACCTTGCTACAGTGTCTGAATGGGGAACTATTGTTTAAACTACATCAACTGTCGACTGCGTTTCGATCCTGTTTAAATAAAGGATCATCATCAGGACAACCAATGAAAAGCCTGAATGTGCAAGCCTGCAATTAAAAATAGGCAGACAAAGAGACACAAGGGACATTTGTTTAAAATCTCTCCTCCAACTTCATTGCATAGTAACCAGGATTTATATATAGATGCATGGACCCTCATATGGACGTCAAAAGTTGTACACACACATGATTTAGTGTTTATAATATGATGTTATTTATCATGTACAATCTATACACAAATCTGGTGCATCAAAATGAAAATTCTTACTGTAACCCCAGAAGCCATAGCATAAAACAATATATATTACAAAACCCCAAAGCATTTTACATCATACATCTCTGCTATCTGCAATAGTTACTCTAACCCCTACCTAATAATATATCTAGATTACTGTCATTTTCCAAAGTTATGGTGTCGCTGAATGATTACAATTTTCTTTATATACCTTTAGCCAGGCCTCATACATCACCTTATACCTTTAGAAATATCCCTGGCGTGCAGCAGCCCCCTGCCATTTCCCACATAGTAACCAGTCTACATATCTGCCCTCCCAAAACTCTTAGGTAATTTTATACCCTTCTCACAATTATTCACCATGGAGTGGGGAGGGAAGGGGGAGTTCCTCAGCAGTATCTGAATCACTGAGTAAACAATGACCCAGAGACACACCTGAAAGGCATGCAATTGTATTGAAACATGTTTTCTATCACATTTGCTCTATGCCGCTGGCCTTGTAATGTTGCTCACTACATTATTTTTGCAAGTGTATTTAATATTAACGTGTCTGCAAAATAATATGAATATCTCGTACCCTATTATCATAATTCAGAGCATTTGTTTTCTAGGCCCAACCTTTTACATACTGTAGGAAAATGTGGTTCTGTTGAAGTACGCCCCCACGTTTTGCCTGGTATCTGATGCAACTTTGACTGAGTGTGTACTGGATCCCTGCTAACCAGGCCCCAGTACATGTGTTCTTTCTCCTTAACGGTAACATTGTTTCCACAATTGGCACACCTCTGGCTCACATACAAGTCCCTTGTAAAAGGTACCAGTGGTACCAAGGGCATTGTGCCAAGAGAGGGTCTCTAAGGCCTGCAGCATGTATTATGCCACTCTAAGAGACCCCTCACCAAACAAATGCACACTGCCCTTGCAGACTGTGTTTTGGTACAGCTAAAGGTGAAGAGTCGACATGGTACACATCCACGTGTGTCATGCCTACAAAACACTGCCTGTGGCATAGGAAGGTCACCCCTCTAGCAGGCCTCACAGCCCTAAGGCTGGGTGCACTATACCACAGGTGCGGACTTAGCTGCATGAGCAAAATGAACTTACAGTGTCTAAGTCCATTCCTAGATATTATAAGTGCAGTGAAGCCATATTGAGTACATGGGTGGAGAGTTGGTCATTACAAACTCCACAGCTCCATGACGGCTTTACTGAATGCTAAGCCTGGTATCCAACTTCTCAGCATATTCAACCCACACTAATGCACATGTTGGATTTATTACAAAATGCACTTAAAGGGCAGCTTAGAGATTCCTCTTGACAAACGACCAACTCCTTAATGCCTGGCTGACTGGTCTGCACAAACCTGGCACACACAGACATGTTTCTGACCCCACTGAGGTGAGAGCCCTTCTGCTCTCAACAATCGGGAACAAAGCCTACTTGCGATAGAGGTGCTTCTCACCTAATCCCCAAGCAGGAGCAGAAATCAGGGCGGTGAGCCTTAAAGGCTTTCTTCCCTTTGATATGCTGACTTGGGCATCTCCAGCTAGTGGAGATGCCTGCCCCCTGGATCAAGCCTAAAGTTTGCCGGCAAGGTCGGCTGGAAAAGTAGTAGCATGGAGAGGTGTATACCCTCTCTGCCAGGACCACCCCTAAGGTTTCCTGGACTGAGGGGACCACCCCCACCTTAGGAAATCCTCCATCTTGAATGGAAGGATTCTGCCCAATGAGGTTAGGGGATGCACAATCCCCAAAGGTAGGGGACATTCAAAGGGTGTAGTCACCCTAAAGACAAGTAGCTCATTGGCTACCATATACCTGTAATGTCCCACAATTCAGTATTTAGGGGAACACCTGAACCTTGATCCTCTGATTCCTGCAACCTACAAAGAAGGACGAAGAAAACGCTGTGCAGCAAAGCTTGAAGATGACGACTGCCTTGGCCCCAGCCCTACCGGCCTGTCTTCAGCTTGAAGAGCCTGCGAAGAAGACTATGCCTGTCCTGTGTCCCGCGACTTCTAAGACCCCCAGGAGGACTACCACACTTCAACAAAGACCAGATCTCCTGAGGATAGCGGCCCTGTCCAGAAAATTCCAACTTCAAGGACTCTGGATCCAGGCATATCTGTAACCCCTGCCCACTCTGCATCTGACGCACACAGCAGGAGTCTGAGTGGCCCACCTATCCAGTAAAGTCTCCCCAGTGATCCAGATCTCGATTCAATTGGTAGTTGGCCTCTCCTGGACCCCACAAAGTTGCCTGCAGCCTCTACACGAAGGGATCCCCTGCCCACAACCGGCTCCAGTAAAGAAAATCAGACGCCACAAGGCACCCCTGCATCCTCAGCCCCGACCTTGGTGAGCCCAGCAGGCGGTGCCCAGACCTTCACCTGCCTCATAACCTGTCTAGTCGGTGGTCACCTTCAGCCAGCCTCCTGGTCCAAGCCTGCAACCTCTTTGTGCAACCAAGATCATCTGTTGGTTTGCTTTGGTTACCCAACGTTGATTTGCACACAGCACTCTGCGGCCACTGTGCTGCTGGTGGTGTAGCTGTGATGCTCCCTTGAGGCCTCCCTTTGCATGCTTTAACTCTGGTGGCCTGTGCCCTAAAACCGCGGGCACCTACTTGCAAACCACACCTTTTGTGGGTGCTCACATTCTCCAGTAACTAAGATGGGGCCAGTAGCCTCTGCACCCAGCCGCCCCAGTGCCGCTGGTGTTGCAGTACATACCTTAAGTTGAACCTTGCCCGATGCTGGTTCAAGCCCCCGAAGACTGGAAAAGATCATCATGTACTTACCTGTTAATGCATATACCAGATTTCCTCACAATGTACTGTATTTTTCCTACTGAATTCAAAAGTCTACCTTTCACAATTTCTAAGTTCTACTGTTTCCGATTAAGAATACAGAAGTATTCTAGTACTGTAAAGCATTTTTACTGCCTTGCAAAACCATTACAACAGTAACTTGAAAAGGATTACTATTTTGAAATAGTTACTTTCCTGCAAGTTCCTCTTGGTTCTAAAAATAAAATAAAGTGATATTTTTTTTAATACTAAACAATTGGTCTTGGATTCAGAGTGTGTGTAATCATTTCTTGCATGAGTGTGTACAACAAATGCTTAACACAGCGCTCTGATAAATCTACCTGCTCTACCACACTACCACAAATGGAGCTTTTAGCATTATCAACTTAATCATTTGTAAGCTTCTGGGGATCCACTTGATCTGTGAACACTATGCCTTACTTTGGTATAGTAAATACAGAGCCAGATTCCTACACGTACAATTTCTTTTTTAGCAGTTTTAATATTTTATACAACCAAAGGTTAACTGGAACACACACATTTACTGACATTTTACACTGGCAAACCACTGCCACTAGAAACCAACATAATTTCTCGACTATGCGAGAAAGAGGATAACTAAAGATCCAAAGAAGTGGAGACAACTTTTACATACTAGTACAACATTTTGCAATCAAATCATGTCAGTCAAGAATTAAAACAAGCCCACCACCGCCCCATATTTTCTTGTGTTTGAGGGCAAACCCTCACTCTGTACAAAACTTCCTCAGCCACAGCTCATCTGTCCATGACCCATACCATTCCTCCATGGGAGAACTGCCCTACAATGTATTGCATTGTCCCTTTTTGCCAGGATCATACCTGTGAAGCAAAGCCTGCATAATGCCCAACTTTCCCCTTACATACATATTCTTAAGTGAATAGTGCAACCTTGTTTTTCATACAACTCAGCCTGATTTTTATGCAACCAATGTTGTGAGAAGATGGCCTGGCATATGCTGTTCACTATTCTAGTGGGCACCTTGCACCAGTCCAAACGACCCTTACTGATGGTAGGTTTAAAGACAACCTATATAGAAAGCTATCCTAGTGGTAGCTGTGGAGAGCAGCCTTCAGGGTAAGTCTTGAAGGAATGTAAAGCAGCTTGTTTTACCAGTCTATAATCTTGTGAATTACCAATTGAAAGGAGAACCACACCTTTAAGGTATATATAAGGTATATATTTATAAAATATATGTATTTAATCTAAACACAACCCTCTAGTCTCTTTATGAGGCTAGAGGCAAAAGTACATACAGTAAACTTATTTAGCACGCAGTAAATTAGCACAATATATGATTAGCCCTATGGGCGTCACAAACCATATAGTAAGTAAATGGTATAACAACCACAACAGACAGAGACAAGGCCTAGGGCCTAGGGCCTGTAGAACGGCTGGGGCAACCAGGAACCACCCAAGGTAGTGACCCAGGAGACCCATGGGGGACGCGTGCAGTGTCTAAACAAAGCCGCGAATCACCATTGACTTCTTTTGAGAAAGTTTTGATTCGAATTTTAAAGATTAGGGACACTTGGGAGTGGACTTGGAGTAAACCCCTTTAGAACTAGACAGTTCTAGAGTCAAGACCCACGGATGCACAGGAGTACTCGTGTTACCTCGCCCAGGGAAGCCAGGTTCATAGGTGTCTTTTCGTGTCGGATTTCGTCGTTTCCTATGGCGAGCTGCGAAAAAGTGCTGCAGGCATCCAAGCGGAAAGTGTCCGGATGGATCCAAGGGTGGATCGGAGATCTGAAGAACCTGAAAGCAAAGGGGACAGAGACTGGGTCACTAGCCAGTGATCAGGAAGGTGATGAGCAGATGCCCACCGATGTCGGGTGATTTTGGATGAAGAAGGTGAAGCTTGACTCTTCAGTCATGAGGACCAGGAGGCGTCGACGACAACCAGGAGCTGGATTCAAGCTGTCCCACGACGGATGTCGAGTGCTGCGGTGTCAGTATCCGGATCGGACCCAACAAGCCTTGGCAACAGCAACCGACGCAGAATGCAAAGATTGGCTCCTGGGCAGGCCAGCAGGGTGTGAGGGACTCACCCTTTGGAGGGGAGTCTGGGCACGTCTGAAGCAACCAGGGAAGCCCAAGAAACAAAAGAGTTACCTTTGTGGGGACCCACCAGTCGACAGACCAGGGATTGCGAAGGGGAGTGTAGGCCCACAATCTTCGGTGCAGATGGTGCTCAGGGCTTGGACTACAATTAGCCCAATGCACAACTTCGGGAAAGCTCGGGAAGTCGATGCACTAGCAAATATGCAGGTGTCCAGGAAATCCGGTTCCACGTCGCTCGTGAGGACTGCGGGTCTCAGCTTTGCTGTGATCTCGTGTCGGCCTCTGATAAGTCTGGAAGTCCGTGTCCTGTGTCGCAAATCAGTCAGGATCCGGCTGGAGCCTTGGAAATGTAGACCTGCAAGATGATCCTTTGGTGCCTGTTTGAACAAGGGAGTCACTCTTTGACCCCAAGGGAGATTCTTCGTCTTCTAGTCGAAATAAAATGTCGAAGTTCCAGGATGTATGTTGCAGAGTTTCGTCCAGATATAATCTAAAGTCATAATGACTGGGTTCCTATACTTATACTAAGTTTAGGGGTTGGACTTACTCTAGGGTCCCACCTAGGGGAGGACCCGGGTGGAGGTTGTTACACCCCTTCCCCATGTCCAGTTTCGAGCCAGAGCAGGCGCCGAGTGCCCTTGCAACCGGTTTGAATGGGGGTATGCACAGGGACACCAAGTGTGCCCCCAGCACTGTCTGAAGAACAAGTTACTTACCTTCGGTAACGCTTTTTCTGGTAGATACTATATCTGCCTGTGGATTCCTCACCTTGTGAATATCCCCCTTGCGTCAGCAACATTCGGAAATTCTTTTCGTAGCCTCGCGCCGACGTGGATTGGACGTCACAGAGACACGGCTCCGCTCGCGACTCCGCTTACGTCACCGACGCCTATAATAGGCCCACGCCGGCGTGATGACATCAGTTCCGCCCTTTTTTCCGTGCCATCGAGGCACACGGACGGACCAATGACAGTAGAAATATACATAGTATACAATATATACACAATACAATACAGTAATACTGCTAAAGAAGAGTGGACAACGGGGAGGCGGGTGGATCAGTGAGGAATCCACAGGCAGATATAGTATCTACCAGAAAAAGCGTTACCGAAGGTAAGTAACTTGTTCTTCTGATAGATACATCTGCCTTGTGGATTCCTCACCTTGTGAATAGAGTCCCACAGCAGTCCCCACTCCCGGAGGAGGGTGTCCACTCTTCTAAACCAGGAAATCCTGAAGGACAGAGCGAGCAAAGTGACCCTCCCTCCTCACTTCGGTATCCAAGCAGTAATGCTTCGCGAAAGTGTGGAGGGAAGACCAAGTAGCCGCCCTACAAATGTCCTCAACAGGAACACCTCTAGCCAATGCAGAGGTTGACGACTTGGCTCTAGTGGAATGAGTCCTAATACTCTCTGGAGGTTCCTTACCGGCCAAAGAGTAGCAGATCTTTATACACAGAACGATCCATCTTGACAAGGTTCTCTTATGGACCGCTCTTCCTCTCTTGCAGCCAGCAAATCCAACAAAGAGCTGGTCATCCAAGCGACAGTCTTTAGTTCTGTCCAAATAAAAAGACACCGCCCTTTTGGGGTCCAGACGGTGCAACCTCTCCTCCTCCGTGGAAGGGTGCGGGGGAGGATAAAAGGTAGGGAGGGTAATGGATTGACCAAGGTGGAAAGGAGTCACCACCTTAGGAAGAAAAGCAGCCCTGGTCCTTAGAACCATTCGATCAGCATGAATTGTCAGGAACGGGGGCTTAGAACTAAGAGCTTGAAGCTCACTCACCCTCCTTGCCGAGGTCATTGCAACGAGGAAAACTGCCTTAAGGGTTAAAAGCCTCATAGGACATTTATGAAGAGGCTCAAAGGGAGCACCCATCAGAAAGGTCAAGACAAGATTCAAGTCCCACTGAGGCACAATAAAAGGAGTAGGAGGGAACTTATTTATGAGACCCTTCAAAACCCTTAAAACTACAGGAGACTTAAAAAGAGAGGGCTGGTCAGGCAAACAAATAAAAGCCGACAGCGCCGAAAGATAGCCCTTAACCGTGGCAACAGCAAGCCCTTGCTGCGCCAAAGAAAGTGCAAACCGGAGTACATCAGACAAACGGGCTCTTAAAGGGTCAATATCATTCTCACCACACCAAGTGACAAATCTTGACCATCTATATGAAGAGACAGTCTTAGTGGAGTCACGCCTGGCTGACAAGATGACATCCACCACGTCAGGCGTGAGAGAATAGGAAATCAGGTTGCCCCGCTCAATCTCCAGGCATGAAGGTGCAATGACTGGAGGTGGGGGTGTAGAACCTGTCCCTCCATCTGAGAGAGAAGGTCTGCCCTGAGAGGGAGACGGAGCGGCGGGTGAGAGGAGAGGTGGAGTAGATCTGTATACCACACCCTTCTTGGCCAGTCCGGGGCGACCAATATAACTTGGGCCCGGTCTTGACGAATCTTCCTCAGAACCCGAGGAATCAAGGGTATGGGAGGGACCGCGTAAAGGAGTTGACTTCCCCAACTCAACTGAAACACGTCCCCCAAGGCTCCTTGCATCGGATACTGGAGGCTGCAGAATGACGGGCAGTGAGCATTCTCGCGAGTGGCAAACAGGTCCACCCGAGGAATCCCCCACGTCCGAAAGACATGACGAACCACCTCTGGGTGAAGCCTCCACTCGTGGTCGGCAGAGAACTGCCGACTGAGACTGTCTGCACGCACGTTCAGAACTCCGGCCAGATGATTTGCCATCAGACAAATCTGGTGGTCCTGAGCCCAGGACCAGAGACGCAGAGCCTCTCTGCAGAGACACTGCGACCCCACTCCTCCCTGCTTGTTGATGTACCACATCGCGGTCGTGTTGTCCGTCAGGACTTGGATCGACCGACCGCGAAGGGAAGGGAGGAAGGCCTTGAGCGCCAAACGTATCGCCCGCAACTCTAGAAGGTTGATGTGAAGCAACCTTTCTTCTGGAGACCAAAGACCCTTGACCTCCAGATCCCCCAGATGAGCACCCCACCCTAGAGTGGATGCATCCGCTATAACCGTGGCCACCGATGGAGGTAGATGAAAAGGCTTTCCTTGCAACAGGTTGCCTTCCACGCTCCACCAAGACTGATCCGCTGCAATTTCTCTGGAGATCCTCACTGACTCCCCGAGATCTCCGTTGTGCTGATACCACTGCCTGCGGAGACACCACTGGAGTGTCCTCATGTGCCAGCGTGCATGGTTGACCAACAGAATGCAAGAAGCCATCAGACCGAGCAGGCGAAGGACCTTCAGGACTGGAACGACCGCTCCATTGAAAAATAAAGGAATCATTTCCTGAATGTCACGAATCCTTTGAGGAGGAGGGAATGCACGACAAACAGTAGTGTCCAGTACAGCACCTATGAACAGGTTGCGCTAGGAGGGCACCAGGTGAGACTTGGGTACATTTATCGAAAAACTCAACCTGAAAAACAACTGAGTTGTCTCTTGCAGATGATGGGGCACCTTCTCTGACGACTACGCTTTGATCAGCCCAGTGGCGTCACTAGGGCTGGTGTCACCCGGTGCGGGTAACTCATGGTGTCACCCCCTCACAACTTACCAGATGGACCATCTCACCCTCTGCCTGCACCATGTCCCCTCTGCCAGCACCATCTCCTGTCCGCCTGCCCCATCTCACCCCCTACCTGCACCATCTCCCCTCTGCCTGCACCATCTCTCCCTTTGTCCGCACCATCTCCCCTCCGCCTGCACCATCTCTCCCTCTGCCTACACCATCTCCCCTCAACCTGCTCCATCACTCCCTCCGCTTGCACCATCTCTCCATCTGCATCCGCCATCTCTCCCTGCGCCATCTCTCCCTCTGCCTGCGCCATCTCTCCCTCTGCCTGCGCCATCTCTCCCTCTGCCTGCGCCATCTCTCCCTCTGCCTGCACCATCTACCCTCTGCCTGCATCATCTCCCCTCTGCCTGCATCATCTCCCCCTCTGCCTGCACCATCTCCCCACCGCCTGCACCCTCTCTCCCCACTGCATCCACCATCTCTCCCTCTGCCTGCACCATCTCCCCTCTGCCTAAACCCTCTCTCCCTCTGCCTGCACCATCTCTTCCTCTGCCTGCACCATCTCTCCCTCCGCCTGCACCATCTCTCCCTCTGCCTGCACCATCTCCCCCCTGCCTGCACCATCTCCCCTATGCCTGCATCATCTCACCCTCTGCCTTCACCATCTCCCCTCTGCCTGCATCTTCTCCCCCTCTGCCTGCACCATCTCCCCTCTGCCTGCACCATCTGATGTTATGACACTGGTGAATATAGTGGGCTTCGGACTGTGTGTACAAATTTGGGACTCTATTTGAGCCCACAGATTTATCCCACCTAGGCAGTCCACTCGTCTGTCTTAAGTGTTTTTGATTCCCCTGCTACTCTGCCTAGTTATAGTTTCCTCAGGGGTTCCCTTTTGCTTTATTAGTATGCTAGGGGTCTTCCAAGTACACCATCCTTTGTAGCAAGCAGGAAGTGGACTGTCTCAACCGGGGGGGGGGGGGGGGAGGGGGGGGGGGGTGGGGGGCTGGCTAAGAAAACATTGGGGGGGGGGGGGGCGATTCTTCAAGCAAAAAGCAGAGTGGAGCTGCAGGGGTCCTAAGCACCTGCCCATGCTAGAGATCTTCCCGCTCGGAGGAGCAGGGTAGTGGTGAGGATCTCCCTGTAGTGCATCACTCTACTCTTTACCGTGGTAGTGCCTGTCTCTAAAGTAGTCAGTGAGGGCCTCAATAGCTACAGGAAAGGCCTGCTACTCCGTCCCAGACTTGCATCTGGATGGAAGCCCCCTGCACGCTGCAGTGCAACAAGACAACCTTTGGTGGACACAAACTGCACCTTTACAGATAATCTGCCTACGACCCTGTTTCCCATTTCATACTGAACACCATGAGGCTCAGTTCTTCACTATTACTCACTTGCTCTGTACCAGCCATTCTGTGTAAAAGATGTTGGGTCACTTGTTCTAGTCTAATTTGCAATGAAACAATTGTGCCTATTACTGGAAAAGGAATACAAAAAAAAATCTATATATTTAAAGTTTTGACCATCACTTGCTACTACTTGTTAGAAGGAAAAGCACGAATATTGACCAATGACAAGGTTTCCACTTTTCATCAAATCCAGGATGAGCCAAACCACATTCCGAGACCCAGGGCCATACAATCTAGCCACCCTGACAAAGAAGTGACCCCTGGCATGCCCTCGAGGGCCCTAATCGCCAGACACCCGGCCAGGTTCGCCTGACACTTAGAAGTGTCCTCACCCGAGAAGACAGGGCTGAAAAAAACCGAAAGAAGATTAGAAAGGCATGCCCTAGAGTGAACCGAACACCAGGCACCCATGGTGTTATAGTGCGTTGTGCACAGATCTCCGTACTGGGAACTCCGGGATGTTTTTTCCTGATCTGACCCTGATCCGGACCGTGTTTTAAAGCCTCCCTGTTCTGTCACGATACATTCATCCGAATATTGTTGTTATGTTCATTTAACGCCTGCTGCTTTAAAAAAGTCCAGAAACAGAAAGTTATCATTGCTTTTGGTGGCACTGCAAGTACCTAAATGCTGAAAGAAACAAAGCATGTATGCGCTGAATCGGATCATCATTTGTGTGCCACTACACTGCCAGTGCCACATTTTTTACGTACTTTACTTCATGGACATGCATGATATGCAGTAATAAGTATTCATATATTATACAATATTATCAGTATATTATTTCTCTAGTCTCTCAGACTCTCACCGTACCAATTTGAAAACTGGGGGAGACACAAAAGATAGTGCCAGTCCGGACCCGTGATGTCGTCGTAATTTCTTCATTATTCTCACGCCGCACCACCACCACGCACGCACTCTCCCTGGCGGGCGCGTGACCGCCGTGACGCGTCAGAGGGCAAGTCAAGTTTGCACAGCGCGCGGGGGCTGTCCCAGGGCAGTCATTGGAGTAGGCTAAGATTGACGGCCCTGGGACCCAAACTGCTGCTGCTGGGGTCGTACTGACTGTTTTGAATAGCGGTAGCCGGCCGTGCGTGCAATGCTTCACACTGCACTAAATTCAGTTATTCTGCTCACTGCTTCTGCCAGACAGTGACTGCCAGTGCCAGCTTGTCCAGTAGGTACGAGGTGGTCTGGTGTTGCGGTGCGGTGCGTGAGTGGCGCGCTGTCTAAAGCTGCTGCAGCAGGTCACTAAGATTGGTGTCACCCCCAGATGGGGTGACACCCGGTGCAGTCCGCACCCCCCGCACCCCCCTAGTGACGCCACTGGATCAGCCAGTCGTCCAAATAAGGGAACACAGGTATCCCCGACCTTCTGAGATGAGCTGCCACCACCGCCATCACCTTGGTGAAGACTCGAGGCGCAGTAGTAAGACCAAACGGAAGGACCGCAAACTGGTAGGGTTGCGATCCCACCGTAAAACGGAGATACTTCCTGTGCGACTTCAGGATTGGGATGTGGAAATACGCATCCTGCAAGTCGAGCGACACCATCCAGTCTCCTTCCAGCAGCGCTTGAAGAACCTGAACAAGGGTGAGCATCTTGAATTTCTCCTGCTTCAGATAGAGATTCAAGATCCTGAGATCCAGGATTGGACGTAGTCTGCCATCCTTCTTGGGAATCAGGAAATACCAGGAGTAGCATCCCTGACCCCTTTCCTGCTCTGGGACCACCTCTATCGCACCCTTTCATAACAGAGTTAGCACCTCCTCCCGCAGAAGAGACAGATGTTCCTCGGTGCAAAAGCCTTGACAAGGAGGGTAATTGGGAGGGAATTCCCGAAAGGGAAGGGCATACCCATTTTCTACAAGATTGAGAACTTAAAGATCTGATGTAACCGATTCTCAATCCTGTAGAAAATGGGTAAGCCGACCCCCAACCGGACCCACATGCCACATGATCCTGAACAGCTGATCTAGGGCTGCTTTTCTGTGGCAGGGGGGTTGGAAGAGGTGGAGGAGGAAGAGGCCTGATGTCCACGAGGACGCGCTCTTTGCTTTCCTCTGTACTATCTGTACATAGAATTTTGCTGCTGCTGCTGTTGCTGCTGCTGCTGCTGTTGGCCTTGCCGGAAATTCCGAAAGGAGCGACCAAAGCCCCTGAACCTCCTGTTGGTCGAAGAGCCTCTGATCTGGAGACCGAAAGACTTAGCTGTCGCTCTGCAATCCTTAAATCCATCAAGGGCCGCATCCGCTTTCTTCCCAAAGAGACCAGAACCATCAAAAGGAAGATCCAGCAAAGTCGCCTGAACATCAGCCGAAAAGTCTGAGGACTTCAACCAGGCTGACCTCCTAGTGGCAACAGCAGTGAACCATGATACGAGCCACAGAGTCGGCAGTGTCCAGACCACTTTGAATAACCTGGCGAGCCGCCGCCTGAGCATCAGAGATCACTTCCTCAAAATCCTTCCTGCTGGCATCAGTAACTTTAGGAACCAGGACACGCAAAGAATCCATCAGGGCATGCACATATCTCCCCATCAGACAAGTGGCATTAGTTGACTTCAACGCCATGCTTGCCGAAGAAAAGGTCTTTTTTGCAACCTGGTCTTGTTTCTTCGCTTCCTTTTCACAAGGAACCTGAGGAAAGGCACTAAGACTCTTCTTAGAACAGGCAGCCTGAATGACCAGGCTCTCCGGCGAAGGATGTGAAGACAGAAAAGCCGGGTCCTCAGGTGCAGCCCTGTACCTTCTCGCTACACTCTTAGAAACCGCAGGAGCCGACAATGGTTTCTTCCATACCTCTATAATGGGATCCGTCAAGGCATCATTAAATGGAAGCAAAGGCTCAACCACGGAACTCTGAGAATGCAAGACCTCAGTGAGGATATTGGATTTAAACTCCACCGTTGGCAACGTCAATTGAAGAAGTTCAGCAGCCTTCCTTATAACCAGATGGTAAGGTTGGATATCCTTAGAAGGAGCACCAGAGCCTGAGGGCAACTCCCACTCTGGAGAGAAATCAAGACTTCCTGAATCTGCCAACTCCTCAAAACAGCTCTCCTCCAATTCACCTTCCTCCACATCATAATGTGAATCCAGGTACCTTTGCTCTTCCAAAAGGCGCTGAGCTTCCCTTCTGGACCTCTCCTTCACACGCCTCGCAGCCGGATCCACCTGCGGCTCCGTCGGATTCGGGGCCGACGCCGGTATCGAATCTGATGGCACAGAGGAATGCCCTCGAGGACGATCTGGAGCGGGCGACGCCGGAATCGGCGTCGACGACTTCGGCGGAGCCGGGAATTGCCAATGCGGCGTCGGAGCCGGCATGTAAGGCATGAACGGAGCCGGAGGATAGGAGTGAGGAACTCGCAGGCTGTAAGCCAAAGGACCCATGGAACCCGAAGGTGCACCAGAGGGGTACCACGCCCTCGAGAAGACGCCATACATAGCGTTAAGAAACGCTGAAGAGTCCTGGACTGGGGCAGGAAAGGGAGGTTGAAAACCATCAGGCCGGTCCTGAGGAGGGATCGGATTCGGCTCTTCAACAGGCGCAGAATCCACATCCTCCCGAGCCTCTTCCTCTTCACGGGCCGGGGACGGCGCCGGAGACGGATTCTGAGCCGGAGAAGGATTCGGAGCCGGAGTGGGAGATCGCCCATGCGACTCCGAAGGTGAGGCCTCACCTTCAGGCTCAGAGACTTCCAGAGTAACCACCTTCGAACGTACCTTCTTCGGTGACCTCGACCTCGAGCCCGACTCCTTACCAGAATGACGTTGGGACTCATGTCTCCTCTTCTTATGTTTCTTCTTCGACTTCGAAACATGATCCGATGCCGACCCCTCTCGAGAACCAGACCTCTACCTCGCCCTCGACCTCGCCCTTCGAGAACGAGACCTCGACGATTTCTCCTTCCCAGTCTTCATCTTCGCAACCAGGAGTTTGGCCTCTCTCTCCCTCAGGGCCTTCGGGTTCATCTTCCGACATGAAGAACAATCTTCCACATCATGGTCTGAACTCAAACACCAGATGCAGTCATCATGCGGGTCGGTAATAGACATCATTTTACCGCACTCCCTGCAGGGCTTGAAGCCGGTCTTCTTGGATGACATCGTCGAAGAGACAGGATACAAAGAGGCAGTAATTTGCAACAAAATGGCAACAAAGTACCAGTTGGCTACAGAGATTCCCGATAACCGTTATCGTCGACGACGCGGAAAAAAGGGAACTGATGTCATCACGCCGGCGTGGGCCTATTATAGGCGTCAGTGACGTCAGCGGAGTCGCGAGCGGAGCCGTGTCTCTGTGACGTCCAATCCACGTCGGCGCGAGCCTACGAAAAGAATTTCCGAATGTTGCTGAGGCAAGGGGGATATTCACAAGGTGAGGAATCCACACGGCAGATGTATCTATCAGAAAAGCATTCTATGAATGCACCCACCCAGCCCCAATACACTAAAGCCTGTCTGGGAGGTGATTACACCTCACTGTGACATGAAACCTATTGTCCAGGCATTACTTGCCGGTGTTTCATCCAGCAGCAGGAGGTCAGACTCGTGTCTGTGGCTGCAGCATCCATTTTGTGATGCTGTGGCTCTTTTAAACTATTACCGGTCAGGTAAGCATGTACATATTGTCTCCCTCTAGAAGGGTGGAAGATATATCTGTAAGAAACAGTAGTTAGAGTTAGATTCCTTACCTTAGAATATCCTCAGGCGTCAGACTGGATCCGGAAAGTTTTCGTCAGCAGTACCCTTGCGCGTCGGTAGGCGTCGTCTGCGGCTCCGCGTCCGTCGTCAGCATCATCATGATCGCCGGAATGATGTCGGAGTACTTAGATGCCGCCCTCGCGCGCTGATGTCAGTTCTGTACACAGCTTTCCGTGCCAGGAACGCAGAGCCATGCAAGAAACCGACACTGGTGCCATGAAACTAGGGCCCTCAAAGGGAGATATCTTAACCCTAGATATCGGTTCGCAGAATGGGTGGGCCGGTAAGGAATCTAACACTAACTACTGTTTCGTACAGATATATCGTTACCGAAGGTATGTAACTTGTGCATCTGAAAGAAACAAGTTAGTGTTAGACTCCTTACCTTAGAATAGATACCCCAGCAATACCAACCCCGGTGGTGGGTCTGCGAACCAAGATTACACCTTAAAGTCCTGGAAAACAGAACGTCCGAAAAAGCCATCTCTCTTGGCTGTCCAAGCAGTAGTGCCTAGCAAACGTGTGCAGCGAGGCCCACGTAGCTGCCAGACAGATGTCCTGCAAGGGGACTCCCCGACTCAGGGCAGTAGTACCCGCTGTGGGCCAAGTGGAATGGGTGCGCAGCCCCACAGGAGGCTCCTTTTTCGCCAAGGAGTAACAGACCTTGATGCCCATGACGACCCACCGAGAGATGGTCCGCTTGTGCACTTCCCGTCCCTTCTTAGCGCCCACGTAAGAGCTGGTCGTCCACCCGGAACTGACGTGTGCGGTCTAGATAAAAGGAGAGCGCACGTTTTGGGTCCAGACGGTGGAGCCTGTCTTCCTCTTTCGAGGGATGCGGAGGCGGAAAGAAGGTGGGCAAGGTGATGGACTGCCCGATATGAAAGGCCGTAAGCACCTTGGGCAGGAAAGAAGGACTAGTCCTCAGAACAACCTTGTCCGGATGGAAAGAGAGGAAAGGAGGCCTAGAAGCTAGAGCCTGGAGCTCACTCACTCTCCTGGCACAGGTGAAGGCAACCAGGAATGCAGTTTTAAGAGTCAAAAGACGAAGAGGACAGTTATGAAGTGGCTCAAAGGGAGCGCAGATCAGATAAGTCAGTAAAAGGTTCAAGTCCCACTGAGGCATCACGAAGGGAACAGGAGGGAACATGTGTGTGATGCCTTTCAAGAATCTATTTACAACAGGGGACTTGAAAAGAGAAGGCTGATCTGGAAGCCTTAAGAAGGCTGAAATGGCTGAGAGATAGCCTTTGATAGTGCCCAGAGCAGAGCCCTGCTGGGCAAGAGAAAGAAGGAAGAGGAAAACCTCTGAAAGAGGTGGAGAGAGTGGATCCACAGCCTTTGCTGTGCACCATGCCACAAATTTGTTCCACCTGCAGGCGTATACTGACTTTGTGGAGGGACGCCTGGCTACCAGAATCACATAACAGACTTCAGGAGACAAGTCAAATGGCCTCTACTGTCGCCGCTCAATCTCCACGCATGTAGGTGGAGACTGGACAGGTTCGGGTGGAGGACTGTCCTCTGCCTCTGTGACAGAAGGTCCTCCTGAAGAGGCAGACGAATTGGGGTATCGACCGACCTGCTGAGTAGTTCTGGATACCAGTATCTTCATTCCCAGTCCAGAGCGACAAGGATGACTTGGGCCTGGTCGCGTCTGATCTTCTTCAGCACTCTGGGCATAAGTGGTATAGGCGGAAAGGCGTACAACAGACCGCAACTCCACTCGCGACGAAAAGCGTCTCCGAGCGAGTGCCGCCTTTGAAATTCCAACACGCAGAACTGATGACATTGCGTGTTCTCTTCAGTGGTGAACAGATCTAACCAAGGCTCTCCCCACTGCGCCACGTCCGAGTTTAGACGCCATTCATGATCCATCATGCACCGGCGGCTGAGTTTGTCTGCCCTGGCGTTCAGGGAACCTGCCAGGTGTTGAACCACCAGGGTGATGCCCTGGAGTTCCAGCCATGTCCAGAGGTGCAGAGCCTCCTGATAAAGGGTCCACGACCCCACCCCGCCCTGTTTGTTGCAGTACCACATGGCGGTGGTGTTGTCCGTGATTACCTGCACTACACTTCCACGGACAGAGGGAAGGAATGCCTTCAGTGCAAGCCGGATTGCTCGCAGCTCCAGAAGGTTGCTATGGAGCCGGGACTCCGCCGGAGACCAGAGGACACTGATCTCCGCCTCTCCCATGTGGCACCCCCATCCCAGGAGGGACGCATCCGTCACTACTACGTGCTCTGGTTGGGGAAGGGAGAGGGATCTGCCGCTGACCAAATCGCGGTCCGCGAGCCACCACTGCAACTGTCTCGCAGTGCCCTCCGAGATCAGGACGTAGTCGGACAGGTTGTCCTGATGCTGTGCCCAATGAAAATTCAAGTCCCACTGCAGAGAATGCATCCACCACCTGGCGTGATGCAACAGCAGGAGGCCATCAGCCACAGGAGCTGCAGCGTCAACCTGCCCGAAACCCGGGATAAAGGCTGGAAGATTGGAATCAGAGCCTGAATATTCCGCACCCGCTGCTCGGGAGGATAAACCCGAAACTCTGCCGAGTCCAGAACCGCTCAGATGAAGAGGAGCTTCTGAGAAGGGCACAGGTGTGACTTCGGCACGTTGATGGAGAACCCCAGCGAGTGCAGGAGATCGGCCGTAGTCTGGAGGTGGGAGACGACCGTCTGGGGCGAGCCCGCCTTCAACAACCAGTCGTCGAGATAGGGGAAGACTGAAATCCCTGATCTGCGCAGATGAGCTGCGACCACCGCCATCACTTTCGTGAACACCCGAGGGGCTCTGGTAAGGCCGAAGGGGAGCACGGTAAACATAGCGCTTGTGGCCTACCATGAACTGCAGGTAGCGCTGGTGGGCCGGCAGGACGGAGGTGTGGAAATAGGCGTACTGCAAGTCCAAAGCTACCATCCAGTCTCCAGGGTCTAGGGCAGCCAGGACCTGAGTGAAAGTCAGCATCTCGAACTTCTCCTTCCGGAGGAAGCCGTTGACGCTTCGGAGGTCCTCCTTTGCCCTTCTTGGGCATCAGAAAGTAGTGGGAGTAGCAACCAAGTTCTCCTTCTGGCCCAGGAACGCGCTCGATGGCCCAATAGGCCAAGAGGGCCATAACTTCCTCCTGCAGAAGTTGCAAGTGATCCCCCGACATGCAGTGGTACTGCGGTGGCATGGCTGGAGGGGTCACCTCACAGGGGAGACAGTAGCCCCTTCGGATGATTTGCAGCACCCACCTGTCCGAGGTGATGGTACGCCAGTGGAGGAGGTGATGGCGGACCCTGCCCCCCACTGGCGTTGAATGGGCCTGAAAGCTCGGACTAGGAAGGCTTTGAGGCAGATGCTGCGGGAGTAGATGTGGACTGACCTTGCCGCTGTCCCCCTGCACCACCATGGCGGTTACCATGTCCGCGACCCCGTTGAGGTTAATTCTGCGGCCTGTGGCTGAACAAACGAGTGGGGGCTCCCCTTCCTTGGTCACGAATGGGCCAAACAGCAGAAGTTTGCTGGCACTGGCCAGACAGGCCCAAGGACTTGGCCGTAGCCCTGGAGTCCTTGAAACGCTCAAGCGTACTGTCTGCTTTGTCGCCAAAAAGGCGACGGCCATCGAAGGGCATGTCCATGAGCGTGGACTGGACATCTCCCGAGAAATTGGCGGACCTCAGCCAGGCGTGGCGACGGATCGCCACAGTCGTGGAAATCGCCCTGCCCAGCGATCCGTGATTTCAAGTCCACATCTGATGGAATGATGTGCTGCATCCCGCCCCCCAGCAAGTACTTGGGCGAGCCGTGCCAGGGCCTCCTCCGGGCACTGCGGCAGCACGTCCGCAACTGTGTCCCACAAGGAGTGGGTGTAACGGCCTAAAAGGAAAGCGATGTTGACCGACCGCAATCCCAAACTCAATGAGGAGAACAGTTTCTTCCAAACTGATCACACCTTTTGGATTCCCGATCTGGGAAAGCAGTCGGGAATGCGGTCTGGGACGTAGAGGCCTGGATCACAAGGCTCTCAGGGGTGGGGAGAACGGACAGAAAGCAGGGGTCGCCCAGAGCCGGGCGGTGGTGTCGGGCCACGTTCCTATCCACAGGGGGCACTGTGGAGGGCTTGTACCAAGTGCCCATCAGAACGTCCGTGAGGGCCTCATTGAATGGCAGCAGAGGCTCCGAAGAGCTTACTGACGGCTGAAGCACCTCAGTGAGGAGATTAGTCCTCACGGCCGCAGCAGGGAGCTCAAATGTCAAGGCCTTGGCTGCCCTGCGCAACACCACACCATAGGTAGCACTCTCCTCCGTAGCCACGGAGGGAGGAGAGATGAAACCAGTGTCAGGAGAAGTATCCAGACCACTGGCCTCCCCCCAGCTCATCTGCCCAGTCCTGACTTAACTGGCACTGACGTGCCAGAGGGTCCTCAGACCCCTCCCAGTCCTCCCCTTCATCCGTGTCCTGATAAACAGGCAGGAATGACAGAGCCGGGTCATAGGTGAATTGCTCAGCCACCAACACCGGAGACGCCACCGAGCGGCGCCGCTCAGACGCCGAACCCAGACTGAAACCGGGGACGGCGTTGTCTGAAGACTGCGCCGAGAGCGACACCAGGTGCGTCGACGCCGGCGGAGTTGTAAGGTCAACCGGCGTCGACTGGGATCCAGACCTGGATCCGCCGGGACCCTGCGGCGTCGGGACCTAAGTCGACGACGGAGCCGGGACCAAAGCGGCCGCCCCGCTAAGGTCCGAAGTCGGGGCTGCGGGGCCCAAAGGCGCGCCGGCAGGCCTCAACAGAGGGAAGTGAGTCCATATGGCCACGAGGAAGTCACGTATCTCCTCCGGCGTCGCATGCAGTCCAGGGACCGGAGGGCATGGGCCCGGATGCGACGCCTGCGGCTCCTGTGGATCTGCGCGGGTGGTGTCACCCGAACCCTCAGCCACGTCGTGCGACCGGCGAGGTGAGTCAGAAGAGCAATGTCGCCTCTTCGACTTCTTCCTCCTCGACTTACCGGAGGACTTCGAGCCCGACGTTTGGTGATGGCTCGCCGAGCATCGATGGCTGCGGCTCCGCGACCGCTCCCTCGACTTCCTCCTCGACCGGGACGTCGAGTGTCGAGGAACCGACTGCCGGTCTCGAGGAGTTTGCAGGAGCGCTCCCGCCTTGCCTTCGAGGTCAAGGCCCGGCAGTCGGGGCACCACTTGTCGTCGTGGTTGGCCCAGAGGCAGTAGAGACACCGGCGATGGGGGTCGGTCACCGACATCAGGCGTGACAGGTGTCACACGGCTTGAACCAAGGCATCCCTACCGGCACCAGGAGTCGATATCGAAAAGAATAGCCAAAAATAGGCCAAAAAGTTAATCAAAAAATTACTAGCGTACTAGTTCTTCTCGGATCTGAGCTTGCTGGTGCAGAAAGAAGAAGAACTGATGTCAGCATGCGAGGGCCGCGTCTAAGTACTCTGATGACGTCATTCCGGCGATCACAACGCTGACGACGGACGCGGAGCCGCAGACGACGCCTACCAACGAGCAAGGGTACTGCTGACTAAAACTTTCCGGATCCAGTCTGACACCTGGGGATAGTCTGAGGTAAGGAATCTAACACTAACCTGTTTCTTTCAGATACAACATGTTTCCATGCATCCATTCCAAAGTTAGCATTTAGCGCGAGGTTATAATGCACTTAAGAGTATATGGTCAGGCTGCATCACAGAACAGCCTCAGAGAATAGATTCCAAAAGCTGCAGAGGGGGGTCAGCTCATGCTTGGGCATCCTCTCACACAAAAACAAGCACTCTGCTTTCAGGATTGATAAGGCCTGCCATAGGAGTGACTTATAGGTTTATATGTGTCAGTGATTAAAGGTAGATATTGGTAACATATATCTTAGTAAGGGGTGCACGCACCACCTTACCCAGGCTGCAGTAGCAGACCTGTGGTGCCATTTTGGAATGCTTCCCAGGGGTGACATTATACATACATCAGCCCCTGGTAGGCCTCTTGGATACCTTTGCCCTGGCACCTAAGGTACCATATATTAGGGACTCACAAGGGTAACCCAGTAACCAATCTGGAGTTTATCAAAAGTACATGCAATCAATTTAGAGAGGAAACAGCTAGGCTGGGGTCCCGAATAGCAGGGCCCCAGCCAGACTAAAGTCGAAAAACAGTGAAACACCAGCAAAAAGTGGGGGTAACCATAGTAAGCAGATCCTACTCTCCTACACAACCCCCCCCCCCCCCCCCCCCCAACGCAGGGACATTAAACTAACCTTGACCAGTTGAGTCTTCATGTTCTAAGTGAAAATATCTGGAGAGTCCATCTGCATTGGCATGGTTACTCCCAGGTCTATGTTCCACTGTATAGTCCATCCCCTGTAGAGACATGGACCACCTCAAATGTTTGGGGTTTTCACCCTTCATCTGTTTTAGCCATAAGAGGGTCTTATGGTCAGTCTGAGCAGTGAAGTGAGCGCCAAACAAGTGTGGCCTCAACTCCTTCAGAACCCAAACCGCAGCAAAGACCTCCATCTCAATAGCTGACCAACGTTTCTCTCTAGGGGTCAGCCTTTTGCCAATAAAAGCTACTGGCTGGTTCTGACCATCATTCAATTGTGACAACACAGCCCCTACCCCCAACTCGGATGCATCTGTTTGGACAATGAATTCTTTGGAGTAGTTAGGACTTTGCAGAATGGGAGCAGTGCACATGGCCTGCTTCAGGTCATCAAATGCCTTTTATGTTTAACTTTGTTTAATTGATTTTGGCAGTAGGCATATACATTACAAATCTCATATGCTCCCATGTATGTACATTGAAGAGAATCCCGGACTCCAACCCGCCCCCCATATATTGACGCGTATCAGCAAAAGTTTGTTGGAATGGCAATTGTCCATGGGTGATGGCGGGGCCGAGGCTCCCGCTACATGGTCGCATGTCTGCCCCCAAGATATCCAAAATAAACAAAAATAGCCCTCTCCCTGAAACGCCCCCCTCCACCAACTGGTGTGCCACACCCTTTCCTCCTTAGGTCATAATGTGTGAGAGCTTCCAGTGGTTTATTGTGCAGGGGTGTCTTTGAGGATTATGTGTCTGTAAGCAGCAAGAGACGCAGATACTTTGGACAGCTACTGGCTGGTCTTGACCATCATTCAATTGTGACAGCACAGCCCCTACCCCCAACGCAGATGCATCTGTTTGGACAATGAATTCTCTGAAGTAGTTAGGACTTTGCAGAATTGGTGCAGTGCACATGGCCTGCTTCAGGTCATCAAATGCCTTTTGACAGCTTACTGTCCACTGGACTTTCTTAGGCATTCTTTTAGAAGGTAAGTCACTCAGGGGTGTACACTGGATCCATACCCTTGACAAATCTTCTGTAGTACCCAGTCAGGCCCAAGAAAGCTCTGACCCGAGTCTGGGTAGTTGGAGAAACCCATTCCATTATGGTTTGGATTTTGCTCTGCTATGTTTGAACCTGGCCTCCACCTACAAGGTGGCCCAAGTACACAACCTGACTCTGCCCTATCTGGCACTCAGTAGCCTTGATAGTTAGGCCTGCCTTTTGCAAAACATTTCTCTGGTGGACCAGGTTATCCTCCAAGGTGGAGCTAAAGACAGCAATATCATCTAGATATGCTACACTATAGTCTTCCAGGCCTGTTAGGACTTTGTTCACGAACCTTTGAAAAGTGGCAGGTGCATTCTTCAGACCAAAAGGCATTACCACAAATTGATAGTGCCCACTAGGGGCTGAGAATGCTGCCTTTGGCTTTGCATCATCAGCTGATCTGATCTGCCAGTAGCCAGCTGTAAGATCAAATGTGCTCAGAAATATGGCAGAGGCCAACATGTCTATAGGCTCATCTACTCTTGGAATTGGATGGGCATCAGTCCTAGTGACTGCATTGAGATCCCTGTAGTCAACACAAAACCTCATCTCTCTCTTACCACCCTGGGTGTGAGGTTTGGGTACCAAGACTACTGGACTAGCCCAACGGCTATCTGAGGGTTCAATAACTCCCAAATCCAACATTTTCTGGAGTTCAGTCCTGATACAGTCCCTGACATGATCAGGTTGCCTGTAAATCTTATTTTTAACAGGCAGACTGTCACCAGTTTCCACTTCTTGAGTGCACCAGGTGGTCTGACTTGGAGTCAGGGAAAACAATTGTCTGAACTGATTGAGAACTTGTCTGCAATCAGTTTGCTTCTGGTCAGTGATGCTGCCTGCCAAGGCTACACCATCAACTGACCCATCATCAGGGTTCTATGAGAGCAGGTCTGGGAGAGTGTCACTTCTTCCTCCTGTCCTTCATCAGTAGCCATGAGCAAGCCCATGTCTGCCCTGTCAACGTATGGTTTCAGTCTGTTGACATGAAGCACCATATGGGGGCTCCTGGGAGTTCCAAGATCTACCAAATAGGTAACCTATCCCTTCTGTTCAACAATAGTGTGGGGTCCACTCCACTTGTCTTAGAGAGCTGCTGGGACCATAGGCTCCAAAACCTGCACTTTCTGTCCTGGCTGGTAAACAATCAGTACCGCCTTTTCGTCATGCCAGGTTTTCTGTAATTCCTGGCTAGCCTCAAAGTTTTTAATTGCCTTTTTTATGTACTCAGCCATCCTGGAGCGGAGACCAAGTACATAGTCCACTATGTCCTGTTTAGGGGGTTTGAGAGGTAACTCCCATCGCTCCTTCACAAGACATAATCATCCTCAAACAGGATGCCCAAACAGAAGTTCAAAAGGGTTGTAGCCAACCCCCTTCTGAGGAACCTCCCTGTATGCAAACAAAAAGGCAGGGTAGCAGGAAGTCCCATCTCCGCCTGAGCTTTTCTGGGAGACCCTTAATCATATCCTTTTAAGGTTCTGTTGAATCTTTCAACTAAACCACTGCACTGTGGGTGTAAGGGTGTGGTGAATGGGTAGTTCACTTCACAATACTTCCACATTGCAATCAAGTAACTGGACATAAGGTTTGCATCTGTCAGATACTACCTCCTTATGGAAACACACTCTTGAGAACACTCCCAAGAGGGCTCTTGCCACAACAGGTGCTCTAGTGGACCTAGGGGGTATAGCTTTTGGGTACCTAGTGACATGGTCCACCACTAGGATAAACCTATGCTCAGATGCTATCTGAGGATCCATTGGTCCAACAATGTCAATCCCCACTCTCTCAAAGGGAACCCCCACCACAGGATGTCGGTATCAGGGGAGTCCTTGTGGTGCCACCTGCTTTGCCACTGGCTTGACAGGTGACACAGGAGTGACAAAACTCCTTTGTGTCTTCAGTCATGTGGGGCCAGTGAAAGTGAGGGACAATTCTGTCCCAAGTCTTGTTCGAGCCCGGGTGTCCTGCTAAAGGAATATCATGGGCTAGTGTCCATAGGAAGCCGCTGAACTTCAAAGGTATAACCACCCTACTGGCTACACCAGGCTTGGGGTCTCTACTCTCCGAGTAAAGATGTCCATCATCCCAATATATCTAGGGGTGCCACTAGCATTTCTTGCAGCAGCTTGCTGTCTGAGGAGTTCAAAAGAAAGGCATCTCAGCTCCTCCTGACTCAGATTTGCCCTGGAAGGGCCCCCTGTCCCAAGAACTCAACCTGATTGGGCTGAATTTGAGCTGTCCCACGTCGGATGTCGAGTGCTGCGGTGTCAGTATCCGCATTGGACACAACAAGCCGTGGCAACAGCAACCCACGCAGAATGCAAAGATTGGATTCGGGCAGACCAGCTAGGTCTGAGGGACTCACCCTTTGGAGGGGAGTCAGGGCACATCCGGAGCAACCAGGGAAGCCCAAGAAACAAAAGTTACCTTCGCGGGGACCCACCAGTCGACGGACCAGGGATCGCGAAGGGGCCTCGAGCAGAAATGCACAAGTTACTACTTGTGTAACGATATATCTGTAAGAGACATTAGTTAGTGATAGATTCCTTACCTTAGAATATCCCCAGGCGTCAGACTGGATCCGGATATTTTTGCGTAGCAATACCCCTGCGCGCCGGTAGGCGTCGTCTGCGGCTCCGCGTCCGTCGTCGGCGTCGTGAGCGCCGGGATGACGTCGTCGGAGTACTTAGACGGCGCCCATGCGCGCTGACGTCAGTTCTGATAACTCAGCTTTTCCGCGCCAGATACGCAGAGCCATGATAGAACTAACACTGGTGCCATGAAACTAGGGCCCTGAAAGGGGATGACCTTAACCCTAGATATCGGTTCGCAGAACGGGGAGGATGGGTGGGTCGGTAAGGAATCTATCACTAACTAATGTCTCTTACAGATATATCGTTACACAAGTAGTAACTTGTGCATCTGAAAGAGACACGTTAGTGATAGATTCCTTACCTTAGAATAGATACCCCAGCAATACCAACCCCGGTGGTGGGTCTGCGAACCAATATCACACCAGAAAGTCCTGGAGGACGGAACGGCCAAAGAAGCCATCCCTCCGGACTTGACTGTCCAGGCAGTAGTGTCTTGCGAACGTGTGCAGCGAGGCCCACGTAGCTGCCTGGCAAATGTCCTGCAGGGGGACACCGCGGCCCAGGGCAGTTGTCGTTGCCGTGGCCCGGGTGGAGTGAGCCCGCAATCCAGCTGGGGGCTCCTTCCTCGCCATGGAGTAACATGCTTGGATACACAAGATGATCCACCTAGAGATGGTCCTCTTGTGCACAGCCTTTCCCTTCTTCGCGCCCACGTAACCAACGAAGAGTTGGTCATCCACCCGGAATTGGCGTGTGCGATCTAGGTAGTAGGAGAGCGCACGTTTTGGATCCAGACGGTGGAGCCTCTCCTCCTCTTTCGAGGGATGCGGAGGCGGAAAGAAGGTGGGCAAAGTGATGGACTGCCCGATGTGGAAGGCCGTGACAACCTTGGGCAGAAAGGAAGGTCGTGTACGTAACACCACCTTATCAGGATGAACAGACAGGAAAGGTGGAGAAGAAGAAAGAGCCTGGAGCTCACTCACCCTCCTGGCAGAGGTGATGGCAACCAGGAAGGCCGTCTTTAGAGTAAGGAGACGAAGAGGGCAGTTATGAAGCGGCTCAAAGGGAGCACACATCAGATAGGTGAGAACCAGATTCAAGTCCCACTGGGGCATCACGAAGGGAACAGGAGGGAACATGTGCGTGATGCCCTTCAGAAATCTACTCACAATAGGGGACTTGAATAAAGAAGGCTGATCTGGTAGCCTCAAGAAGGCTGATAGAGCAGAAAGGTACCCTTTAAGAGTGCCCAGAGCAGAGCCCTGCTGGGCAAGGGAAAGAAGAAAGAGCAGCACTTCCGAAAGGGGTGCAGAGAGAGGATCCACAGCCTTTGCTGTGCACCATGCCACAAATCTGTTCCACCGGCAGGCGTATACCGACTTTGTGGAGGGACGCCTGGCTGCCAGAATGATATCACAGACTTCGGGAGGCAAGTCAAATGGCCTCAACTGCCGCCGCTCAATCTCCAAGCTTGTAGGTGGAGACTGGACAGGTTCGGGTGCAGGACCGTCCCCTGCTGCTGCGACAGAAGGTCCTCCCGAAGAGGCAGACGAATCGGGGGATCGACTGACATGCTGAGTAGCTCGGGATACCAGTATCTTCGTGCCCAGTCCGGAGCCACAAGGACGACCTGGGCCCGGTCGCGCCTGATCTTCTTCAGCACTCTGGGCAGAAGTGGTATAGGCGGAAAGGCGTACAACAGACCGCAGCTCCACTCGCGACGAAAAGCGTCTCCGAGCGAGTGCCGCCTTGGAAATTCCAACGCGCATAACTGCTGATATTGCGCGTTCTCTTCTGTGGCGAATAGATCTAACCAAGGCTCTCCCCACTGTCGAAAGAGACCTTGCGCCACGTCCGAGTTCAGACGCCATTCGTGATCCATCATGCACCGGCGGCTGAGTTCGTCCGCCCTGGCATTCAGAGAGCCTGCCAGGTGTTGAACCACCAGGGACACGCCCTGATGTTCCAGCCACTGCCAGAGGCGCAGAGCCTCCTGGCAGAGGGTCCACGACCCCACACCGCCCTGTTTGTTGCAGTACCACATGGCGGTGGTGTTGTCGGTGAACACTTGCACTACGCTCCCCCTGACAGAGGGGAGGAATGCCTTCAGTGCAAGACGAATCGCCCTCAGCTCCAGAAGGTTGATGTGGAGCCGGGACTCCGCCGGAGACCAGAGACCTCTGATCTCCGCCTCTCCCATGTGGCCTCCCCAGCCCTGGAGGGACGCGCCCGTCACAACTACGTGCTCCGGCTGGGGTAGGGAGAGGGGTCTGCCACTGACCCAGTCGCGGTCCGTGAGCCACCACTGCAGTTGCTTCGCAGTGCCCTCTGAGATCAGGACATGATCGGACAGGTTGCCCTGATGCTGGGCCCACTGAAACTTCAGGTCCCACTGCAGAGCCCGCATCCGCCACCTGGCGTGACGCACCAGAAGGGTGCAGGAGGCCATCAGCCCCAGAAGCTGCAGCGTCAACCTGACCGAGACCCGGGATAACGGCCTGAAGACAGGAATCAGAGCCTGAATATCCCGAACCCGCTGTTCGGGTGGGTAAACCCGAAACTGCGCCGAGTCGAGAACCGCTCCGATGAAGAGGAGCTTTTGAGAGGGACACAGGTGTGACTTCGGCACATTGATGGAGAACCCCAGCAAGTGCAGGAGGTCGGCCGTAGTCTGGAGGTGGCTGACGACTGTCTGGGGCGAGCCCGCCTTCAACAACCAGTCGTCGAGGTAGGGGAAGACTGATACCCCCTGCCTGCGCAGATGGGCTGCGACCACCGCCATCACCTTCGTGAACACCCGTGGGGCGCTGGCAAGGCCGAAGGGGAGCACGGTAAACTGAAAGTGCTCTTGGCCTACCATGAACCGTAGGTAACGCCGGTGGGCCGGCAGGACGGGGATGTGGAAATAGGCGTCCTGCAAGTCCAACGCTACCATCCAGTCTCCTGGGTCCAGGGCAGCCAGGACCTGAGCCAAAGTGAGCATCTTGAACTTCTCCGTCCGGAGGAAGCCGTTGACGTTCCGCAGATCCAAGATAGGGCGTAGGCCCCCTTTGCCCTTCTTGGGTACCAGAAAGTAGTGGGAGTAACAACCACGTCCTACTTCTGGCCCAGGAACGCGCTCGATGGCCCTCTTGGCCAAGAGGGCCGAAACCTCCTCTTGCAGAAGTTGCAAGTGATCCCCCGACACACGGTGGTATTGAGGTGGCATGGATGGAGGGGATGACTCAAAGGGGAGGGAGAAGCCCCTTCGGACAATTTGCAGCACCCACCTGTCCGAAGTGACTGTATGCCAGTGGGAGAGGTGATGGCGAACCCTGCCTCCCACAGGCGTCACATGGGCCTGAAAACTCGGACTACGAAGGTTTTGAGGCAGGGGCTGCTGAGGGAGGTGTGGACTGGCCTCGCCGCTGGCCCCGACCACCGCCACGGCGGTTCCCACGTCCGCCACCGCGTTGCTGAACATTCTGCGGCGCGTGGCTGACGGTACGTGGTGGGGCGCCCCTTCCGTGGCCACGAAAGGAGCGAAAGGCACCCGATTGCTGGCGTGGGGCCGTACGGCCCAAGGACTTGGCCGTGGCCCTGGAGTCCTTGAAACGTTCCAGCGCATGGTCTGCCTTGTCGCCGAAGAGGCGACGGCCATCAAACGGCATGTCCAGGAGGGTGGCCTGGACATCGGCCGAGAAGTTGGCGGACCTCAACCAGGCGTGGCGTCGAACCGCCACCGTCGTTGCCATCGCCCTGCCCAGTGAGTCCGTTGTATCCAGCCCACACCGGATAGAAAAGCGTGCCGCATCTCGGCCGTCCGCAAGGGTTTGGCTGAGTTTAGCCCTGACCTCCTCAGGGCATTGTGGCAGCACCTCCGCAACCGTGTCCCACAGAGTGTGGGTGTAGCGGCCCAAGAGACAGTTGGTGTTCACAGACCGTAGCCCTAGGCTCACAGACGAGAAGACCTTCTTCCCGAACTGCTCATATCTCTTGGATTCCCTGTCGGGCGGGGCCGACGGGAATGCGGTTTGGGAGTTAGAGGCCTGGATGACCAGGCTCTCGGGGGTGGGATGAGTGGACAAGAAGCATGGGTCGCCCGGTGCCGGGCGGTAGCGTCTGGCCACGTTCTTGTCCACAGGGGGGCCTGTGGCGGGCTTGGACCAAGTGCCCAGAAGAACGTCACACAAGGCCTCATTGAACGGCAGGAGGGGCTCCGCGGAGCCGGACTGCGGTTTGAGGACCTCGGTGAGGAGATTAGTCCTCACGGCCGCGACGGGGAGCTGAAGGCTCAGGGCCTTAGCTGCCTTCGTCAACACTACGCTGTAAGCAGAACCCGCCTCCGAAGCCACAGTCGGGGGCGACGTAAATCCAGTGTCTGGCGAGGTGTCAATACCACTGGCCTCCCCAAGCTCATATGTCCAGTCCTGGTTTGACTGGCAATCACGTGCCAGAGGGTCCTCGGACCCCTCTATTGCTCCTCGTCACCTGGCTCCTGGAGACCAGGATCAACAGCCAGGGCCTCCTCGTGGAGATAGAATTCTCCAAAGGCCGTCGGAATCGGCGCCCAGCGGCGCCCTTCCGACTCCTGAGTAGGACCGTAGGAAACATTGGGGGCGGCAACCACATCGGCTGCCGGGGACGACACCTGAAGGGACGGCGCCGGTGAGGTCGTAAGGTCGACCGGCGAGGTCCCGGATCCGGAGCCGGATCCAGCGAGGTCGCGCGGCGCCGGGACCGAAGTCGCCAGCGGCGCCGGGGCCGAAGCACCCGACGTCGTCGGGGCCGAAGCGCCCGACCCGGAAGGACCTCCAGACGAAGCCGATCGGCCCGAAGGCGCCACGGGAACCGACTGAGGAGGGAGGGCCCTCATGGCCATGAGGTACCTCTCGACCTCCTCCTGCGACGCGCCGTGCCCAGGGACCCGAAGGTGTGGGGCAGGCGGCGACGCTTGCGACTCCCGCGGAGCCGCGTGGGCGGTGTCGCCCGAGTCCCCGGCCGCATCGAGCGAGCGTCGGGGCGGGTCGGAGGACCGATGGTGTCGCTCCGACCTCTCATGCCTCTTACCTGAGGACTTGGAACCAGACGATCGGTGGCCACTCCCGGAACGTCGATGACTCCGACCTCGCGACCTGTCCCTCGACCTCCCGTGGGACCGGGACCGGGACCTGGAGCGGCGCGGGGCCGAGTGCCTCAGCTCGAGACGCTTGCGGGACCGCTCCCGCCTAGCCTTCGACGTCAGGGCCTGGCAGTCGGCGCAGGTTCGATCGTCGTGGTCGAGGCCTAAGCACTTCAGGCACCGGCGATGGGGGTCCGTGACCGACATGAGTCGGCCGCACTTCGAACAAGGCTTGAACCCGGGCATCCCTGGCACCGATAGTCGAGACAGTCGACTAAGAGAAGATCAAAAAGGATCAAAAGTTTTCAGTCAAAAAGTGACTGGGGGTAGAGCTTCTTCCGGATCTGCGCTAGCTGGCGCGGAAAAAAGAAGAACTGACATCAGCGCGCATGGGCGCCGTCTAAGTACTCCGACGACGTCATCCCGGCGCTCACCACGCCGACGACGGACGCGGAGCCGCAGACGACGCCTACCGGCGCGCAGGGGTATTGCTACGCAAAAATTTCCGGATCCAGTCTGACGCCTGGGGATATTCTAAGGTAAGGAATCTATCACTAACGTGTCTCTTTCAGATGCTAGAAGCGGGCTCACGGAACACTTGTGGAGTGTAGGCCCACAATCTTCGATACAGATGGTGCACAGGGCTTGGACTAAAATTAGTTATATGCACAACTTCGGGAAAGCTCGGGAAGTGGGTGCACTAGCAAATGTGCACGGTGCCCAGGAATTCCGGTCCCACGTCTCTCGTGAGGGCTGCAGGTCTCAGCTTTGCTGTGATCTCGTGTCGGCCTCTGAGATGTCTGGAAGTCCATGTCCTGTGTCGCAAATCCTTCGGGATCCGGCAGGAGCCTTGGAAATTCAGACTGGCAAGATGCTTCTTTGGTGCCTGTTTGAACAGGGGAGTCACTCCTTGACCCCAAGGGAGATTCTTCCATCTTCTAGTCGAAATAGAATGTTGAAGTTCCAGGATATATGTTGCAGAGTTTCGTCCAGGTATAATCTAAAGTCCTAAGGACTGGGTTCCTACACTTGTACTAAGTTTAGGGGTTGGACTTACTCTAGGGTCCCACCTAAGGGAGGACCCGGGTGGTGGTGGTTACACCCCTTCCCCTTTGTCCAGTTTCATGCCAGAGCAGGGGCTGAATGCCCCTGCAACCGGTTTCAACTGGGGTATGCGCAGGAACACCAAGTGTGCCCCCAGCACTGTATGAAAAGCATTCTATGAATGCACCCACCCCAATACACTAAAGCCTGTCTGGGAGGTGGTTACACCTCCCTGTGACAGGAAACCTATTGTCCAGGCCTCCCATGCCGGAGTTTCGTCCAGCAGCAGGAGGTCAGACTGGTGTCTGGCTGCAGCATCTTTTTTGTGATGCTGGGGCTCTTTTAAACTATCAGGTAAGTGTGTACATGTCTTCTCCCTCTAGAAGGGTGGAATTCTACCCCCGCCGTCATGACTGGCGGGGGTGTAGGATTCCAAAGTGTTTGACACCAAACACAACAGGTTTCCATGCAGCAATTCCAAAGTTAGCATTTACCGCGAGGTTATAATGCACTTAAGAGTATATGGTCTGGCTGCATCACAGACCAGCTTCAGAGAATAGATTCTGAAAGCTGCAAAGGGGCTCAGCTCATGCTTGGGCACCCTCTCACACAAAACCAAGCAGTCTGCCTCCAGGATTGTTAAGGCCTGCCATAGGAGTGACTTATAGGTTTATGTGTGTCAGTGATTAAAGGTAAATATAGGTAACCTATATCTTAGTAAGGGGTGCAAGCACCACCTTATCCAGGCTGCAGTTGCAGACCTGTGGTGCCATTTTGGAAGGCTTCCCAGGGGTGGCATAATACATGCTTCAGCCCCTGGTAGGCCTCTGGGGTACCTATGCCCTTGGTACCTAAGGTACCATATACTAGGGAGTCACAAGGGTAACCCAGTAACCAATCTGGAGTGTACCTAAAGTACATGCAATCAATTTAGAGAGGAAGCAGCTAGGATGGGGTCCTCAGTAGCAGGGCCCCAGCCAGATTAAAGTCGAAAAACAGTGAAACACCAGCAAAAAGTGGGGGTAACCATAGTAAGCAGATCCTACTCTCTTACAATGCCCATCCTCTCATGGCTCCTGCACGCCACACAGAGGATGTGCTATGGAAATCCAACCTGCAGTGAACTACAGAACTGAAATCTCCCTCTACAATTGTCATCCCCAATGGTGTGTTTCATGAAGTGAACATAAATCTGTTTGAGTGTGTTCTTTTGAAGTCCTAGGAGGAGAAAACCACTAATAAGTGTCCACATCTGTCCCCTCTCTCAACCTCTAACAACCTTAAAGAGGGTAAAGTCTTCCACAACAGGATTCAGTCATGATATACTAACCTGCTGGCTTCTATTATGTGACATCATTATAGACACAGTGTACCCCAGTTCTACCTCCCAATTTGAAGAGTTCAGATCGTTCTTCTCAGCATAGCAACAAGTCACCTACAGGGCTAGTGCTGAGAGCTCACACCTGGTTACCAGTACAGGCCATAGACCACCTCTCATGGACACATGCTCTTTACCCATATACCTCCCCACATCAGTGATGCTACCTACCGAAATGATGGTTGGATCCTATACTGTGACACAGATATAAATAACCCCATGCAGTCCAACTCGCATGATGTCTGTTTCTGATAAATATGTACTGTATTATGCAATTAAATGCTAATAAAAACGATTTTACAAAAAAAAGACTTCCACAACAGGATACCATCCCGACCCAGAGATGTTTGTAACTAACATCTATACCCGCTGCAAAAAAAGATGTAACATACTTCATTTCTAAACAACCAACACAGCTGCAGAAAGCTATAACTTTCCCTTAGCCCCAATACCTCCAACCTAATATTTTTCCCTTCAGCTGCATTTGCACAAACAATGGACACTAGTATAACCTCTTTAACCTCCAGTCAGTGACAAATAGTCTCTTGTTAACATCTGCCCCATGGGCATGGCCATACACAATATTGATTTAAACTAGGGTGGCATCTCGGTTTCAGGTCCATTTAGGGGTCCACAATCTAAGAACAAGATACCACATCACCTGCCCAGCAATGTCTCCTTCACCCTCACTGCATGGGGCATCTCACTCTCCCAGGAGAGGCCAGTTCTCGGAGGCGGGGATTCTGTCTCACCATGTCCTACATCAGCAGGTTATCTTTTACTGCGGTTTTGGACGCCTGCCAGTCCCCGTTGCCCTGGACTGCTCATCTGGATCTACTAGCTGCTGCAGCAGTGCCTTCCTCTCATTAACCTAGTCCCATGCAGCCTCTGGCTTATCAAAAAAAAGTTTGCCATTGAAGTGGACCCTGTATTTTGCAGGATAAATCAAGTACTACAGTTGCAGCTCACACATCTTCTGTTTAACTACAAGTAATGTACTTCTCTGGTGCTGCACTGCTATAGTATAATCTGGGTAGAGCATGACTTTGTAGCCCTGGAGGCTGACTGTCCACAGTTTTCAAGCTCCTACGGGAATAGCATCTCTGCTGTGGTAGTTGAGGATCAACGCAATGACCGGTCTCATAAGGGCACCTGGAAGTGGATTTGCAATCAGAGCATTATAGGAATGCTCTACCACGAGGCAGCTGGAGAGACCTTCAGATGGGATCCATGTTTTGAACCAATTAGTAAGGAAGCGTTCTGCATTTGGACTCTCGATCACCTCAGGAATACCCAGTATTTGAATATTGTTCCTCCGGGACTTACCCATTGCATCCTCCTCTTTTTCAAGAAGGTGCTTGGTGGTCTCTAATAGTTTGGAGACATGCATTTGCATTCCACTGATCTGATCTTTTGCAGAAAAACTTGTTTCAGCCTCTGTTATGCACTCTGTCATCCAGTAGAGAACCTTCTGTGGCAGGGAATCGGCCATTCAGAGCTCCTCTATATTATCCTCTAAGGAGAGCCAGGTAGCATTTAGGGCAGGAAGTATGGCTGGGTTTTCTGACTCTCTAGAATTATGTTCATGGCGTGAGGTGGAAGGCTACTTGCACCCTTTTCTGACAAAAAGAGTGGCAACGATAGGTTAAACAAACGTCCACAGCCCCTTGTTTCCCTGTAGGTGAATACCAGAGTATGAGGCCACCCCCTCAGGTCAACTTACAAATATAGTGACGTGCCTGATTACTATACCTTACAGATGTTTTCATTGTGACCACATCCTTGTGCTCTCTGAAGATGGGAATGCTTATGCTCTAGACGCCGTACCCATCTGGGGTAGAAGGATCAAGAAAAATGTACAGGAGTGCTGACCCACCCAAAGCTTAATGTTGCTGCTCCAATTAGCCGGGTTTCATCATGTTGAGCACCAATTGCCTCTATGATGTGCATGCGTGTGCCACACGTGACAGTAATCGTCCACCTCAGGGACAGGGTCATGAGGGAAGGCAATAAAAGGAGGAAGCAACTATCCCTGGCTAATGGAGCTCCCCTGTCCACAAGCTCTTGTGAGGGGCTCCTTACCTCTGGCTTCTAAACTGTTGTTGGGGATGGTGTGGGCCATTTGGGACCTTCATTGGTCTATGCTAAGACTGTAGGTGTGCTATGCCATAATTTCTGTAGCTGTCAGCCGTTTCGCGACCGGGCTCTCCATTGCCCTCTGGTGCAAATCACTTGCACCCTCTGGTGCAAAGGTCATCCTCTTTAGCTCTTCTAGAATGCCTCCAGGCATATCACGGAACTCTGCTCAGTCCGGCACAAAATGGCAGCCAGACAACAAGCACTACTTCCCTCACCTCTCTCCTGCCTCCTTGGTGTTTGGAGGTCTTGCGTTTCAGCAGTCGTCTATCCTGCTGGCGGCGTTCATACTGCCCTGCTTTCTGCCAAACTCAAGGACTCAGCTGGTGGCTAGTGACAACTGTGCTTAGAGCCAGGAACAGAGCTTCACAGCTTCATGTCCAGCCCATCACCTCACTGGCCATACTTCCGGCTGCTGGTTTTTAAGTGCTGTCTGACCCATAACATTATACATTTCTAAAAGGCCCAATTGGGTCCTAGCCAGACTTTAATAAAGTGAGCACAGGAAATTTAAGTGATTATTTGATCATCTAGTACTGTATTGTGTGGTGGATCTGACTTCATATTCAGGTTAGGTGTCAGCAATTAGAGCTCTGACTGGGTGGAGAGTCAAAGAATGATGTACATTGGTGTTATATGGGTGGAAATGGTCCATTCTGCCCAGGAAAGAGGAGAGAATGCTCAGATTGTTTTGCTCAAAAGAGGATCTCACATGTAATCTGTAAGGTGACCAGACAATATGGTATAAGACAACAGGAGGGACAGTGGTTGCCTGAGCAGCAACGTCTGTCAGCAGGACAAGGAAAAATGTGCCAGCACATATAACTACTGCTTGACACACAATGGCTTCTATTTACCAATATAGACTGATGACTTCAAATGGGAGTAGTATGGCTAGCTCAGACAAACAGCATAAAGTGAACTTTCTGCAGTTTGTCTGAGCTAACCACACTCCTAAAACACAGTGGTTCATGCTTTATCTTTCTGCAGAAAGCTCATTAGGCAAAGGGGAGTGTGGTCGGCTCTAAAGAAAAGAGCGCAGGTCTAGGGGCCTTATTCTCTGCTTTCATGGGGGGGGGGGGGGGGGGGGGGGGGGGGGGGGGGTGTAGATATGGATAATTCAGGGAGTTCCAGTCATAGGCATCATGGTGATGGTAGTTGAGTATGGCTGTTTTGTGACAGTGACAGGAAGGTTGGACGGGAGGCCATTGCAGCTCTTGTGTTTTTATTTCCCCCCAACACAGATCCTATCACATATCTGGATAAGACAGCACATCTGTTATTACTTGATAACATTATACCAACACTGTGGAGTGTAGACTTTGAGTAGCTGACATTGAATTGGACAGATTGCATCTTCCCTTATTTACCATGGTTATTAAAAGCAAGCAGCTGACATCAAACAGTAAATGTCTAACTGGGGGTTGAATGATCTCTCGAGATGTTTTTGTTCTCCATATGAACGGTCACATGTTTATATAAATTATTATCCTCACAACAACTGGTGGGTATGATGATGAACACTGCATTAAACTCTCTACGTCTGTTTACACTAGGCTGTGGTAGAATGCCAGTAAGTATACCTAAGTGATTATGCTACGTGCTCTCATAGAAGCAGAGATAAGATCTAGAACACTTACACTTAGTACAGGAGTACAAAAAAGCAAATGGACGACTGGCCAAAAGTAAAACCTCTGGTTCTTGTATCTTTCCAGACAAACTTTACATGAAGCCATATAGCAGTTGTCCGAAACTTGATCATGGCCATTCAGACGAGGCCTCAAACAGAACCCTTGTCTATGTACAACCTAGATTAAAAGAGTAAAATATTCCCTCGACATAAAATCGTCGAGTCTGACCTCGGACGTAACGGACCTACAGTCGGAGATCCGAGACCTAAAAGCTGCGAACACGATGTTTGCCCGCAGGCTTGATGATTTTGAAGGACGGGCCAGGCGCCAGAACGTCCGCATCGTTGGTGTTCCGGAGGGGGCCGAGGAGGATGCCACTGATCTCTTTGTTGAGAACTTGGTCCAGAACCATCTAGCCCCCGGCGGCCTCAGCCAGTTCTTCTCGGTGGAGCGGGCCCATAGACTGTCTGGAGGCCGCCCGAAGCTGGGGGCCCCTCCGCGCCCTATCATTGCCAGGGTGTTCAACTTTAGGGACAGGGACGCTATCCTGCAGGCCTCGAGGAGAGGTGGGCCGCTAAAGTTCCAGAATGCTGACATTAATTTTTTCCCGGACTTCCCCCAAGCGGTGCAGAAGCGAAGGCAAAGTTTCACGGGCATGAAACGTAGACTGAGAAAGCTGGGGATGAAGTACTCTATGTTGTTCCCGGCGAAATTGCGCATCGAAAATGATGGCCGGGCATTGTACTTTGACATGCCAGAAGCGGCTGGGGACTGGCTGGACACTCTGCCCCAGCGCCGGAGCGCGCCCGAGGAACAGTCGGAGGGGGCGTCGGGTGGCCCCGATCTTCAGGAGTGAAAGGACCCTTTGGGCCATTTTCGGATGATGGGTCTGCTCAGGCAGGCAGTCGCAAATTACTGTACTTTGCTGCCATTCTTTCTCAGTGAACGGGGGATACGGGGGGGGATAGGCTGCCTCCTTTCTCCTCTAGGGGCTTTTCGTTGAGTCGTTTTTGGGGCGACAGGCACACTGCTAGTTGGGGGGGCTCTTTAGTCTAATGCAGGGGTGCAGGGTGGGGGGTGGTTGGGTTGATTGTTTCTTGTGTGTTTTCTTTCTCTTTTCTTTACCTATTTCATGGCAAGGTGACTATTCTGTTGACTGTGCTGTAGCGGCTGTTCCCGGCAGGGGTGGCATGGGCCTTTACATTGACGATTGGGGGTAAGAAGTTACAAGTTCTGAGTTGGAATGTTAATGGGCTGGGTGATCGCATTAAGCGAGGGGTGGTGTTGCAAATGTTTAAAAGATGCATGCCTAATGTCATCCTATTGCAAGAAACGCATCTCATTGGGAATACGTGCCACGCACTCAACAGAAAAGGCTTCAAAATGGTGGCACACTCGGGGTTCTCCTCGGGGACCCGTGGGGCGGGGATCATGGTGCGCATGTCTCTCCGGTTTGAGGTGGAATCTAGCGTGATTGATGAGAGGGGAGGCTACGTCGCCGTCACGTGTAGGTGGGAGGGGCGTACCCTGGTCTTGGTTTCGGTTTACGTCCCCCCTGGTTTGCAAACGACTACTTTCCAAGATCTTGGGGGCGCCATTTTGGGCCTGCCCGAAGGTCTGCTCATAGTTGGTGGGGACTTTAATGCAGTTGGGTCTGGGATCCATCCAGAGATCTTCGAAATGCGCAGTCCTGGCTTCCTGATTTCCTGGACACTATGGGGCTTATTGATTGCTGGAGACTACTTCACCCCGCTCAGCGGCAATACTCCTTCCACTCGGGGGCGCACGGTAGCCTCTCCAGGATTGACTATGTTTTGGCACTGGCTGCCCACGCGTCGTCCGTCTCCGAGGCCCGTTTGATGGCCAGAGGCATCTCGGACCATTCCCCGGTTTGGGTGTCCTTTGATTTTGACATTGTAGTGGCCTCGAGAGTAGCGCCGGTTAATCCGTGGTACTTCCGTAACCCTAAGACTCGTGACCTCCTGGCTAAGGCCATTGAGCTCTATTTTTCCGAAAACACGGGCTCGGTGACGTCGGCCTTGTCCCTATGGGAGGCCTTTAAAACTGTCCTGAGAGGAGAAGCCTTCTCCTTAATAGCCGAGGCGCGCAGACACAGATGAGGAAGTGGTGCGGCTGGAATCGGAGATTGGGGATCTTGATTCTCAATTGGAGACTGGTCCAACGCCTGCTCTGCTACATGCTCTCTCACTCAAGCAGTCGGAGTACCGGGCTGCTGCTACTGACGCCGCCAAGGTAATGGGCAGAGAACAGCAAGGGAGGATCTACGATGTCGGGGACAAGGCAGGCAAGCTTATTGCGTGGCTTGATAAGAAGGAGATGGCTTCCCGGGTGGTTCCCAAGGTGTTGGGGGAGGACGGACTGGCTGTCACCGACCCCAGCGCTATAGTTACGGTCTCGCCGATTAGAGTCCGTAAACACCTCGGCTTCTGATATGACTGAGGCGAACTCTGCCTCTCTCCTTGCAGGGATTGAACTTCCGTGTTTGTCGGAAACTGAACGCGACGACATGGACAGAGGTATAACGGCGGACGAGGTGGTGCTTGCGATACGCTCTTTACGATCTGGCAAGGCTCCCGGTCCCAATGGCCTCCCGGTGGAGCCATTGCTTTGCCCTTGCGGAACATGTTCCTTGAGGCGCGTGAGGTGGGTGAACTCCCTTCGGATCAACGATTGGCCACCATTGTGGTCATCCACAAGGATGGTAAGCCCAGAGACCTTTGCCCGTCATATCGCCCAATCTCCTTGTTGAACGCCGAGCCTAAGATCCTGGCTAAATTGTTGGCCAATCGGTTGGCGGGTGCGATTTCCGATTTGGTCCACCCAGACCAATTGGGCTTCATTCCTCATCGCAACACTGCCCTTAATCTTAGGAGACTCCATGCGGTCATGGCACGGGTCAGTACGCTCCGGGAGCCGTCCGTCTTGGCATCTCTGGACGCAACGATGGCTTTTGATTCCCTTGAATGGAGTTACCTGTGGGCAGTGCTGACGAAGTTTGGGTTTGGCCCTGAATTTATCAGATGGGTCAGACTTCTATACGCTAACCCATTGGCCAACGTCACGGTCAACGGCCGAGTGTCAGCATCTTTCGCCTTGCGAAGAGGTACTAGGCAGGGCTGCCCCCTGTCGCCTCTGCTATTTGCATTGGCGCTTGAGCCCCTTGCCGCTTGGTTACGGACCCACCCTGACATTAATGGGATGAAGTGGTCGTCAGGCTTTGATGATCGCGTGTCTCTATACGCGGACGACATTTTGCTCTACCTCACCTCCCCTTGTAAATCCTTGATTGTGGCTTGTGATGTGCTGAATACCTTCGGTAGATACTCGGGCCTGGTTATTAACTGGTCCAAATCTCACCTTTATGTACTGAACGGTGAGACTCCACGTCTTCCCAAGGGCTGCGCTATACAGATCGCGAGGCAGGGGTTTAAATACCTGGGCATTTATATTTCAACCGATGCCCGGACACGATACTCAAATAACTTGCTTCCCCCTCTTGCACGCCTTCGGCGCGACGTGGAGGGGTGGCGCAAGCTGCCGCTTTCCCTACTCGGATGTGCGGCACTGTTTAAGATGATGTCTCTGCCCAGGTTCTTGTACGCGCTCCAGAACACACAGGACCCTGTCCCATCTGGGTATTTTAGGGAGGTTGAAGGTTTGCAGCGGACCCTCCTCTGGGAGGGTAGGCCACGTATAGCTATCACTAAATTGACGCTCCCGTGGTACGACAGTGGCATCGCTGTGCCGGATATCCGACGGTACTACTGGGCCTCCCAGTTGGCCGCCCTTAACCACGGTTTCTACGGACCGGCTGATAGTCCAGGGTACGCCATGGTACGGTGGCTCCTCGACGATGGGAAGTACTACAGAGCGCTATATTTGAGATCTCTGGATGGAGGAATGACAGGTCCCACTAAGACAGCTGTACAGGGGTGGCAGGGGAGGCTTACGTTGGCTACTCCGCTTTATGATTCAGATCTACTGGGCAAACTGTGGCACACAAAAGGGTTTGATCGGTGGGATCTTATTGGCATTTCTAAAGTGGATGATATGATAGCCAGGGGCGAGATAAAGTCTTTTGCCGCGCCACAAATGGAGTTTCAGTTGGGAGCGACGGAATTCTTTAGATATGCCCAACTGCGGCACGCTCTTATGGCGGTGTTGCCGGTGGGTGAGAAGGTCCCTGAATCATCCCCGTTGGAAAATAGGGTCCTGGATGGACATATGCCGGACAGTGCCATTGCACTGGTCTACAAAAAACTGATCAATGTCCGCACGGACCTTCTGTTGAGTGTGAGGGACCAGTGGGTGTGTGATGGAGTCAAATTGGACGATGAGGATTGGCAGTGTGCGGTATCTTTTCCCAAGGAAGTGGCAATCCCAGCTAGATTACGCCTGGTCCAACTGAAAATTCTTCATAGAGTGTATGTAACCGGCCCCCGGCTGATTCATATGGGATTCTCAGTGGATGGTCTTTGTAAGCGCGGATGTGGAGAACTGGCCACATTTATGCACATCATTTGGGAGTGCCATGCCATAGCCTCTTACTGGAGGAGTGTCCATGCGGTGATGCGTGAGGTGACTGGTGTGGATTTGCCGGCAGAGGCCCGGCGTTGTCTGCTGAATGTGTGGGGCCCCACTGATTACAATAACGCTCAAACCCAATGGGTCACCCTGGGGAACATGGTGGCGAAACGTGACATCGCCCAGAAGTGGGGGGCCTCGTCGACCCCCTCTGTGGAACTGTGGAAGACCAATATGGATTGGTGTATGGTTCGCGAGAAGACGGTGTATGTGGCCAGGGGTAAGCCCAAGAGGTGGAGTACGGTCTGGGGAGCCTGGAATGAATATAGGGGTGATATCTGTTTACCTCCCGACACTGCCCCATTGGATGTACAACTCTCCCCCTAGCCCTTATTTCCAACTTAATAGTTACTTCGTTGCTATCCTGGTTCTTCTCCCCCCGTTGTCGTCCAATTTGTACTGCTTAGTTGCACCTTGTGGGCGCACGGCCCTGCCATCCCCTGACTTGGGTATTGTCACATTTACGTATTTTCCTTGCCTATTCACACCGGTTTTGGTGTTTCTTTAGTTTGTCATCTTATAGGTTCGATGTTACTATATCATAAAATTAAACCTGATACGATTTATAACATGTACTGTGTACACTACATATCCTTTTTCCAAGAATGCTGCCTAGCCTCCGGGATGTAAGGCTAAATAGCTGTGTGCCTTGATTTTTCAAATAAAGGTTCCCCCCCCCCCCCAAAAAAAAGAGTAAAATATTGGCAAATAGACTGCCGGTGCTTGATAATCTGGTGCATTTGTTTATCCCACAAAGGCACACTTCATCGACTTTGGTGAGGCAGACCCATTTAATGGCTGCTCTGCTGGAGTCTGTATGTGTCTCTTCAGTCACATCATTAGATATAAAGAAATATTCAACACTTATTGATAGTGTTTGGATGCATGGATTCTTGCCCAGAATTCACTGGCTGGAACCATGCACTGTATGTCAAATTTACCTTAAAGTTCAGTGCAGGTGAAATAACCTCCAACCAATGGCCGGTGGACAAGGGCACCTAAACGGGGTATTCGTTACTACCACTGTTGTTCGCCCTGCCAGAGGAGCACTTGGCTTGACTGATGATCAGGATAACCGCTTGTAATGCTTTTCTAGTGGACAATATCCAACTGCAGATTCCTCACCTTTAGAATATTCACAGGAACCAGGCCAAGCCTTGCTCGAGCAATTATTGCATTAATGACTCCTGTGCACCGCAAGGAGGCACTGTGTGGCTCTGCAGAGACATCACACCGCCCTTGAAATGATAGAGTTGAGCACATACAAGCGCCATGCCATCCCTGTGAGCTGATGTCAGTTTCTAAATTACTTCTTCTGCACCCTCACACGATGATCAGTCGTAACACTGTCAATGACCATGTGCAAATATCCAACTTAGGGCTTAAAATGTGTAGAGGTCTACTCCACAGAACGAGAAATCAGGGGGGCAGTGAGAAATCTACAGTTAGACAGAATTGTCCACCAGAAAGAATATGTTACTTATCCTGAAGACATCTATTTGTAGCTTGTAGTGCTGTATATTCACACGATCTGCATACTCCTGACATGTAGTGTTGGGCTGGGACATTGCAAGTTGTTTTCATTCAAAGAAGTCTTTTTGAGTCACAAGGTACCCTGTGACTCCTCCCTTAGTTGGCAAGGCGTATGGGTCCTAAATGCATTGTTATATTGTTTTTCATGCAGTGTGTGAGTGTAAGTTTGGAACCTGGGGAACAAATTTTATATAATGGTAACAATTGTTAACGTTAAAGACATGTGAAATCATTCACTAACTCCGGAGAGGCAGGTGGGTGCATGTGAATCTACAGCACAACTGCTTGCAGGGTAAGTAACCTATTCCGTCCGGCTGCAGACAAAGACTGTAAAGTAGTGTACCCCAAAGCAGTGGCTAGTGGGCAGAAGCCGCAGATGTCTGAAACAATGTTCTTAATACGGCTTGGCCAATTCGAGCCTGTTGATGGCCAAGAAAACCAAATCGGTAGAGTTTGGTAAACTTGTGGGGTTAACATGTAGCTACTTTATAAACATTTGCTATGGAATATTCACTAAGAAAGCAATAATTGCCCCTTCTTAGAAGAATGTGCTACAGGGGAGCAGGAAGAACCCTTTTAGCTTTAAGGTACCAGGTTTGGATACACTTGACTGATCATATAGCTATGCCAGCTTTTGAAACTGGGTGTCCTTTTTGTGGTTTTCCAAAGGTGAAAATTCATTGGTGGGTATTCTACGAAAGATTTAGTTCTATCAATGTAGAACATTATAGCCCCTTTGACATCCATTGTGTGAAGGTCCCTTTTTGCTACCAAGTCTGGGTGAGGGGAAAAAACTGGTATCTCAAGTGTTTGTTTAAGGTGAAAGGCAGCCATCACTTTCAGGAAGGAATTTAAGGACAGTCTGGAGCACAGTCCTATCTACATGAACTTGAATGAAAAGTTCTGGTAAAGTGAGCTCCTGTAGCTCATGTAAATGTCTTAGTCTGGTAATAGTTAGGAGGAAACCTACTTTCCAGGAGAGAAATTACATGGGGAAGGAAAGGAATTTAAAGCTTTAAATGGGGGACCCATGATTCTTGTGCGTACTGCATTAAGGCTACAAAGAAGGACAGATGGGAATAGCCGCAAGCTGTAGACCTAAAAAGTGAACATTAAACCAGACTTCTATAGGTAAATAACACAAACTCTTGAAGCACTAGTGTAAGGGGGTCAAGGTTTGTAGAAATGCAGTAGTGGACAAACTGTTTCCACTTTGCGGCATAACAGGATCTAGTAGTGGGTCTGCAACCTTCCTTAAGAATATCCATACACTCCTGCAGAAGGCTCAGGTAACTCAATCCTAAAACTTCAGGTGCCAAATTGCTAGATTCAGTTGCCTGGGTGTCTGATCCTGATGTGTTTCTGTCCAAGAAAGTCCAGCGTATTGGTGAGCCTCTCTTAAAGATTGGCAGACATTACCAGGAGGGCTGAGAACCTTGGTTGTCTGCCCATGTGGGAGCAGCTAGGATAAGGGTGAGAGGGCATCTATCACAGCTTCCCCCCACATACAGACTGGGAGAGGAGGAAACTCATACGAAAATATCCCGGGCCAGTTTATCCATAGAGCATTGCCCATGGACTCGTTGGCATTTTGTGTTTTCGTGAGTGGCGAATTGGTCTACTTGCGGAAACCTCAATATTGGAAATAGAGGAGTTGGACATCTGGGTGAAGTTCCCTCTTGTGGACTTGTTGATGCGCAATGCTGAGCAGGTCAGCAAAGTCGTTGACCGCTCCCGGTAGGTTCTCCATAATGAGGTGTATCTGATGAGGAATTGCCCAATGCCCAATCCTCTGCAATAACATTGACAATTGCTGCAAATGGGTTCCCCATTGTTTTCTGGACAATAATACATAGCAGTCATATTGTCTGTCTTTATGAGAACTACCTTGCACTGAATGTTGTGAAAGAAAGCCTATAGGGCTACCTGAATGGCACAGAGCTCTATGTAGCTGGAGTGATACTCCTGCTGCTGGGCTGACCAAAGTTCTGGACTGTCATGTTGTGTAGACAAGCCCCCATCTAACTGGGGATGAGCCTGTGGAGATGCTGATACGGTATTATGGGGTCCTTGTAGGGCCTTCCCTGCAATAGGTTGTTGCTGTTCCACAACTGCAGACAGCGAGGAGTAAGGGTCATTACCAGCATTAGATCTTGTAGATTAACCTATGTTTGTGACGACTGTGATCGGAGGACCTCCTTTAACTGACGCATGTGGAGTCTAGCACGGGTGGTACTAGGGCAATGCAGAATGCCATCATCCCTAGAATGCACATGACTATTCTGACTATAATAATAATACATTTTATTTGATTCAGAACTCAACTGAGGTCAACAAATACAAATACATAGATATAGAACATATATAATTGTATTTTTTTTAAACGACTTTAAAAACTCATAAGGTTAAGCAGGTTAGGGCAATTTGGGGTCCGCAAGTAAATAATACAGGAGTTAAAAACTGTTTAATTTGTGCACTTTCAAAACAGTTTTAAACAACTCTTTAAAAACGTATACAAGTTATGACAAACAAATTCATTTGGGGTTAATTACACCCCGTAATTAAATCTTGAACTAATATAGCATTGTATCTTAAGCGAATAGGCTTTATGAATCATCCCTGAGCCTCTACCAAAATCGGGGTTTGGACAGATTAGTAATACATGGGAAAGATCTTGTGATCCACCATTACACATATCACAATTACCTGAAAATTTTTAGGGGGAGTTCCATCTTGCAGAATATACTTTTAAAGGGAGAATTCCCAATTGCAGAAGAAGGATACAGCGCCATAGTCTGTGCTCTAACTGGAACTGTAGATAGTGCTCGGGGTTTTATATAATAAGGTTTCCGCAATTATTTTATAATACTTTAATTGGATACAGTATTCCTTATCTAGTTCAAAACGTATCCTATTATTTTTTTCTTTTTTTTTTTCCTCATTCTGCCAATTTACCTGCTGGCTGTACTCGTCCCATTCTCTGGTAAACCAGGCCAGGTTGGAGTCCTTCCAATCAAGAGAGAAAAGCTGTTTCCAATTCCAACCTTCCCGGGAGTGCCCATAGCACGGAAGGAAACACAGAACCAACAGCTCAACATTGGCTTAATCATTGGACCATCTACTAAAATCACACAATAGGTCCTGCTTACTTATATATATAACACTTTTTTTGCATTCCAGGAAATGGGGTGGAAGATTCGCCTTCCATGATTTACAATCTTTCTTCTTCCTAAAAGAATTACATAAAAAATAAATCTTGCGTCTAATCTACTAATACTAGTACTGTTATCATGCCAAATTCCCCAAAAGACCAGGGCGGGACTGACCTTCACAGTGATACCTGTAACTTCAGTTAAAAATTGGCACACCTCGAACCAAAACTTATCAATTTCGGGGCATGTTAGAAACATATGGATGTCGTCAGCTACGGGATCCTTGGATCTTTAGATCTTGGGCATTTATAATATATCCCTAAAAAATGTTTTGTCTCGCCGGGGACTAATATACCCTATATGCAGTGAAGAGGTGGTTACGTTTTAAAAAGGCAGGTTTCACACTTTCTCTCAGCAATGTAAAAGAGGCCAACCACGCTTCCTTCAAATCAATATTCAAAATTCCCTCCCCCCAGAGCCTCTGAATATCTCTTTCTAAATTGTCTTCTGCATTGATCAGAGATTGATACCACAAAGCTACCTCCTTCTTAATAACACCAGTTTTATTCGCTTGAGTTAAGCAAGTACTATCCTCTTCTTGACTCCAGTTTTGATCCCCCCACCACGCAGAGAGCTGGTAATATTTAAACCTGGTTAATTTGCCCCCACAATTAAATTCAAAGTTTTCCAACTAACTAGCTCGGTTCCCGCATTCAAATCCCCCCCAACAAGAAATACCTGAAGCCTCTAATGGAAGACTAAGTGAGTCATTCAAACAATCAGAAGTTCCTGGGGATTTCCAAATCGGGGCCCTAAACAAGTAATATGAAATTCCTAACTTTTTCCGGATGTAAACCCATGCTTTCAAAACTCCCAATAACATCTTAAACCTTACTTTTTTGAAGAACTTCAGGTCTCCAAACTTAAACAAAAATTGGTCTTGGCCCACCCTTACTTCTCCCAGCATGGCCCCAAATAGACTGCCTATAGCAGAACTGTCGACCCTATTTAAAAGCATCCTGCAATTCTTAAAAAGAAAAGCATACCCATACGTCGTCAGATCAGCTAAAGCCAGCCCACCCTTCTCCAATCTCCTCCTCAATCTCTTCCAAGATATGCGTGAGCCCTTGGAATCCCAAATGAAGCTTCCTCGCCTTCCTTGGAGTTTACCAATTTTCATACGATCACATAATAATGGTATGGAATTAAAAAGAAATGTTATTTTGGGCAAAAAAATCATTTTGATGAGATTTACCCTACCGTACAAATTTAGCGGAAGATTTGCCCATCTTACTAGCAATTTCTCTACTTCTTGCCTAATCTTTTCCCAATTTACCTTTGTGACTTCCGCCAGTTTCTGCGTCATTATAACGCCAAGATAGCGCATGTTCAATTTTGCCGGTAGTTGTGGTACTGGTTCCATAATTTCGGTCTTATTTGTATTCACTTTGTATCCTGAAACCCTTCCAAATGCTTTGGCTTTACCATTAACATGGGAATAGACAATTGCGGATTCAGGGCGTAGAGTAAAAGATAGTGTGCATAAAGCGCTAACTCAATCTCAAGATTCCCATATCTGAAAGGAATAATGGCAGGGTCTTGTCTAATCCATATTGCTAATGGTTCAATATACATATTAAACAAAAGTGGAGACAGGGGACATCCCTGCCTAGTTCCACGTAATATATTGACCCAATCGGTTAACTCCCCATTAACCAAAATGTTTGACCCGGGTGATTTATATAAAAGTTGGACGGCCTTTATTAATTTGGGAGGAAATCCGAAAAGCTTTAAGACTTCTCACAGATATGGCCAGTGAACCTGGTCAAAAGCCTTTGCGGCATCTACTTCCACCAGAGTTACAGGAAGATTATAAGTTTCAACTAGATCTATTACTCTCAGTATTTGAAAAGTTAGCTCGTTAAGCTGCCTTCCAGGAATAAAACCTTTCTGGTCTATGTGTATTATGCCCCTATTGATCTTTGCAATTCTGGAGGCCAAAATCCCCGCAAACATCTTATAATCCGTGTTTAACAGAGATATGGCCCTATATGAATCAACCGCAAGGGGATCCTTATCAGGTTTCAGGATCAATGTTACTGTTGCCTCGGCCCACTTCTCCCTCACTTAGTATTAAATTAAAAAGTTCCCTGAGCTCTGGTACTACCTCATCTAAGATGTTAAGATAGATCTCGGTTGGAAGGCCATCCGGGCCTGCAGCTTTCTTTCTGGCCCTTTTCCTAAACTGCTGTCGGATCTCCTCTTCTGCTATATCCGCTGATAATGTCGCCTTCTGATCTTCGCTCAAATATGGGAGTTCGATTTCCTTAAAAAAACTTCGGGGGGGAGGAGCTACGCTAGCAACCAAGATGGCTGCTTAGGCTCCCGGCTCCGCCGACCTCCTTATCCTGCCAGAAGATCCTGTCGATAATCCTGATTTCACGCCTGACCACCGTGTAGAATAACCGATGCCCACTCCGATGGTGCAATTCCGAAAACTTCATTCGCTTGGGGGACGAAGCTGCGTCGAGTTTAAGTTTGCGGCCTAACCCAGCAGGAGAGCCGGGGCCTCGAGTTTTGATCTGGCCGTGTCGAAGTTGAACAACATTGGCCGTGAGTGGCAGTCAGGGTCAGGTCCACCGAGGTAGAGGTTTTTTCTTTGCCCGATCTCAACGGCGCTCATCTTGCCTGACCAACATTGAGGAGGGGTGACGTGGCACCACAGTGGTCGGGGGTGGAGGTCTCTGACCCGCGGACCCTGTGTGGCCCGGCCGGTGTTCGGTGGGTCGGGGTCTTCGCTCTCGAAGCGAGATACATATTGTTGCCGCAGATATTGACCAGACCCCTTTGACGTTGGCCGTTCCGCTCCTGTCGTTCCCCCCGAGGAGAAGCCAGCTCCCCGGGGAAAGTGAACATGATCTTTGCTGAGCATGGAGAAATGGACCGGACGGAGAGTGAGCCGTCGCTAAAGACGATATTGGCAGCCATCGGGGCATTTCATTCCCATGTGGATGCCCTGATTCACAAAATGATGATGGGCTTATTGGTGATGGAGTGCGTGGAACCGGACCCGGTAACATCTCAAGTATTACCGCAAGCTATGATCTCAGCTACGACCATCTTGAATCTGAACGAGAGCCCCGTGCGACAAGTGGAGCAGCAGCCCTTGGTTGGTCTCCTGGAAAATCCTGAACCCAGTGTTTTGAACATATTGGCATACCTACCATCATCGCTGACTTTGGGAGAAAAGAGTTGCGTTCCCTTCCTGGAGAATCTTGTGGGTGATTGTCCGTGGACTTTGGTTCCTTCCTTTCCCTCTTTGGTGACTTTCCGATCTTGGAGAAAACTACATTGGGACTATCCGTCCATGAAGGAGTGTCCCTGTGCTGCTGAAGTTCTTGGCAACCTGCTGACTTTGAATTGTATTGTACTGCATTTATTCAGACTCTTTTTTCACTTTGGTTCTCCTGCTGAAGTAATGGGAGGGGTTCACATAATGGTTCGGAAGGGCCAGGGCTGAGAGAGATCTACTGTAGTTGGTATTACGGCCTTAATGGATGTAGATTTCGTGGCTGTTGGTCTCGCGGGAGGTTGGGCGGTGCATCATGGCTCCCCCTAATTTCTCTTTTGTTGATTATAGACATTATTGACCTTTCATCATAGGGGGTGCTTGTCTCTGGCAGGGGGAAAGGGGACCAGGAGCTTATATGGAAATGCCCTCCCCCACAGTTTCTCTTTTCTACTTTTAGAATTTAGTTAGTTGGGGCGACAGGCACACTGCTAGTGGGGGTTAGGCGATAGCCGTTGCAGGGGTGCAGGGTGGGGGGTTGGGTTTTTTGTTTTCTTTCTGTTATCGCTAATATGTTTCCCCTTTTTTTCAATCTCTTTTTAAGTTTTTCCTATACTAGCAATATTGTCGAAATATCCTGATTCTGTTTTTCGAATTCCAGTGTCTGGTTGCCATGATTCTTCTTCTGTTTTGATTTTGTGGGTGGGAGGGTCCTGAGGGTCCGCATTGAAATTGTCAATTGATTGTAAGGTTGCAAGTATTATTCCGTATTTATTACTGATGGCCTCTCAGGGATTCTTCTGTTGCTCCATGTTTATCCTGCTGTCAATCCTGTTTACCCTATTATCAACATATGTCTGTATGGCACCGGATATGTTTGTTCCTTTTTTCTTGGTTAAAATAATAAAAAGATTTATAAAAAAAACAAACTTTGATGTTATTCCTCCCAGGGGAAGTATCTTCCTTATACAAGTTACACATATGTCTAGAGACCTCCAGCCCAATTTTGGCATTAGTATCCAATATGTCTCCTGGCATATGATCTCTAAGGCATTTTATTTTGGTTACACCCTCTATCGGTCTTTGCTTTCCGTGCCAACAAGGCACCACTTTTCTCCCCATAAGCAAAAGGCTGCAGTTTGCTAACCTTCCATTTATCTATTAATATTTCATCCAGGTCCCCTTGATATTCTGATTGCAACAGTTCTAGTTGTTTCCCAAGGGAAGCCACATTGCTAGAGCTCTCAAGGGAAGCTTTTTGTACCTCTTGTTCTTTATTCTTAATGGTTTCAAAAAGCCTTTCTTCTTGATGCCTCTCACTACGTTTTTTACAAAACTTATTCTCAGAGTCATATGTTTTAAAAAGAGCTTCAGATGCGCTGGAGACCAAGCCTGCAAAAGTGCTACGGAGCATTGGGATACCTTGAGTGCTATTTTAAGGTTCCTATTAAAAGTATGCCGAAAAAATAAAATTCTCCGATTTTAATATATATATTTTAAGGTGCCAGGGACAGCATGTAAAAGGTTAAAGACCCAGCTTTTAATGTTGGAGACTGCGCAAGCAAATATGCTCGTTAAAGAAAGCTCAAGGCGTAAGGCTTGTGCGGGGACTGATTAGGATACTTTAAACAGTTTCCATAGGATAATCCCTTCTTTCACTTTTACTTGTTGTCAGATTTTAATTTGTATATATTCCAAGGCATAAGATAGGATTGGTGGGATTTTCATATTGTAGACCTCCAACAGGGATTTAAAATGTATTTTGCGAGTTGAGCAAAAGAATATCTGTAATGCCCCGACACGGAAATCTGCCTTTCGCCCACGATGTTGAAGATGGGGAGCATTTTGTAAGTTATACGAAAAGATTCATCCCAAGTATACATATTATTTGACTATCTCGATAGGGTTACCTCCAAGTGACCATGTGAAAGGCAGAGATTTCCTTCTTCCTCCAAAAGGTAACATTTTGGGTTTAGATATGTTAGAAAACAATTAATTTTCTTTTGCTGTATTGGTTTATTTCGAATACAACAATGTCATCAGCATACATTAAACAATGGATATCATTTTTTGCTAATTTTGGTGGGGAGTTATCAATTTGGGAAAATCACCCTGGTAGGTCATTTATATAAATGGAAAATAACAAAGGTGCAAGGAGGAAACCTTGTTTCAGTCCATTCATTGTGGGGATTGGACTGGTTAAGCCCTTTCTCCCCCCATTTGAACTCTACACAACATTGCCGTATGCAAGGAAATAATTATTGTGAGGAGATCATTGGGAATCCCTAGACTCTCTAGCTTTTTCCGTAATGTTGGTCAATCCACGCGTTCGAAAAATCTATAAAAGCGCAGTAAATAATTTGAGAATTTAACATAACATACTTATCAAGAACAGTCTGGAGGAGAGCAATATTGTCCGAAACTGAATGTTTTGGGCGGAAAACCAGCCTGTGTCATAGGAATCACATTATCCGAGAATGCCCAATCTTTTAGAAGGTCCCATATGCATGCTGCGAAGATCTTTCCAGTGGCTTCTAGGAGGGTTATTTGTCAGTAATTGGATAGATTCGATCTGGAGGCTATTTTTAAAGGGGGGGGCAGGATGTTCCCCCGCCGGGATTTTGGTATATTACCAGTTTCAAAACAATAATGGAAGTGAGGGGTTAAAAATGTACTCCAGTTCAGGGTTTGGCTGTAGAACTTTGATCGGGGTATTGTCTGGACCCATTGCTGCAGATGATCTGGCAGATTTAATAAAAACGGCGATCTGTGTAGTCGATATGGCTAACAAGTCCTGATCACATTGGCCCTTCCAAAAGGGGCACTGGCCGGGAGAGACTTGGCTTTGGATATTAGATTTGTATAATTTAAGAATCTGTTTTTCCCCATTCGAATGCGAGACTGGTAATGCTTGAATTGATTTCCTTTTCCTCATTTGCGGGGCTACTATATTACAGAATGCCTTGTTGTTTCTGCCTTTTACTACGGTTTGGATTTCGAGCCAGTTTCCATCTTTTTGTTCTTGCTAATCTTTCTCTTTTTGTCGTTGGCAGAGTTTTTTCAGCTTTCTTATTTCCCTGTGTCTTGTGGCACAGAAAGATTGAAATTGCATTCTAGTCAAGTTATTCAAGTGTCATGACGTGAGGTTCCGTGACTATTTGAACCCGTGTTTTCAATATTGTCGGAAATAGATAATATTGGTATCAGCGAATCGCAAATGATCCATTTAGTATATCCTGGTGTTTTCGCTACGCTACGAACAAGAGCACTCCTTTTATAAACACATTTCTGATCTACCCACGGCATCCATCTTAGATCATGGCCGCCATTTTGTGTTTCTTGCCCTCACATACGCAATAAACTCTGATCACTTCATTTCGATTAAGGACACGTAGCCTTAGCCGGAGATTCACCTCTTACATGACACGTGCACCTTAAACCAGATCACGCTGTAGCTGCATGACTCGGCAAAGACTGCCTCCTCTGCCCGAGGCCAGTCCTGCCAAACTGGTCTTCGTGTCCATTGTCCTGATCACGATTAGGCGGCCGAAGCCGGTAGCCTTGCCCATTTACAACCCACAAACATCCCTTATCCTGCTTTTCTATCTTCTGCACCTGGCTCTGCTCCTTTCCTTCTGGGCCTTTATTAGGGGGAGGTAACGAAATTTACGATGAGGCGGTCCGGGTCTTGAATGAAAAGTTGACATGGGATTATGATGGAAAAGTGGGAACCCCTCGTTCGTAATGTTTTGACATCAGATATTGTCAACGATTCCTGTGTACGCCAAATATTTATTGTTTATGACACAAAGGTTTTGGGAATGTACCAACATGTAAAGAATTCGCCTGAAGGCCAAAATTTAGTATATAAGGAGCAACCCTCTTTGTACAAATCGAACAGGCTCCTAGTTACTGCCCATGCGTAGTTTCTGTGACTTCTGTGTCCCTGCAGTAATAAACCTTTGGTCTTTGACGCCACCATCGAGAAGCCCGTGTTTCTGTTCATTTGTGCACCAAGGCAGGTGGAACTCCGGGGTCTTTGGGTGTTGTTCCCTGACACCTCTGGACGGAACCAAAAAGTCCAGAACTCCAATTGGCGCCCAACGTTGGGCGACGTCATTCGGTACCGGTCCAAAAGCCTGAAGAGTTCGAGAAGCTTCGTGTGAAGATTCCTGAGGGAGGCGCCCCACTTCATCGATACCGGCATATCGCAAAAGTGGCCCGACGTTCTCTTCCACGAGGGTTCCCGTTCAGGACGGCTGCAGTGGGCCGTTGCCTTGACCGTCGCCCTGTCTTGGACCCGAGGTGCAGTCCTTAGTACAGCGAAACGTGACGGGTTTCTCCGTGGTGACGTCTTCAGTGCCTCAGTTAAGTATTTAGTGATAGCTAGCTGGTTACTTTGTGAGGGTTGTTAAAATCCTTTGTGGTTCTTGGTTTGGTTTGGTTTCGTAAGATTATCACTGGTTGTTCTGGTTACGATAATCTATTTGGTTTAGTTTGGGTATCGATACATCAGTTCGTTTTGGTAGGCCTAAGTTCTTGGTTCGAGTGCACATATTTGTTTCGTGTTCTGTTTGTTTTGTGTTCCGGACTAAAAATGGTAAGTCGGAAAAACTGTATGTTGTCTTGTTTTGGTTGCAACAGTGACTCACGATTGGAGGACTCATGTCTGGTTCCTCCGATTGGGACTCCCCTGTATGACTTGTATTGTAAATATGGTGTGGGTCCTATATCTTATAATGAGGTGTGGGTCCGTTACACTGAGAAAGATGGTGTCCTTAGTTGGCCACTACATGGTAGTTTTGAACCCGAAATTCTCGACAATCTAGAAGCGAAATTGTTTAAGAAGAAAGCCCGGCCGGCAATGTTTGATTCTTTCCGTTTCTGGCGAAAAGAATCCAAACAGAGAGAAATGAAAAGGTTAAAGAAAGAACAGAAAGAGCAAGAAGAGTTGACTCTAGAGCAGGGGTCTCCAACCTTTTGTGTAGTCAGAGCTACTTCTGGCCAGTGAAAATCGTCGTGAGCTACTGAACCCGAATCAACTCGCGCATTTTTCCGAGAGACCCCCCACGCCCAGTTTCATTGACTTTAAGCCTAATTTCATCAGAGCCCATACTGTGGTTTGAACAAAATACCCAAAACAGGCCGTTCGCTTTTAAATGCATTTGAGAGTAATATTGGACTAAAGAGCGAAATTCTCATAACTAGAAGCTCGCCAAATAGCAGCTAACTCTTGGAAAGGCTAGCCCTGTTCCAAGCCCAGTAAAAGGGATCAGGTGTGTTTGCACATCCAATTTCAGCAGTGGTGACGCGTTCCAGTGACCAGCTTATGCTCAGAAGGGTCTCACTTCTTTCTCGATTAAAGCACCGCTGGACCTGCGACAGGCCTATTGCAATGTGAGCCATGCTGCAAGAACACAGGAAGGACAATCAAACTACAGGGGATTCAAAAATCACGAGGTATGCATCACTAATCAGCAAACCCCTTCATCTCAGTATCTCTGCTCTCTTCCCCAATCAGTCATGTGTGTGTTTCCACTCTTCCCTCGTCTATCACGGGCTCTCTGGGTCTCCTCTACTGCCAGGCATGTGTTTCCAGCCTTCCCTTCAATGACCACAAGCTCGCTGTCTCTCCTTCTCAGCCATGCGTAAGCATCCTGTGTCTCCCCTTCATCCAACAAAGTATCCCTGGATCTCTTTCCTATCCAGGCATGTGTTTCCAGCCTTCCCTTCACTGACCACAAGCTCGATGTCTCTCATAGCTCGCTGTCTCTCCTCCTCAGCCATGCTTGTGACTCCTGGGTCTCCCCTTCATCCATTACAGGTTCTCTGGGTCGCCTCCCCAGCCTATCCTGGCATCTCTTCTGGATATCCTGGTTTGGTTCCCGCCTGTCCCACTTGTCGCAGGTTCTGTAGCTGCCTTCCCCCTGCCACCCACAACCCCGGTTCTTCCTCTCCACTCATTCCCCCCCACCGCGGGTCTGTGTCACTGCTCATCCTCATCACTACCATCCATCACAGAATGTCTCTCCAAGCTGCTCTCGCCCATCGGAAGTCCACTATCTCTCCTGATCCCGCCCCCACTCCCACCTATCACAGGTCTCTCCACGTCTCCACCATTCCCGTGATCCTGCCCCCTCCCATCCACCACAGGTAATCTTTATTTCTGTATCCTACCGACCCCCGACTTCATCCATCACAGGCTCTCTGTCGCCTCTTACTAATCAATAGTAGGTGTTTGACGTTTACAAATACCTTCTGAAAAATGACACAATCAGGGGGGGGGGGGGGGGGGGAGGCAAGACGCTCCACAAGCCTGGATAACTACTACCCTGCCACCTCCCAATACGGCACACTTCAAGGCTTAAATAGTAATTCTGGAGGCACTTTCTACTTTCGGTGTCAAAGATTGATATATGACTGCCCGTGTGATATAGTCACCTGCAGGTCTGATTGCGTTTTTGCTCCCGTCCAAGTTTAAAGTTAACTTTTTGCTAAGGAAAGGACTGCATTTGTGAATTGAAGAGGGCAGACTAATCTGCGAAATCCTTGAACTCTGGCGTCTTTCTGAAGACGTTCTGTGCAAAATTAGGATACGAGGTACGGTTTGTGTGGTCAATTAACATGGATCCTGTTTTCCAATTCCAGTTTTCTTGTGAGCAGGGTCTACTTGGGTAGTATTAAGTATAGTCATTTTTATTTTACCTCCAGTGAACTCGACAATCATGCAAGCCCACTGGATTTACCACGATTTACCCGACACCCAGATGCGTTTACTGCCCTCTTTACCCAAACAATGTTGGCAGCTAATTTTGTAGTCACAGGCACCTGCCTTCTACATGCACCCTTTGGGGACCTGCCTACCAGATCCCCTAGACAAGGATACAGTTCTCACACATGGGGTCCTTTGCTTTCATTACAGGGGCATAAGGAGCATGCTTCTGTCATATCAGCATATTTTCCCATTGCACTGTTTATTACAGATCATAATATATTCAGCAAAACATAAAGGGAGAAACTGACTGCCATCAGCTGGTCTAGCTAGGCCTAGTATTTCTGTGCATTCCTAGACACCTTTCAAGGTTACTGCCTGTCTTCAAGCAGGAAGCGGCAGTTCAGATTCGCTGTGCTTAAAATGCTGTTAGTATTTCAAAACAAGAAAAACGGCACAATCGGGGGGGGGGGGGGGGGGGGGGGGGGGCATGACACGAAAAACAGGGCAATCAGGGGGAAAGGCAAGACACGAAAAACGGCACAATCAGGGGGAGAGGCAAGACACGAAAATCGGCAAAATCAGGGGGGGAGGCAAGAAAAAACGAGCTTACCTGCAGTGGCTGCTTCTGGTGGTGGAATCACGTCTCCTCCTGCTCCGCGCTGGCACCCGTCGCACAAGGCCGACAGTGCGATGCCAGCGCGTTTTGTAGACGATGACGTCAGACTCTCACGAGAGAAGAGAAGTCGGAAGCTCCAGGAGAGGAGCGTCATCGCGTCATCCTCTTCGCCCGCCCCATCCACACATAATGCCCAATCCGAGCGAAGGGCTAGGCGAGCTACTCCCGGGGTCTCCGCGAGCTACCGGTAGCTCGCGATCGACCGGTTGGAGACCCCGGCTCTAGAGCAAGCAACTAAGCAGTTGCAAGCTAACGAGTGTGAGAAAGCCATAGAGGTGGCCATTAGAGAGCACAATTTAGCGATTGACAAGTGCTACCCTGCCTTGCCATCGAAAACAGCTAAGATACTGGAAGATTCTGAAAACGATCCTCTGCTATCTTATTTGTTACGGTCACCTCCACCGTATGCACAAGGTGCTACGGCTCCACCTTTACCGAATGTTCAATTGCCGGTTGCTGGACAACCTGGTGTTCCTGCTCCTATCCCTCAGAATCAGGTTCCCGTACCTCCTGTGGTCAATGTAAATGTTCCTACGGCTCCTCCTCCTCCTGGATTGCCGACTTCTATACCTGTATCTGTCTCGCTTACACCTACTGTTCCACAAACTATCTTCCTCGATACTTCTACTGTTCCGTTATCTGTTCCTACCTCTACTGTGTTCTCTGCATCTGCGAGTATGTTGACTCCACTTTCTGTTCGTCGGAGAATCACTGATTCTGTGTCTAACATGCTGTCTCCTTTCTATAAAACTTTAATTAAGACTCCTACTTCTGACTCTGTTCAGAGACGTAGTCAGCTTCCGAGTACTGAGGAACGGGGAATTTTAGATTCCACGGCTCTCAGATGGATTTCGAAGAGTAGGAGATATAGTACGAGAGATGTGCTAGATACGTTTATGCAGTGGAAAGAACCAACCCAACGGTATGTCTTTGACGAGATGTGCTCGTTGTTACGTGAGGAGATAGAAGAAGACGATGTTGAATCAAATTTAGAAGACTTAATTAAGGTTCAGAAAGAGTTTGCTGCAGGAATGATAGTGGGTGATAATATAGAAGAAGCGATGGAACTGATTTTAAGTTATAGGAATGATCCATCACTTCGTTCACCAAGAGATTTAGAGAAAAGCAAGACGAAATTAAGTCGCCAATATCCAATGAGGGAGGTTCCTCCAATTTGGCGCGAAGCTGTGCAAGCCGATCATAATAATGGTATTGTAGCCGCTCCAGCCCAATTTCAAAGAGTGTGGATACACATTCCGTGGAAGCGAGCTGAAGTGTTAGCAGTGAAGCAGGCCTTGCCAGATCCACGTAAGAATCCTGCTGGATACTATAAGGAATTAACACAGACAGTTGAGGCTTGTATAATGAACTTAGCAGACATCGATATGTTATTTGGCAACGTAGTTCCGCAACCAGTGTGGGCTAAAATTCGTAGAGAGGATCATCAAGTTGCCTTAGGTCGTGACTGGGCAGCTATCACTGCAGCGGATGGTCAGCAAGTAGGTGGTGCAAAACCCGAACCCCTAATTGCTAACCTTCCAGGTAGAATAATTGATCTAATGAAGACTCTGATGCCCGCATTGCGTGTTAATTGGGACAAGTTATCCGCATGCAGGCAGAAGAAAGACGAAAGTGTCTCCGACTTCTTCACGAGGTTCGAAGAGACTTTTGTAGATCATAGTGGTCAGGACATGAGCACAGAAGGAGGGCAAAGACTGTTTGTCGATAAATTTGTGCATAATTTGTTACCTGAATTATGCAATAAATTAAAGGATTCAGAGAGTGCGTGGGCTGTGTCCACAACTGCGCAAATACTTGCGACTGCGCAGTACTACGAAAACAGGGATAAAGAGGAAAAGGAGAAATCAGAGAAGAAAACGAAGGATTTAAAGACTAAAGTTCTTTTGCAGCAGGCGTATCCGCCTCGCACGAATCAGACTAATATGCAACAGGGTCCGTATCAAAGAACAGACTATAGTACATCGAGACCTCAATATCAGTGGAACCAGTGTGCGTACTGTAAGAAAGAGGGTCACTACAAAAATGAATGTCCGATCTTAGCGCAAAATAATGCAGCAGCAGCTCAGAGAGGTCGTGGTGGTTTTGTGCAAAATTCTAGAGGTCGAGGACGAGGTGCTATGCCTCCACAAACGAATGATCGTCCTTCAAATCACTTTGATCAACGAAATGGACAGTCTACTCAGCAAAATAGATCTCAACAATATCTTGTTGAAGATTATTGTGAAGTGGATGAGGGATTTCAGCAAAATGGGTACTAGGACAGCCATGGACAGAGAGAGGGAGTAGTATCAGTTCCAGTGGATCAGAGTGGGCCTTATGTCGCAGTAGCAACATCAGGTGTAGTCGAACCGTTTCTGTTGGATACTGGTGCCGCAAAAAGTTTTATCATTCATGCGAAACTCCCTGGCGCACCTTTGTCCGGCTCAACAAATGTTTCTGTAGGTTTTTCAGGCGCCCCTGTTTACAACCCGATATCTGGTCCTTTGTCTATTTCTGTTGGACCATGTCACTTGAAAGCACCTCTGATTTTGACGACAGGTTGTAATGAAAATCTGCTTGGTTTAGATTTGTTAAAACGACTATATGCGACATTGTACTGTTCTCCGGAAGGAGTACAGCTTACGTTGGGTAAAAATATCACTTCTCCGATGTACTTGTCAATGGATGCACTCCCGCCAGAGCTACGCTCACTCCCTGATTCTCTTTGGGCGACTGGTCCTAACGATGTAGGCCTTTTGGAAATACCACCATATGTAGTAACTTTAAAAGCGAATGTAAAATTTCCAAGAATTCCTCAATACAAAATATCTAGTGAAGGTGAGCGTGCACTTTTATTGATTGTGCAAGATTTGATTAAGAAAGGTGTGGTTGAAGAAACGAGAGGAAATGTCTGTAACAGTCCTGTACTACCGATTTTGAAACGAACTGATCCTACAAAGCCTCCAGTTTATAGGTTTGTTATCGACCTTAGAGAAGTTAATAAGATTGTGGTCCCGCAGTTTCCTGTAGTCCCAGACATTACTGCCTTGTTAACACTGATTCCTGCTACAGCCACTTGGTTCTCAGATTTAAACGCGCTCCACAAGGCTATTGTGAAAGCCCATCTATTTACAGTCAAGCATTAAAAAGCTAGTTAGATTCCTTTGTCCTTCCTCCAGGCTCTGCTCTAGTACAGTATGTAGACGATCTTTTAGTGGCTGCCGATGACAAGGAAACTTGCAAAGCAGCTACGATTTCGTTATTGCATCATTTGTCTAATTTGAATCACAAGGTGTCACCTTCGAAAATGCAATACTGCTGCCAAGAAGTGACCTACCTAGGTCATCTCTTGTCAAAGGAGGGAAGGAAGTTGACCCCAGAAAGAATAAAAGCAATTACACAGATGAGTGTTCCACGCACACAGAGAGAAGTACGTGCCTTTCTAGGCATTACCTCTTACTGTAGGCAGTGGATCCCAAATTTTTCTCTTTTAGCAAAACCGTTGGTAGCTTTGACTGGGAAAAATGTTCCGAGTCCGGTGCCATGGTCTGATGAATGTCAAGAAAGTTTTACTGAATTACGAAAAGCATTGTGTTCAGCTCCTGTATTGGGTACACCTGATTACAGTAAGCCATTCACGCTCTATGTTCATGAGAGAGAAGGTTGCGCGTTGAGTGTTCTGACACAGAAGTTTGATGACAAACAACGCCCTTGTGCGTATTTTTCATCAACATTAGATCCGGTAGCTAGAGCGTTGCCTAGTTGTTTGAGAGCTACAGCGGCAGCTGCGGCTTCCATTCGACAATCTGCTGGTTTGGTGATGAACAATATGCTAGTGGTCATGGTTCCTCATGCGGTGGATACACTCATGAATCGAACGAAGACACAACACCTTACCAGTGCGAGACTATCTGGTTACGAGCTGACATTACTAGCGAGTCATATTCAGATCAAAAGATGTAATGTATTGAATCCAGCAACGCTGTTGCCGACGGATCAAGAGTCGAGTGATTCCGAGCCACATGATTGTTGTTTTAAAACGGAGGAAGAGACAAAAGAACGCATTGACTTAAAGGATACTCCGTTATCCGATCCAGATGGCACGCTGTATGTGGACGGGTCATGTTTTAAATTGGAGAATGGTGATGTGACTGCTGCTTACGCAGTAACGACTTTGAAGACGATTGTGGAGACTGCAAGAGTGAGTCAGAATTCTGCCCAAGCTGCAGAATTAATAGCTCTAACAAGAGCGTGTGTTTTAGCTAAGGGAAAGAGAGTGAATGTCTTTACAGATAGTCAGTACGCATTTGGCGTGGCCCATAGTTTTGGCCGTCTGTGGAGAGAAAGAGGTTTCATTACGTCCCATGGGACTAAGATCCAACATGGTCAGCTAGTTAACGACTTGTTGGAATCTCTAACCTTGCCGACTGAAGTTGCGATTGTAAAGTGCAGTGCTCATAAAGCAATCACGGATGATGTTGGTCGTGGGAATGCTTTTGCTGATGAAATTGCTAAACAGACAGCTAGAGACACGATGAGCAGAATGTATGTTGCTACGTCTGCAAGATGGATTGCTGACTCTGGAATGTGTGAAGATACTATGGAAAGTGTGAAAGAGATTCAGAAAGAAGCAACTGAGGAAGAAAAACGTGTATGGAGAGAAAGTACGGGCAAGTTGGATTTGAATGGGTGTTGGATTGATTTGACAGAACAGCAGCGTTGGATGTTGCCTGATGCGTATGTGCTTGCAGTGGTGACAATGGCGCATGGAGTAGCGCATATAAGTTCTAAAGGAATTTGTAAGATGTTGGCTCCAGTCTGGAAGAATGATGGGATCAGTAAGTGTGCAGAAAGAGTGGTGAAAAATTGTATGGTATGCCTGATGCATAATCCTGGCAAGGGAACTCCAACTCCAGCTGGTCATTTCGCTCCTCCTTCCTGCCCCTTTGAAGTGATTCAGTTAGACTTCATTCACATGGATCGCTGTAATAATTTGAAATATGTCCTGGTGGTAGTCTGTGCTTTCTCCAGGTGGATCGAAGCATATCCACTAAAGGACAATACTGCCCTATCAACTGCCAAGATTCTTCTCAAAGAATATTTCCCTAGGTATGGAATGCCACGGATTGTATGGTCAGATAACGGAAGTGAGTTTATAGGGAAAGTTATGCAGAGTGTGTGTGCCGGCCTAGGTCTGAAACAAAAGTTCCACAGTGCGAACCATCCCCAGTCTGCTGGTTTAGTGGAGGGTTACAATGGCACCCTTAAGCTGAAATTAGCTAAAATACAAGCATCCACAGGTTTAGCCTGGCCAGACGCACTTCCTTTGGCTTTGTTATCAACGAGAGCAACTGTACATTCTAGAGTGGGGCTTAGCCCCTACGAAATAGTTTTTGGCCGCCCGGCAAATATTTGGGGTGTGCCGAGGCCTAAAAAGTTTTGTTCTCTAGAATATCCTATGTTGATAGACTACCTTTACGACTTGACTGCTAAATTGAGTCTTATTCACCAACAGGTTTTCGATGCTTTGCCAAAGCCTCCGGAGAGTCCAGGGCATCAGCTGAAACCAGGCGAGTTTGTGGTTATCAGAAATTTCGCGAGGACGAAGAACCTTCAGCCGAGATTTGTCGGCCCCTTCCAAGTTCTACTTGCAACGAGAACAGCGGTTCGTGTGGCTGGACGCAAGCACTGGGTGCATGCATCCCATGTAAAGCGTGTGCCTTTGCCACTTCCTTACGACGACTGGGTGAAGAAGGGAATTGGTTCCTCCGAATTTGAAAGCACGCCAAAATTCATCCCTTTCAGCGATGCCGAATTGATCACTGACACTCCAAGCTCTGACTCTCCTCCAGAAAAGACTCTTTTGAACACTGAACATTTGTCCCCTGCATCAGAAAAAACTTTGTCATCTGCGAACTTGAACACTGCAACAGCTACCAGTGAAACGCTATTTGCTGATCAGACAGTACCTGCGAAGCAAAGATATAACTTACGAAACCGTAAAATGGACAAATAAAGCAGGCTACTGCCTATTGTGATATTTTGAAATTTTGAACTTTTGCCTTCAGCCAGGAAGTTTGCTATTGTTTTATTGTTTTTAAATTGCCTTGCCGTCTGGGTAGCCGTAGGGTCGTGGCTGTGTGCCTAGTTGAATTTGCGGGGGTCTGACACAAGGTCGATCTTTCTGTTGGTTCTGGGAACTCCCAGGGCTGATAGAGGCATTTTCATCTACGTACACATCATCAGTGGTCGCGAGCGGATTGTAGAAGATGGAGCTTCCTGCGCTGCAACGAGAAAACGTGATTTATGTTCGCAGAAACAGACTTTATAGAATCCTTCACAGCAAATGCTTTTTGATGCAATGTGCCATTACATTCTTGATTGTTTTGATAACGTTGGTGGGTGGAATCGTCTTCAGTATAAATTTGATTTTTGTGCCAGTTACTACAGTACCTCCCCTTGATCCTGCTACTTCTACTGTTTCTTCTATACACTCTTTTCATTCGTTTCCCGAACATGAGCAAGCTCGACGCTCAGAGTTCATTAACAACACTTTTGTACAGCTCTTGCACCAACACCAACTGGTAGTTAACACTACAGACTGCTGGGTGTGTGGCTTGATACCCCACACTATGGATAAAGGTATTCCCTATCTGGTTTTGCCTTTCAGCTACAATGGATCATTTCAGGCCCTTCAAACCATCTTTGCTTATGCCCTTGAAACCTATCCTCCACGTCCACCACGTTCCACTAAATATAACTCTGCCAACAAAGCTTTAGTCCAGGGAATTATTGACATGGTCAAGGACGTCAATAATACTCCATCATACCCTAGAGACGAATTGCGAGTGTATTTAAGTTGGAATACTTCAGAGTATCGCCTTAGTTTAGGAGAAAGCAAGCGTAAAAGCTCAACTCCAATCTAGGTCGTACCTCACCGAGGTCAGGTCTGTTTGCAAGGGAATGGGAGAAATCCAAGAGCTCAGCTAGGGAGGAGTGAGTGCGTAGAGACTTATGTGTTTCCGGCTAACTCTTCCCCTGCCTTTCTTACTGCTAGGGGTACCTACTTCATCTGTCTAGATAGAGCTTATACATGGTTGCCTGCCGACTTTTCAGGATCATGCTATATTGCTCGATTGTTGCCTCCGACATACACTGCTTCATCTGATTACCACAGAACCAGAGTAGCGAGAGGTGTCTTCAGCAAGGAAGATACTGCTGGTCAGGAAGCTGGAGACTTCTTCAAAGGCTTCCTTCCGTTCTGGGGCCTATGGCTAATAGTAGAAACATACGTCAGCTAACACGGGTAGTTGAATCTACTATTACCGAAACTGCTGGTGCCCTTAGCAATTTGACAGCTGAGCTTCAGGCGGATAGACTCATGACGTTGCAGAACCGTATGGTTCTAGACGTTATCCTTGCAGATCGAGGTGGGGTATGTAGAATGATCCAATCGAGCTGCTGTGTCTTTATTCCTAATAATGCTCCAACAGTCTATGAGGCGATCTCTAAGCTGCACAAGATTTCCGACTCTATTCATGTAGACAAGGGAAACTGGTCCTTTATGGAGTGGTTTTGGACTCTGATCTCAGCGTGGGGATGGAAGGTTCTAATGGTCATTGGTGTCATCTTAGTATTCCTGTTCTCATGTTGCCTGATTATCCAGTGTGGTCCTGCTCTGTGTAGTCTTTGTGCTGCAACTTGTTTTAGAAAACCACCTGCGTTTGGAGAAAAGGCACGAGAAAGGATGATGATACAACAGCATGTCACTGACCTGATGAGCATAGAATTAGACTCTGACGTAGACGGAGTAATTGCCTATGTAAGGGCAAAAGGAGGGTCTGAGGTTCCGTGACGATTTGAACCCGTGTTTTCAATATTGTCGGAAATACATAATATTGGTATCAGCGAATCGCAAATGATCCATTTAGTATATCCTGGTGTTTTCGCTACGCTACGAACAAGAGCACTCCTTTTATAAACACATTTCTGATCTACCCACGGCATCCATCTTAGATCATGGCCGCCATTTTGTGTTTCTTGCCCTCACATACGCAATAACCTCTGATCACTTCATTTCGATTAAGGACACGTAGCCTTAGCCGGAGATTCACCTCTTACATGACACGTGCACCTTAAACCAGATCACGCTGTAGCTGCATGACTCGGCAAAGACTGCCTCCTCTGCCCGAGGCCAGTCCTGCCAAACTGGTCTTCGTGTCCATTGTCCTGATCACGATTAGGCGGCCGAAGCCGGTAGCCTTGCCCATTTACAACCCACAAACATCCCTTATCCTGCTTTTCTATCTTCTGCACCTGGCTCTGCTCCTTTCCTTCTGGGCCTTTATTAGGGGGAGGTAACGAAATTTACGATGAGGCGGTCCGGGTCTTGAATGAAAAGTTGACATGGGATTATGATGGAAAAGTGGGAACCCCTCGTTCGTAATGTTTTGACATCAGATATTGTCAACGATTCCTGTGTACGCCAAATATTTATTGTTTATGACACAAAGGTTTTGGGAATGTACCAACATGTAAAGAATTTGCCTGAAGGCCAAAATTTAGTATACAAGGAGCAACCCTCTTTGTACAAATCGAACAGGCTCCTAGTTACTGCCCATGCGTAGTTTCTGTGACTTCTGTGTCCCTGCAGTAATAAACCTTTGGTCTTTGACGCCACCATCGAGAAGCCCGTGTTTCTGTTCATTTGTGCACCAAGGCAGGTGGAACTTCGGGGTCTTTGGGTGTTGTTCCCTGACACCTCTGGACGGAACCAAAAAGTCCAGAACTCCAGACGGATGATCTGTTCACTTTTTGTTTTGATGGATTTTGCAATTTTCTTGGCTAATTATATTTGCCTGCTGGGTAGCCACAACTGATTGTAATGTATCTTCGTATCTGGATATGGGATAACCTTCTCCATTTATAAGGACTGGTAAAAAGGAAGACATTGCAGTATTCATTTTGTTGATTGCTTTGGAGTTCCAGTGGATCTTACCTGATTTTTGGTATACATCTGCCTGGCCATTTAAAATACATAAAGACCATGGGAATGTAGACTGTGTTAAAATTTCAATTCCTATAGTCAAGTATGCATGATCACTTTCGTGTCTGTACTGAATGGTTAATGGCTGAATTTTTGCGAACAGATATAAGCTGCAGATTACATAATCTAAGATAGAAGAATTATAGTTACCCATTTTAATTAATGCAGCTGGTATATCTCCAACTGCCCTTCAGTTTGAAATGAAGCCATTAATTGCCGCAATATGAAACAAAAGCAGTTTCCCTTGTTTATCGCCTCTAATCTTATCAGGAAATACGGGGTTGGAATTGAACAAGCTACCTCTTGTGCTGACTTTCACCTGTTTTTAAATACGGCATTCAAGATTTTTCCACTGAAGTCCCCAGCTATTATCATCGAAGGAAACCCCCCTGGATTCTAGAGTTTGATCGATTTTCGTGGATGATTTTTCCAAGAGGGGATTGTTTGAAGAACTGGGTGGAATGTATATATTAAAGAGTAGTAGATCTAGGGCAGGCTCTGTACTTTCTTTCTGGCACCTGATGTTGATGCTTTGCATGTTAGGGAAAGAGAGAGCTCTATTTCTTCAGGATCCCAGTTGATTGCTTCTTTTAGTAGAATTGTGAGGCCCCCTTTTGCACGTCCTCTTCTTATGGCCTCTGCGGCAGTGACAAACACAAAGTAATCTTGTTTCTTTTAGCAACACAGTGGATGGAGAGTTTTCCAAAATAAAAGATAACTTTTCTGAAGTTTTTCCAGCTATATTCCATAATGCTATTTTTAAGTTACTGCTAAAAATGGAAGTTTCAAATCTTTGCCCGACTTATTGCTATTTAAGGAGCCAGCAATCCACGCCCAGGTATTTTCATCAGGATGGGGCGACTTTTTTGTATCAGAGCAATTCCAGATACAGCGCATTCCTTCTTTAAGTGAGGACATCAGAGGGCTGTCCTGAGTGTTCCTCGATATTTCGTGGCCCATGAGTTGCTGGCTATTTTTATTGAGGGGGTCCTCATCCCCTTCGGTCTCTTTTGAATGATTAGAAACAGAGTTGATTTCTTTAACTACGGCTATATCAAATCCCTTTTTCTGAAGAGTGTCTCTTTCTTTGAATAATTATAGAAGGAAGTACATTGGACCAAAACTCGACGATTACCACCAAACAGCGGAGTTTATTTGGGAAAGAAACTAATTTTATAACTGCCGTTGTGAGTGATTGGAGAGAACAAATGTTATGGTCTGCTATTCTCCCACGGTTGAGTGGAATATTGCCGCTGGGGAATAAATCTGTTAATTCCAGGGCACTTGATACTGGTTGTTCCCCACTGACCTGCATATTCTGATTGGCCAAGTGATTTACAGCATCAGGGTAATCATGCTCTGCAAATTTTGTTAAGAATTTTAGTGCAAGAGGGTTGAAATACCCTGTCTAGAAGAGGATGATCTAGTTGAAAAAGAGGCAGAAGTTCCTGAATTGCCTGCAACATCTGTTGGTTGGGATATGCCCGACCTGTAATGGCACTGAGAATGAACCCTAGGAAAGCTTAAATTTGTAGTGACTGTAGGTGGGACTTAGGGCGTTTACTGGAAAACCCAAGCTGTGAAGCAAGGACATGGCTGCTTGAATGTTTGCAAGGGATTGCTTTTTGCTTGTGAACTTGGGCAATCAGTCTATATAGGGGAAGAAATGTATGCTTCCCTTTCTGAGCTGGGCGACAACTACAGCTAGGCATTTTGTGAATACTCTTGGGGCAGTGGTAAGTGCTGACCACTTACCACAAAGCGAAGGTATCGCCGATGGGATGGATGGAATGAGATGTGGAAATAGTGGGTCCAGTGGATGGGGTCTCCTGCCCTACGTCTGCCTAAGTGTCAGACGCACTCGAGTGGATGAACTCTGGGCTGGGCTAGTGAGCTGGAACACCGGACGATTCAAGATGATCTTCCTCCACAGTGCTAAGGGGTCTGCTTCCCCAAAGATGTTGCAAGTTTCTTCACCTGCTTGCCTCTGCATTCTAGTGTGGCCCCAGCGTCTCTATCAGCAGTAATAAAGAGTAATTCTAGCCTTGAAATGCAGGAACGAGGAGCATTCGGCATTATGCTTCAGGGAGAGACAAAGGTTGCCGACACTTTGGAGGACGGCCCAAAGTTATTAAGCGTGGTAACAAGGACATTCACGAAAAGAGGTCCATTTCATCACCCACCGTGGGTGGGCATTCTCTGTCATTCAAGAAAGTAGATTGAGGGTACACGGACCCCAGAGGTGCGCCACGCTGGACTAGGGCCAAAGATACACGGCTGTCTCTGACGTCCAGTAGAATAAGGGAAACTAGTATCAGAACCAACACATTGATAGTCTTTTTTAGAGACACGAAAAACCATGAGGACCTGAAGCACAAAAGTGAATGCTTCGACTCCAGGAGGTCCAACGGTGCAGGTCCAAATCAGATGCCAGAGAACACATTATGACAATAGAGTTGGTGCCCACTTGCATTGTCAACTAATGCAGCAGTCACAGTGTGCCTCATAACTCTAAAAGATTTATTCGAACAAAAACAACTTGCAACATTTGAGCCCAACACTAGATGGCAGGAATACGCAGGGCATGTGTAACTATAGACATACATGGTATGAACAGAGTGTTACAGAAGGTAAATAACTTGTTCCTCCATTATACACTTTTAAACACAGAGCTTACCATCAGACTACATAACCAAACAGTACCTCCAAAAAAGTAAAGGGTTTGAGGAATGGCCTCAACCCAAAAAGTCCTGGCAGACAAAGTATTCCAAAAAGCCCACTCTTCAGACCTGGCAGTAGTGTTTGGTGAAAATATGCTCGGATGTCCACATTGCAGCTTGACAGATGTTCAGAACAGATACCCTCCTTTCCAGAGCTGTCGCAGCAGCCTTGGCTCTCGTAAAAAGGGGCTGCATGGCTTCAGATGTTCTTTCTTGGCCAGTCAGTAGCATATTTAAATGTAGAGGATGCTTTATCTTGACAGTGTTCTTTTTTGCAACTTTCTGCTTTTCTTGGTACCAGCGAAACCCACAAAGAGTGGTCCGCAACATATTGTTCTCATCTGCTCAATGTAAAAACTCAAAGCTCTTTTGAGGTCAAGCAGATGATTTCTCCTCTCTTTAGAGGTATGTGGTAGAGAGAAATAGGCTGATAAAAGTGATCTTTTGCCAAAATGAATTGGTGACACATTTTTTGGAACGAAGGCAGTAAGAGTTCTTAGCACCACTTTGTCTTGAAAGAAAGTGATATTGGGAAGTTGTACCTGCAGGTGCACCTGCACTACACTAACACAACACGCACAAATGGTTGCAATGAGGAAAACAAACAGACTTGAATTGTTAAAAAACATAAGGAACAAGACAAATCAGTTCAAATTACATCCACTTAAGAAATGTGAAGACCAAACTAAGGTCCCATGAAGCACTTCAAGGGGTTTCGAAGGAAACATGTGATTTGAAAAGAGAAGGCTGATACAGCAAACATAAAAAGGTTGAAAGGATGACATGTACATTTTAACAGAGTCCACTGCAAGGCTTTGATGGGCTGCCCACCAACACAAACAGTGAACTGCTTCCCTTCCTGTACAGCTCCGCCTGGTAGCTGCTACCCATGACCCTTGCAGGTCTGTGAGTTCAAGGCCCTCCTTCAACCACAGGCACCCGCCTGAACCTCATCCCTGGAGGTCCAGTGAGGAGCATCTCTGCTCTGCTGCTGACCTGCCCTCTCTCTTCTTTCTGCCTTTTTAGGTTTTGCCTATTATCATTCGCTTGTGAATGTAATAGGCGAAAATTCAAGGGCTTGATCGACTCGTCAAACCACTGCGGTTTTCTCACAGTGCATGTGAGTCCCGTGACCACAAAAGCGGGTCCCGTGACCACACAAGCACGCGCATCTCCCTAATCCGCCTGCCACCGCTCGCATTCCCGCCCCCCCACCAGGCTCTCCCGCCCCCATCTGGCTTCCATCCGGCCATTTGCCAGCATACACTCTCCAAGCGCATCACGCACGGCCATCTGTTCCCCAGCTCCAGCACCTCCCCTCTCTCTCCCGGCACACAGCCTTACTTGAAGGGGCTTCGGTTACTCCCCTGCTTCGTACCATATCCTCTGTCTCCAAATGCACCTCTTTCACCGACTCCTTTCTCTCCTCCTCTCTCCCCCCGCCCCCCTCCTCCCATCCCACCCCTTCAAACCACCTCACCCTCCTCTAATTCTATTACCCGACTGGCCTCTGTCACCGATCCCCCTCCCCCTTGCCTTCTCTCTCTTTGTTCTCTAATCACACTCCCTTCTTTCATCCATCCTTCTTGCCTCTCGCCCCCTCCCCCCGCCAGCCTCCTTCCGCCGCCCTCCCCCCTCCTCAGGGACGCCTTGCTCTTGGAATCACAGTTTCAAAGACACATCCGTGAATTTTAGCTCCGAACCCGGTGGTAGAAAAACATAATCCAGGGTGGAGTGTGCATGCTGATACATACACCTAGTTTCAAATACGTAATAATAAATCATTCCCAAAACCAAAACTTACAACTTTTCACGTGAACAATTTGCAATATTTTAAAAATAACACTCGATGGGAGGACAGTGCACAGCACGTTGTTTAGTAACAGCGCGTGCTGTAAGCATACGGCACCATAAACCCTTTAACTCTCTGGTCCTCGTTACTGCTATGACCAATGAGACCAGCAGAAACAAAGACCGCGCCAGGGGTGCCAAAAGGACAAGCTGGGGAGCAGCCGCCATCGCTCATCCACAACCCTCAAGCATGCACAGCGTGTATGCGACTCGAGATAATCACGGTTCTGCTGTCTGTACTTTTTTTTATCAGGTTCCCGCCTGCTTTGTCAATAAAACCAATGCCTTTTATTGATATCATAAATTATAGCAGCTGCAGTTCCCCTGCATTGACGACTCATGAAAACGGGCAACAGCAGTAATGTTACTTTGCAGCTGCAATTTCGATGTTATTTTTGAATGATTAATGTTCAGCCACTGCGGGTTGACTTCCCGCATTCGGCTGCCTATCGTCAGCGTCTACGTTGTCAGCGAGTCCTTTCTTGCACACAGAAAGAAACAATATACTTAAGTCATGCGACTTAAACGTGCATTTCTTTTTTTTTTTTTTTAACTAACACTATGTGCTAAAAATCAGACTGAAATTTGAACACAGGGGTTTATTCTATTTTGAAAAAACGTTCAATAGCAACAAATAAAACAAGCACTGGCGTTGACAATAGGTTATGCATTTGGAAAGTTGGAGCTATTGGTTTTGTAAATGACATTTTATATTTATATATTGTTATTGACAATGCCAATAACGATATATAAGTATAAAATGTCATTTACAAAACCAATAGCTCCAACTTTCCAAATGCGAAACCTATTGGCAACGCCAGTGCTTGTTCTCTTCTGATCTCTTACCTTCCTTTATTCTTTTCTGCTTCTCTGCTACTTTCTTTCACTTTTTCTCTCCGTGTCCCCACCACTACTCGTCCCCTTTAGCCCAGCCCCCCTTCAGCACAGATTTCCTGTTTCCCACTTTCCCGCCTCCCAAAGGTCCAGCCCTCCCCTCACACTTCTTAATGGTGCACAGCGGATGCGCCAAAGGCAAGCCCATCTGTGCCTGGACAGCGCCCAGTGCCACGGACCCTGGTCCTTAAGACCATCCACCGCTACAACGCAAGCAGCCTGCATGCCTGCAACACCGGATGCCACTCTGCCTGTAATCTTGTGTCGTTGACGATCACCCAAGGCCCGTTCACTTGCTGCAACTACACCTTCCCTAGCCTCCACACACCAGACCCACCAACCGCACGACACTCAAGAACCGGACACGACCACCTCAGATGCCTCATGCTCAACACCAGCTCCCTCAAAAGACACACTGTGGAGATCTGAGACCTGCTCGACTCCATTTCCCATGAGGTCTACTTCACAGAAACCTGGATGACTTCCAGCTCAGTCCCAGACATTGCAACCGTCATCCCTGATGGATACAAAATCATTTCTAAGGACCAGATCAACCGACCAGGAGGAGGCATCACCATTGTACACAAAGACACCATCCACCTCACAAGCAGCTCCGACGACCACTCAACCGACATGAAGCATCTCCACTTACAGACCAACCCAAACGCCACCCTACACATCACCCTCGTCTACAGACCTCTCACATCCCGCCCACTCACAGCAAAGCCATAACAGACTTTATCAATCCCCACGCTCTTACCTCAACGGGCTAAATCCTCCTTAGCAACCTCAATTTCCACCTGGACAACCTCAAAGATCACAACACCTCATCCCTACTGGAGAACTTCACTACCATCAAACAACTGATCACAACGCCAACCCACTCAGCAGGACACCCGCTCGACCCCATCTTCTCCGACACCATGCCCACCGCAATCCTCACAGAAGCTGAAAAAAGGTGAGCAAAGATCAGCTCACCACCTCCCTCAGCAAGACTCAACCACAGACATCCACAAATGCGAATGCCTCAGCAAACAACCTGAATCTCGAACTGCGCCAACACACTTTCCCCCTCAGCAAACCCTCAGGCAAGCAGCCCTCCAAAAAAGCCAGCTGATTCTCCCCACCCTCCAAGAGTCCGGGCGCACTTACAGACGGCTTGAGAAAAGATGGAGAAGCAGAAAGATCATGGCAGACCACACGGCCTTCAAATACAAACTCACCGCACACCACTGCCTCATTAGAACAAAAAAAGCAGCCACCCAGGAATTCATAAACGCCAATGAACACAACAGCAAAGAACTCTTCGCTGTGGTCAAAGAATTGACTAAACTTAGCAGGCATCCACGTCTCCGGACCTCTGCGACAACCTTGCCACCTTCTTCCACTGAAAGATCAAGGAGATCTATCACAGCTCCGCAACCCAAGACTCACCTACCCCACCCGCAGGCTCCACACCCAATGGCTCCAGCCCCCAGCAGACCTTGACCAACTCAACTAGCCTCACCTCGGACGAAACCCTCACGATCATGAAGAGCCTCCACTCTGGAGTCTCCTCGATCTCTGCCTTCACCACATCTTCAACAGAGCCGGCACCTCCATCGCCACTCTGCCACACCATCAACTGCTCCTTCGAGTCCGCAACCTTCCCGGAAGACTGGAAGCATGCAGATATCAACTCCCTGCTGAAGAAACCTTCTGCTGACCCGACGGACGTCAAGAACTACAGAACAATCTTTCTGCTCCATTTGCCAGTCAGAGTCATTGAGAAAGCCATTAACGCTCAACTCTTCGAGTTCATCAAAACTAGCAACATCCTGGACCTCTCCCAATCGGGCTTCAGAAGCAACCATAGCACTGAGACCGCTCTCCTCACTGCTACAGACTACATCTGCACACACCTCGACTGAGGAAAGACTGCAGCGCTCATCTTCCTGGACCTCTCGGCTGCCTTGTACACAGTCTCCCACAACAGCCTCTACACAAGACTCCACGACGCCAGTATTGACGACAAAGCCATAGAACGCAGAGAGTCAGACTCCCACTGTTCAACTCAGAACCCACAGAGATCAGCTGCGGAGTGCTTCAGGGATGCTCCCTGAGCCCCACCCTTTTCAACATCTACTTGGCCCGCTTGCAGCCATCGTCAGAAGCCATGGACTCAACATATTCTCTTATGCCAACGACACCAAACAACACTAAACTGATTCTCTCTTATGGTCTCCTCCTTTTTTAATTGTGATAACTCTCTTATAACTCAGCCTAAGTGATTTAGCCAGAGGGCTGTCTCTAGGTTTATTAGCAAGCGCCCTTCGCAGGGCTCTATTAGCTGAGGAACAATCAGCATTAAACCAACCTGGGTCTGAGTTAGTTTTCTTATTGGGCTTGGACAACAAGGATTTAATGCCATTGCAGAGCTCTGAAAAAGCGCCGACTACCTCCAAGTTATGATCTCTAAACGTCAAACAGGTATTAATCAACTCAGGGTAAGATCTTACCATCCTTTCGAATACCACTTTATTATCTATGCCACGCCAAACCACTCTGAGGTTGTCAGTAGTAGGAGTCAGATCTCTGGCACCCTGGACATTATCATAAATTGGTCTAGGCGTTGAGACTCAGGGTCAGATTAATTGGATGGTGGTCCCCCTGAAGTGTGGGAATTACCTCTGCCTTTAGCACAAAGTTTTCTAAACAAGCGGTGATAAAAATATAGTCGATGATAGAGGCTGAGCCCCTGCCGCTATAGGTGGGTTCTGTGTCCATCCCTAGAGGGCACAGCTGCAAGCTCCATTACATCCAAGAAGTTATTAGAGCTTAAAAGTTCCAATAACTAATGTATATACTGAACATAGACGTGTTCACTCAAATTACTGCTATCAGGTTTGTTTCAAATTACAAGCCAAGTGTTGTCTCCTATTAGTGCCCTAAAACAATTTCACCAAGAGCAAAAAAAACACATGTAACATCCTAGGACAAATACATACAAAAAGCTACTGTTGCATAGATGTTTATCACGGAATGATAATTACAGTTCAAAAAAATTCAGCACACAAACTCTTATATGATCTTGCAAATAATCAATCATGCAACATTAAGGCATAGCAACACCGGTATTAAGACCCCACAGCCTATCAGATTTCTTGGTACGTCTGTTGACCTACCTGCTGAGGTAATTCGCTGATAAGGTACTGTGCAAACTTTTGCAATTGATCCCTCTGCAGTCGAGACAAGGACTCCGAAACTGGTGCTCGCAGGCACACTGCAGACGCCTTTGAGGTCAGGTAAAAAAGAAACCATAAAACATTGTAGTAAAAAAAAAACAGAAAGTAAAATACAAGTACAGACCATAATTGCTTTTAATGGTTTTTTCACACAAACCTTCAAAAGCCTAACAAAAATACAATGTGAGAAAAAAATTATTAAGCCAGCGGTAACACAAGACCTCCCACGTCACAAGTATTTTGTAGAAGATATTTATTAAAAGGCATTTGAATATTCAGTAGAATTATATTTTTTATATTATACCTTGACATGTTGCCTAGTAGCTACTACAGAGCACAAACTGTTAATGAAATAAAATGCCAACAGTACTGACGGAAGCTCCAAGCAAAATGAAGCAATTCAAGATAAATGGTTCAGAGGACAGTCAACCGGCGATTCGCCTACCTGAATCAAACAAGCATTTACAATGCAATAGGGCTTGCAGCATTAAAGTTTGAGTTATTGGCATTGTGTATGACAATGCGTTGCATAAAATGTTTAGCAAACTTTGAATTGGTGAGCAGTGAGAGAGTGTGCAAAAGTATGCTGTTCTTGAAAGAAGTGTGGTAGAGAGTGCAGGAATTTGTGTGACCTGAGCAACGTGGATGATGCACCTCACGCACGGGGCTGATGCAGTTATTCACACAGCTCTGATGATGCACCTCAGGCACGGGCTCACAGCTGTTATTATTCACACAGCTCTGATGATGCACCTCAGGCACGGGCTCACAGTTGTTATTCACACAGCTCCTATTTTCTTCGCCATAGTCTGCAGATTTGTATTTCATTAGAACTTAATTTTTGGAGTGTGGCATAATATTTCTATACAGCATGTTGGCAAACACGATTTAAGAAAAATATATAGAGTTACATTTTATGGCTATGACAAAAAAAGACATAATTTGGACATAATAATTTTTAATATAACACTTAGGGGAGGTAAGCATTCCCCTCCGACATCAGATATATGATCTATAGGTCACAGCATTCTAGGTGCAACTCCAATGGAAGTCGAAAGAAGTCTCTGGGCGATTCTATTCAACATAAGAGAAAACAAAACTTATCGTGGGGCGGGACTTCCGTCTTCTGAAGCCTGCGCCCACAGAGTGCTTGCCAGGAAAAACATCTACGGAAGAAAGTTGATGCAATGGTGACAACTTCAATGCTGGTAAGAAGCGGTCCGGACCGGGAGAGGCTGCGGTGGCGCATGGCACTGTGTGGGGCTCCCGGGGAAAGGTAAAATAAAGGCGGGGGATATACCTTTATCTGTGGTGCACTAAACAAAGAAATTTAATCTGCGCAGAAAAGCAAGAATCTGTTTAGGCATGCCGTGTTAGGGGCAATAATGGGTATATTTTAAGGGACAGAGAATTCACCGAAGTCTCGAAAAGATGTATGCTGGGTATGGCACATAAATCAAATGGAACTGAGATGTGGCATGGTCAGAAACGCGCCGCAATGGAGGAAATGCAGGCGCTGGATAAACGTGGCGATAAGGAGGAAGATATGACTTGGCCCGAATGCTGCTGCTGGTGTGAATGGATTCACTTACTGGCGGCGCCATGATTCGAAGCACTATGAGATGTTCCCACGTGGAGAATGGCGTCCCGGATGCGCTGTGAATTGAGGTTAATGTCTCTGTGTGGGAGGGGGGCCATCATCCCCTTTGGTTTTTCTTTGTATGCTGGGTATGGCACATAAATCAAATAGAACCGGGATGTGGCATGGTCAGAAACGCGCCGCAATGGAGGAAATGCAGGCGCTGGATAAACGTGGCGATAAGGAGGATGTCTGTGTGCGCATGCGTGTGTGCTGGAGCAGCTTTCCAGGAGACAGGAGCTGGCTACAGCGAGCGCGTTCTCGTGCGCGTGGCCCGCACAAATCGCCTTCTGGCAGAGGAAATGCGCGCGGCCAGGTGCTGTCTCCTGGAAAGCTGAGCCGCTAACAATAGGGTCTCTGGCGAGACCGCGCTTCGTGCGGTTAACGCCACGAGCCCTTAAAAATGTAGGCTTTGAGTTCAGGACAGTGGGCGTTAGTACCCATTCGGGAAACAATATGCTGAAATTATCAATGTAAAGAACCTGTTGGGGCTGGCTTTAGACTAGTCCAAGCGCAAGGACACAGGCATTTAAACCCTCCTCATAAGGTTTTTCTACATCTTTATTTCAGTGATTTTGTCACAACATTGCTGCTGCTTTAGAAAATACAGTAATATCTGCTCTCACCAGCACAGAGATTAAATATTGTTTACATTTTCATATAGCTGCACATCAGAGTTGTACATCAATGACGTGCCTCGCACTGGCTTGAGGATCAGCTTGGGCCTAGTCCGTAGTCCGCAGGTAACTGAGGGGGTGGTTACTGTCCTGGGTAATGATTTTGTGGTCTTCCCGACCTCTTGAATCGTGGGGCTTGGTGGGTTGCAGGCCAGTGAGCCGAGGCGCTCTGACACATTTGGTGTTGCTGCGGGATGTGCCTCCCATCCTAGAGTGCATAGTGCAGTCCGCCGACCCAGAAGTCAGGTCTGACCTAGGCCGTGTCGAAGCAGACTAGGAGGGGAGCACCGTGCAACAAATGCTGGAGAGCCTTCTTCGCATATGCTGTCTGTTCAACATAAATGATAACATTTGGCTTTCTCTGGATGTGTGAGGTGATCACAGTGGGCTTGTCACGTACCTCCTTTTAATAGAGTACCCCATGTGAAGGTGTCAGGAAAGCTGTGTTGTATTGCACTTCATGCCAATGTTTACTTTGTCTTTTGAAATATTTTGTAGTTTAGGGTTAGTGGTTCTGACGCTTTCTTCCAAGACCCTTTTTAGGTCTCAACTGCAGACAGCTTTATCTGTCTGTTGTCGAAGACTTATAGTGATACAATAAAATATATAACAAGCATTTGCAACGCAATAGGTCTCGCTGTAGGTGGAAGCGGACTGGTGAAGAAGGTGAGGGCGGACTGTGGCGGCGGCGGCTGCAAGCGTGCCATCTTGAGACCAGTGATCGTGCGGATGCTCACTGGGCTTGTCGAAGCTGACCGGGTGAGTGACTGTCGCGGTGGCGGCCGCAGTGGGAAATGATTTGCGATCCTGTGCCACTGCTGTCTGTGAGGGAGAGTGGGCCCGGCCGCTACCCCTGCTTGCAACCACCGGAACTCCTCCGTTGCGGACAAAGAGCAGTGCATGGAGGTCTGAGCACTTAGTCTGGCAGCGCTTGGGGCTAGAATGCAGCAGCGATACAGCACTTTGGAGGTGCAATAGTACTAGAAGACCCAGGGACCCCCGAGCACTACACGTGCGCCGGACCACGGACGATCCTAGCCAGGGTTAGTTTGTGATGGAAGAGTGTTCCTTGCCTATACGTGTTCGGCATTGGACAAGTTGGGCCAGTTGATTCTGCGTGGATCCTATGGGCTAAACAGAGTTGCTATAACTGTTTCTTGTTGGACGTGTACACAGTGCTGTATCAAAATTAATCCCGCTCCTTCTGACTGCAGGGGGGAGAGGGGTCCTCGGTGCCCTGGGGATCCAACCCTCCATTTTTGGGTTTCTTCTGGACTCGAGGACTCCCAGCTCCCCTAAAATAATAAACATAAAGAGAGGACTGAACATGAGGCCTGAACTAGTATAGTAAAAATTGGCGGCCATCTTAGAATGGTGCTTTTCAAATAAAAGGACAGATTTAAACCACCAGCAAATATCTGAAAACAGGAAAGCAGGAAGCAGTGAAGTTGTAAGGAAATAAGGAATTACGAACAAAAGTGATAGGGTAAAGTAAAGGAAAAGAGTGAAAGAAGGAAGAAAAGTGAGATGAGGACTGAAAAAGAGGCCTGAACTAGCTCAGTAATTTGTTTAAAGGGCCTCTGAGAGCCCACTCCGCTTTTTTCCCTACTCCACAGCTGCCCAGCAAGTAGTGGGCAGCTGCACCTTTTAGGTTTTTCACTTTTAGGGGACATGGACTTTATATAGGAGTGAGATGTACTCCTTCGCCCCTTCCTTGGCTTGCACAACTGCGCAGCACTTAGTGCCAGCTGCAACGTTTAGGTCTGTCATTGAAGATGCCCAGCAAGTAGTGGGCAGCTGCCACGTTTAGGTTTGTGCCAAGTGCGCACCCGTGACTGTCGCTGCATTGGCAGCACGCCCTGACTTTGGACAGAGGGCATTTGAGCCCCTTAGAGATGGCCATTTGGCCCAGGGGACTATTACATTTGTAGGGCGCAAGGCCCTAGAGTGCTTTTTATAGGTGCTAGGAATTGTAGTGTTTGTAGTATGTTTTATGCACCTTGATTTATGCTTATAGATGTGCTTTTATGCTTATTAAGTTTTACCTACTACGTCTCGACTTTTCTACCTTTCAATCATGCGCATGCCTAACCCCACCCGAAACTCTACACTCGTGCGTGACAGACCCAACTCCTGGTCCATTAACTACCCTATCAAAATGACCAGTAACGCTAAAAAGAACTTCAAACACAGTACTCTAAAACAACACCCGGAAACACTCATTGTAGATAACTACCACTCAGCGTCCAACGGCTGCACGAAAACTAACTTCATTTTATACACCAATCACCTGGCTAAATGGAAAAACCCCTTCTCTCTTCACCTCCAAGTCACCAAGTCAGTAATCATTCCCTATGGTGAAAAAATCTCCACTTCCATATCCCCAATCTTCAAAGGGGAACTCACCATTTCCATCTACAGAACTGGAACCATTCTCATACAAGCCACCGACCCGCACCTCACCACTTTTGACCGCCACTTACCTACTCTTCTCTCCTTGTTAACTCAACTGAGCCATCAAACCCTATCTCTCCCATCCCTCACCACTCTCACTAATAATATGGAACTGATCCAATCTCCCTGCCCTGAAGTCCCTCTCTTCTACTCATGGACATCCACCATCAATCACTACAATCACACTACCCCTATCATTACACTCCGTCGCCAAATACCCACCACAATCACATCAACTGAGCACACCAGGAGCGACAAACTCACAACTAACAATCCCCACATGGCCGATCCCGACAGCTTGGTCTCTAACCTTAGCTCTCCTGCAACTGAAATCCCCTCAGACACTCCCCTCCCTACCCCTGATAATCTGAACCCTCCCTCACAATCTTCCCCGACCCCCTACGCAGTCCCTGTTCCCCTGAGCCTGACTCCCCCCGGGTCTAACGCCATTTCCAATCCTATGGAGTCTCTCCCCCCTCCCTCCTCTGCACACTCCCCTTCCGCTGCTGCACTCCCACGTACACAACTTACCTCCACCGCTAATCTCTTTGACATGACCCAGAACTCGGACGCCCTGCCTAGAATTTCTCTCCCTCCTCACCTAGACACTAGTCCCACTTCTCCTCCCCTGATCTCCTCGAATGGGAATATGACTAATCCAGTTCCCTGTGTACAACCTCTCCCCTCTCCTTATCCCAGGGACTCCATCCTATCCCTGACCCCTATTAAATCTCCCTGCATAGACCCAAGTCTGTCTCGACCCCTGCCTAAAACCTCAAACTTTTTCAGTGCAATAACACAGCAACTGAACAGAATGGAGATGAAAGTTAACTCCCTTACTGCTGATTTCCTTCAATTACAGCAAAACCTCAACAGAGACAAGCCATCGTGCTCCCTCCCCCTGGGCATTTCTGCCCCAACCCCACTCAATACACCTCCCATGGCCCCACTCAATACACCTCATGGCCCCTACCCCACTCAATACATCTCCCATGGCCCCACTCAATACACATCTCATGGCCCCCCAAAGCACCCCTCGACCCCCCAGTCCAACAGCGAGTCAGACACTTGGTTCCAACTGGGATAGCCAGCCCTTTTCGGTACCGAAACCAGATGAGATCAATGACTCTTACCTCGCTTCCAAACAAAAGTCTGCCCCTTTCCACATCCCTGTTATTATTGGCACAAACAGAATCCCTAATACTGTCCACTCGCCTAGACCCCCTGCTCAATACACGTCTATCCACCTAACTCCCCCATCATCGAGGCTCCCCGCCCTCTCTCTTGTATGCTCCTAAACTGCAGATCAGCAGTACAACACACTTCTGACATTGCTGAAGCTCTGCTCGCTATAGAAATTGACATCGCTTTCCACACTGAATCCTGGCTCAATGTCCACTCTACCCCCATCCTTGACATCCCCCCCCCCCCCCAGGGTACAACATAATCAGACAAGACAGGACGATCAAAACGGGGGGGGGGGGGACTAGCCATCATCCACAAAGCTGGAATACAGATTACCAATCTCAAACCTGCAGAATACCTTTAGTTTGAATACCTGGGTGTCGAACTCACCATTAAGGGCACCTCATCCATTAAATTCCACAACATCTACCATCCGCCTGGAGAACGTACTCTTTTTCCCGAAGAACTAACAGACCTAATAGCACGGTTCTCCTTGACAGATACCAAAGACGTGTTCCTGGGTGACCTCAATATCCATTGGAACGACCCAAAAGACTCCACTGTCCTGAACCTATCCAACCTCCTGGAAATACATAACCTCAAACAGCTCTGCAATAAGCCAACTCACATCAAAGGTGCAACACTAGATGCGATCATTAACAACAACGAACTGGTCTCTCAGAGCGATTTCTCCCATTGACTGGTCCGACCACCACCTCATTCTGTTCAGGATTGACACACCTGTCAGCCACCAACCTATTTGTGACGTCAAACCTAAACTCTTGACCAGAAACATCTGAAAAATCCCTTTATCTGAACTTGAATCCATGATTCATCCCCATCTCCAACTACATTCCTCATCATGGACGGCTGATGACCTCACTATACACTTTAACTCAAAAATGACAGAGGTTTTAGACCAAGTAGCTTCACTCAAACTCAAACAACAGAGGCAAAACAAATCGAAACCCTGGTTTACGTGGAGCTAAACGATGAACGGCGCCAACTCAGACAAACGGAAAGGGCTTGGAGGCTTAACCCCTCGACCTTACACCTAACACAACTTAGATCTGCTCGGCAGGCATACAAAAAAGTTTCAGAAAAAAGGCGTCCTTTTTCCGCAGCCAACTAGATCTGGCGAAAAACAGGCCGAGAGAGCTCTTCAGCATTGTCAAAAGCCAAACTAGCGGCACCCCCCCTCAAGATATCTAAGCCACAAATGAGCGATGTGAAGAAATTGCCACCTTCTTCGCTAATAAATTCTCTAAAATTGATCAATCCTTCATACAAACCGCAAACACTCCTTCCCTCATAACCTGCCCCCCTTCTACTTCCCCTGACAACGCAGAAAGAGTTCTGTATAAGGACAATCATACCGGCCTCCAGCTAAAAAACAATGCACACTGGTCCGACTTTGAGCTAATGGCGGACAACGAAGTCTTCAAGATAATTTCTAATCTAAAACCTTCCTCCCACACCATGGACGCCCTCCCTTCCACAATCATCATCATCATTCTTTATTTCGGCAATTTTGCCATAAAAGATACCACATAAAATACATACAATTTGAAGATAAAAAAAGTGCACATAAATGACAATTCAGGGAAGGAGGTCCCGCCAATCAGTCACTAACCCAATAGCTGCAAATAAGAACCAATGCTAAAACACTAAAACACTACCATTAACATTTTTCCGAATAAAAATACAGCTATAAAACAGTACAGGGTCATCAATTAAAATGCTCGCAATCTGACACTCTACATTAAAGTGACCTGGGCAAAAGTGACATTCTCCTACGCCATGCAGATTCCAGGAACATAGACACTGCAAAAACAATTACTCCTGCGAGATCCGACTTGAGAATTCTAAGAAAGAGTTCTGTATAAGGACAATCAGACCGGCCTCCAGCTAAAAAACAATGCACACTGGTCCGACTTTGAGCTAATGGCGGACAACGAGGTCTTCAAGATAATTTCTAATCTAAAACCTTCCTCCCACACCATGGACCCCCTCCCTTCCACAACCATAAAAGAACTCAACCACACCATTTCCCCTTTCTGGACAAAAATCATCAATGCCTCTCTCACCTCAGGCTGTGTCCCAGACTCCCTTCAACTAGGACAAATCACACCCATTCTCAAGAAACCAGGGGCCGACACTAATGATCTGAACAACCTCAGACCTATCTCAAACCTCCCATTCCTAGCAAAAACACTGAAGTCATGTGTTCTCCACCAACTCAATAAACACATTGATGAATTCAACCTCCCTGACACCTTTCAATCGGGATTCAGGAAAGGCTGTAGCACTGAAACAGCCATACTCAGTGTCTCGGACGACATTCGCAAAGCCTTAGCTTATGGTGATGCCTGCCTACTCATCCTTATTGACCTATATGCGGCATTCAACACAGTTAATCATCCAGCTCTTCTAGAGACCTTGTCGAAGCGCTCCGGCATAAAGGGTTCTGTACTCAAATGGTTCACATCTTTCCTTCCGCATTGCTCGCAACAAATTAAAATCAGATCCTGTCTCTCGAACCCAACAAAAGTCACACGTGGGGTACCACAAGGCTCAATCCTCTCCCCGTCCCTCTTCAATCTCTTCATGGAACCTCTCACAATCATCTTAAAAAAAGCTGTAGCGAGTTACCAACTTTACGCAGATGACACCCAAATCTATTTCAAAATCAAGCCCCCCCCATGACATCCAACACCTCAATACCACTCTAACGGAGATCCAAACTTGGTTCAATGTCAATCACTTAAAGCTCAACCCAGATAAAACGGAACTAATCCTATTCTCTCGAAAAAAGCAACCATTGACCTATCCAAGAGTGGCTCAAGTCAGTCAAGTCAAGTCAAGTCAATAAATTTATATAGCGCGCTACATACCCAGAGGGTCTCAAGGCGCTTGAAGAAGGGTGGGGAATTACTTGTCAAATATCCACGTTTTAAGTTGCTTTCTGAATGCTAGGTGGTTCTGAGTAAGGCGAAGGTGAGTGGGAAGTGAGTTCCAGGTTTTAGCTGCCAGGTAGGAGAAGGATCTACCCTCCCATGGTGGTTTTGTTGATGCGGGGTACAGTGGCAAGGGCTTGGTTGGAGGATCGTAGCTGGCGGGAGGGGGTGTAGAAGGACAGTCGTGTGTGGAGGCATTCGGGTCCGATTTCGGTGAGTGCTTTGTGTGCGTGGGTCAGGAGCCGGAAAGTAATCCTCTTATTGATGGGGAGCCAGTGGAGGTTTTTCAGGTGACCAGAGATGTGTTCTTTACGCGGGATGTCTAATATGAGCCTGGCTGAGGCGTTCTGGATTCGTTGGAGTTTTTTCTGGAGTTTTGCGGTGGTACCGGCGTAGAGGGTGTTTCCGTAGTCCAGTCGGCTCGTGACCAGAGCGTGGGTGACCGTTTTTCTAGTTTCGGTGGGAATCCAACGAAATGTTTTTTTGAGCATGCGAAGAATGTTGAAGCAAGATGAAGAAACGGCGTTGACTTGTCTGTTCATCGAGAGGGAGGAGTCCAGGATGACGCCCAGGTTCTGTGCGTGGTCCGTCGGGATGGGTGCTTTTCCAAGGGCCTCTGGCCACCAAGAGTCATCCCAGGCGGAGGGGGAGGTGCCTAGGATGAGGACTTCTGTTTTGTCTGAGTTCAGTTTCAGACGGCTGTGCTTCATCCAGTCGGCTACTTCTTTCATTCCTTCATGCAGGTTGGTTTTGGCAGTGTTAGGGTCTCTGGTGAGAGATAGGATCAGTTGAGTGTCATCGGCGTAAGAGATGATGTTGAGGTTGTGTTGGCGTGCGATGACCGCGAGGGGGCTCATGTAAACGTTGAAGAGGGTGGGGCTGAGTGAAGATCCTTGTGGTACGCCGCAGATGACTTCCGTGGCCTATGACTTGAATGGTGGAAGGCGGACTCTCTGGGTTCTTCCGGTGAGGAACGAGGTGATCCATTCCAGTGCTTTTCCTTGGATTCCGACGTTTCTGAGGCGTTGTAGAAGGGTGCTCTGACAGACCAGGTCGAAGGCTGCGGAGAGGTCGAGGAGGATGAGGGCGACTGTGTCTCCATTGTCCAGTAGAGTTCGAATGTCGTCTGTTGCTGCAATGAGGGCGGTTTCAGTGCTGTGCTTGGCTCGGAAGCCGGATTGTGAGGAGTCGAGGGATTTGTTGGTTTCGAGGAATGCGGCGAGCTGGTTGTTGACCGCTTTCTCGATGACTTTGGCCGGGAATGGAAGGAGTGAGATAGGGCGGTAGTTTTTGAGTTCAGTGGGGTCAGCTGTGGGTTTCTTCAGGAGGGCGCTGAGTTCGGCATGTTTCCAGCTTTCCGGGAAGGTTGCGGAGTTGAGGGAGCAGTTGATGACGTCTCGGAGGTGCGGTGCTATAGTGGAGTCTGCTTTGTTAAAGATGTGGTGAGGGCAAGGGTCTGTGGGGGATCCTGAGTGGATAGAGTTCATCAGACGGATGGTGTCCTCGGTGGAGATTGGCATCCAGTCATTGAGGATGTTCAAGGGGGATGGGGGTCCTGCAGGGGGTTGGGTGGGTTGGTCTTCGGGTCGGTTGTCGAAGCTGTTGTGGATGTCTGCAATTTTGTTGTGAAAGAATGATGCTAGGGAGTCGCAGAGGGCTTGAGAGGGGGTGATGTCGTTGGAGTTGGCTGAGGGGTTGGTAAATTCCTTGACGATGTTGAATAGTTCCTTGCTGTTGTGGGCGTTGTTATCTAGTCGGTCCTTGAAAGCGGCTTTCTTGGCATTCCGGATCAGTTGGTGGTGTATGCGGGTGGCGTTTTTGAAGGCGTCCTTGGTGCTGGTGGTTGGGTCTTTTTTCCAGGCTTTCTCAAGGGAGCGACAACGTTTCTTGGATTTCTTAAGATCATCGTTGAACCAAGAGGCCTTCTTGCTGCCTAGTTTGATTTGTCGTTTTTTCAGTGGTGCTAGGATGTCGGCGCTGTTGGATAACCATTGGGTGAGGTTGGTGGCTGCTTGGTCTGGGTTTGAGGAGTGGGCTGGGGGGTTTTGCAGAAGTGATGAGGAGATCTGGTCGATGGTGATTTTGTTCCAGTTTCTTTGCAGAGTGGGTTGGGGGTGAATGTTGGATGTGGGCTTGTTGTAGGTAAAGTGAACGCAGCTGTGGTCAGTCCAAAGGAGAGCTGTGGCGTGGCTGAAGGAGACATGTTTGCTGGAGGTGAAGATAGGGTCGAGTGTGTGACCTGCGATGTGGGTGGGGGTAGTGACAAGTTGTTTGAGTCCGAGGTTGGCGAGGTTGTCCAGAAGGGTGGTGGTGTTGCGGTCGTTGTTCTTTTCAAGGTGAAAGTTGAGGTCTCCCAAAAAGATGTAATCCTCGGAGGGGAGCGCGTGTGGAGTGATGAAGTCCGTGATGTCTTCACTAAATTGTGCGCGGGGTCCTGGTGGCCTGTAAAGGAGGGTGCCTCTGAGTGTGGTCTTGGGGTCGATGTGGATCTGGAAGTGAAGGTGTTCAGTATTGGCGAGATTGACGTCTGAGCTGGTTGAGATGCGGATGGATTTCTTATGGCCGATAGCGATGCCTCCTCCTGTGTGGCCGGTACGGTCCTTACGAATGATCTTATAGCCTTCCGGGATGGCAATGGGGATGTCTGGGGCAGAAGAGGCGTTCATCCATGTTTCTGTTAGGAAGGAGACGTCCGGAGAGATGGATTATAGTAGATTCCAGAGGTCGATGGCGTGCCTGTGGACTGAGCGGGTGTTGAGCAGGAAGCATTGTAGGTGGTTGGGGTCGGATATCTGTTGTGTGTTCGTAGATGAGGAGTTGTTCTTGGTGCCGTCGAACTTGCAGGAGTTGCAGGAGAAGGGTCCATGGGTGTGTCCAGGAGCAGCTTGGGCGCAGTTGGGGGAACGACCGGGGTTAAGGGCTAGGAGGGTGGTGGCATCGTAAGTAATGCGGGAGGGGCGGGCATTACGAGGGCCACGGGGTCTGGCGCTGGGCGCGGTCCAGGTGCGGACGGGCGTAGACGGGCTTACCTTTGGCGCACCTTCGGCGCGGATGGGGCGCGGACGCTGCGCGCGGACGCTGCACGGAGGCTCATCGGTCATATATAGATAGTGGAAAGGGGGAGGGGCGAGGGCGGCTCAGCTGGGAGGCGGGGCGGGCTCACGAGGACGAGGACACCAGCAAAACAAACAAAATGGCAGCGGGGGGAGGGCAGAGCACAGCGCCGGGGGTAATCGCGTGTAAAGTACCTGAGATAGCAGCGGAAGTAAAGCGAAGCAGCGCTCAGGGCAGAGGCACAAAAAACAACTTTAGGGTGGAAGGCAGAATCTCAACGATACCAGGTCTCGGCAAGCAGGCTGCAAGCAGGCTGTGGAGCGACCTCTCAGCGCAGGAGCGATAAGAGGATAAGAATCTGGTTGCCCTAAACTGCCCCCTCGTTATATCCGACTCAGTTAAGTCTCTAGGCATCACCCTTGACAAGAACCTATCAATGGAGGCCCACATCAAAAACTCTGCAAAAAGTGCTCTTTTTTCTCAAAAACACCTCAAGAAATTGAAACCTTTTCTTCTCCATGATGACCTCAAGACAGTAGTTCAATCCCTGGTTCTCTTTAAAATTGACTACGGGAACGCCATCTTTACAGGGACTCCAAAAGCTCACCTAGCCCCTCTAAGGGCAGTGCTGAACATGGCCGCTCGACTTTTATCTGGAGTAAAAAGATTTGATCACATCACTCCAGCTCTCAACTCCCTCAAATGGCTTCCCATGGAAGGGAGATGTATTTACAAGCTGGCCTGCATCACACACAAAACTCTCACTCTCCGGACCCCAACTACCTGAACAACAAACTGGTAAGAGCAGGTCAAGCCAGAACACTGAGAAGCTCCAACTCACTCCTTCTCATTTCTCCAAAAATGAAAAAGAAAGCCACCCAATACCGATCGTTTTCTGGCAACGCTCCCAGGATATGGAACGCTCTCCCTGGAGTCGTCAGATGCAACCCCTCCTTCTCAAGTTTCAAAAGGGACCTCAAACTCCATCTCCTTAACAAATACTTTCCTGAACAAGGTCAACTAACCTAGACCTCAATATCCCGAGTTGACTCCCATTCAAGGATTGTTGGTGAACGGACTATGCTAATCACCTTGTTTTCTTTTTTTCTCTCCCCCTCCGTTGCACAGGTATTTATTGTTCATGCTGTATTCTTTATCCGTGGTTTGCTTACTTACTGTCAGCATTCTAGGTAATGTAAGGCCCTTCATTTTGCACAATATGTATGTGAAGCGCTCTGACACCTACAGGTCTAGCTAGCGCTATACAAAACTTTAAAAATAAATAAATAAGTAAATTATCTCCTGAGATCTGTCGCCATCTGAGAAGTGTGATCTGTGGACTTGGTGTTTGCCGGGCTCTACTAGGTGCAATGTGGTTGGCTGCACGACTTTGGAGGCTGGACCAGAGCAGCGGGGAACAAGCCCCCCCCGGCGTTGCCCCTGCCAGGCTGCCTCTTGGCACCTCCCCCCCCCCCCCCGTTAACTGTGGGGGTGCGGGGGCTGCCTGTCTAGCTAAGCGCAGGGAGGTTGGGACACCCTGCCTGAATGTAATTGAAGCCCTCCAGGGTGCCTGCTGGCGATGTGGGGTGGGCCCTTCCTCACACAGGATCCCACGCATGGCACTGGCCCGAAGGTCGGATCGAGCCTAGGCCACGCGAGTGACTATGGGGCGGTGAACTTCCCCGGTGTCTGATCTTGCTAATTCTCCCCCCTCCCCCTTCTTTGCTCATAGCCATCCTCAATTGGAGTGTTGCCGATGCGAATGGGTGCCCCCATCCTCCCCCACATAGTGCTGTGCATATCGTACCAGCCCGCCCGGGGGTCCGTCGGACCTAGGCCGGGTCACATAGGTGGGGGAATAAGTACCACTCAACCGAGGCCAGCATGCTGAGGCCTGCAACCATCTAAGAGACGTGTCCTGTAGAAGCCTGTGGCCTTGACCTTCGCCGAGCTGTGCTGGCCTAGGACAACACTTGTACTGCGAGACTTGCCAGGGTCCTAGCGCCGAGCTGCACCTGAACTGCCCCCCACTCTATCCTCCAGAGCCAGCTTTGTCCACCGCAAGTCAAGGACCCGGGGGCCGGATCAGACTCAGGTCAACCTACATGAACAATTGGCAGTAACAGGCAGCTTGGGAGGGCCGCTGTATCGATTATAGTGTCGGTGGAGTCTGTTGGTGTACTGTCGGACTTGGGGTGTGACGCTCCTTTGGAGAGGGAGTAATTTGAAGTGCAGGGGCCCTGTTTTTGCATAATACTTGCGGTTGTCCTCTTTGTTGGGGTGCATCTCTCTCAGGTACCCCTTCCATTCTTCGCCTAACTGTCTTTCTCTGCTCTAGTCTCCCCTCTCGCTTTCTTTCCTATGGTAGATCCAGCTGGAAATATTACTGAATACCACCACATCACCAAATACTTACAATTTCAGATTGGGTCAGACTTCCTGACGTTGGGATGGGTTGCATCAGGGTAGGAGGGTGTGCAGGAGTATCAAGAGGAGGTCTTGAGGTTTTCTTGAAACAATTTCATCCACAATTTTTGTCCTATTTCTTCCTCTTCATGCAGCATTCTCTTACTATCTGCTATCTACTACCTACTATCCTACTATCATGCTGAATGAAGCTTGCAGATATGATTTAGAGAGATGGGGTGCTGCACTGTATCACAGGGCCCAATTCTATCTTAACAACACATCAGCGCTCTCTATCCATGTAACATGGTAACCACAAAAGACATCAAGGTCTTACAACAATATTGTCTGGGTTTACTGGGAGCAATGCTTACAGTTTTTGAGGAAAGGTCTTTTAGTGAATATGTTTGGGATTTTTTAAGCACTAGACAATTATTTTCTATGCATTGGAGACAGACCTCACTGGAGCAATGACTATACATCTAAAAAATGCAGAGGTATCTCAAGGTAGGGGTGTAGGTGAATGGACTGAGAGCCGATATTGTGATATGGAAGAAGAACAGAACTACTGACAAATGTAAGTGATGCATGCTCAAGTTTCTCGGACTAAAGAGTAAAACGTAGGCTGGTCACATGAGCTCTGCAACATCCATAACTTTTTGGGCAATCTGACAGCCCAGGCATTCCAGCACTTCATCAGCGGTACACCCCAGCCGATCCCTCTTGTACCCTCAGACTCTGGTACAAAAGCACAGAGAGGAATAGCTTTAAAAGTTTTTATCTGAGTGAAGAACTTTGTATTTCTGGTAGTGAAATGTATAGTAAAAAATCTATGGTGCAGTACCCATACGCCATCATGATGAAGACTGGGCTAGCAAATTCTCAGTGAAAGTAAGGTTGTAGGGAGCTTCATTGGTGCTAGTGGTCCCTCATTCCCTGCGTGTCCCACTGAGCAGGGCTACCTCTCTGTGCCCTACATAAAGCAATTTTAAATCCAAGTGTACATGTCTGGTTTGGATTCACATATATTTCAATGACGCAAGTAGGCATAACTGTTCATCTTCCAGGGATCAAGCTAATTCCATTAGGCCACCCTGTAGCTTTAAATCTGCATCGCCTGAATAAACAACTGTGGCCAAAGGCAAGGCCACTGCTACACACCTAAACATATGAAATGGGCTGCCTACACGTCCATTGCATTTTGTATCCTAATTGACTGATGAAGCAGGAACTCAACAACAGTTTCTGGAGGACTGTGGACATTATGAGATTGATGCTACCGCAAAGTAAACCAGAGTGAAAGTACACACTTTGTGGTTTGGTAGAACCATAAAAAACCTACAAGAAAATGAACTTTTGAATTATTGGTTTCACTCATAGACTTTGGGCTAACTCTGAATATGAGCAGTCAGTTAGCATTTTTAGTATATGCTGGCCCAGTAACTCGGTCTAAAGTCCACCTTTTGATTTTTTTAAGAAGCTCTGCAAAAGCTGAGGAAAAGTCTTTTACGCCAGAGAAACCTGAAAGAAGAATGGGATACACTATCTGGCATGTAGGGAACTTGACCTAATTCAACCCATTCTCAGTTAAACTGTCCTCAGTCCTATTCTGACCTGCAAAGGATCCCAAGACCGAAGACATGCAACTGCTGCCTAGCCCATCCCACACAAAGCCTGGCTTTGTTGAACACCGTACCATGGTCAAAGAAAATCTTCTGAAGTGGCACATTGAAACTGCCTGGTCTTCCATTTGTACAACTCGACAAAGTTTCCATGTTCCTTTCATCATGAATCAGTCCCCCCCCCCCCCCCCCCCCCCCAGCAACTGAAGCATTGATCATATGGTCTCCTCAATAATTCAATCAGACCAAAACATTGTGAAACCAAATGTCGCCTTTCAAGATTCAGACATTTCTCTCTATATTTTCATAGTTATCATTGTTAAGCCAGCCCTACAAAATCTGAGCCACAGTTCATCATAGGTATTACCTCAATCTACATTCAATGATTGCACGTAGACCATCAAAGACAACATGTACACTTGTCCAGCCATTTCACCAAGATCCTTAACTAAGCCAGTTTAGCAATCCCATCAAGAGTTCTGGTATCCAATTCATGTGCTCCTCCTGCACTCTGAACTCTCCTGATGACAGAATCACCCTATTTCCTATACCGATGCTGCGTCCATAGGCACTCAGTGATAGGGTCACAGTGTTTGGACAACATGCCTTCTTTTCTGTTGCAAGCACAGGAGATGGGAATGGGTCTTCTAGTGCTGGCTGTCAGAGGAGCAACAGGAAATTTGGAGGTTAAACTACCAGTAACATAAATATCTGCAGCCACGAATTGACCTTGTAAAGTACTGTAATTTTTTTTCTTGGTATTCAGATCTGGAATCGAATATGCTACTTACCAGTATGCATCTGTTCTTGGAATGTAGAGCTGCTGACATTCATATCTGTGCATAGATCGCCGCCTAGTGTTGGGTCCGGATGATCGCACATTGTTGTCCTGGAAGAGTCTTCGAAGTATCACGAGATAGGTGGCTCCTCCCCTGGACTACAGTGCGCATGGGCATCGACTCCATCCTCAGATTGTTTTTAGCCATTGTGGTCAAGATGGAGTGAAACTATGTGAATGATGACCATGTTAGAAGTATGTGTGAATGCTGCAGCCGCTACAGGCGCCGGGGAGGAGGGCGGGTGATATGAATGTCAGCAGCCCTACATGCCAAGAACAGATGCATACTGGTAAGTAGCATATTCGGTTCGAGGCATGTGGGCTGCTGAATTCATATCTGTGCATAGAATACATAGCAGTCCCTCCATTATCGGCGGCCGCCTGTGCCAGCTGCAGCAGTTTGGAAAAGTGTTTTTAGAACAGCCTGCCCTACAGCTGCCTGCTGTTTGGAGTACACATCAACACAGTAGTGTTTGGTAAATGTGTGTGTGGTAGACCATGTGGCTGCTCTACATATGTCTTCCAAAGGAATATTTCCATGGAAAGCCATGGAGGCCCCCAACTTTCGGGTGGAGTGGGCCCGCGGTGGAATGGTGAGAGTGCGCTTGGCTTTTTGATAGCACATCTGAATACATTTAACGATCCACCTGGCTATACCAGCCTTAGAAATAGGGTTGCCTTTGTGTTGTGGCGAAAAGGCAACAAATAGTTGTTTAGTCTTTCGAAAATCTTTGGTCCTATCAATGTAGTACATTAGGGCCCTCTTGACGTCAAGTGTGTGGAGCATCCTCTCCGCAACCGACTCTGGATTTTGGAAGAACGCAGGTAGTTCTATAGTTTGGTTGATATGGAACTGGGAAACTACCTTAGGAAGGAATTTAGGGTTAGTGCGAAGCACCACCCTGTTGGATTGAATTTGAATAAATGGCTCTTGGACTGTTAGTGCCTGGAGCTCACTAACTCGTCGTAGCGACGTAATCGCTATAAGGAAAGCCACTTTCCATGTCAAGAACTGAATCTCGCATGAATGCAGTGGTTCGAAAGGGGGACCCATCAGCCTGGTGAGGACCACATTTAGGTTCCACTCGGGAGCTGGTGGCATCCGCGGAGGAATGACTCGTTTGAGTCCTTCCAGAAAGGCTTTAATGGCAGGCACCCTGAAAAGTGAGAGGTGCTGTCTGTTTTGGAGATAAGCAGCCATTGCGGATAGATGTATACGAATGGAAGCATAGGCTAGATTACATTTGTACAGATGTAAGAGATAACAAATGATGTCCTGAATAGAGGCATCCAGCGGGTTAATGTTGTGGTCTGCACAATAAATGACAAACCGCTTCCATTTCGCCGCATAGCATGCTCTGGTGGTGGGCTTCCTTGCCTCCCTGATTATGTCCATACAGTCAGGAGGTAAGTTGAGGTAGCCAAACTCTAAGACCTCAGGAGCCAGATCGCCAGGTTGAGCTGTTGCGGATCTGGATGCTGAATGTCGCCATGGCTCTGCGTCAAAAGCCTGGGTGTGAGGCGCAGCCTATGATGCGGTACCACGGACAGTTCCAGAAACGTGGTGTACCATGGTTGGCGAGCCCACGAAGGAGCAACCAGGATGAGAGTCATCGAGGGCTGCTTCAGTTTGCGTGCCACCAGCGGTATTAGAGGTGCTGGGGGAAAAGCGTACGCAAATTTGCCTGACCAGTTCATCCATATCGCATTGCCCTGCGACTGTGGGTGTGGGAACCTGGCGGCAAAGCTTAGGCATTTGGCGTTTTCCTTTGTGGCGAACAGGTCTATCTCTGGATGACCCCACCTTAGGAAGTACGGGTGGAGTACTGATGGATGTATCTCCCACTCGTGCATCTGGTGGCTGTACCTGCTGAGCAGGTCCGCCATCTGATTGTCCTTGCCTGGGAGGTGTTCGGCCATGAGGAAGATGTTTCTCTGAATGGCCCACTTCCACATGCTCTGAGCCAGATGAGACAACTGTGGAAAGTGTGTACCTCCCTGCTTCTGAATGTAGTACATGGCCGTCATGTTGTCCGTCCGGATCAACACGACCTTGTTGCACAGATATACTTTGAAAACTTTCATTGCCATGAAGATAGCCACCAGTTCTAGAACATTGATGTGCATCTTCCTTTGCTGTGGTGTCCATAGTCCCTGCACAGTGTAGTGGAGTACATGAGCTCCCCAACCCTGGAGAGAAGCGTCCGTCGTCCGAATGATCTGTGGCACAGGCTTCTGGAACGGTCGTTCCTTGCAAAGGTTTTGTGGATTCCACCAATGCAGAGAGTTGTATGCACGACCGGTCACCAACACTAGGTCTTTGAACTTTCCGTGAGCCTGAGTCCACAGACGTGCTAAGCACTCCTGAAGCAGACGCATATGTAATCTCGCGTGCGGGACTATGGAGATGCAGGAGGCCATCATGCCTATCAACTGCATGAACACTCGCGCTGGAAGCGATTGTTGAGGTCTGAATTTCTGTATCAGCGATTGAATGCTGCTGACACTCACTGAATTTGGCTGTGCTGCGGCTGCCAGAGTGTTTATCGTCGCATCCAGATACTGCCGTATGTGGGCGGGTTGCAGGTGGGACTTTGGGTAATTCAGTGAGAATCCCAGATCGTGAAGAAGGTGAATGGTGTGGGACATGTGTGCGGCACACTGCTGGGCTGACTTTGCCTGGATGAGCCAGTCGTCCAGATAAGGGTAGACGTGAATGTTTTGTCTCAGGTGCGCCGCCGCCGTCGCCAGGCACTTTGTAAACACCCTGGGTGCCGTGGTGACCCCGAAAGGCAAAACCTTGAACTGGTAATGTTGGTTTTGGATGGTGAACCGGAGGTATTTTTTGTGTGACGGGTGCAGCGGAATGTGAAAATACGCATCCTTTAGATCTAAAGTTGCGAGAAAATCCCCCTGACTGAGCAACGGTAGGACTTGCTGCAGGGTCAGCACGTGAAAGTGCTCTGATAGAATGTACTGATTGAGGGGTCTGAGGTCCAGTATGGGTCCTTTTTTGGTATCAAGAAGTACAGTGAGTAAACTCCTGTGCCTCTTTCTTCCACAGGCACGAGCTCGATTGCCCCTTTTGCAGCATGACGAGGACCTCCTGCTGTAATAAGTGCAAATGCTCGGTGGACATAGGACGGTGTCTTGGGGATATGTTGGGTGGAGTGGATGTTAACTCCAGACAATAACCGTACTGTATAAGCTGTGTGACCCCACCTGTCTGTGGTGATGGACTTCCAGACTGGCAGGAACTGTTGAAGTCTCCCCCCTGACAGGTGTTGTGTGGTCGGGGGGCAGTGACAAGGAGTCACTGTTTGTTAGTGGCGGAGGATCTGGAGTTGTTGATTCCACGACCTCTGCCTTTGGCGCTGTTTCCATGATATCCACCTCGACTTTGTTTGGTTTATGTGGTCTGCGTGCCGCCCTTATAGTACTGTGTGGTTTGGGAGAGCTGGCCTCTGGAAACACCTCTAGTGCTTGAGCCAAGAAAAGAACCACCCCGGAACTGCAGGGACTGTAGAGCCCCCATGGACTTAGCAGTTTGTGTCCTTTTTGATTTTTTCAAAGGTGGTGTCCACCTCTGGGCCAAATAGATGATCAGGGTTTACTGTCTGATTTAGAATGGTGGTCTGTATTTCTGGCTTGAACCCAGAGATTTGGAGCCAGTTATGTCGTCTCAGCATGACACTAGTGTTAACAGCTCTGGCCGCGGTGTCTGCTGCGTCCAGTGCACATTTGATAGAAGCGTTTGATATGAGCTTCCCTTCTTGAATGAGCATCTCAGCTGCCTCTTTGTATTCATCTGGCAGGTGCTGTAACATGGTCTCAAGTGTGTCGTAATGTGCCCTGTCATACCTGGCTAGAAGTGCCTGGGTGTTTGAAATGCGCCAGATATTGGCTGCTTGAGCCGCCACCCTTTTCCCCGATGCCTCAAACACCTTAGATTCTTTATCTGGGGGAGGAGCATCACCCGTTGTTTGTGAATTAGCCCTCTTCCGGGCATTAGAAACGACAAGAGAGTCCAACGGCAACTGTCCCTTGATGTAAGTAGGGTCCCAGGCGCCGGTTTGTACTTCTTTTCAATTCTGGGGTTTATCACCCTGGCTCTCGTAGGCTCCCTAAAGATTTCCCCAGCATGCTTCAAGACACCCTTCAACATAGGCAGAGTCTTGACAGTCCTCTCTGAGACGGAAAAGGTGTCAAAAAGAAAGTCCACTTCAATGGGGTCAGCATGTAGCTGGACGTCGTGGTTTTTAGCCGCTCTTTCAATGAGGGCATTAAACGCTGCCGAATCCTCAGTAGGCGACGTTTTCACAGCATACCCTTGAGTGTCTGGGGTAGAGTGAGGATCACCTGGGTCAGCAGCAGCTGCCCAGGGCTCATTGGTATCATCTGGATCAGTGTATACTGGATAGCTGTATTCCTCATCATCACCTTCCCCAGTGTCCACATCTGAATAAGTCGGTGAGACATCATGACCACGTGGAGATACCGGTTCCACAAGAACAGGAGTTGAAGTAGAATCCTTTTTCTTTTTCAGTGGAATTTTATAGGACTCCATTGGCAGTTCCGGGGCGATTTTCCGTTTATAAAAGGGAAAGTCTGCCTATCTCGGCATCGATAAACTGTTCCTGTTGCTCTTCCAACGAGGATTGGCGAGGCTTTATGGCCGGGACCACCGTTGTCGACTCCGGCACCGAGGACACCTTCTCGGGCAGGTCGGTGGCCATTTTAGGGGCGATAGCCTTCGGCGCCACCCTCGGCGGCAGCGTGAAGTGGATGGGCGTCGACGTCTTTGGAGGTTTATCGACAGGCTTTGAAGGTGGAGGATGCTTAGGCCCGACACTTGAGCCCTTATCCTTGATGCGCTTCAGGGAGTCTGCCACCTGCTTGGAGAATGAGGCGGACGGCTGCGTCGACTTGACGGAATCCTTCGAGGCACCACCAGACATGGACTCGTGGGTCGGTCCGCTTTTGGCCTTTTCTTGTCGACATGGAGGCTCACCAAGCCCTTGGTCGGTGTCGACCGCCTTCGGCGCCGATTTGTTCGGGTCGACTGCCTTGACCTTTGTCTTCATCGCGCTAGACTTCGTCTCGACGCCCTTGAGCTGCTTCTTCGGGTCGATAACGCCCGTCTGCTTTGTCAGTGCCGAAAGGTCTGAGGACTTTGAGCCGATCAAAGCAATCCGCACTTTTGGTTTCAATGGAGGCACCAGTGCTTTCACTTGCGTCGAGACCGGAGCTTTTACTTTCGGTTTCGATTTTGAAGGTAGCGGCTCCTTAGCAATGTCCGAAGCCGAGCCCGAAGGCGGGACCGTAGAACTTATTGGAAGATTTTGGGTAAGGCCTAGTGGCGATCCCTCAACCTGAGGCTTATGCAGCTTTTCGGCCCCAATGTCAGTTTGAGTTAGCTCCTCGCTCGAGCTATCTTCCATGGCCCCAAAGGCCCCATTGTCGTCTCCTACCTAGTCGACGACTTCTTTCGCTTCAAGCATTTCAGCATCCGAGTCGTAGTTGGAGTCGACCTCCGACGCGGGATTCGACAGGTTCTCACGAACTCCCGGTCAGCTCCTTCATCATCCCCGGCATCGAATATGTCCACAGGCGCCGGTGCAGTCTGCTGGGCTTCCTGGCGCGCAGCGCGTCGATGCAGAAGAGTCTTCTTGGATCGAAAACGGGAACAAGCCATACAGCTGGCTTCATCATGATCCGGCAAAAGACACTTGTTGCACACCGGGTGGACGTCGATGTGGGGATACTTGGAGTTGCACACGGGACATCTCTTGAACGGGCTCCGTTCCATGATGGTTCGTCGATAAGGCCTCTGGCGTCGACCGGGCCTTCAGCGTCGAAAAGCACGCAGCTTTTCCGGAAATCCGGCTCAGAACCGAGCTGGAAAGAATCGGGGCACCGAACGCAAGACTATACCGACGAAAACCTAAAGGCCTTTTGGCCTTAAGAAAAGTTTTATATCGATTCCGACTAGAGTGAACCAATATACATCCGAACCCAATGGCGGAAAAAAACAATCTGGGGATGGAGTCGATGCCCATGCGCACTGTAGTCCAGGGGAGGAGCCACCTATCTCTTGATACTTCGAAGACTCTTCCAGGACAACAATGTGCGATCATCCGGATCCAACAATAGGAGACGATCTATGCACAGATATGAATTCAGCAGCCCACATGCCTCGAACCCGTTGTTTTCCTAATAGTCTGCTTTAGATAGGATTGTTTCTGCTTTAAAACTAATGTATTTCTGTTTTCCTATGGCAGTTTTCGGGGGGGGCAAGAGTCAAAGGAGATCCTAAAAATCCTCTTAACTATACATGCTAGTAATACGTTGAGCTTTTACAGTGTACTGCTATAGTACTGCTAATTACTGATTCACTCCTTAGCTGCCATCCAAACCTTGGGGGTGAGCCTAAAGTAGCTTTTACCTTCATAGTGGAGGATCAGTTCACCCTATGATGCAAGAGTGATTTATATCAACCTCAAGTGTGTCTCACTGTTTGCTGAGATGATCCAGCAAAAAGGCATGCCCTATTTCAGGGACATACTTTTTTCACTGTAGGAAAAGAATAGCAAGACAATAGTACTGGAACTGTGATGGGGATAACTGGTTAAATGGCCACCATTGAATTAAATAATAATTTCTGAGGAAATACTGTGTCGAGGCCCTGAAAGATCATATTCAAGTAATGAGTCCAGAATGTCCTGGGTGTCTCATCAACTCAGGACACACTACAACACATTGTTTCTTTTCTGATAGTAACACCTAGCCCTGTTACAGAAAGCTCTCACAGAATCTGGACAAAATATGTCATTCACTAATGAGAAAATCATATTATGTCGGGGATAGGTGAAGCTTTAGGAATTCATTAGGAAGCAGCCATGAAGCAGAATAAGAGGAACTAGACAGATGCTAACACTTCAGGCAACAATCATAATCCTTACAACTTTCAGCTGAGGGTAGTCCACTTCCTAGGAACAACCCTACAATAAGCATGAATAAAGGTAGCTATTAAAGAAAATAGTGCATGATAAAACTTCCACTCAAAAAAAAGAAAAAACATACTCACCTTCAGTAACGCCGTTTCTGGTAGGCACTCTAACCGCACATTCCACACGCTTAGATTATTCCCAGGCATCACACTGAGCAAGGAGATGAGATTTTTTTTCAGCAATACTTCCTGGTAGGTGGCTCCGTATGGCTTTACAGTAAGTCCACACACTAAATCTGAACAAACTGCAGGTAATTTGTGCCAGAAATCTAACTTCAAACCTAATTATGCTTTGGACTCCAAATCCACAGAACAGAGAAGTGAGAGGGAAGTGAGAAATCTGTGGTTAGACAATATTCATTAGAACGAGCATTCCTGCAGATAAGTAATCTGGTTCTTCTGATTTATACTTCCACATGCAGATGCCTTACGTTTAGGCTAGATACCCCAGTAGTACTTTCTAAGGTGGAGAGTCTGCGAAGTAGAAACATTAGGAAGTCTTGCAGAACCAAGCAGACAAAATGGCCCTTCCATTGGACCTGGCTGTCAAGCGTAAAGTGTTTTGTTAATGTTACAAATGGGGGTGGGGTCGCACAGTACTCACACACCGGCGGTGTCGCCCCTAAGGACTCTGGTCAATGTAGTAAAGTGTTTGCGATGTATCATCTTTCGATCTTCTGCTATCTTCGCTGTCTTCGCCATCCCTGGACACGTGTTTCGGGGTATTACCCCTCATCAGCAGGGATAGGCCGTGTACTGGGGTTGCCGATGGCTGCCAATATCTGCCAGGTATAGTACCACTCAGGCGCGTAGGTGCGGGATCCCAGGCTCGTCAGCCCCCTGCTCAAAGCTCACTTGAGCTCTTGGCTGACGAGCCTGGGATCCCGCACCTACGCGCCCGAGTGGTACTATATCTGGCAGATATTGGCAGCCATCGGCAACCCCAGAACACGGCCTATCCCTGCTGATGAGGGGTAATACCCCGAAACACGTGTCCAGGGATGGCGAAGAGAGCGAAGATAGCGGAAGATCGAAAGACGATGCATCGCTAAAACGTAACTACACTAACCAGAGTCCTTAGGGGCGACACCGCCGGTGTGTGAGTAGTGTGCGACCCCACCCCCATTAGTAACTTTAAAGCTCCCTTGAGCTCTTGGCTGACGAGCCTGGGATCCCGCACCTACGCGCCCCAATGGTGGTACTATACCTGGCAGATATTGGCAGCCATCGGCAACCCCAGAACATGGCCTATCCCTGCTGATGAGGGGTAATACCCCGAAACACGTGTCCAGGGATGGCGAAGACAGCAAAGATAGCGGAAGATCGAAAGACGATGCATCGCTAACATGTAACTACACTAACCAGAGTCCTTAGGGGCGACACCGCCGGTGTGTGAGTAGTGCGCGACCCCAACCCCATTTGTTTTGTTAATGTGTCAGGGGACCCCCCCCCCCATATTGCAGCCTGTCAAATATCCTGAACCAGCACCCCTATTGCTAATGCAGTCATAGCAGCCTTGGCCCGGCTACAAAGATTGCGCACTCCTTAAGGAGGGGTACTTTCTTAGCCAGCACTTAGTAGATCTTAATGACCATGATTATACTCCCGAACAGCAAACTCTTTTGCTGGCCTTCATGGTCCGAATGAAACTTAGAAAGAATTGATCACCTACACAATGGTCACTCATTTGGTCAATGTAGAAACTTAAAGTTCTCTATGGTCAAGCTGGTGGCCCTCTTCCGAGAGGTGTGGTAGAGCATAAAATGTCAGCAGGGTGAATGATAGACCGACAGGGAAGGGTGATACCACCTCTGCCTACATGGAAGCTGAAGTCCACAGCCCCAATTTGTCTGGGAAGAAAGTATAGGGTGGCTGCACAGAAAAAGTGCTTGTAGTTCACTCATGAGGCGCGCAGAAGAGATGGTGATAAGAAAGGATGTCTTCATCATCAAAAGCAACAAACTCTGCTGAATAGAAGGGCTGAGCATAGTTTAGATTCCCAAAGCAAAATAGGAACTTTCTTCCACTGGTGGACCAGGTGAATCAGGTCTCTCTTTGGTGGTGTGCCTAACCCACAGGCAATTTGTAAGTCAAAGTATAGCCCTTCACAAATGTAATGAGGGGCAAGTAGATTGTATTGTGAGGGACATTAGGTATTGTGAGAAGTTGGCCTGGTATATGCTGTCCATTAGTTAGTGGGCACCTTGCACCAGTCCAAACAACCCTTACTGATGAATAGGTTTAAGACAACCTTTTTGAAAGCTATCCTAGTGGTAGCTGTGGAGAGCAGCCTTCAGGCTAAGTCTTGAATGAGTGTAAAGCAGCTTGGTTTACCAGATTAGAACCTCTTGAATGACCACATAAAAGGAGAACCACAAAAGGTATACATAAAATATATGTATTTATTACTAAACACTCTCTACTAACCTCTTTATGAGATTGGAGAGCAAGATACACAATAACAACACAAGAGAACGTAAGTAAATATCACAATATAGAATGGGCCCCACGGGGAGACCAAACCATATATTAAGAAAGTGGTATAACATCCACGACTTGACTAGACACAGTGCCTAGAGCACGTAGAATTGCTGGGACCCCAAAGAACCACCCAAGGTAGTGACACGAGGGACGCGTGCAGTGTGAGAACACAGACGCCAGCTCCGTACAGTCCTACGGGAAAGTCGCGGTTAGAATTTTAAAGGTTAGGGACACTTCAGAGAGGACTTGGAGCAAACCCTTTTAGACTTAAAAGGTTCTAAGGCAGGTACCCATGTGAGCACCGGAGTACTCGTGTTACCTCACCCAGGGATACCGGGTGCATAGGTGTCAAATGGAGTCGGGAATCGATGATCTGTTACTGCAAAGTGCCGCTGCCGTGGAAAGGAAAAGTGTCAGGTGTGATCCAAGCCTGAATTGAGCTCTGAAGAACCTGAAAGCAGAGGGTACAGAGTCTGGGTCACTTCAGGGTGACCAGGGGCACAGTAGACCAATGCCCACCAATGTCGGGTGTTTCAAGTGCGATGAGGTGATGAGGTGAAGCTCGACTCCGCTGCCACGGGGATCAGGAGACGTCGACGATAACCAGAGTCCGCAGGGGAGCTGTCCCACGAAGGATGTTGAGTGCTGGGGGGGAAGGCTTCATTGTGGACCAGCAAGGTCCTGGTGACTCCCCAAGGATGGAGAGTCAGGGTACGTCTGGAGCAACCAGGTAAGCCAGTTGAAAGTTACAGTACCCTTGTCGACAAGTCGACGGACAAGGGATCACGAAGGGACCTTGAGAGGAATCACTAAATACCAGCCCACGGGTCACTCTTGGAGTGTAGACCAATAATCTTCAGTGCAATCACTGCTCGGGGTCTGGACTACAAGTAGCCCAAAGCACAGCCTCAGGGATAGCCAAGAAGCATATGCTGAGGCAAATGTGCACGGAGTCCAGGGGTTCGGGTTGCACGGTCCCCACAAGGGCTTTGGATCTTACGTTTGCTGAGAGCACGGATCAGCCTCGGAGAAGCTTGGAAACCCACCTCCTGTGTTGCAAAGTCTTCGGATTCCTTCAGGAGCTGCGTAGGTGCAAACCGGACAGATGCGTCTTTTGTGCATGCCTTGCAGGGGAGCAACTCCTTTACTCCAAGGGAGATTCTTCGGTCATCCAACGAAGTGTAGATAGTTGAAGTTCTGGGATTCTGTAGAAGAGTTTTGCCCAGGTAAATCTAAAGTCCTGTAGTCAGGGGTTCCTACATTATACCCAAGGAAGGGGTGGGACAAACCCTGGGACCCACCTAAGGGAGGGTCAGGACAGAGGGGTGCCAACACCCATTTCCTTTGTCCAGTTTCGCGCCATAGCAGGGGCTGAGTGCCCCTGTAATGGGTTTGAGCTGGTCTATGCACAGGGACACCAAATGTGCCCCCAGTGCAGACATCAAAACACTCTTGGAGTGCACCCACCCAGTCCCAATACATGAAAGCCTGTCTAGGAGGTGGTCACACCTCCCTGTGACAGGAAACCTATTGTCAAGCCTCCCCTGCCGGAGTTTCGTCCAGCAGCAGGAGGGCAGACGCCTGACTGTGGCTGGCAGCATCCTTTTTGTGATGCCAGGGTTCTGTGAAGCTGGTACCAGGTGCACTGGTGTAGTCATATTTCTCCCTCTAGGACGGTGGAATCATACCTCCCCCGCTAGGACTGGCTGGGGAGGTATGATTCCAAGGTGTTTGACACCAAACCCGACATGTTTCCTTGCAGCTATTTCAAAGTTAGCATTTACCGCGAGGGTATAATGCACTTAAGAGTATATGGTTGGCTGCATCACAGAACAACCCCAGAGTATAGATTCCGAAGGCTGGAGAGGGGCCCTGCTCATGCATGGGCACCCTCTGACACAGAACCCAGCACCCTTCCTTCAGGATTGATAAGGCCTGCCATAGGGGTGACTGATAGGTTTATATGTGCAGTGATATAAGGTAGATATAGGGAACCTATATCTAAGTAAGGGGTGCATACACCACCTTACACAGGCTGTAGTAGCAGACTTGTTGTGTCATTTTGAATGGTCTCTCAGGGGTGGCATAATACATGCTGCAGCCCCTGAGAGGCCTCTGGGGTGCCTTTGCCCTGGGTATACAAGGATACCATATACTAGGGACTTATAAGGGTACCCCAGAATCCAATCTGTGGTGTACCTAAAGTACATGCAATCATTTTAGAGAGGAAGCAGCTACGCTGGGGCCCTGGATAGCAGGGTCCCAGTGAGACTAAAGTCGAAAAATAGTGAAACATCAGCAAAAAGTGGGGGTAACTGTAAGAAGCAGATCCTATTCTCCTACACAACCACCCCCCAACGTAAGGACATTAAACTAACCTTGACCAGATGAGTCTTCATGTTCTAAGTGGAAATATCTGGAGAGTCCATCTGCATTGGAATGGTCACTCCCAGGTCTTTGTTCCACTGTATAGTCCATCCCCTGTAGGGAAATGGACCACCTCAAAAGTTTGGGGTCTTCACCCTTCATCTGTTTTAGCCATAAGAGGGGTTTATGGTCTGTCTGTACAATGAAGTGAGTGTCAAACAAGTATGACCGCAGCTTCCTCAGAGCCCAAACCACAGCAAAGGCCTCTCTTTCAGTAGCTGACCAAGGTTTCTCTGTGGGGGTCAGCCTTCTGCTAATAAAAGGTACTGGCTGATCCGGACCTTCAACAATCAATTGTGATAACACAGCCCCTACCCCCAACTCAGATGCATCTGTTTGAACAATGAATTTCTTGGAGTAGTCAGGACCTTGCAGAATGGGAGTAGTGCACATAGCCTGCTTCCGGTCATCAAATGCCTTTTGACAGATAACTGTCCACTGAACTTTCTTTGGCATTCTCTTGGAGCAACCCAGTCCATTATGATCTGGATTTTGCTCTGCAATTTTTGAAACTGACCGCGACCTACCAGATGGCACAGGTATACAACTTGACTCTGTCCTATCTGGAACTTGGTGGTCTTGATAGTGAGGCTTGCTTTCTGCAGGGCCTCAAAAACATTTCTCAGGTGGACCAGGTGATCTTCCCAGGTGGAGCTAAAGACAGCAATATCATCAAGATATGCTGCACTATAGTCTTCCAGGCCTGTAAGGACTTTGTTCACCAACCTTTGAAAAGTGGCAGGTGCATTCTTCAAACCAAAGGGCTTCACCACAAATTGGTAGTACCCACTAGTGGTAGAAAATGCAGTTTTCGGCTTTGCATCATCAGCTAGTCGGATCTGCCAGTAGTCAGCTGTCAGGTCAAATGTGCTCAGAAACTTGGCTGAGGCCAAAGTATCTATAAGCTCATCTGCCCTTGGAATTGGATGAACATCTGTCCTAGTAACTGCTTAGAGACCTCTGTAGTCAACACACAACCTAATTTCTCTTTTGCCATCTTAGATGTGAGGTTTGGGACTAAGACTACTGGACTAGCCCAAGGGATATCTGAGGGTTCAATAACTCCCAATCCCAACATCTTCTGGACGTCAGTCCCGATACAGTCCCGGACATGGTCAGGTTGCCTGTAAATCTTATTTTTAACAGGCAGTCCCCAGTGTCCACTTCATGAGTGCACCAGGTAGTCTGACTTGGAGTCAGTGAGAACATATGTCTGTACTGATTGAGAACTTTTCTGAAAACAGTTTTCTGCTGGTCAGTGAGACTACCTGCCAAGGCTACACCACCTACTGAACCATCATCAGGGTTCTGAGAGAGCAGGTCAGGAAGTGGATCACTCTCTTTCCTCCTGTCCCTTATCAGTAGCCATGAGCAAGCCCATGTCTGTCCTGTCAACATATGGTTTGAGCCTGTAGACATGGAGCACCTTATGGGGGCTCAGGGGAGTTCCAAGGTCCACCAGGTAGGTAACCTCTACCTTCTGCTCAATTATGGTCTGTGGGTCACTCCACTTGTCTTGGAGGGGTGCTGGGGCCACAGGCTCCAATACCCATAGTTTCTGACCTGGCTGGTTAACAGTCAGCACAGCCTTTTGGTCATGCCAGGCCTTCTGTAATTCCCGACTAGCCTCAAGGTTTTATGTTGCCTTCTCCATGTACTAAGCCATCCTGGAGCGGAGACCAAGTACATAGTCCACAATATCCTGTTTGGAGGGTTTGAGAGGTAACTCCCATCCCTCCTTCACTAGACACAATAGACCCCTAACTGGATGTCCAAACAGAAGTTCAAATGAGCTGTAACCAACCCGCTTCTGTGGAGCCTCTCTGTAGGCAAATAGAAGGCAGGGCAAAAATAGGTCTGATCTGCACCTAAGCTTTACTGGGAGATCATGCCCTTGAGGGTTTTGTTGAACATTTCAACCAACCCATTGCATTGTGGGTGGAATTTTTTATAATTTACTTCACACTCCTTCCACATAGCAGTCAAGTAACTAGACATGAAGTTTGCATCTGTCTGATACCACCTCCTTAGGGAAACCCACTCTGGAAAATACTCCCAGGAGGGCCCTTGCCACAACAGGTGCTGAGGTGGTCCTAAAGGGAATTGCTTCTGGGTACCTAGTGGCATGGTCCACCACCCCCCAGGATAAATCTGTGCCCAGATGCTGTCTGAGGATCCATGGGACCAACTATATCAATCCCACCCCTCTAAAAGGGAACCCCCCACCACAGGTAGTGGTATCAGGGGGAGCTTTGTTGTATTACCTGCTTTACCATTGACTCAAGCCTGCTTTACCATTTAACTCGAGCCTCAGCATCCCAAAATGGATGCTGCCACCACAGACAAGTCTGACCTCCTGCTGCTGGGAGTCTTTCCAGCAAGGAGAGCTTGGACAAAGGGTTTCCTGTCAGGGGCGGTGCTAGCACCATCCCAGACAGGGTTTTGTGTATCCTAGGTAGGCAGGGCTGAATAGGAAGGTGACTGCAAGTGGCACCCCGGTGCTCACTATGCATCTGCCGGCTTGAACCAGTTCCAGGGGCACACCAGATCCTGAGCTGGGGAAAGTCCGGACATGGGAGAGGGGTGTAACCACCCCCCTTCCTGGTCCCACCCATGGGCAGGACCTAGTCCCGTACCAGCCCCTTTCTTTAGAATAAAGGTAGGAGCGGGGACCCTTCCAAATTAGATCATCTTTGAATCCTGAAACTACTTTCTATGAAAGGAACTCTCGACTTCTTCTCAAGATTTCTCCCTTGTGACTAAGGAGTAGTCACCCTGCAGCAGCAGGCACTAACTAAGTATCTTGTGGTTTGCTGAAACGTCCTTCCTCCGGAACCAGACTGCCTAGCTCGACGAGACCCGGACTCCCTGCCCTCTCTGACCTCAACCTGCCTCTACAGCACAGCTGAGAACCGTAGGTGCGACGAGACCAGAGGACCCGGCGATCATCAGAACCAGCACGACACTGAACCAGCACGACCACCGAGGGACCCTCGAGAGTGTGCACTGGGGTAAGAGAAGCCCCAACCCCAAGCAGCACGAGCACCGAAGTCCAGCCGCCCAGCATCCACCAGATCTGCGTGGGGCCCTTTTGCTCCTGGGTTGCTGCTACGTTGTCCGGTCACTTGCCCGTTGGCTAGTGACCCTCCAGACGACGCCCTACGTTTGTTTCACCGCTGGTCTAGCTCCTCTAGACTGGCCCTAGTCTCCTCCTGAAGGGGACCTTCCCCGGACCCTCCTGGTCCACTCAAGACGCCATTTTGTGTCGCCACGTGGGCTTGCCGTAGCCAAGGCTTGTTGCCTCCTTCACCGGATCCAGCATCGCCAGCAGCAGACATCCGACGTGGGACAGCTCGCAGACCTCCAGCCTGGTCGACATCAGCGCCCCTGGTCCGTGCAGCAGCAGAATCCAGTGTCACCTCTTCACCTGGCTGAGTGACCTCGTCCGGTGCCATCCTGGTGCCCACCTAATCACTGGCTAGTGATTCAGAACTTGGTCCCCTCTGCTTACAGGTACTCTTCTTCACTGATCCGTCCCCGGATCAGCCCAGAACATCTTCACTGGTCGCCTGCCAGCAACTTCACTTCAGGCTCCTGGTTCGTCAACGAGGATTCCCGACGACACTTGAACCCTATGCAGCTGCAGACCCTGGGCTAGCTAAACCGAGTATCACGGTGCTCCAGCGTAGAACAACTCTCTAAGTGTCTAGATCCACTTTAGTTTTTGACCTACCTAGTCGGGTTCGCCCGAGAACACTAACTTTGCATTTACTAGTATCCATAGACTTTGTCCCGCATTACACGTGAGAGTTTCCACTCTGCACACGGCGCTCCTAGGCCTTCTGCTTCTAATCTAAGGGTTCTGCATTGTAGGCCTAGCGATTCTAAAGTCTCTGAGAACTGTTACTTACCTGCTAGTAATTCGCATTCCACTTCCATAGTATATGGTTTTTCGTGCCCCTCGGGCATTTGTGTAAATTGTGCGACTTTCAGTATTTCTTTAAGAGCTTTGTATTGTGCTGAGCACCCTGTCCTCATAAAGAGTCCAGGGTTGTTGTGTTATAAATAAATATCCTTTTATTTTCATAACAACTTGTGAGGTGTCCTTTCACTTGGTGTTCAAGGGGTATATGTGATGGTATAACAGCTGGCTTAACACGCCCTCTAGAGTTTAGCCTAAAGACTGCTTTTGTCCATGCTACCAGGATAGCTGGTCTATAAGGTTGACTTACAACCAATCATAAATAAGGGTTGTTTGGACTGATACATAGTGATCACTAGAATAGTGAGCACTGCATATCAGGCCAACTTCTCACAATGTGCAAGTGTCAATAGGAAGCCTCAGCAACAGCTCGTTGTCTGAGGGGTTCAAGAGAGGGGCAGACTCAGATCTGCTCTGGAAGGTCCCCCTGTCCCCAAGAACTTAACCTGATCAGGTTCAATCTCATCTGGGGCAGTGCAGTTCCTTCTTCAGGCCTGAGATCATCTCCCTCAAGAGACTGATCTGTACTCTGAACCGGGCGGGTCGGGGGGGGGGGGGTCGGGGGGGGGGGTGGAGAGCCACTGCCTTACCCCTACTGCTCCTTTTCTTGGAAGGCACCTGGTCCATTTTTCGAGGATCCAGGGCCTGTTCAGTGGAAGACATTTTTGAATGTGACATAGTCATAGCAAACACATCTGCAGGAATTCCCAACATTTCTGCATGAGTCCTGAGTTCCACTTCAGCTGAAGTTTCTAAATCATTGCCCAACAAGCATTCAACGGGGAGGTCTGCACTTACCACAGCCTTCTTAGGGCCAGTTAGCCCTCCCCAGATGAAATTAACAACTGCCAAGGAATTGTCTGTCCTGACATTGCTAGCATTGGTCACTTGGTACATCTCCCCGAGTATAATTTGCTCAGGAGCCACAAGATCTTTTGTCATAATTGTGACACTTGCTCCTGTGTCCCTGAATGCCAAGGCCTGTTTTCCATTTATCAAAGGCTGCTGTCTGTATTTGCCCAAGTTACTGGGACTTACAAATAAGGAGGCCATATCCATGCCCCCATCACAGATCAGTACAGCCTGAGTAGGAACTCAGACTAGGCCTGGGTCCATCTAAGATACCAGGGTTAACCCTACTACACCCTTATTCTGAGAACTACCACTTGGAGCTGAACTAGGGGGAACAGTTGCCTTAGGGGCAGCCGTAGTGGAAGTTGAGGCCTTGGACTTGTTACTGTCAATTGTCCAATGGGTTTTCTGTTTACAGATTTTACACCATGGTTTCTTTTAGCCTTTTCCTTTGTTAGATTGTGACTCCCCATCAGATGCAGATTTTGAGTAGACCTCTGGTCTTTCCCCTTTTCCCCAACCTTATCAGAGTTTTTAGAATCATGCTTCTTGGAGTCACAACCTTAGTTCTGAACCTCCTGCCTCACCCTGGTTCTGACCCATTCGTCTGCCTTCTGGCCCAATTCCTGCGGAGAGTTCAGATCAGAGTCCACCAGGTACTGATGCAAAAGCTGAATTTTACAATTATTAAGGATCTGCTCCCTCATAATTAGATTGTTCAATCCTTTAAAATCACGCACTTTATTGCCAAGTAACCAGCCTTCCAGAGCATTAGTAGCACAATCTACAACAATCTACAAAGTCAACCCAGTATTGAGTCTGAGCCTTTTGGGTGTCTCTGAACTTTATCCTGTATTGTTCAGTGGTTAAGCCAAACCCATCAATCAGAGCACTCTTCAAGAATGTGTAATTATCAGCATCCTCTTCTCTAACAGCGAGGAGCTTGTCTCTAGCTTTGTCTGTAAAGGAGAGCCACAAGATTGCTGCCCACTGATCCTGAGAGACCCTCTGTACTTTAGAGGTCCTCTCAATGGCAGGTATCCATTTGTGGATGCGATCCCCACTTTGGTAGGAAGGGACAATCTTGTTCAGGTTCCTATGATCATGAGTATGTTCTCTACCTCTAGGGACACTGTAGCTGCCACCATGGGCTCTAGCCCCAACCTTTGTGAAGCTCTCTGGAGCTCCAGGGGTTCCCTATCTAAGGCCAACTGCTCTCTCTTGATTCTAAGCTGAGCTTTCTCAAACTCAAGCAGTTTGCACTTTTTATCATAGTAAGCCGCTCTCTTGTGAGCAGTAGAACTCCTATGAGAAACAGAGGTCCCTACAGAAGTACCAGAATGAAGAGACTCCTGAGAAGGCGATCTTGATCTTCTTGGTAAACTGTTAACCCTTCCAGGTGGAGTAAAGAGCGGGCCACTGAGGCCTTCTCCATCTATGGGAAGAATTGAATTGTCCAGGTTAGAATCATCATGATCCTCCTGGCCAGCTTCAGAGCCTAGGTCTTGGAGGTGTTCACCTCCTAGCCTTTCCCCTTCTGCTGCCCCATCCAACGTGCCTGCCTCATCAGAGCCTGGGTTCACTCTGAGATCATCTGAAAGCAACACCTCTATGAGGCGTTGAGCCCTAGGGTTTTTTCCTGTCTTCAGTTTTCTAGATGCACACATGTTCCTCAGTTCCTGAAATGGAACATGGTCATACTTAGTTAGCATGGAGCCACTGGCTTCAGCTCGTGAAGACATACTAGTGTTAGTGGTGTAGGCACCCACCGAATCTAGTGGGACTACTAAACTCTCTCTTGAGTTGGAGAAAGGGTGTGCTAGACCCTCGACTTACCCAACTCTAAGTTCAGTAGAACTAACTTTATTCTAGACTTGTTTTATATGTACCGAAGTACCTATAGTGGTTTTCAGTTAGTCACTCAATAAGATTATCTGGTAAAGCAAGAGCAAGCTTGAATCCAACCGCTGCACACCAATGTGAGAAGTTGCCTGGTATATGCTATCCACTAGTTATAGTGGGCACCTTGCACCAGTCCAAACAACCCTAATGATGAATAGGTTTAAGACAACCTTTATTGAAAGCTATCCTAGTGGTAGCTATGGGGAGCTGCCTTCAGGCTAAGTCTTTAAGGAGCGTAAAGCAGCTTGGTTTACCAGATTATAACCTCTTGAATGACCAAATGAAAGGAGAACCACACAAGATATATATAAAATATATGGTAAGGTAATAAGGTAATACTTTATTGTACAGTTAATTAAAACAATTACAAACCATCATCGATAAAAACAGTTTTGTGTATCTATAGCAGCCATAACAAATTACAATAATACTGAGATAGAATGTAAGAAAAACTGCGATCAGAAGGTGCTGAAGCTAAAACTATTAAAATACAGGCAGGATGTAAGATTGACCCAAAAACTGGCTCACTTCTATCATACCATTGAAAAACTTTGCATGGTTGGTCTAACTTCCATTCCCATTCAAATTCATTTGATTATTGCAGTCCGTAGTCTGCCTGGGTAACAAGAAGTTATCCTCCACGTAACCTTGTGCTTTTTAGCAGTAAAGCCCAGTGGACACCAGGATGCCAGCTGGGCCCTCGTTACCATCCGATTATTTTGGCTCTGAGGGCACAAGTGTTGCACTGGGTTCCGTCACTGTCCTTCCTGCTTTTTTGCTAATGTGAGTTCCGTCCATTCTTCATACGGGTTGTGGTGCTGGCTTCTGCTCTACAGCCAAGGCAATTTGACTTTTTCTGTTAGTTCATTCACGTTGTTAAGACGTGCATCTACGACTTCAAGGTAATTTACCAGTCGGCAGCTCAGTTGGACTTCATCACCAGAAACGCATGCCAGAACCGCTTGCCTACATGACCTTATCCGTTTTCTCTTGAATAGTGGTCTCAGAAGGTTCCGGCGATCTTGTAGCAGTTCCATATGTGATGAGGTGTATGATGTTTTCTTCGCCGTTACCACAAAGGCGGCACTTGGCTGGCATTGAAGGACGCAGACAAGGGGCCAAGTGGTTTACAGAGGGCAACAGTCCTAGGTGAAATTTCAAAAACTTCTCTTTTGTCTTTTTGATGAAGTTGGTCTGAAGATATGTTTGGGGCCTGAGTTTTGTGTAAGATTGTATAGTTAGCCAGACATGTGCTCGCTCCACCAGTAAGGCTTTGTCCTGCAAGAGAGATTCATTTTTGACAATGTTATTTACTGCTTTTTTTAAGCCTGCCAAGGGCCCTTGCAGATCCCATAGTTGACGCAACCCCAGGTGTTTTATTGCGTTCTCCAGGCAAAGCCTTGCAGGGCAGTTTTCTTTAGTTTGCAGGTCCTTCCAGAGGAAAGCGTTGAGTGTTTTTGCTTCTCCCCTGCTTATTTTGTACCAGCTTTTAAATATACTCCTTTGCGTGCCAGCTCTTCCTTTGCGAGCCCAAATTCGAACCAAATCTGCGAGGGTGATGTGTACCTCGGCAAACCAAAGATCATCCGCAATGCTCTTGTTACTGTGCAATCTACCATTTCAGCGTCCCTTCCTCTCATCGCTTTGCTTCCATAGGTGATAGATGGAATCAGTTTTGCCTGAATCACCTTTATTAGAGGGAGGAGGCTTGGTCCAGTGATCTTATTTTTTAGGTTTCTTATAGATACCGCAGTCATTAATCCTCTCATTTTTTATTTCCCCGCATTGTGGCTTAAAGCTGCCCTTGGAGTCTAGAATGACCACCAAATATCTGTATTTGCTTGTGACATCCAGCTTCCTTGAGTCCAAGAACCAGTTGTTCGTTGTATTCTTTTTACGATTAGTGATGCACATGACTTTAGTTTTTTCTTGATTTATTCTGAGTTTGTTTTAGAATATTGCGATGTGATATCCAACAGTCGCTGTAGGCCTATCGGAGTCCGGCTGATCAGCACCAGATCATCAGTGTAGAATAAATTGGACAGCTGGGTGCCCCCTAACTTGGGTGCATGGGAATTACTTTCTTCAGCAAGATTGACAGTTCAACCATGAAAAGATTAAATAATGTTGGTGAGATGACGCATCCTTGTTTTACCCCCTGTGCTTGTAGGGATCTTCCAGGATAAAAATTCCCCTGTATAATATATGTAATTATTCCTAAACACTCACTACTAACCTCTTTATGAGATTAGAGAGCAAGATAAACAATATCAACACACTAGAATGTAAGTAAATAGCACAATATACAATGGGCCCCAGGGGGAGACCAAACCATATATTAAGAAATAGGTATAACAACGACGGCCAGCCAGGCAACATGGTGGACGCGATCTTCTAGAGCTCCGTCCACGGGGCCCTGAATACTCCTGCAATTATCCTCGAGGTGTCTGTAAAGTTTCCCTACACCGGGCGGAATAGGTGCAGGACCGGCTGAGGACCTCACTGATCCGAGAATCGACGATCAAAGGAGCGGCGGCGGAAGAGTGACCCTCGGACGGCGGCGAAGCGGGGAGGCCGGAAGGCGCGAAACCAGCCCGGGACCTTGCCTACGGGGTGTTCCCCCGCGCCCCCCCCAGCCTCCCCCGTCGCCGGAGTGAAGGAGGAGACTGAGGAAATCGAGCCCGGACCTGTGCTGCGGGCCCCTGGGACAGACTGCGGCGACGGACCCCGGGCACGAGCGGAGCTGGCAGGTGCCGACCAGGGAGGAGGCTGGAAGGAGACCCAGAGTGCGAGGTCCGGAGTGACTGCGGCAGCAGGGGCAGGCCCAGGGGTGTCTGATGCCGGCGGAGACGCATCGCGATTGGCGGGAGATGCGGTAAGGCACGGGGGGCCCCCCACCTGACACACCGATAGAGCGAGCGGCGGAGGTAGAGGCCCGGCCGCCCACCGGCCCCAGTGAGCCTAGTAGCGTGGAGAGACCCTGCACCACCACACGCTCCCAGCCACGGTAGCGCCTAGGGGGCCACAGAGCACGGAAACAGACCCACGGCACGCTGCATGACCGACCACTATCGGGACCTCTACAGAGCTCAAGGCACTGGCCATGTCCATGCGGCGGCTGAATTCCTGGAGTCGGTCACGCTGCATGCTGTCACAGAGAGCCAGAGGAGAGAGCTTGGTGCCCCCTCACACTGGAGGAAGTGGGAGAGGCGATCCAGGCGCTGGCGACCGGGAAAACACAGTGGCCCGACGGCCTGCCAGCCGAATACTTTAAAGCAAATAGGGATATCCTAGCGCCCCAGCTCCTCCGGATGTTCAGGGGATCGATTGATGCGAGCCATCTTCCGCCAACACTGCGGGAAGCGTTTTTGATGTCCCTGCCCAAGGCCGATAGGGACCCCTTGTCCCTGGGATCCTATCGCCCACTGGCGATGCTTAACACTGACTACAAGGTATTCGCCAAACTCCTTGCCGAGCGTCTGGCGCCGATGGTTCCGCATTTAGTCCATCCAGACCAGAACGGTTTCGTAGTGGAGAGATCCACGTCCCTGAACCTTAGGCGAAACTTCAAGGTAGCGGCGGAGGCAGCGACGGCCTGGCCCAGAGCGGGGTGCCTGGTGCTGGACTTGGAAAAAGCCTTTGATTGCCTTGAATGGGGCTATTTTTCTGCGGTATTGAAGGCGTACGAACTGGAAGACAACTTCTTGCAGATGGTGGGACTCCTGTACAGGAACCCTGTGGTCCGTGTCCGGCTGGGGCCGTATATCTCGGAAGGGGTGGTCGAGGGTAGGGGCACCCACCAGGGGTGTCCCCTGTCACCGCTGCTATTCGCGCTGGACATGGAACCCTTACCTGCAGCCGTGAGACAGCTCCTGGCAGATGGTATCCCACTGGGCGACGGCGTACATCAGATATCACTATACCCTGATGACCTATTGGTCTTTGTCCGGGATGTGGGCCACATACCGGAGCTGTTAACCCAACTGTTAAGCCGCTTTGCCGGTCTATCGGGCCCCGCGTAAATGCAGGCAAGTCGTGCCTCTATGCCTTTAGCAGCGAGGTTGCTGATCCGGAGTATAGCCTCCATGGTACACGAGTCCAGTGGCGGGCGGACACGTTTAAGTATCTGGAGATCCAGATCTACCGCCAACCGGCAGACCTGTTGGATGGGAACTTGGGAAGAGCGGTGACGGCGCTCAAATCTCAGATCAGTTTCTGGTCCACGCTTCCCCTAACACCCACGGGCAGTGTAGCTCTGGCCAAAATGGTGATTCTCCCCCGCCTTTTATGCTATTTTGCGAACCTGCCCTTGTTCATACCTGCGCCTTTCTTCTCCAAACTTAACAAAATCCTGCATGACTTTGTATGGGGCGCGTCCCTTCACCGTCTGGCGCTCGGAAAACTGTTCTTACCCACAGACAAAAGTGGATTGGCCGCTCCCTGCTTTGAACACTTACCTGGCAGCACAACTTCAATGGATTGCCCGCTGGCTGGCAGATAGGGGTAGGGACGACACCGCCACTGGCGAACCGCCCTACACGCTGGAACGGATCACCGCGCTCTTTCACCCGCTAGCGGTGCCGGTGCGACCCACCCCGCTCTTACTGGCGGTGGCATACAAGTGCTTCCGCAGGGCACTGCACCTTCCGAGGAGTTGCTCCCGTATGCACCTGCGGTGCCACTGGAGGGTTCGCCAGGGGGTCCTCACGCACCGCATGCTGGAGCAGTGGCAAGAGGCGGACGTCCAGACGTTAGGAGACTTATACCAAGATGGAGCATTGGTTCCCTTTGAGACGCTAGTCGCAGACGCCCGGCTCCCCCCCCGGGGGGTTCCTGATGCACCACTCCCTCACGGCCCACATGGCGGCCAAATGGGGCGATGTTGCGGAGGAGCCAGTGCAACACTTGACAGTGCAATACCTGCATGTCATGGGCAGGGGCAGACATCTAATTAAGTGGTTTGCTGCATCCCTACGGACCCACATGGAACTAGATCTGACCCCATTTCGCGGAAATTGGGAGCGGGACATGGGACGAGCGCTGGTGGACAAAAAGTGGGAAAAGATCCTTAAAAGCCCGGTGCGCATCCCCAGAAATATGCGCTTTCACCAGATCCAAGTATTTATAGTCCACAGGGCCTATCTTACCCCTGACTTAATAAACAGATACTTCCACAGGATGGACGGGTCTTGCCCTCGGTGTGGCAAGCTGAACGCGGACTTCCTTCACCTGTTGTGACACTGTCCAGGACTTGGCACCTACTGGAATGATATTAGTGTTCTACTTACGCGATGCACTGGCCGTGCCGTCCCTTGCAACTGGCCTGAATATCTCTTACTCCACTGCAAGAGGTCGGCCAAGGATAAAGCATCGTCCCGCTTTCTGGATTTGGGGATGGTAACAGCGGCCCGATGTCTCACTAGGAGATGGAAGGCGAGGGACTCGCCTAATGTGTGGGCTTGGACTTTGTCCCTCCTATCGTGGGCCCGAGCAGAATGGACTGCCATCCGGAGGGAGGAAACAGTGGACCTCTGCAAGGAACCCATGGCGGAACACTGGGAGCGCATGCTTAACGCTTTGCAGGCAATAGAGAACACCTCGGGCGAGGGGGTGGCGGGGGACTAAGCAGGTACAGTGGGTGGAAGAGGGAGGTGCGCAGCGGGTAGCACGTCTGGCACACTGACGGGTGCACAATATGTAATTGAGGCGAGGAAGCAACAAAAATGGTAACATGTAGGCTTTGGGGGGCGGCTGGGATAGTAGACGGGGGAGCGGGCCTAAGAGATGGAAACAGGGACAAATTGTGCTGTATCCTGGTGACAGTGCCGCAGTTTGATGTTTCTGTTTATCGCAAATATTTTCTTTGCAGTTGGACTATACACGTAAGATTTGTCTTTTCACGCAGAAAAGGAACACATTGACTCTTTAATAATGCGGGCATGCCTGGACTTGCATGCTATTTTGTGTACCTATTGTAGCGCCTCATTTATATGCTGCGTTGCCAGTGCGCTATCAACCAAGCAAGGTTGAAGAGCTGTCTGTCTTAGTTACAATGATGTACCCAATGTAATGTTGAAATATATAAATGCCAATAAACAGATTTGACAAAACAAAAAAAAAAAAAGAACGACAACTTGACTAGACACAATGCCTAGAGCACGTAGAATCGCTGGGACCCCAAGGAACTACCCAAGGTATTGACACAGGGGAGACGCGTGCAGTTTGAGAACACAGCCGTGAGCTCTGTACAATCCTATGGAAAGTTGCGGTAAGAATTTTAAAGATTAGGGAGGACACTTCGGAGAGGACTTGGCTTAAAAGGTTCTCAGGCCAGCACCCATGTGAGCACTGGAGTACTCGTGTTACCTCACCCAGGGAAGCCGGGTGCATAGGTGTCAAATGATATCAGGAATCGTTGCCATCTTCAATGGCGAGTTGCTGCAAAGTGCCCCTGCCGTGGAAAGGAAAAGTCTCCGGTGTGATCCACGCCTGGATCGGAGCTGTGAAGAACCTGACATCAGAGGGAACAGAGTCTGGGTCACTTCAGGGTACCCGGGGCACGGTAGACCAATGCCCACTAATGTCGGGTGTTTCAGGTGCTATAAGGTGAAGCTCGACTCCGCTGCCACGGGGACCAGGAGACGTCGACCAGAGTCCACAGGCGAGCTGTCTCACGAAGGATATCGAGTGCTGGGGGGGGGGGGGGGTGGGGTGGGTGGGTTGGGGAATCGGTGTCCAGATCGGAGACCAACAAGCCTTGTCAATAGCAACCCACGCTGTGAGAGTAAAAAGACTTCGGTGTGGACCAGCAAGGTCCTGGTGCCTCCCCAAGCGATGGAGAGTCAGGGCACTTCGCAACCAGGTAAGCCTGTTGAAAGTTACAGTCCCCTTCTCAGGGACCCACAAGTCGACGGACCTCAAGAGGAATCACTAAATACCAGCCCACGGTCACTTGTGGTGTGTAGGCCAGTAATCTTCGCTGGAATCACTACTCTGGGTCTAGACTACAAGTAGCAAGAAGCACAGCCACCGGGATCGCCAAGAAGCATATGCTTCTGCAAATGTGAGTAGTGTCCAGGGGTTCGGGTTGCACAGTCCCCACAAGAGTTTTGAATCTCAGGTTTGCTGAGAGCACGGATCGGCCTCGGGGAAGCTTAGAAACCCACCTCCTGTGTTGCAAAGTCTTCGGAGTCCTTCAAGAGCTGCGTAGTTGCAAACCAGACAGCTGCGTCTTTGGTGCCTGCCTTGCAGGGGAGTAACTCCTTTACTCCAAGTGAGATTCTTCGGTCATCCAACGAAGTGTAGATAGTTGAAGTTCTGGGATTCTGTAGCAGAGTTTCGTCCAGGTAAATCTTAAGTCCTGTAGTCAGGGGTTCCTACTTTATACCCAAAGAAGGGGTGGGACAAGCTCTGGGGACCCACCTATGGGAGGTTCGGGACAGAGGTGTGGCTACACCCATGTCCTTTGTCCAGTTTTGCGCCAGAGCAGGGGCTGAGTGCCCCTGCAACCGGTTTGAGCTGAACTATGCACAGGGACACCAAATGTGCCCCCAGTGCAGGCATCAAAGCACCCACCCAGCCCCAATACACTAAATACTGTATGGGAGGTGGTCACACCGCCCCGTGACAGGAAACCTATTGTCCAGCCTCCCCTGCCGGAGTTTAGTCCCGCTGCAGGAGATCAGACGCGTGTCTGTGGCTGGCAGCATCCACTTTGTGATGCCAGGGTTCTGTGAAGCTGGTACCGGGTGTACCAGTGTAGTCCTATTTCTCCCTCTAGGAGGGTGGAAAATTACCTCCCCGCCAGGACTGGCAGGGAGGTATGATTCCAAGGTGTTGGTCACCAAACAGGATATGCTTCCTTGCAGCCATTTCAAAGATAGCATTTACCACGAGGTTATAATGCACCTAAGAGTATATGGTTGGCGACATCATAGGACAACCCCGGAGTATAGATTTCGAAGACTGCAGAGGGGCCTGCCATGCATGGGCACCCTCTGACACAAAACCCAGCACCCTGCCCTCAGGATTGATGAGGCCTGCCATAGGTGTGACTGATAGGTTTATATGTGCAGTGATATAAGGTAGATATAGGGAACCTATATCTAAGTAAGGGGTGCATACACCACCTTACACAGGCTGCTGTAGCAGACCTGTTGTGTTATTCTGAATGGTCTCTCAGGGGTGGCATAATACATGCTGCAGCCCCTGAGAGACCTCTGGGGTACCTATGCCCTGGGTATATAGGATACCATATACTAGGGACGTGAGACGGTACCCCAGAATCCAACCTGTGGTGTATCTAAAGTACATGCAATCATTTTAGAGAGGAAGCAGCTAGGCTGGGGCCCTGGATAGCAGGGTCCCAGCCAGACTAAAGTCGAAAAACAGTGAACATCAGCAAAAAGTGGGGGTATCTATAAGAAGTAGATCCTACTCTCCAACAGGTATCCTCTTGGCCACATTGGGGAGGAAGCCAAGAGGACCTAATAATGAGCATACTGGCATTGAGGCAAAGGCTGATAGTCTACTGTACAACTATTGTTTGCATCTTAATTATTTCATAATTCATAATACAACAAAGGACTAATGCAGGCTAAAACGGACATCCAATTGAATCCATTAATGGCACCAGCACAGAATGAACTGATGTGGACCATGGCGCCAGATTAGAAATCTGGACCAGCTTCATTACGAGTCTCAGATCAGGTCCCGAAGGGGTTGTCTTGGATGAGGCCAACTAGTAAAAGTCTTACTGAAGATCCGTGCAGCTGCATTGGTCCCGAAGTTACAAGAAAGAGAGCCGTTAGCATCTGGAAAATTTGAAGTATGGCCTTCTTGAAGCAAGTTATCTGCTGAGAGGATAACAAAATCATGCACTACAGCCTGAGTAAATTACGGTCCCTAAGTGTCTCATGTGTTAGACAGTAATATTTGGCAAAGGTATGCGGAGGGGATCAAGTGACCACCCAGCAAATATCACCCATGGCAATGCCCCTGAGAACAGCAGTAGAAGCCACTAGATTCCTGGTGGAATGGGCACAAATGCCAGTCTTTTGGTAAAAGATTAAGAAATATTAATGCAAACATGCAATGGTAATCTTGATCACCGCTTTTCCTTGCTTGGCTCCAGAGAAGTCCTCAAAAGGCTGATTATCTACTCGGTCCAGTCTTGTATGGAAAATGCGGTAGGAAGATAGATACACCTTTCGGCAAAAACAACGGGCAGGTATGAAGGATCAACATTGGTGGGTAACACACAGTGAATGGAGGCCAGAAGGAAAGGGCGTGCAACTTTCCGACCTAAAGGGGCTAAGTGATCACTAATAGAAATACAGTTTTAAGACTAAGCAGGCAAACTGAGCATCGGTTCAAACGAGAAACCATAACAAAAGTTAATACCAAACCTAAATCCCACTGCAGAATAAAGGATATGAGAAGAAGCACATACAACTCTCATTTCTAGAAATACAGATCTACGGGTGACCTTAATAAAGAGGGGTGATCAAGAAGACACACAAAGGCAGCAAGAACAGCCAAATCGTATTCACAGTGGCAAGCCCTGTTGTGCAAGGGAGACTGAAAAACAAAATTCGAAAGGTAAGACTGGAAAGAATTTGAAGCATGCAAACCCACTGCAATAATCAATTTAGGACCAATGGTCAGCATAGACTGTCTTGTTAGCAGGTTTTCAGGCAGCCTGGATTATATCCTCTACCTATGGTGGCAAGCAAAGGTTTTCACACCGACACAACTTACTCAATCTCTACATGTATAAATGAAGTGTGTCAGGGCGAGGGTGGGAAATCGGATCATCTTTTGGAGAAAGCAGCTCTATTCTGCGTGAGAAGACTTGAGTTCGAATGCAGAGTTCTACCAGTTCAGCAGACCAAAATTATTTATGTAGGGACATCCCAATATGGAGAAGGTCATATCTTTCACTTCAGGATGCAGATCCCATTCAGGATCCTGCAATGAAAAGTGATTTAAGATGTACCTGGACACCACCAAGAAAATACCCAACTGCAGAGTCCCTCACCACAGGTGCGAGGTTTCCCAACTTAAGGTCAGAGAGCCCACATAGGTCAGTCTATGATGTAATCTAAATTATGGCTTTGTCCGACAACTATCCCCAAAACTGATGCATGAAAAGCCTTCAGGACAAATCCAACTGTCATAACTTGAGAATACTGTTGTTCATACTTTGATCTGGCATGTACTAAAGGTCTCTATCCATTACTTCTGCCAAATCAGTGCCCCAAGTCAAAGAGGAGGCATTGATAAGAGTTGTCTGCAACTGCCAAGAACTTAAGGGTCGACCTACTGCAATCTGATGGGTGAAAAGGTATAGAGTGGAATGCAGTCCCAAGTGATTATATCAGTGGTTGAGATTAATTCAAGCATTCCTCCTGTATTTTGTTGTTTGTACCAGTAGACGTTCTAAAAGTGCAAAATGTATGACAAGGGCCCTATGCTCACTGTCTCAAAGGGCTCCAGTAATAATACCTCAATGAAACAAACTAAGTAGGCCAAAATCGATATGGGATTCCTTATGTTGCTGGCCAGAGGGAATATGGCCTGTTAGGTAGGGCTAGGCTGTTCTTACTTGAGCAGGACCAACAATAATTTCCATATTGCTGGTCTGTGTCCAGCGTAGTATGACGGGTGACAAATGATGGACCAGAATGCAGCCCTGCACGATCACCAGAGTGAAGATTAATTGAAGCATTGCTCCCAGCACTTTGATGTTTGTGGCTATAATCTCTGTTAGGCATGTCCAAGGCAACAGAATCCTAGCCAAATAGCTCGCTCGTCTGAGCGAATATCTAGCCTTTACTGAATGACTCTGCCAGGGGTTGGTCCCGAACAAGGCTCTAACTTTTTTCTCTCTCCACTCGAATAATGTCCACTGACTGAGTTTTGCTGAAGTGGGTTGGGGGAGGGGTGTTAGTGCCACCTGGCAGCGCTGAAAAGCTAATGATCGGGAAAAGATGGTCAGAAACAATCTAGTTCTGGGAAGATTTTCACGAGGATAGGATTCTACATTAAGAACTATCCACCAGAAAAGCTAGAGCAGCATTGCTACTTAGACCACTGCTGTAGGAAGGTTTGGTGTTTCTATAGGACAAAACTGAATCAATTGTGAGCAACTAGTTGAGATTATAAGAGGCAAAGAAGATTCAAGGAGCACAAGAGGGGGGGTTGAAGGGAAACCTCATTGGCAAGACCGCGAGGTAGATTCCACTACAACATATGTCAGAGACACAATCTGAACGCAATGCTTCGCCTGTTCTCAAGAAGAGAAGTTGGACATTCTTAGCCTGGCAAATAGGACAACACAGTATAATTCCTGTTCAGGTTGGTCTGGAAGTAGAGATATTTCAAGGCAGGGGTGCCCGGTCAGGCCCATTTTTCTTTAACTAGTGATCAACATTTCAACAATTGACCGAGGCACTTTTTCTGGTGTTTCTTGTTACAAAACAGAAAAACTGGCAGCTGAAGTTCTGGAAACAGGAGCCACCTTCTGCTCTCAAAACTTACCTTAAAAGCACACGAATCACCATTGAATCTCTGATGGAGGGGCACAAGGGAGGAGAAAGGCAAATGGAGCTACTCAGTGAGGGAACTCACAGTAGTGAACAAAGAAATTAGCAGGGTTTGTTTTTTATCCACTTTTTTATTAAACCCCACAGTTTATGCAAAATAAAGGCGGTATGACCATTTCCCACCCATCTCTGAAATCACCACATATACCATGATGTGATGTAAACTCCTCAATTTGGTTAATTCCAAGCAGCCCTAGGCTTGTATCACTGACCCACCATTGACATAATCTTTTGCTGTAACCTTATCAAATGCATGACTATTTTTAAAAACCTACAAACACAGTTAATTAACTTTCCCCTCTATACATTTCACACAGCACTTTGCCTTGCATGTATGTCTCAATGTTGCTAGTAATTGTTAAAAGGAGACCTTTAAAGTGGAGTCCACTAAAATTGTGCGCACTTCCTAAAATGTGTAAATCCTGCCAGTTAACTGTAGTGGAGAGACACAAGCAACAAAAATAAAATAAAAAGCTTACACGTGGATTGAGGCAAAAAAAATTAAGTAGTCTTTAATTTCAAGGTAGCTAGCACTTGTGCAATCAAACCTACATTGTGTATTCTGAAGAGACAGAGGGCTACTACATGAGCACACCACTTGGCACCAGCTCCACAAGTGCAGCTGCACGAGGTTATTCTGCAGCGGTCAAACATCACAGCAACGTTGTAGGCTCCTTTTGGTGGTGCCATTTGAGGTGGGATCACAGTGGCACTCAGATGAAATCCTGTTGGAGAGAAATGAGAGAACTGTACAAAATCCTTTTACCTAGAACTAAATTTCTAAAGGCCAGCACAGAACAGTTCTTTCTAAATGTCCCTTGCCCACTTACTAAACAAGATTTTTGGTCCTCACAAGCTACTTTCCATTAACCCTCACCTATATCTTCCTCAGTTCCTCCTGCCTGATCAGCAATATTCGTAAGGCTCACTTCCTGAGACCTTGTATAAAACCTGCACCATTATATCAGTTTGTCTCTAAAATATCTAGGATATGCATGTTACTTAACAATAAGTGTTCTCCTGATCTGGATTCGCCACTAATTCACTGTTTGGAATGGAATACTCGCAGACTGCTCTGAAAAAGTATTATCACAACCAAAAAGCATAGAGCAACAAACTGTTATAAGTGAACTCTTGCTTCAGACAGCTGCTGTGATATGCAAATCACAAAATTGAATGTTAGCAAATATCACTACACCTATCCCATCACCGAACTCAGGTTCAAATTTGTATTGAAACACTAATAACATTTATGTTGATAAAGAAAAAAAACAATATTGCATGCTCATAGAGGAAAACAAAAGACAGTGAGTGGCCAACACCTTACACTTACACTTGTAATTATACATAGATTCTAACTCAAACATACCCCATGAGGCATACACTACACATGTAAACCTCTACAGGACAACTAAATGATAACTCACACAGACCATTACGGACAAATAGGATCTCACAAGAAGACCCTTATGGCCTTCTGGAGTCATACAAATTAACAAACACAGAAGTCACGTCCAAAGAACCTACAAGATACCAATCAGAGGCACACTAAAACATGGAGAGAAACCCTCATGGGAGACCTCTTCCACACAAATCATCAATAAATCCGGATGTCCAGGCTAACCAATCAACACTACTGAGCCAACAAAAAAATGTCTGATCCACAACTGTCGATCTTTGCTTAAACATAGCACTGAAACTGCGGAAGTAATCATCTCATACAAAATCTACAATGCATTCCTTACAGAAACATGGCTGAATGACACTGTGGTTCCCATAATAGATCTACTAGTTCCCCCATGATAGATCTCCTAGTTCCCCCAGGCTTCACCACAACACACTGCGACAAAGATGGAAGAAAAGGAGGAGGCCTAGTGGTCATCTACAAGGACACCTTCAAATCAATACTTTTAAAACTGAAAATACTCCACTTTTGAATATCTAGGAATTAACCTGACTTTAGCTTAACCTTCTGTAAACAAAATACACACAATGTATCATCCACCAGGAAACCAACAGCTTTTCTCAGAACATCCAACGGATTTCATAACTCAGCACTCACTCCTGGAAACCAACAACATAGCCTTAGGTGACTTCAACATTCACTGGAAAGACACCAATAACACCCTGATAGCACACCCGAAACACTTAATTGAAAACAACAACCTAAAACACTGTGTCAACCACACAAACAAAAAGGAAGCAACATTAGACCTGCTAATAGCCTAAGGTGAATTTTTAAGTCTTGCCACCATTCAACCTGTAGACAGGTCAGACCACCATATCTTTCACTTACACTGTAACACAGAACACGAAGATATCAAAGGACAAGCCCACAGACCCAAATGTTGGATTAGAAACACAAAACAAAAACAGATGAATTAGCAGATAAGATCAGCTCCAACATTTCTCCCTCCAACAAGCTCTACTTAGTGGAAGACCTAACAATACAATACAACAAAATACTATCAGACATACTCAACCAAGCAGCCCCAGTAAAACACAAGAAAGTAAGAAAGAAACCATCATGCCTATGGATCAAAAAGGAACTAAATGAAGACAACTCAGACGAACGGAAATAAACTGGAGGCAGGACCCCTCTCCCTATAACCTGAAACTACTACATCAGGAGAGAAACTGATACAAAAGCACATCTTTAAAATTAAAGCATGTGTCTTCCAATTGCAGCCAGACTAAATAAATAATTGCCCAAAACAACCCTACAAATTCAACAGACAACAAACACCACACCAAAAACAATGGTAAAAGTGGAGAAATGTGATAACTTATTGAAGTTCTTTACAGAAAAAAAGCCACGAAAATAGAAGCATCCTTGAGCAACAACCTTGACAACAAGGACTCCCCAACGGGGACACACCCACACCTAAAACAAATGACAGAGGACCCAGAGACAATGGCACATACACTCCCACTGTTCTTGAAGAACAATGCAATATGGCAGACATTCATAACACTTTAAGAGAACAAAATCATCAAGATCATATCAAATCTAAATCCAACAGTTCACACTGCTGACTCCTTCCCATCACAACCAACAAAAACTCAAATACATCATGGCGCCTACATTGACCAATATCATTGCTTCACTAACCCATTGCACAATGCCAGATTGCCTTAAATTAGGACAGGTCATCCCACTCTTAAAAGTGGGGTGCAGACACCCAAAATCTTAACAACTTCCACCCAGTAACCAATCTACCTTTCCTAGTTAAAGCCCTTGCAAAATGCGTACAATCCCAGCTCAGTCAACACATAGATGAGCAAAACCTTCGACATACTTCAGTCTGGCTTAAAAATAGACTGCAGTACAGGAACAGCCATACTAAACATAATTCATGACATATATAGGATGCCTGACACAGAGAACTCAAGTCTGGCAATACTTCGAGACCTTTCTTCCGCCTTCAACACAGTTGACCACACAACACTACTAAACACCCTAGAATCACGCATGGTAATCAAGGGCACAGTTCTAAAATAGTTGATCTCAAAATGCGATGAGTGATTGATTGATTGAAACCTTAACAGTCACTCACAACTAGTCAAAATGAATGACTCACTATTTAACACAGTCCCAGCCAACCAAGGTGTCCCCTGCAAGGCTCAATCCTGTACCCCATATTATTCAACCTATACATGGAACCACTGACAATGATCCTGAAATAATCTACCTTCAACTCCCCCCTATACAAGCACAACCTTAATGTCACTTCACCAAAGGCTATCCTCCACCTAAATAAGATACTAATGGAAGTGCAACACTGGCTAAATTCAAAACACCTAATTGCCAACCATAAAGAGACCAAATCTTTACTAATCTCCCATCAAAACAACATTTCTCAGAATGGATTTCTCAACTGGATGCTCTTAACTGGCAAACAACAATAGCAGACCACACTACATCACTAAGGATCACACTAGTCAAACATCTCAAAATGACTACCCACATACATATCATAGCAAGACATGCCATGCACAATCCCAAACTCATCAAAAAAAAATCAGAGCCTTCATGTCAGAGGAAAACCTCAGAGATATGATCCAAGCCATGGTGATATCCAGACGGAAACGCAACCCTCACTGGTACAACAAAAACCCACATAACACGAATGAAAGCAAAACTAAATTCTGCAGCCCGGCCAATTTCAGGAGAGAAATGTCCCAACCACATCACACTCATTCTTGCAAGACTTAAATGGATACCAGTTGAAGCAAGATGCACCCTCAAAATAGCCTGAATCACACACAAGGCCATGCATCAAAAAAATAAAACTATCAAACAGACTGACCAGATCAAGATGAAACGGCACACTCAGTAGCACAGACACACTGTTTCTGGAACCACCGAAGTTCAAAAAACATAGCTCATACACACGCTCACTCACCCAAAACGCACAAAGTTTATGGAACTCCATTCCACTGGAAATAGATGCGAATCCATCAACAGCCTACTTAAAGAAAAGCACAATATCCTTACTATTAAAAAGACACCTTGGTATAATGAAGTTATAAGCCTGCCAACACTAGTTGCCAAACCCGATGGGACCGCACTACATAAAATAGCTGGCCTATTGCCTTGAAGGAAGTATAAACCAAACTGTACCTCCATACCAAGAAGCCCTCAAATTCCAAGCAAATCAACAATTGGCAGCTATATGGAAAAACGCAGTACTGAAGACAGCACTGGGGTGGCTAACAAACAGATTCTTGGAAATAAAGAGCAAACTATCTACCCCTCACAAAACTTACAATCTTTAAATCCCTATTACCAGACTGGGTGAAACTGGACAGTGACCTCTGATATGTGTTAAAAACCTATTTACAGAGAAACCTTTTATGTGTATTGTACAGCGCTTTGATACCCTTTGGGTCATGTATGCGCTAAATACAACTCTCAAATAAATAAATATGACTATCTGCATGATCAACTCCTTTATGTTCTGCCATGAGCAGTGACAAAGGTAAATGTTTCTCAGTTCCCACAAAGGTGTGTATCACTGACTCTTTCTTCACAATAAATAAATTCACAATTCTACGTCTGAGAACCCTTTCACATCCTTTGAGGTACTATGCATATAAACAACCTAACACAATGGTTAATTGTTTCCTGTGTTAAAGCACTTAACAAGGTCACAAAGATTGGGTGACTTCCAAGCAAGTAAAACGAAAAAGGTTAAGTGTTCTAAATCTAGACCTACTCTGGACCCTATTAGAGAAAGTTGTGTTCTTTCAGAGCACATGTCCAACCTCATAACAAGTGCCAAATAACAATAGTAATAACATTTTTAAACAATATTCAAAATGTTACACTGGATTCCCAATAACCAGTCAGACACGTGGGTGTGGAGGAAAGAAAAACTTCATATTAAATGAAGCACTATTTACTACTATACTTGGTCCATACAAACAAAAAAATATAGATAAATATATATGTTGACATTTGCTGTTTAACTAACCAACCCAAAAACTTGTTTCAACAATCTGTAAGGTCCACATTTGTGAACCGTGGGAGCCTTGAATGAACAAGCAACTATGCTGTAATCTAAACACAGATGCCACTGGTAATGGCCACATTTGACAACATATCTGGACTCCATATAAAACAATTCACCCAATATGCTCATTCTCGGGGGTAAAGAACAAGTTACTTACCTTTGGTAACACCTTTTCTGGTTGAGACTATTTAGCCATAGATTCCTTAGCTTAAAATATTCCCCAGGGGGGCGTGGCTTGCAGCCAACCAAGATGGCCGCAACTTAGTGGAGCTCCGAGGGTGAGACTGTCTCCCCCCCATGAATCCATTGTCCCGGAGCCGATAATCTGTGGCGGAGAAGAAGCGGACCCAGATGATCCCGGTCTGGAGCCTCTCCGATTCCAGACCACGGAGTAACGGCGGATGAAAGACTGCGGCCTATGTACACGTTTCAGGCACCGGGCAAAATTTTGAAGGCACCCCAGCGCATAGGCAGTGCTGCCGGCTCAGCGCGAGGACAGTGCGGTACTGAACACCAGAAGAGAAAGCGCGGGCTGCCGGCACGGACGGGGACTGCCTGCAGACGGTGACTGCCTGCAGACGGTGAGACGGAGTGAGAGTTGCCCCCCCCCACACATGTTCATGGTGACAAACGGCGAGTGAAAAACAAACAAGATACAGCTGGCTGACGGTGGGGAGCGGCGCTGTACAGGGTGCGGAAACGGCACCATTGGGGGTCACGACGTCATGATAGCCTGAACACACCAAACTGTGCAGTGAACACTCATAGGGGCCTGAGCGAAGGTGATAAGAGCTCAGGTGAGTGCAAAGGACGGACAATTCTTCCTCAAATTGCTGACTGTGCAGTTCGATGGGACCCTGTACAATATAGCCGTCTCGGGCGGTCCCAAGCAGGAAGAATCAGGGAGCGCGACTGGGGTAAACTAATAGCGCACCAGCGGAGCAAGAGCGGTCTGGCAGTGGGTAAAGGATCTTCACCACAGGGGGTCGAAAAGATATCTCTGTGGAACACCTGTTGAGGCCCATGTGTTACGGTGCTCACTCATGGGGGTCTAGAGAGAGTGGCCGTAAGTGACACCAGCGCGGCCGGGGACTGCCTGCAGACAGCGAGCTGGAGTGAGAGTTGGCGCCCCCTGGTGTTAATGGTGGCGAACGGCGAATGAAAAACCAAACGAGATAAAGTGGGCTAACACTGGGGATCGGCACTATGCAAGGCGCGGAGACGACGCCATTGGGGGTCACTACGCCATAAACGCAGGATATCCTGAATACACCCAACAGTGCAGCGACCACTTATCGGGGTCTGAGTAAAGGCAATAAGAGCTCCGGTGAGTGCAGAGGACGGACAGTCCCTCTCAACTTGGTGAATGTGCAGATCACTGAGACCCTATGTAGTCTAGCCGTATCAGGCGGCCCCTAGCATGAAGAATCGAGGATCGAGACTGGGGTACTCTGAATAGCACAACAGCGGAGCAAGAGCGGACTGGCAGTGAGTGAAGACCCCAACCGCCACAAGGGGTCGCAAAGATATATCCGTTAGACGCCCATTATGGGCCGTGTGGAGCAGTGACCGACCCTGAAGGTCTGGAGTGAGCGGCAGCAAGACACCCCTGTAGGTGGAAAAGGAAGGCCTAACCTCCAGCAACACTGGGTGCCTGGAACGCCGACGGCACACCCAACGTCAGTGGAAGTGTTGTAAGGGACTGTAGAAGCTGTTCCTTCCATGATGAGTGGCAAAGGCTCCTGCACGACCCAACAAGGCAAACTTGACAAGTTTGCATATACTAAGGATTTTCCCCCATTGCCGGATCGAAAAGGAGCTGGTACTGAAGGCGCGGAGGAGGAAGGAGGCCCCAAAATAACATTGGAAGATGTCATGGCGGCGCTTCACCAGGTACAGACCACGGTGGGTACGATTTCAACGGACATCACGTTCCTCCGAGCGGATCTGCAAAAAAGGTCATCAAGAGTAACTGAGGTGGAACAAGTGACGACATCTCTCACTAAGGACACTACACTCCTGGTTAAGAGGGTAACACAACTGGAGGAGGACAACAGGCGTATGGCGGAGAAGCTGGACGAACAGGAAGGGCGTTCCCGCCGCAATAACGTTTGAATAACTGGGCTTCCGCGATCAGAGGGGGGCCTGCCATGGACCTCTACGTAGAAGACCTCAAAGAATAAGCTACAACCAAAGGCCTATCCACCTTTTTTTTCTGTGGAGCGGGCCCACAGGGTACCAGGGGGACGTCCACGACCTGGAGCCCCCCCAACGGGCGGTATTGGCACGCATATTTAATTTTCGGGACTGGGACGATATTCTCCAAACGGCGCGAGTGGCGCCGCCTATACGGATCAAAAATTCGGAGATCCCTTTCATCCCGGATTATACGGCGGCAGTTGCGGCGCGCCGCAGGAGCTTTCTTGAGGTAAAAAAGACGCTGAGATCCCGCGAACTGTCGTATTCTATGCTCTTTCCAGCACGACTCAGTGGTGTCAGACAAGAAAACTTGTTTTTTTAATACGCCAGAAGAAGCACACGACTGGCTTGAAGGGTGGCGTCCGGTGGAAGGGTCAGGTCGACCGGGAAGAAGGCGAAGACAACATGGAAAGACCGGCGATTCTGAGGAAATTGGACAGGAAGAGGGGGAGGAGGAAAACATGCATAAGGATTCCGGGGAATGATTCCATCATGCACAAGGGAAGCATCTCCCCCTTTCTTTTGCTTACTGTATAGTAAAAATGCACCTGATTGTCGATTCGGGCCCACCTCCCTTGGTTAACGACAAAGGAACTAATGATGGCTCGGGGACTCAGGGACTGGGGGGGGATGATTAGTCTTCCTTGGACTTTCCCACCCCTGTTCATACATGCAAACGAAGTTTCAGGGTGGGGGTATTAAGCGCTCTGCTGAGTTGGGGTTGCGGGCAGTTCTAAGTCCGCAAGGCAGGGAGGCAGGGAGGAGGAAAAATGTTAATATATTTTTTGTTTAATGATTATGCGATGAACAGATGTGGTTATTCTTGTGCAGTGTCACTACTCACAGGAACTCCTACTAGTCTTAATATGGAACAGGTCACTTACAGTTGTGGATCTTTTCAATACGATAATGGGGGACGACTCACTGGCTAGCTCGCAGGGAGGGCCTGAGGCCGTGACCCCGTCCCTGTCCATACTCAGGTGGAATGTCCGCGGACTAGGCAATAAAATTAAAGCGGGGGAGGTTTTACAGTGCATAAAAGGGGGAGGTGTAGCGGTGGTGCTACTTCAAGAGACACACCTCACAGGCAAATTTACTAAGGCATTAGATAGATGGGGTTATAGAATGGCGCTCACTCCGAGTTTACCTCAGGCTCCAGAGGGGTGGGTATACAGATAAAGAAACAGTTCCCTTTAATCGTCAAAGAAGTCACATCAGACAATGCAGGTATATTTGCTGCTATACATGCACAGTGGGAAGGGAGGCCTATAAATATTGTTTCTGTTTACATACCGCCGGCATTGCAAGCGATGGCCCTCACGGATCTTAGTAAATTTCTGCTGGGACTACCGGAGGGTGAACTACTAGTTGGGGGGGACTTTAATTTGGTGGTTGATAACTCAATGGATAGATTCCCTCTAAGAGCAGCTACATCAGGGACATTGCCTCTGGGAAGCTTCATGACAGCTATGGGACTTGTGGACGTTTGGAGGAAGTACCACCCTTTAGACCGTCAGTTTACCTATCACTCCAGCGTTCATAACAGCCTCACCAGAATTGATTATTTCATGGGGTCGGTGGGAGGCCTTTGTAGTATCGGCAGTGTAGAAAACAAACCGCGGGGCATCTCTGAACACTCCGCACTGATGATTAGTTACCACCACCAGCAGAAGCAGCGTCGGACTTATCCAATACGTCCTGGCTATCTCCACAATCCCAAGATTAGGAGGGAACTGCATAAGGTGACAAAACACTACTTTCAAGACAACGTTGGTTCCGTGTCCTCTTCTGCCACATTATGGGAGGCATATAAGACAGTGCTCAGGGGGCAGGCAATAGCCTCTATTGTAAATCATAAACGAGAAGGCCTGTCAGAACTTATAGCTTTAGAATCCGAAGTAATTGCTGCGGAGGCGCAGCACACTAATGACCCAACCCCTGCTGCAGCCCATAGCTTGCAGATTGCACAGCGCCAACACAAGGCATACCTGACTGAAGTGACCAACACACAACACAAAATTTATGACGTTGGACACAAGGCCGGTAAACCACTGGCATGGCTGGACAAGCGGGAGAAACGGGACAGATGGATAGCGCAGCTTGCAGTGGAGGGAGGGCAACCTACTACAGACCCAAACACAATAGTAAACATGCTAGCATGGCATTTCCTGAAAATACTCCTCAGATTCTACAATCTCGGAGGAGGAAGCATTAACATACATCAAAGACCTTAAGATGCCCAAATTAACCCCAGAAGACGCACAATTATTAGAAGGTGACCTCACGATGGATGAGGTGACGATAGCTATTAAAGCATTACAAATCAGGCAAGGCAATGGGGCCCAACGGCATACCAGTTGAATTATATAAACGAATGGCAGACTCACTTGCGCCGCACCTGTTAAATATGTTTGCTGAAAGCCTAATGACAGGAGAACTCCCACCGGACCAACGCACAGCTACCATAGTAGCTATATTAAAACCTGGGAAACCGGTGGAACAGTGTACATCATATCGGCCTATCTCACTCACGAATGGAGGCCAAAATACTCGTCAAATTGTTAGCGCTACGTCTCACACCACATTTATCTAAACTTGTACATAGAGATCAGTCAGGCTTTATGCCCGGCAGAAACACAACAATTTAAGAAGATTACATGGGGTGATGGCACGTGCGGAATACCTGCAAGAACCGGCAGTGATACTCTCACTGGACGCACATATGGCGTTCGACATGGTCCATTGGCCTTTCCCATTTGCAGTGCTGCACCATTTGGGGTTTGGGGTTTGGCCTGCGGTTTTGTGCCTGCGTCCGCCTATTATATACGAAGCCCATGGCACATGTCACAGCTAATGGCAATATATCGGTAGATTTCCCCTTAGCCAGGGGCACGCGTCAAGGCTGTCGCCACTAATATTTGCCCTCGTTTTGGAGCCTCTGTCAGAGTGGATAAGATGGGAACTGACTATTAGGGGCCTTAAGTGGGCAAATGATTGGGAGGATAAGATCTCCCTATACGCAGACGATATCCTGCTCCATTTCACTTCCCTAGGCGTTCTATAATTACCCTTTTAGATGTTTGCACGGCTTATGGGCGGGCGGCTGGTTATTCTATTAATTGGTCTAAATCCACCATGTACATACTCCATGGCCCACCGCCGCGCCTACCGGACAACTGTCAGTTGCAGACTGCTAAAAGCACATTTAAATATTTAGGGGTTTACATCACAGCTAACTTTGCAGAATTCTACAAGCTAAATTTGCAACCCCCACTTGAACGTTTCAAATGAGACATACAATACTGGGAATCGCTGCCGCTAACCCTGCTGGGCAAAGCAGCACTTTTTTAAATGATGGCTCTGCCCCGCTTTCTATATATTTTAGAAAACACGCTGTATCCAGTGCACACTGCCTACTTTAAAACGATTGCGGCGCAGGTATCTGTTCTGTTATGGGGTCATAAGCCTGCACGTATAGCACAGGCCAAGATGGTAAGGAGCTGGTACAATGGTGGTATAGTGCTCCCAAACATATGTCTTTACTATTGGGCAGCACAATTAAAAGTAATTAATCAATGGCTACATCTTCCGCAGTCTGAACCGGCTCTAAAGGCAGACAGAGAACAGTTGGGACTATCTGGTATATTGGCTCCCCTTTATGATAAGAAATTAATTTTAACAAAGTTTGGGCCATTGCGACACACTCACAATATGGCATACAGCGCAGGAAAAGTTGGGGTGGTAGGGGGTATTAACACAGCTTACTCCATTATGGGACACAAAGAGGCTAGGAAAACTTAGGCACACTAAGGGCTTCGACCGTTGGGATGATATAGGCATATCAACGATTGGGGATATGTGGCAGAGAGGGGAAGTACTCCCCTTTGAGACCTTATGACAGCAATATGACTTAGCCCCATTGGAACAGTTTAGATGTATACAGATACGTCACACATTAATGACTGCACTAACAACTGGCTCGGAAGTCCCGGAGGCATCCCCTCTAGAGGACAGGTTATTAACTGACTTCATGCCAACGAAAGCGACTTCCCTAATCTACCGTAAGCTGGGGAATAATTTACCCAACAGGACCCTTAAAGGAGAAATGGTCTCGTGACTGTGGGGAGATTGATGACTCAGAGTGGCAAGAGGCGCTGGCGTTCCCGAAGGAAGTAGGCATCCCCTCACGTCTCCGTTTGGTACAATTGCGCATATTACATCGCTCCTACTACACTAGAAACACTTTACACAAGATAGGAAGGATAGCTCATCCATACTGCTTGAGCGGCTGTGGTGAGGAAGGGACCTTTTATCACACCATATGGGACAGTCCCAGTATAGCTGAATACTGGACACAGGTATTAAGAACTATGTCTCAGTCAGAGGGAGTCTCCCTGCTGCCGGTACCCAGGCGTTGCCTTTTAAATATATGGGAACCCAATGATATTACACGCTCAGGACAAAGTTGGATGACAATGGGTATGATGATGGCTAAGAGAAATATAGCCCAGAGATGGGGTGGAGCGGAGAAACCTACCATGGCGGCATGGAAGAATGATATGGATGCAGCCATGATTTCAGAGAGGGCGGTGTTTCGCAGTAGGGGCTGTCCCCAGAAATGGAATAGAATTTGGGGGGCATGGAATGCATATAGAGGAAACATCTGCGAACCGCCTTCAGATAATGAAGATGATAGTTCAGATTCAGATTAGGCCCCTAGAAACAATGCAAGCTGTGAGAGATCTGACCTCAACTGTTGGAATAAGATATATTTGTGACTGTAAAATAATTGACACTGTTTCTGATGGAAGGATACTGTGAAAAATGTATTATGTATACTTAACGAAAGTTTCGATGTATTATTCTGAAATGAAAATAAAAATATTTCACAAAAAAAAAATATTCCCCAGGCGTCAGGCTGGATTTGAATATTCTACCAAGGAAAGGGGTCAGAGCTTCAGAGATCCAGCACCAAACGTCACTACCTGTCAGGCTTATTAGATCACCACTATACCTCGGTGCATTGGGTCTAGGATGTGACCCACATACATCCCAAATACGTGGTTATAAACCACCACTATCCAAAGCTAAAGATTGACCCTGCACCCGAGAAGAATACGTACTCTTGTATATAAATATCCTAATACATTATGTATTAACAATAGAGAAGGGTATTGAAAAACTAGCTTCCCAGAAGAAAATACCAGAAAGTTGTGTATCTTGATTGTAGTCAATGTGAATCTTTTATTGAAAACCACTTGTTCTTTTAAAAGCACCACACAATTGCTTGCCAACGCGTTTCATCCCTCATGGGACTTTTTCAGAGTTAAAAACAATTACAAAACACTATTTACAATATATACACAATAAAAACATACAATACAGACTGGATCTGGCATTATTCGAGCAGTACCTCTGCGCAACGGTAAGTGGTGTAGTCCATATTGAAAGTGAGGTGTAAGGTGCCTATCTAGCTGCCACCCAGCTCCCATGTTTCTGTTCATGACATTTCTGTGCTAGAAACACAGAGCCACAGCAGTATGCTGATGACCAGTGTGCAGACACTAAGGCCCTACAAGGGTTACCATATGAAGAGAAATCTGTCCGCGATCGGGGAGGATTGGTAAGGGATCTGTGGTTAGATAGTCACTACCCGATAAGGTGTTACCGAAAGTAAGAAACTTGTTCATCAGATAGAGACTTCTAATCGCAAATTCCTTACTTCAGAACAGATACCCAAGCAATAACTCCCAAGAGTTGGGTCTATAAACAGATTTAGACCCGAAAGTCCCACAGGACTAAACGGGCAAACTGCCCATCATGACAGACCTGACTGTCCAGGCGCTTTGGCGGAGGAGCGTTGCCCCACTACTTTCAAGCAGTGCAGAAAACAAAAACATAAAATGATAATAACTTTCAACTTTGATGGCGGGCGTGGCTGCTCTGCTCATGGAGCAGGGCAGGAGTGGTTTGCCCACTCGTCTAAGTGCGCAGTAACTGATCAGCCCTCTCGGGCCGCCCAAATTATTCAAGCGCATTTTCCCCAATCTCCATGCAGGCTGCATTACAGCCTGCATGGAGAACAAGGCCACCCCTACAGCCCCTGGCTGAGCCCTTTGACATGGTCCCAAGACCAATCGCAATGCTGAACTGCAGCGTTGTGATTGGCTGAGGGGAGGGCTGCCTGCTTCTTGTCCCTGAAGCCAGAAGGACAGCAGAGAAGAGACAGAACCGGCAAAAAGGTAAGTTATTAAAAAAATTAACGTTTTTTTGTTCAGCCCCCTTTCACGATCACGGCCCCCTTTCACGATCACGACCCCCTTCCATAGAGAGTGTTGCAGTTCACTAACCCCCCAGATGCAATGGGCACTAAAAAAGCGGCTTTATTGGTCAGAATGAGTAGAGGGAAATTATGCATCAGCTTGAATAGCAGAATGTTGGATTCTGCTCCCAACCGGTTGCTTATGATAGTAAGAGGCCAAACTAAAGGGGTTGTGAGGTTGCAGCTGCTGGGGTGTGGGGGTCGAAGACTGGGTAGACCTCTAGCTATGTGTCCCACTAGACTTGTAGGAGTCAGGCTCGCAGCCACGATAGGACTGGGGAGCTAGTGGGCCATGGTGGCTGAGCAGGAACGGAAGCGTCTGGTAGCCCCTACCAAAACCACAGAAGGGGGAAAAGGCAGAATGAGGTTGATATGGGGCCATGGAGAGACTTGTACCGGGTGGTGGCTTTGCTGTCTTTAAAGCACTAGCGTGGAATCTGCCATCGAAGGACATGCCCACAATGGATGCCTGGCCAACCCCTGAAAAGTCTGTACATCTCAGCCAGGCGTGGCTTCTGAGTACTATTAACAATGCAATTGCTCTGCCTAGAGAGTCGGTCGTATGCAGTACGCAGTGAATGGTGAACTTTACTGCAACCCTGCCATTGTTAACAGCATTGTCAGTATGGCTCGGACCTCCTCCAAGACAATAGGCAGCACCTGTCCAACCGAATGCCAAACTGTGTATTGGTTCAAGAGGCACAAGGTGTAAACCAATCGCAGTGCAAGTCTGACAGAAAAGAACATCCTCTTGTGAAAGGTATCCAAGCCTCTTAGATTCCTTAGACGGTGGAGTGGTAGGGAACACCCCAAGGTTAACTATTGAGGTGGAGGCCTAGACAACCAGAATTTCTAGGGTGGGGTGCTGGGTAAGGAAAGCTGGGTCCCCAGCTGCAGAGCAATGGCAGCCAGGTAGGACTGTGAGGGCTTCACTAAAAGGGAGGAGAAACAAGCGCTGGGGCCTCGATTGACTGACGATGTGGAGCGCGTTGTGACGCTGGCGGCAGAACGCGGAACCTGGTCTTGACCCGCCTGCCCCGAACTGATCTCCGCTCCAACTGCAGCAGGAGGCGGACTGCGAGATTCGAAGTAGCTGTGGGACGGACGGCACAAACCAAGCTTAGCGGGCCCGAGCTGCACGCCTGTAAGCCTCCACCGAAGCAGTGAAGACACGATTCAGGCGGTGGTGGAGGGAGCGGTGGGGAGAGAGAATCGGGGTGACATGCTGTGAGCCCCTCCCACGCCCTTTGCCAGGAAATTGAAGGCATAAAAGAGCAGCGCGGCAGGCACCCTCTGCAATCTGGCTGACCAACACCTCAACAAGGGGAAGATCGCAGGCCTTGCGTGAGGCGCCCCAGCAGTAAAAACGGGACACCATTTTCCTTTAGCTAGTGGGAAGGTACCCACAACTATTGGCCGAGGCGGCGTCAAGGACACATAGAGAACACATACCTCCCATGCTCCAACCTATTTTGTCCAGCATATACAGGGTGGCTTAATGCCTGCAGTGCTCTTATAGCTCACGCCATACCGTAACTCTCCTGCCCAAATTAGACAAATATGTATTCTCAAGAGACCATGCACGGAGTCCTCCCTTAAACACAGGAATGCAGGAAAGCAGGGGAGCACAGATAAAGAACCTACTCTTAAGGATGTCATAACAGCCATAGCGGAGATGGATAAGTTACTTACCTGTAATCCTAGTTCTCTTCCAGGGGTATCCTCATCAAAGTCATAAGCACTGAATATTCCCGCCCATGTGCGGGACCCCGGAAACAATATAAAAATATATATGTATAAAACACATATCTCGCTCCACATATATGTATGTACATATATTATTTTTCTCACATCAATGCAGCCCCAAAACTGAGGCTAAACAATGCAAACACATATACATGAACTGCAATTAGTAAGGAATCAAAAAACACATTAGGTCAAAAAACCCTTGAACTTTGTGTTTTAATGAGTCAAACCACTCATAAATCCTGAAAATTGCTTATAAATAGACATTGTTAGCCCTCAGGCTGCATTGCAAAACAATATCATAGAAAATGAAACCATTTTCACAATAACTGGCACTGTGCCTTTAAGGCAGCCCTGACCCCAGGCTTCCCATCATGCCTCAGGGGTGACAGTTAGGTCAGTTGTTCTTTGCATAACCCGGAAGACAGGGCTCAACCACAAGATTGAAAACAAAACAGTACCAAATCTCATTTACCTGGGGAGGCGGGTGGGTTGCTTATGACTTTGATGAGGATACCCCTGGAAGAGAACTAGGATTACAGGTAAGTAACTTATCCTTCTCTTCCAGGGGATCCTCATCAATAGTCATAAGCACTGAATAGAATAGCAAGCCCATCAACCACCTGCAGGTAAATGAGAAGTACATGACCCAACCAATCATAACAGCCAAAAGAAACTTTAGCTGTTAAACAGATTCCTCAGGGAGGCCTGGCCCACCTGGGTATCTGCTCTCGTGTCAGAATCTAAACAGTAATGTCTGGTAAATGTATGGACAGACCTCCAGGTCGCCGCTTTACAAATCTCAGACATGAGCACATCCTGCAGGTAAGCCGCCGTGGCTGCTCTACCTCTAGTAGAATGCGCCTTAGGGGAACCCCCTAAAGTCTTCTGTGCCAATTGGTAAGCAAGCTTGATACACGAAACGATCCACCTGGAGATAGAACGTTTCGAGGCTGCATGACCAGTCCTGATCGAACCGTAGTTAACAAACAGTTGATCAGAATGTCGAATAGACTTGGACCTGTCCAGATAGAACTTTAAAACCCTTTTCAGGTCCAGAGAGTGTAACGCCCTCTCAGCTGGAGTAGAGGGATTAGGAAAGAAAGTGGGTAAAGAGATAGACTGATTGACATGAAAATCAGACACCACTTTAGGCAGGAAAGAAGGATGCGTTCTAAGCACCACTCTGTTCAGATGAAAAACCGTATACGGTTCTTTAGTACATAGGGCCTGAATTTCGCTCACCCTACGGGCTGACGTAATCTCTATCAAAAAAGCCGCTTTCCAGGAAATATGCTGTAAAGAAGCTTTATGAATAGGCTCAAAAGGTGAACCCATCAATTTTGATAGGACTAGGTTCAGCTCCCAAGGCGGAGCAGGAGGCCGAACAGGAGGGTACACTTTCTTTAGACCCTGCAGGAAATCTTTTACTGCAGGAAGCTGAAAAAAAAGAAGTTTGTGAAGGTGATCGCCTATAAGCTGTAATAGCGGCTAAATGCACCTTAATGGAGTTAAACTTCAAACCTGCTTTAGTCAGGTACAACAAGTATGGGAGAACTGCTTCTTCCTGACTTTTTACCGGATTGTGACCATTCTGCATGCACCACATATAGAATCTCTTCCACTTGCATGCATACGAATGTCTAGTGGAAGGGCGTCGTGCTTCTTTCAGAATGGCCATGCAGTCCTGTGGCAGCCCTAGATGGCCGTACTGTATGACCTCAGGAGCCAAGCTGCCAAGTTCAGTGACGGAAGGTTGGGATGGTGAATCCTCCCGTTCATCTTCGACAACAGGTCCTGCCTGCATGGAAGCCTCTTGTGAGGAGACACTGATAGGTGAAGTAGGTCTGTGTACCACCATTGTCTCGGCCAGTCGGGGGCAATCAGGATCATCGTTGTGCACGAGTGATTCAGCTTGCTCACCACCTTCGGGATCAGCGGAAGGGGTGGGAAGGCGTACACAAACTGCCCCGACCAGTCCATTAACAGAGCATTCCCTCTCGTTCCTGGTCGATAGAACCTGGAGGCGAAGCTTGGGCATTTGGTGTTTTCGTCGTCTGCGAAGAGATCTATTGAAGGACGACCCCAAGACTGGAAAATGTCGTCTAGCACTTCGTCGTTGAGAACCCAGTCTTCTCTGTCTTCGAAGTGCCGACTTAGAGCATCCGCCCTCACGTTCTGCTCTCCTGGGAGGTGGACTGCCTGAACAGACAACTTGCGAGCTAGAAGCCAATGCCAGATGCGCTGAGCTTCCAGAGACAGAGTCCTTGAGCGTGTTCCTCCCTGCTTGTTTAAATAGTACATCGTGGTGGTGTTGTCCGTCTGTACTAGAATCATTTTCTCTTGAAGCGAGGGAAGGAACGCTTTGAGAGCCAGGTGAACCGCTCTCAACTCCAGCAAGTTGATATGATAAGTGCTTTCCTTGGGAGACCACAGACCCTGCACTTGTAGGGGTCCCATGTGCGCTCCCCATCCTTGCAATGATGCATCTGTGATGATCGTTTGTGTTGGAGGCGGCTGATGGAAGAGAACTCCCATCTGCATGTTCTGTCTCTTTGTCCACCACTGGAGGGAAGATTGAGCAACCTCCGACAAAGTGATCCGATCGTCCCACTGATCTGAGTGTTGGTCCCATTTGTCCTCCAGATCCTGCTGAAGAGGACGCATCCGAAGTCTGGCGTTCGGTACTAGGAAGATGCAGGAAGCCATCGACCCCAAGAGTGAGGCTATCTTCCGCACCTTCTGGGACCTGTGGAGAAGAACTTGCTGGCACTTGAGGGCTATCGAAAACTGTCTCTCCTCCGAAGGAAACACTTTTCCTACTTCGGAGTCTAGCAGAGCTCCTAGGAAGTGGATCCTCTGAGTTGGTTGTGAGACAGACTTGTTGAAATTGACATGCAGGCCTAGACGTTGACAAAGTTCTATGCATGTCTTGAATTGATTCCTTACATTGCCTGGAGTTGGACCTTTCAACAGCCAATCGTCTAAGTATGGGTATACGAAGACTCCCCTGCGGCGTAGAGCTGCCGCCACCACTGCGACACACTTGGTGAACACTCTGGGAGCCGACTTCAACCCAAACGGGAGGACTTTGAACTGGTAGTGAGAGGTCCCCACCCGGAACCGAAGGAATCTTCTGTGATCTTGCCGTATTGGAATATGGAAGTACGCATCTTGAAGGTCCATCGAACACATCCAATCCCCCTGCCTGAGATGTGGATATATCTGATGAAGCGCCAACATGCGAAACTTTTCTTTTCGTACATGCAGATTGAGTGTTCTCAAGTCCAGAATGGGCCTGTATTCTTCCTTCTGGCCCTTTTTTCTGACCAGAAAATACCTCGAGTACACTCCTTTCCCTCTCTGGGACACCGGAACTCTCTCGATGGCTTCTTTCTCGAGGAGTGTAGCTACTTCTGCTTTTAACCTTTGTAGCTGGTGACTTGATGTTGACATCGGGGAAACGTGCGGAGGTAGACGATGGAAACGAAGACAGTACCCATTCTGCAGCGTAGACAACACCCATTGATCTTTGGTGATGGACTGCCACTCTGTCCTGTGATGCGCAATGCTTCCCCCCACTGGAGTGGGTAACGGCGCTGGGGGAAGTGAAAACTCATTGCTTCTGCTGCGCTTTATTGAAGTTGTTGCCTTGGCGCTGATTTCCATTTCCCTTGGAATTGCCCTTGCCTTTGTACTGTGTCTTTTGTTGGCCCTGTTGGTTCTGGCCTTTCTGCCATTGAGGGGTTTGAACCCTCTGCTTCGAATAACCCTTGTTGTTCGAACGGAATTTCTTCTTAAATTCCTTTTTCTTCTCGAGTCCCACCGCTTTGAGAGTGTCCAACTCGGTCTTCATCCGCTGCATTTCTTCATCCGCACTCGCTCCAAAGAGAGATGTGCCTGAAAAAGGAAGGTTCAGGATTCTTGCTTGAGCCTCCGGTTTTAATGCTGTGAGGCGTAACCAAGATGTTCTTCTTGCTGTTACTCCGTGCACATAGCCATGTGCAGCCAGAGTTGCCCCATCTGCTGCCGATCCTATAATCTGGTTGGAGACTTGACTGCTCTCCATCAGAACCTCCTCAAAGTCCTTCCTGTCTTCTTCAGGCAGCTTTGCGGTAAATCTTTGAAGAGAGTCCCACAGAGACCTGTCATACCTGCCGAGCAGGGCCTCCGCGTTAGAAACCTTGAGGAAAGAGGCTGAGGTGTTACACACCCTCCTCCCCCATGAGTCCTGCACCTTGCTGTCCTTATCCGGAGGTACCGTGGATGAGGAAGCCACCGCATTGGATTTCCTTGCCGCCGTAATGATCACTGAATCTGGCGGGGGATCAGCTTTGAGGAACAGAGGATCCTCTTCCGGAGGACGATACTTTTTGAGAATCCTCGCTGGAACGGACTTCACCGTTGCCGGAGTGAGGAAGACTTCATTCACATGTTCCATTATACCCGGAACCAGCGGCAACAACGGTTTGGGTGCTGATCTGTGTTGCAGGGTTTCGAATATGACAGTCGTCTTGACTTGTGGAGCTGTCATCGGTACTCCCAGTTTCAGGGCTCCCCTGCCCAAGATATCTTGGAACGAGAAAATATCCTCAGTTGGAGACACTCTTGAGCGTGGACTGTTTGTAAGAGTCGGGGAGTAATCCCTGTGAGATCGTGTTCTCGACGAACTTGAAGAACTACTTGTCCTCCTGGACCTAGTTCTTCTGCTAGAACGCGTCTTGGAACGAGATCTCTCTCTGTGACGAGAATGTCTCTTGCTTGAGTGTCTAGAACGAGACCTTTCTCTGCGTGGAAGAGGTTGGTCTCGATATCGCTTTAGGCGCTCTACCGTCTCCTTGTCCTTTGCCCAGTGGTGAAGAGGTCTATTCCACCTTGGGGAAAGATGAACAGAAGGAGACTTGTGGACGGGATCCTTCTCAGGTGTACGCGACCGTTGAGGTCGTTCCGTTCGATCCTGTTGCGATCTTGCAGGGGATTCGGACCTCCCCCTATTAGATGCGCCGCTCCGTCCATCCGAGGATCTGCCACTCCGAGATGATGAGGATGATGAGGAAAGGCTCACCAGAGATCCAGAAGGAGACCTTGAGCGAGATCTTTCTTCTGCAAGTCTCCGTCTCTTGGCGGGGGGATCCTGCACTGGAGACTGTTCCACCTCCGCAGCGGATGCTGAACCTGGAGAACCCAACTGTGGCTCCAGGGCATGAGTCTCGACTAACAAGTCACTTCCCTTGTCTCGAACCACCTCCTTTGATTTTGTAGGAGTAACGTTCTTTGGTTGCGAAGAACTTCTCTCCCTGGATCTTTGCTGATCCCTCGACGGTGGTTGTATCGACGCCGAGCGCCGAGCAGGAAGACGCTCCCTCGACGTCGACCGTGATTTCTCCGTCGACCTCGGGTGGCGATGGCTGTCCTTCGACGTTGAAGGCTGTCTGCTCGACGTCGATGGAGGCTGTTTCGACGCCGATCGCCGTTGATTTGACGGCGACTGGGCGTGCCTCGACTCCAAATGCCGCTCCGACGTCGAACGCTCTCGTCCAGGCGTCGGCGTTGGCTGCATCGACGTCGACCGATGATGTGTCGACAGAGGCTCCCTCGACGCCGAACGACCATGGCTAGTCGTCGACGGAGGATGGCTCGACGCCGAACGTCGATGGACCGACGTCGACGGAGAATGCCTCGACGTCACAGCATGACGATGCTGTTTCGACGTCATACGGCTCGCCGTCGAGCTCTTCCGCTGCGACGGTGACCTGTCCCTCGACGCTGACTGAAGCGGAGGTACCTTCAATGTAGACGCTGAAGACATCTTCTTCGTCGCCGTCGACTGCTTCTCCAACGCCGATCCCGACGTCGAATGTGAACCAGTCGGAGCTCCTCTCGACGTCGACCGCGTCTTCCGACTTTTCTGCTTCTTGGGAGATCTTCCTCTCTCAGAAAGCCCATAAGCTCTAATCCTCTCTCGATCCTTAAGAGTCCTGGAAGATAAAACCTGGCAGTGTTCACAGGTTTTAGAGGAATGAGAGTCTGGTAGACACAGGATAAAGACTGAATGAGAGTCAGTCTTTGCCTTTTTCCTTCCACATGAAGGACAGTTGTTGAAGAGAGAAGGCATCTTTGACAGGAAAAATACCTTTTTTAAGCACAAAAAGTGTTCAAACAGCACTCTATGTCTAAAAGACGTCGAGTGAAGCCAAAAAATCTAGTAAAAGCTGAATATTTTTTGACAGAAAGTCAAAAAGAAAGGGAGCTGTTTCACCAGGGTCCAGACTGAAGGAGCCGGAAAGAACAACTGACCTAACTGTCACCCCTGAGGCATGATGGGAAGCCTGGGGTCAGGGCTGCCTTAAAGGCACAGTGCCAGTTATTGTGAAAATGGTTTCATTTTCTATGATATTGTTTTGCAATGCAGCCTGAGGGCTAACAATGTCTATTTATAAGCAATTTTCAGGATTTATGAGTGGTTTGACTCATTAAAACACAAAGTTCAAGGGTTTTTTGACCTAATGTGTTTTTTGATTCCTTACTAATTGCAGTTCATGTATATGTGTTTGCATTGTTCAGCCTCAGTTTTGGGGCTGCATTGATGTGAGAAAAATAATATATGTACATACATATATGTGGAGCGAGATATATGTGTTTTATACATATATATTTTTATATTGTTTCCGGGGTCCCGCACATGGGCGGGAATATTCAGTGCTTATGACTATTGATGAGGATCCCCTGGAAGAGAAAGAAACCTTGCTTGAACATAAAATGGACACCATAACGCTTGAGGTGAACCTAATCCGAGCAGATCTCAATAAAAATAATGAGAGACTTAAGCAGGTGGAACTCAAGACTACCCGTTTAATAGAAGATACCTTGAACTTACAAACTGAAATCCACGAACTGCAAACTTTCAGAAAGATCGCAGAGACTAAACTGGACGATTACGAAGACCGCCTCCGACGCAATAACTTACGCATTTAGGGGGTCCCCGAAAAAGCGGAAGGGGAGTCAGTTGACCTGTTTGTGGGAAGCCTTATTCTTCAACATCTTAAACCCAAGGGTCTTGGCAACTTCTTCGTTGTGGAAAGAGCCCATAGAGTCCCAGGAGGGCAACCGAAGCCCAAAGCACCACCAAGTCCAATTCTGGCCAGGATCCTCAACTACCGGGACTGCGACGCCATACTTCAACGAGCCAGAACGGGGCCTCCACTCAGACTGGATAAAGCCAATATAACCTTCTTCCCTGTCTTCACTCAACTAGTCCAAAAACAACAACGGTCCTTCCTGGGGGTAAAGAAATTGCTTAGAGACAAGGGGCTCAAATATGCAAAGCTCTTCCCGTCCAAGCTCAGAGTGGAGGGGGATGGTAGGGCTAGGTTTTTCGACAACCCTGATATTGCAGCAAACTGTCTGGAGACCCGGAAAGCCAGAGATCGGAGAAGTTACTAACGAGTAAGCAAGTTCAGGAACGATGGAGATGCCTCTCAGAACTTTGGTATAAACTAGACCTCCACGAAAAGAGGCAGATGGGCACTATGGACATATTATGACCGGTACAAGGGGTGAATCTAGTTTGATGGACACGATATGCACTAATGTGATATCTCCTCACAGAGTTAAGTAAAATGTTCCCGGGTGGGGGGGTGGGGGAGGCCGGGGTATTGCAATCCCTCATCTTCTTCATTTAGTACAATAGTTGGGCGACAGGCGCTCTGCCAGTTCAGTATAGGCAGTTTCGAGTACAGAGGGCAGGGAAGCAAGGAGAGGGGTTGTTGGAGGGGAAATTTGTTTTTGTTTGTAATTGCAGTTTTTTCGTTGACAAGCAATGTGATAGGCGTGACTGAGGCTTTGACCTCTTCCATTAAGTTTAATGCATATGCAGTGGGATAAGGGGGCAACAATTTTGAGCTGGAATGTTAAGGGGCTTGGGGATAAAGTTAAATGCAGTATAGTTCTTCAAAATATCAAGAAGCAGGCCCCTGACATTGTTCTTCTACAGGAGACCCACCTGATAGGCCGCTCATGTAAGGGGATGTGCAGATGGGGGATATAAATGTGTTGCACTTGCAGGTTTTACAACGAGCTCGAGAGGAGTAGGCATTATGCTAAAAAACACATTCCCCCTCAGTGTAGATTCCACATGGGCGGATGATAGAGGCCGTTATGTAGGTATTACTGGGTCTTGGGAAGGCGAACTGTTACATATTTACGTCCCGCCTGGCCTTCAAACCACTTCATTCCAGGACCTCTCCTTTCACTACCGGAGGGAATACTGCTGCTGGGAGATGACTTTAATTCAGTGGTCTCGGGTAGGCTGGACCGTCAACCCCCGCGTGAGCTGGGGCCCTCTAACAGTTGGCTGCCAGACTTTCTGGAGACCATGGGATTGGTGGACGGTTGGCGTACTTACCACCCTGAGAAAATACAGCACTCCTTCCATTCTGGTGCCCACGGTAGCCTGTCCAGATTAGATTACATTTTGATCCTCAGCCCCCAAATCTCACTTATTCATGAAATCAAACACTTAGCAAGGGGCATATCCGACTACTCACCGCTATGGGTACATATACTTCTGGATCAGAATAAGGTGGGTAGAATTATCCCCATTGTACCCTGGTATTTGCGCAACCCTAACATTTGCAAAGATCTTCTCAAGACTATAGACACTTATTTTAGTGAAAACTCTGGCACTGTAGATTACTCACAGACACTCTGGGAAGCTTTCAAAACTGTAATTAGGGGAGAAGCTCTCTCATTAATATCTGGGCATAAAAAAGAACAACAAAGGGAAGTGTCTAATATAGAGGACGAGATCTACAACCTAGAAAGAGACATGGAGAAAACGACCACAACAGCTTCGCTCCACTTGCTATGCCTTAAACAGGATGGATATAGAGCATTAATCTCAGAGAAGGCTAAGGCACTGGGACGAGAGAAACTTGGCAGGATTTATGACCTAGGTCAGTGGTTCACAAAACTTTTTGACCCGTGGCTCCCCACCATTTTTTTACCGGCCCACTGGTCTACATGAAGAATCAAGCCTAGACGTGATGAAGGATTCAGAGAGTAGCCATCACCATAAAACCTTTTTTGCAATCACAAAGATCTTATAAAGTACATCTCAATGCATACAACACCATCATAAAGTAGCATAAAGCACACCCACTAAAAGTAACCAGGCTAGAGAAAGGTTCAAGGAGCTCTGTTGCGTTACAAGAAGTTTACGTAGGGTGGGCTCTGACGAACCCAAGATGGCTCACCAGATCCCATCTACCCAGTGTTTTAAGTGGGCTGGGTACAGAGGACAAGTGGGACAGGTCCAAAAGGGTATAGTCACTCAAAAAGATAATTGAAGACACTGGCCTGCATTACGGTTGGACTATTGTAAGACGTACATACCCATAATACTTTGACAATAACATGCATTTTTGTTCTGCATTGAGAAGTAGAGGCAGTGTCCACGGGGAAGCGCACATTGGTGTTTAAACAAGTGGGCTTAGTGGAGATCCATGCAGGATGCAAGCACAGTATTATCAAAGATGAACAGCACATGCGACCAGATGGATCTATGTCTCAGGAACACCACTTTCCATTCCTGGACTTTAAATAAAAAAAAATGTATAACTTTATTTTGAGTTTTTGCATCAAAGTATAAACAGAGGTACATATCAGTATTGTCCAGCATATGTAATGTCTCATTTCCAGTAGTCAAAAAGAACAATTTCAGACATATTGAATCTCATTAGCATAGCACTTTCCCTACCAGAGGCCTGCAGATATTTCAAGACTTCGCTACAGAACACATCCATGAGCCCCATGTCAGAGAAACACAGTATGACGGTACATCAAAGCAGCAGTCCATTATGACCTCCACCGTCATCGTGCATCAATCAGGAGAGAGCATACTACATACAGTAATCACAGAGCATTAATGCATAGCATCATCCCCATGCTGTCCCATAAATACAGGTTATATACATCTCTACAGAACCTCAACCTCTACGTCCCCATCTGTCTCTACACAGCCCTGTTCTACTGATCTACCTACTAGGTATGTCTGAAGGAGTCCCCAAATATCTTTGGGTCTTCTCGCTGTAAGCAGTGTTTCTGCATGAACTGCATGTTGCTCCTGACAGTATGTTAAATCCGTGAGCCATTCCTTAAATTTCGGTGCTCTCCCCCTCCCCCAGTGACAGGCTACCCTTCGCTTTGCCAGCAGTAGTGCGATGTCAAGTAGTTTCCTGGATTGCTTAGGTATCTGCATGGTATACCCTAATAACATGATGAGTGTATCCCTGTCAAACGTGTGGCCTAACATGGTTTGTAGTCCCTCGTGTACCTGCGTCCAATATTCCCATACAGCAGGGCACTCCCACGCCAAATGCATAAACCCTGCTCCATCAGCCTTACATCGTGCACATTTGTCATCCGTCGCTAAGTGAAACCGGAGTTTCAGTGCTGGTGTATAGTAGAGTCATTGTATAAACTTAAAGTGGATTATCTTTAGTCTGCAACTGGCCGCTATGTTAGCAGTTATACCACAACAATAACCCCATTGCTCCTCCGATATATCGCAACCCATGCCCTCGCTCCATCGTCTGCGTGCAGTGCTATCAACTGCCTGACTTTGGGCTCGTATCCCCCCATAGATACCGAAGACTGTGTGCCTCCCATCTGACGAGCTCAACATGCCATGCAGTAGGATGACAATCTCGGGTTCCCCTGGGTAATCTGGCAAGACCACCTTAAGCCCCTGTGCCTGTTGAACATAGTAAAAAAAGGTCTAGTGGTGTGGGCTGCAGTCTCTGGAACATCTGTTCCCTGCTGCGAATCTGCCCGTTTAAGAACAGATCCCCCCATGTGGCAATCCCAAGGCGTCTACACATAACCTGAAATCCAGTTTCCTGTAGCAGTGCCATCTCTGGATGGTATTTCAGTGGCACACGTGGGGAGTATAAAAACTTGAGCTGTAGTTTTTTCGCTATCCTCCTCCAGGCATCTATCGTGCTGGTCACTGTGGTGAGCAGTGTCTCAACAGCCTCCACCGGGCCATGTATGAGGCCAGCCAAAGGCAGCGGTCGAGCCACCCAGTCTTCCACTGCCAGCTGTGGCATGCAACTCGTTGGCACCATCCAGTGATAGGCGTAGTGTGCCTGTGCGCTCATATAATATACCTCGAAGTCAGGCACATCAAATCCCCCTTTCTCGTATGGTTGCGTTATGACAGTCCACTTTAAGCGCGGCTGTTTACCGCCCCAGAACAGTCGGAGCAATTCTGAGCGCAGCGCCTTAAAGAAAAAAGTGCCTGGGTAATAAGGAAAATTGAGGAAAAGGTATAGGAAGCGAGGCAGTACTACCATCTTGATCAGGGACTCTCTGCTTGCGCCATGGAGAGTGGCAGGGATATCCAACGGGTAACATTATCCGCTAACTTGGTAATGGCCGTGCCATAGTTTAGTCTGAGCGTCTCCTCTCTATCCTTAAAGACCTGAATTCCCAGATAGCAGAGGTCCGTACTACACCACTCCAGCGGGTAGTCCAGCTGAAACTCAGTGACTGCAGCAGTGAGTGGAAAGAACTGCGACTTCCCCCAATTTATCTGTATGCCCGAGAGGCGGCCAAATACCAAGAATTAACAGCACTGGATTCAGGTTTGTTAGGGGGTCTACGACATATAATGTCTCATCATCTGCATATAGCGATATTCCTATTTGACGTTGAAAGCATTTGAACGCGCTGGCTTTGTGAAGCTGTCGTATACGACATGCAAGCGGCTCTATCGCGATAGCAGGGGGGATAGTGGGCACCCCTGACGGGTACCCCTGGTAATTGACAGTGGTGTAGATAACTGCCCGTTGATATGTGCTTTGGCAGTAGGGCGAGTATATAGCAATTGAATCCATGCAATAAATATTTTAGGAAACCCCATTCTATGCAATATGGAGAATAAGTACTGCCATTCAACTGAGTTAAATGCTTTAGTCGCATCTAAAAAGACTGAAGCCACCGGAAAACTCTGGAGCTAATGCTTGGATCAATAAAAACAGGGTGCGCAAATTATGATTCGTGGATCTTCCAGGAACAACCCTGCCTGATCCGGAAGCACTATTTTTGTCATTAGAAGGGATAGGCGCGTTGCAAGCACTTTGGCCAAAATTTTAGCGTTGCAGTTAATTAGGGATAGCGGGCAATAGGAATCACAATCTGAGGGGTTCTTCCCGGGTTTAACCAGGGACGTGATGATCACTTCTCGCATCGAACCAGGTAACATCCCTATCTCTAATGATTCCTCATAGACCTCCTTAAGTACAGGGGCCATTATATCGATGTATTGCTTATAGAATTCAGCAGGTAGGCAATCATTACCGGATGCCTTACCGTTTTTTAGTGACATTGTGGCGTCCCTAATCTCATCTAGCTCCAGAGGAGCACTAAGGAATGTCCTATGCACGTCACTGAGTCACCACAGTGCAATGTCCTCTAAGAAGGGTCCAACCTCTTCTTCGTCTAGCCTCTGTGTCGAATATAGTGATTCATAACGTGCCTTGAACACTTGTAATACGCCTCTTGTGTCGTGACATAGTTCGCTCCCTTCTCGATAATTTCCAATATGTTGGTGCCAAATCGTGGGTTCCTAGTGGGTTCTGCTAGCACCCGACCCAGCCTTTCACCCTCACAGTATCTCCTGGCAACCCAATATTTACCTCTAAATTTCGCCTCCCTAGCTGCCGCTTCTTCATACTTTGACAGTGTAGCCCTAAAATCTTTTTGAAGTCTCCCATCAACCCCTCTTGCCATCCGTAGCTCCAGCTGTTTCAACTCCTGCTCCAATTTGCATATGGTGCCTTTTATGTCCCGTAGTACGCCGAAGCTTTTGGAAATGCAGTAGCCCCTAACCGTGACTTTGAATGCTTCCCATATTACCTCTACGCTTTCCACCGACCCTTTATTTCGAGGGAAGAACACAGCAATCTCGTCTCCTAGTTCTGTCTTGAAAACCTGATCTAGTAGCGCCGTGGGCTGTAGCTTCAACGGGGGCGGGTCCGTTCGTAGCCGGGTATTCGTATCTGCGCTAAAACCGGGCAATGATCTGAATATGTCCTGACTAAATGAATAACCTTCCTCATATCAGTACTCAGTCCTCGGGACAGGAGACAATAATCAAGTCTGGCCCATGTACCAGCGTATGACGTGAAGTGCGTCCCTTCTCTTTGCACAGGGTGTGAAAAACGCCAACTATCAATTAGCCCTCCCTCCTCTATTATGCCTTTTAATACATCTCTCGCCTTGCGATTGTATTGCATACATCCATCAGCCCTATCTAGACCAGGTGCCAGAGCTACGTTGAAATCTCCTCCCCATATAACGTGCATCGAGCCTATATTTATAACCTTCCCCCATAGTATTGTGAAGAACTCCGGTGTATCGACATTTGGTGCATAACAATTGACAATGGTTACTGTGTCAGTTCCAATTCTGCCCCACACAATTATATATCTACCTTATGTGATCTGTTATATTTCCCAGCATAGTGAAGTGAATCGACTTCTTAATCAGCACAACCGTGCCTCTAGCATATGATGAAGAGGAAGAAAACACCCTAATCTGTGCCCACCTACTAGCAAAAGTATGATTCGGACATGGTGGCAGGTGCGTTTCCTGTAGCAACGCTATGCTTGCCTGTTGTCGTTCCAGGTAGGCTAGGACATTCCTCCCTTTCCTAGCATCGTTGAGACCTCGTATGTTCCAAGATATTACTGTCAAGTAAGGTGTCGTCCCATCCTCAGCCATTCCTGCTTACCTCTTCCCATAGCAAACCTGCAAAAGTGCCATGCTCTATCCTGTCATTACATCTTTGTGTCTGGTTATGTACCTGATATGTTACCATTTCTCTGAACCTAGTAAACTTAAACTTCCCCATCCCTCCCCCCTCCCACTGACACTCCCAACACTTGTCAAACATTTCCTTCCCTTCCCCCTCCCTGCATATACCAAAACCATTACGTAACTGGGGTTTTCCCATCGGGGCGATTTCACCCAGGTGGCACACCGTGTTCCTTACTGCGCTCCGAGTTCCGCACAGTCTGCGCAGTGTCCCAGAGCCAGCAGGGTTGTCCAACTAAGCTTCTTCGTACTTTAAATCCTACCCATAAGTATAGCAAACTGTCGTATCACATCTCCACCTCCCAACATACTGTTCCAATCTGTGGTTTATGTTAGTCGGCAAACTATTGGCTCACTATGATAAGCATAGCTCTCTGCGATCCTCTGCGCATGTATCTCGATCCATTCGTCGTGTCTCTGTTTTATGCCATCTGCCTTTCCCAGCTTATTCTACATCCGAAAACAGTGCTTCTTCCTGTGCATTTTGATCCTCAGATTCAGCTTTCCTGCGCTTCAGTGTCTTCAAAACATTTTCCGCCGATTGTGGTGTCGCATGTATAGTTTGCCGACCCTGGTAAGTGATTCTCAACCGTCCTGGCTATAGCAGCGCATAGTCCACTTGCTCCTGTCTCAGCTTCTGTTTCACAGCGTTGTATTTTTTCCGTTCTTCCTGCACCTTTAATGTGAAGTCAGGGAATATGGTGAACGATACGCCATCGAAATTAAGTTGTCGTTTCTCCCTTGCAACTTTTAGCACCACATCCCTGTCACGATAGTTCAAAAGGTGCACTATGATAGGCTGCGGAGGTGCTCCTGGCTGCGGTCTCGGCCCTAACGATCTGTGGGCCCTTTCCACTATGAATTGTTTGGATAGCGCCTCTTCCCCAGCCACTGCCGTTAGCATCTTTTCCACATATAGTACCATTTGTCCAGTATTTGTACTTTCAGGCACTCCTAGTATGCGTACATTATTTCTGCGACTGTGCGCTTCAATGTCCTCATTCTTCGCATCTATAATTTTCATTAGTTTATCCATTTGCGTCATTGCTGTTTTAAGTTGCGCAGTGACGTCCTCCGAATCTGATATGCGCTGTTCTGCTTCCTTGAGCCTTGTGTCATGACAATCGAGTTTATGCGCTATATTGTCCATGCGCGTCAAGGGTGTATCGACTTTGTCAGCAATGGTGGCAAAACCCTGCCTCATTTCAGTAAGAATGGTAGCCAAGTCATTGGAGGCCTTCGCTCCACCCTCGCCCACCGTATCTGCTGCGCTATCCTCCTTGCCTCCAGGCGCGTTCTTTGCAGGATTCTTTTTCGCCTCAAAAGTTAGGAGAGGTTGTCGGGCGTCTGGACGTCCCATGGCCACTCTCTGCTCTCTGTGTTGCCCTGCTCGCGCCTTAATCCGCCTCCGCCGTTGTGTAATCTGTGCGGCAGTTGCGTCATCCCCGCCTTGTATCGTTGGGGCAGTGTATCCTCTCTCGCGAAACTCCACTTCTCTTCAACAGCACGTAGATCCCAATTTGCAAATGATCAGAAACACAGCAGCTGTACTATGTCATATATAGCAGGATTAGGGCAACCTTCCCTCCTCCTCTCGTATTTTCGCGCCTTTCTCAGACGTGTAGTAGGAGGCTAACGTGTATTCATACCCCAATATGTCGCTTTAGTAGCTGTAGGAGAGTAGGGTCTGCTATCCTATGGTCACCCCAATTTTTGCTTTTTGCCTCACTGGTTTTCGACTTAATGTGGCTGTGGGCCTGCTAATCAGACCCACAGCCTGCCGTTCTCTCTCTAAATTCACAGACATGTACTATAGGTACATAACCAATTTGGTACTGGACACCTTGTCAGCCCCTTTACAGTGCACTATAGGTGCCAAGGGCATAGGTGCATCCAAGGCCTACCAGGGGCTGCAGCATATCTTTTGCCACCCCTGGCTGGTTCTTAAAATGACACAACTGGCTGATCACTCAGCTGGGGCAAGGTGGTTTAATCACCCCTTGCTTAGATATAGGATACTTATATCTAAACCTATATCTGGACACATATACACCTATAGGTCACTACTATAGCAGGCCTAATCAATCCTGGAGGCAGAGTGCGTGGTTTTATGTGAGATGGTGCTCTAGAATGAGCTGAGCCTGGCTGCAGCTGTCGGGACCAATTCCCTAAGCTGTTCCGGGATAATGCCATACCATATACTCTTAAGTGCATTACAATCCATCGCGGTTATGTGCTAACTTTGGTTTGGCTTTATCAAAACATGTTGTGTAAGGTGTCATACGATTTGGAATACTATCCCCTCGCCAGTCCTGGCGACGGGGATAGCATCCCACCCTTCTAGAGGGAAAAAGACATGTTACTTTACTAAAACGCGGTTAATCCTAACCAGAGCCTCAGCATCACAAAATGGATGCTGCTGCCACCGACACAAGTCTGACCTCCTGCTGCTGACCGAAACTTGGCAGAGGAGGCCTGGACAAAGGGTTTCCTGTCGCGGGGAGGTGCTACACCACCCCAGACAGGAGATAGTGTATTGGGGCAGGGAGGGCTGAAAGAAACTAGACAGTGCATGGGGCGCACAAGGCTTCCCCTTGCATAATCCGGTCAAACTGGTTCTGGGGCACTCCAACTCCAGTCCCAGCGCGACCCTGGATAAAGGGAAAGGGGTGTAACCACCCCTTCCTGGGTGCCACCCATAGGAGGGACCTAACAGGTAATCCAGCCCCCTAGATTGGTATAAGAATGGGAGCAGAGCCAACGCCCTCAGATTATCCTGACTGAAACTTATGAAACGCAACTCTGGACCCTTCGACATCCTACACGACGCAGAAGACTGAAGAATCTCCCTTGTGGTCAAGGAGTGACCACCCTGTGCAAACAGGCACCATCCAGCACCTCGACGTTTGCTTTGTTGTATTTCCCACCGGAACTCGAGCGACAGAGATCGACAAGACCCAGCGTGCCTGCCTTCTAACAGCCCGATTCACAGTCCCTGCAGAGCTGAGACCCGTGGAGGCGACCTGAAGCGTGGGGCCGGCCATCTTGGAAAGACCACGAGGCGCTGACCGTGCAGCTTCCAAGGCTCCCATGAAGCTGTGCATTGGGGTTTGAGAAGCCCCAGCCATGAGCCACTCTTGCACCGAAGCTCACCCCTCTACACTCACCGAGTGCTGCGTGGGGCCCTTCTGCATCTTTTGGCTCAACGCGTTGGTCCGGTCGCTTGCCCATTGGCTAGCGGCCCCAGTACCGACAAACCTTTGAATTTGACCTGCCAGTCCAGTTGCTCTGAACTGGCCCTCGCTCCCCTGAAAAGGAGCACCTGCTCTGACCTACCTGGTCCGAGTAAGAAGCGATCTTCGAATCCTGCGTGGGTTGCGCTTGCCAAGGTTTGTTTGCTCCAATCCGGAAGCCGACACCGCCGACACCGCTGACACCGCCGACAGCTAGAGCCTGCGTGGGACAGCTTACGATCCACTCCTGGACATCCTCGGTGCCCCAGAGTCCACGTGGGAGCGGAGACAAGCTTCTCGACAACCACCTGATTGCGCCCGACATTGCCTGGTTCCTTCCTGGTTCCACCTTGGTCACTGCTGAGTGACCCAGACTCTGTCCCCTCTGCTTTCACATCTCCAGGCACCATCAGACTGTGTGACGAAACCCGACACACTTTGGCACCCGTGCACCCGCTTCCTGTGGGTGAGGTAACTCGTGAACGCCGGTGCTCCTGCACTGGTATACACCTCTAGTGTCTAAATCTAAAGTTTGGTAATCCTAATCCAGTCGGAAGACTTCTTCAACAGTAACTTTGTAACTTTTACGCACCATTGACTTTGCATTGGTGCAAGTGTGTGCTTTCAGCGCTGCACCCGAATCCTGCGGGCTTTTCCCGACTTCAGCATTGCTAGTCCGACTGCTCCCAGCGATTCCCCAGGCCCTAGGCCTGACCACTGTTCGATTAGTGATACTTATACCACTTTTTTAATATATGGTTTGAGTGGCCCCTGGGCCTCATCCATAATTGTGCAACTTGTATATATTTAACTGTGCTTTTGTTTAAACGCTTGTGCCTCTGCACTCAAAGATTACAGAGGATTATTCTAGTAATAAATACATATATGTTTATAATATATAACTTGTGAGGTGTCCTTTCATTTGATATTACAGGATTGTGATTGGTAAAACAGCTTGCTTAACACGACCTCTTGAGTTAAGCCTTTAAGGCTGCTTAGTCCATGCTACCCTTAGGATAGCTTGTCTATAAGGTTGACTTACAACCATCACCATAAGGGATTGTTTGGACTGATACAAGGTGTCCCCAGAATTGGAGACATCATATATCAGGCCAACTTCTCACATTGGTGCACAGCGGTGCGGATTTGAGCTTGCTTTTGTTTTACCATGGCAATCTTTTATCAAATTGAAAGATCACATCAAGTACCTTAGGTACATATAAACAAAGCTTAGCATATTTAAGTTCTACTGAACTTAGTAGTCGTAGATCAAAGGGCTTAGCACACCCTGCCTACAACTCACTAGCAAGGTACAGTAGGATAACACTTAGTGTAGGTAAGTGCACCACTTACACCTCACTAGCAGTCATGGCTGGCACAGAGGGAGCTTTAGGCTCTCAGCCTGTGACGGTTGACCTTACCAAGGCACCTTCCAGCTATGACAACCTCAGCCATAAGGACTTGAGTGCCTTGTGCATTTCAAGAGGGCTGAAAAGGGGTCACAACCCCACCATTCCCATCCTGATAATCATCCTGGAGAAGGATGATCTTGAGAAAGCTAGTGTAGCTCCCTTAGGGTCAGGAGATGGAGTGAATCCCCCAGAGAATGAGAACACCCCCTCAGATTTAGAGGATGTGGTGGTGGACCCAGAATCAGATGGTAATGAGTCAGATCAGGACCAAGGGGATATCCAGGTACAAGTGAGGAGGCTTAACCAAGCCACCTTGGACTTAATTGGAAATGGAGGGCCAGCACCTCCCCAGAGTACATACTAGAATTGTTCCAGGCAATAGAAGAGCGAGATCTCCCTCCAGGGATTCTCACATTTCTAGTGCCTCAAGGAAATCTCAAAGGGGAATGACTTCCCCCCAGAGAAGAGAGCATAAGGCCAGGATGAGGGCTGTCCAACTCCAGATAGAGAGGGAAGAGGTAGCCTTATCCCAAGCTAAACTTGCTTTGGCAAGGGAACAAAAGTTGAGTGGATTAGATTCCACTGGTGGCAGCATAATTCCTAGAGAGAAAGACAGGTCCTATGACAATAGAAACCTGACAAAAATTGTGCCCCCCTACAAGGAAGGGGATGACATCCACGAAGGGGATGACTGCTCTGGAGAGATTCAAAAAGGGGGTGGTGATGAACAGAGTGTCTGAATTAAGCAGACCACTCTTACCCAGTCAAGAGATCAGGGCTGAATCCATCACCGTTATTTAGCTCACTGCATCACCCCAGTTCAGAACCTGGCTATATGCAAATTAGTCTGACCCAGTGCCTCATGGGAACAGGGCAGACCAAACTACCAAGCCAATTCATCACCGGAAAGGAGACAAGCTTCTGGGGACCGGTTTCTGGCATTTCAGCCGTCATCGGCCCGGCTTGCTTGAATCCTGGTGGTGCAGTGAGCAAGGGACTCATGTCTGAGTATACCCTGCCACACCTGCAGTGGCCAAAAATGATTCAAAAAAAGGGGTGGTGATGAACAGAGTGTCTGAATTAAGCAGACCACTCTTACCCAGTCAAGAGATCAGGGCTGAATCCATCACCGTTATTTAGCTCACTGCATCACCCCAGTTCAGAACCTGCCTATATGCAAATTAGTCTGACCCAGTGCCTCATGGGAACAGGGCAGACCAAACTACCAAGCCAATTCATCACCGGAAAGGAGACAAGCTTCCGGGGACCGGTTTCTGGCATTTCAGCCGTCGTCGGCCCGGCTTGCTTGAATCCTGGTGAGAGCCTGCATGCGCATGGTACAGCAGGTTCCTCAAGATCAGTTGGCTGCAATTTTATGGTACTCCTTTTCTGAGAAAGGGAGGGATAGGCTGCTCACAGTTAGACCTGAGGATGCCAAAAACTACTGTCCTGAAGAGTGCTCTTATTGAAGGGTTTGGCGTAACCACTGAGCAATACAGGTTGTTGTTCAGAGATACCCAAAAAGCTCAGGCTCAGCACTGGACTGATTTTGTTGATTGTGCCACTAAGGCTCTGGAGGGTTAGTTGCAGGGAAGTAAAGTCTCAGACTATACAGGATTGTACAATCTTATAATGAGAGAGCAGATCCTTAATAACTTCAGAACCAGCTATTGCATCAATACCTTATTGACTCAGATCTGACCTCTCCCCAAGAATTGGGAAAGAAGGCAGACAAGTGGGTCAGGACAAGGATTAAGCAGAAACCCCAGAACCATGGAGGTGACCAGAAGAAAACAGACAAGAAGGGTGGGGATAAGAAAGATAAAGAAAAAGACCAGAAGTCTTCTTCAGGCCCCCAAAATAATTCTAATAAGGAGGGTGGTTCCCAGAATGGAAACAAGAAGAATGCTGGACCAAAGAAACCTTGGGGCAATACTTGTAAGACCACTTCCCACTGAGGGAGTGAATGCACTAAGAAAAATCCAGTCCCTACCACTGCAGGTCCTAAAGCACCTGCACCCCCTAGTACAGTCAGCAGTGGTAGTACACAGCCAAAGGGTTTAGTAGGGTTGACCCTGGGTACTGAGATGGAGTCTGGCTTAGTCAGAATCCCTACTCAGGCAGTTCTGCTCTATGATGTGGACATAGCCATGCCCACTACTGTGAGTCCCAGTAACTTGGGCAAGTATAGACAGACGCCTTTAATTAATGAGAAACTGGCTCAGGCCTACAGGGACACATGTTCCTGGTGACACCTAACTTTGTGGACCCTGGACAAGTTGTACTAGGTGAGAATTACCTAGTGACCAATGCAAGGCAATGCCACTACTACACATAGTGTGGCTGCTGTTAACTTCTCCTGGAGAGGGGTAACTGGCCTCAAGAAATTTGTTGTGAGTGCAGACCTGCCAGTAAACTGTCTGTTGGGCAATGATCTAGAGAACTCAGTTTGGTCAGAAGTGGAGTACAGGACTCATGCAGAAATGCTAGGGATTTCAGCACATGTCCTTGCTGTAACCAGGTCCCAGGCCAAGAAGTGCCTACCTGAACCTGTGGTGGATCTTGAAACAATAGACCAACCACAACCCAAGAGAAGGAGTAAGAGGGTTAAGGCAGTGCCTTCCCACTTGCCCCAGGTTGAGGATCAGCTCTCACAGGAGACTGATTCTGAGATCCAAGAGGAGACTGTCTCTGAAGAACTTGAACCTGATCAGGTTGAGTTTCTGGGGACAGGGGGACCCTCAAGGGCAGACCTGGGGCAGGCTCAGTTAACTTGCCCTTCCCTTGAACCTCTCAGACAGCAAGCTGCTGCTGAGGCTGCTGTGAATGCTCAAGGTACCCATAGAGTGTATTGGGATGATGGGCTCTTTTATTCAGAGGCTAGAGACCCCGAGCCTGGTGCCACCAGGAGGTTGGTTATACCTCTGCAATTTAGGGGCTTCCTTCTTACCTCGGCCCATGATATTCCCCTTGCAGAACACTTAGGCCAGAACAAGACTTGAGACAGGCTTGTCCCTCACTTTCACTGGCCTCATATGTCAGAAAATGTCAAGGAGTTTTGTCGCTCCTGTGTCACTTGCCAAGCCAGTGGTAAGTCAGGTGGCACAACAAAGGCCCCCCTGATACCACTACCTGTGGTGGGGGTACCCTTTGAAAGAGTTGGAATTGACATTGTGGGTCCCATGGATCCACAAACAGCATCTGGGCACAGATTTATACTGGTGGTAGTGGATCATGCCACCAGGTATCCAGAGGCAATTCCCCTGAGAACCACAACAGCACCTGTTGTGGTAAGGGCCCTCTTGCAGTTTTCTCAAGAGTGGGCTTTCCAAAGGAGGTTCTTTCAGACAGAGGTACCAACTTCATGTCTGGATACTTGAAAGCAATGTGGAAAGAGTGTGGAGTGAACTATAAGTTTACCACACCCTATCATCCTCAGTGCAATGGGCTTGTTGAAAGGTTCAACAAGGCCCTAAAGGGAATGATAAAAGGGTTACCAGAAAAGCTTAGGCGAAGATGGGACAACCTTTTACCCTGCTTGCTCTTTGCTTACAGAGAGGTCCCACAGAAGGGGGTTGGCTACAGCCCTTTTGAACTTTTGTTTGGCCACCCTGCGAGGGGTCCATTGTGTCTGCTGAAGGAAGGATGGGAGTTACCTCTTAAAAAGCCTAAGCTAGATATTGTGGACTATGTACTTGGTCTCCGCTCCAGGATGGCTGAGTACATGGAGAGAGCATCCAAAAATCTGGAGGCCAGCCAAGAATTACAGAAAGATTGGCATGACCAAAAGGCTGTTCTGGTTGAGTACCAACCTGGGCAGAAGGTGTGGGTGTTGGAGCCAGTGGCCCCAGCAGCTCTCCAAGACAAATGGTCTGGACCCTACACCATACTTGAAAAGAAGGGAGAAGTCACCTATGTGGTTGACTTTGGCACCCCTAGGAGCCCCCACAGGGTGATCCATGTAAACAGATTGAAAGCATTTGTTGACAGGGAGGACATGAGCTTGCCCATGGCCACAGATGGGGAACAGGAGGAAGAGAGTGACCCTCTCCCAGACTTGTTGTCCCAGAACCCTGAAGATGGTTCAGTTGATGGAGTAGCCTTGGCAGGCAGCCTCACTGACCAGCAACAGATGGACTGCAGACAGGTGTTGCAGGCCCATAGACATAAGTTTTCTCTCACACCCAGTCAAACTAACTGGTGCACCCATGAGGTGGACACTGGTGACAGTCTGCCTGTGAAGAATAAGATCTACAGGCAACCTGACCATGTCAGAGATTGTATAAAGGCTGAGGTGCAGAAAATGCTTGAACTTGGAGTGATTGAGCCATCAGAGAGCCCATGGGCCAGCCCAGTAGTCCATGTGCCAAAACCCATACCAAAGATGGAAAGAGAGAAGTGAGGTTTTGTGTGGACTACAGAGGTCTCAATGCTGTCACTAGGACAGATGTTCATCCCATTCCAAGGGCAGATGAGCTCATTGATAAGTTGGCTTCTGCCAAATTTCTGAGCACATTTGATTTGACAGCTGGCTATTGGCAAATCAGGTTAGCTGAAGAGTCTAAAGCCAAAACAGCATTCTCTACCCCTAGTGGACAATATCAGTTTGTGGTGATGCCCTTTGGTTTGAAGAATGCACCTGCCACCTTCCAAAGGTTGGTGAATCAAGTCCTTGCTGGGTTGGATGACTTTTGTGCAGCATATCTAGATGATATTGCTGTCTTTAGCTCCACCTGGGAGGATCACCTGATCCACCTGAAGAAGGTTCTGGAGGCCCTGCAAAAGGCAGGCCTGACTATCAAGGCTACCAAGTGCCAGATAGGGCAGAGTAAGGTTGTGTACCTGGGCCACCTAGTAGGTGGGGGCCAGGTTCAACCACTGTAGAGTAAGATCCAGACAATCAAGGACTGGGCTCCTCCAACTACCCAGACACAAGTCAGAGCCATCTTGGGCCTGACTGGGTAGTACAGGAAGTTTGTAAAGAACTATGGGTCCATTGTGACACCATTAAATGACTTGACATCCAAGAAGATGCCAAAAAAGGTTCAGTGGACAGTTAGCTGTCAAAAGGCATTTGAAGACCTGAAGAAGGCCATGTGCTCTGCACCTATCCTGAAGAGTCCTGACTACTCCAAACAGTTAATTGTGCAAACAGATGCTTCTGAGTTGGGGGTGGGAGCTGTGCTTTCACAACTTAATGTAGATGGTCAAGACCAGTGCATTGCTTTTATTAGCAGAAGGCTGACCCCCAGGGAGAAACGTTGGTCAGCTATTGAGAGGGAGGCCTTTGCTGTGGTTTGGGCCCTGAAGAAGTTGAGACCATACTTGTTTGGCACTCACTTCCTAATTCAGACAGACCATAAGCCCCTCTTGTGGCTAAATCAGATGAAGGGTGAAAACCCTAAACTGCTCAGGTGGTCCATTTCCCTACAGGGGATGGACTTTACAGTGGAACACCGACCAGGGACTGACCATGGTAATGCAGATGGTCTCTTCAGGTATTCCACTTAGAACATGAAGACTTATCTGGTCACGGTTAAGTTTAATGTCCCTGCGTTGGGGGGGGGGGGGGGGGGGGGGGTGTAGGAGAGTAGGGTCTGCTATCCTATGGTCACCCCAATTTTTGCTTTTTGCTTCACTGGTTTTTGACTTAATGTGGCTGTGGGCCTGCTAATCAGACTTGCAGCCTGCTGTTCTCACTCTAAATTCACAGACATGTACTATAGGTACATAGCCAATTTGGTACTGGACACCTTGTCAGCCCCTATACAGTGCACTATAGGTGCCAAGGGCATAGGTGCATCCAAGGCCTACCAGGGGCTGCAGCATATCTTTTGCCACCCCTGGCTGGTTCTTAAATTGACACAACTGGCTGATCACTCAGCTGGGGCAAGGTGGTGTAATCACCCCTTGCTTAGATATAGTATACCTATATCTAAACCTATATCTGGACACATATACACCTATGAGTCACTCCTATGGCAGGCCTTATCAATCCTGGAGGCAGAGTGCGTGGTTTTATGTGAGATGGTGCTCTAGCATGAGCTGAGCCTGTCTGCAGCTGTCAGGACCAATTCCCTAAGCTGTTCCGGGATAATGCCATACCATATACTCTTAAGTGCATTATAATCCATCGCTGTTATGTGCTAACTTTGGTTTGGCTTTATCAAAACATGTTGTGTAAGGTGTCATACAATTTGGAATACTATCCCCTCGCCAGTCCTGGCGACGGGGATAGCATCCAACCCTTCTAGAGGGAGAAGACATGTTACTTTACTAAAACACGGTTAATCCTAACCAGAGCCTCAGCATCACAAAATGGATGCTGCTGCCACCGACACAAGTCTGACCTCCTGCTGCTGACCGAAACTTGGCAGAGGAGGCCTGGACAAAGAGTTTCCTGTCGCGGGGAGGTGCTACACCACCCCAGACAGGAGATAGTGTATTGGGGCAGGGAGGGCTGAAAGAAACTAGACAGTGCTTGGGGCGCACAAGGCTTCCCCTTGCATAATCCGGTCAAACCGGTTCTGGGGCACACCAGCCCCAGTGCGACCCTGGACAAAGGGAAAGGGGTGTAACCACACCCTTCCTGGGTCCCACCCACAGGAGGGACCTAGCAGGTAATCCAGCCCCCTAGATTGGTATAAGAATGGGAGCAGTGGCAACGCACTCAGATTATCCTGACTGAAACTTATGAAACAAAACTCTGGACCCTTCGACATCCTACACGACGTAGAAGACTGAAGAATCTCCCTTGTGGTCAAGGAGTGACCACCCTGTGCAAACAGGCACCATCCAGCACCTCAACGTTTGCTTTGTTGCAGTTCCCGCCGGAACTTGAGTGACAGATATCGACAAGACCCAGCGTGCCTGCCTTCTAACAGCCCAATCCACAGTCCCTGCAGAGCTGAGACCCGTGGAGAAGACCTGAAGTGTGGGGCCGGCCATCTTGGAAAGACCACGAGGCGCTGACCGTGCAGCTTCCGAGGCTCCCTCGAAGCTGTGCATTGGGGTTTGAGAAGCCACAGCCCTGAGCCACTCTTGGACCGAAGCTCACCCCTCTACACTCACCGAGTGCTGCGTGGGGCCCTTCTGCATCTTTTGGCTCAACGTGTTGGTCCAGTCGCTTGCCCGTTGGCTAGCGGCCCCAGTACCGACGAACCTTTGAATTTGACCGGCCAGTCTGGTTGCTCTGGACTGGCCCTCGCTCCCCTGAAAAGGAGCAACCGCTCTGACTTTCCTGGTCCGAGTATGAAGCGATCTTTGAATCCTGCGTGGGTTGCGCTTGCCAAGGTTTGTTTGCTCCAATCCGGAAGCAGACACCGCCGACAACGAGAGCCTGCTTGGTACAGCTCGCGATCCATTCCTGGACATCCTCGGTGCCCCAGAGTCCACGTGGCAGCGGAGAGAAGCTCCTCGACAACCACCTGATTGCGCCCGACATTGCCTGGTTCCTTCCTGGTTCCACCCTGGTCACTGCTGAGTGACCCAGACTCTGTCCCCTCTGCTTTCAGGTAACCTTCAGCTTCGATCAACCCTTGGATCGCACCGGACACTTCTCCTCTGGACGCCTGCAGCATCATCATCTCCAGGCACCATCAGACTGCGTGACGAAACCCGACACTTTGGCACCCGTGCACCCACTTCCTGTGGGTGAGGTAACTCGTGAACGCCGGTGCTCCTGCACTGGTATACACCTCTAGTGTCCAAGTCTAAAGTTTGGTAATCCTAGTCCAGTCGGAAGACTTCTTTAACAGTAACTTTGTAACTTTTACGCACCATTGACTTTGCATTGGTGCAAGTGTGTGCTTTCAGCGCTGCACCCGAATCCCACAGGCTTTTCCCGACTTCAGCATTGCTAGTCCGACTGCTCCCAGCGATTCCCCAGGCCCTAGGCGTGACCACTGTTCGATTAGTGATACTTATACCACTTTTTTAATATATGGTTTGAGTGGCCCCTGGGCCTCATCCATAATTGTGCAACTTTTATATGTTTAACTGTGCTTTTGTTTAAACGCTTCTGCCTCTGCACTCATAAAGAGTACAGATGATTATTCTAGTAATAAATACATAGATTTGTATAATATGTAACTTGTGTGGTGTCCTTTCATTTGATATTACAGGATTGTGATTGGTAAAACAGCTTGCTTAACACGACCTCTTGAGTTAAGCCTTTAAGGCTGCTTAGTCCATGCTACCCTTAGGATAGCCTGTCTATAAGGTTGACTTACAACCATCACCATAAGGGATTGTTTGGACTGATACAAGGTGCCCCCAGAATTGGAGACATCATATATCAGGCCAACTTCTCACAGTAGCACACAACACTCTCAATGAAAACTGTCTGTGGTTCTCTGATGCTTTGTCTACTCCTTCGCCCTGTGACCAGTGATCCCCGCTTCGCCCGTTAGCTTAGTCCGTGGCAGCTTTAATGCAATTGTGCTCCAATTAGTTACAAGATAACAATAACAAGAGTTGCCCACTTAGCGCCGGGACACCTCCTTGTGAGGTAGCTGATTGTGCTTTATAAATGTCAGTATTATTATTATTATTATTAATTAGTCTGTGGGCAGTGAGGCAATTCAGCATTCACGCTCAGCCGCCATGTTTGCGCGCCTTTTTATTTTTTGCTGATGCAGGGCCGTTGCTGTGTGAGTATATCCCTGAAGTCCCTTGTCAGCGAGCGTGAGCCTGCCGTCCTCTCAGTGCAGCTCCTCGTATTTTGCCGTTTGCCGGTGATTCAGGGCTCGGTACATCCCCTCTCTGCCCTTATCTGACCTCGGATCTGTGCCAGCCGCTAGCGCGTCAATTGTCTCCCAGGGCGTGTGGTACCGCTGCCAGGGGGGGGGCTGTCGCCACCTCGCACTCACCGCCTTCAGTTTGGCAGTGCCCTCCGGCGTTATAATCCTCCCGCGAGCAGGCCTCTCTCCGCTCCTCCACCCGGCCTTTTGTCAGCACAGAAGCCCCGACCCTCGCCTGGAATTCGTGCCCGTCGCTGCTCACCAGACTGCTTCCTGCGACTTCTCGATGTAAGATATCAGCCCTCGGCACCAGCTCCGCTGCCGCAGCTTTCTCTGGCCTCGACCTCCGATGACTCACCGCACTAATCTGCACTGTTGGGAATCAGAATTTCTCACTATATTTAGGATTGAATGACGGATAATTCATATATATGCAGTTGGACTGCGGGAGCCTCACAGGTATGCGGCCATTCCGCTCATGTGCCACCTAGCCCCCCCCTTCCATTCCTGGACTTTGCTTTTACATATTTGTTATCATGGTTCGTTGGCGCAATTGGCTCAATTAACCTGAACCAAGACTACAACTCCCAAAATGCAATATGCTAAATCAAAACTCAGAAGTTGAAAGTTGTGACCTGGTGACATGGAGTCATCGGGACACCCTAATTTTGATGCCCATCTGCACCATGACTATTAGAAGAACATGACAAGAAATTTAGTAACTATGCATGTTTAGGTGGTATTCCTAGGCCTGGGATAAGTGTAATTTACACTGGTATCATTTGCATAATTTTAGGGATTTCATGCTATGCATGTTAAGTGAAATTCCCAAAATTATGCCACTTCACATACCGACACACCATTCACAGTAAATATTTACTGCAAAAGCGCGACATGAGACAATAGGTTTACATCCAACATGTGGGACCATAATGCAGAGTACTCTTGTTCATGTTGCTTTTGTTCCTTTACACTATTTTTAGCGCCAAATGTAGCCTCTTGTCAAAAATTGACTCAATGTCACGTTCCGCGCTAAATTATTCCGCGCTAAAGTTTAGCACGAAATGATGAATTTGCATTTCACATAATTATGCACAATTTTGTCATTTTGCATAAATATGCAAAAGCAAATTACATTAATTCCGTACATCCCTAGTTTTAGTCAGGTCTTCTGTCCAGCTTTCTCGATGTTAGTATCTCTGATGTAATTCGTGCTCTAATTACCTATTGCTTATATGAAAACTTTCCTTCCTACTACTGATATTATTCTAATGAAGCCAAGGCCTTGTAATTAATACATTTCTTGAATATTCATGAACCAGAAAATCAGTAGGTGGCCAGTGGAGTCGCACACACTTCAAAGCGTTAAATGCATACCGGTTGGCATCACAGCATTAGATTTCGGAAAAACCCATCAAGTGAACAAGATAATCTCCAGAAACGTACTCTTTGTTCTTACATTATGTAATAAAAAATGAAATCATTGACCTAGGCAACTAGCCATGACTTACTGTGAGTGCAACAGCAGCTTGGTGTTAACTTGCTGTTGCATCGTTCCCCCAGCTTTTATTTTGTTTTCCTTACTTCCATTTATATGCAGCACAATAATAAATTCCTTGAAGAACGAGGCAAACCCTGCTCACTGTATTGCAATATTGAAAGGATTTACAGATGGATTGCGAAATGATAACAAGTTGAGGTTTAAGACTGTACTTTGAGAATGCGTAGGGTGTGAACAAAGGAGGGGGAGGAATTTCAGCTGCAATTTCCACGAGCCACATCCTGCGCGGCGCCCCTGGCTTTTCATCACGGCGCACTGGGTTGCTGCGGCGCACACTTTGGGACCACTGACCTAGTTGACAAAGCGGGAAAATTGATAGCATGGCTTGATAAGCGGGAATGGGCAAATCGATTGGTCCCGGTTCTGCGAGAGGTTAATCATATTTGCATCACTAACCCCAAAGACATCGCAAATCGATTTGCCATTCACTTTGCTGTGGTTTATGCTGCAGTGGCGACATATAACTAGGAAGACTGGGCTGAATTATTGAGGGACATAACAGTCCCAACCCTCTCCCTGTCAGATCAACAATTAATGGACAGCCCCTTGACAGCAGACGAACTAGAGCAGGCGATCAGATCACTGAATTCAGGGAAGGCCCTTGGTCCTAACGGCATTCCCATTGAGTTATATAAACTTAACCCTGATAAAGTGGCCATTTATCTCAAGGCCATGTTTGAGGAGAGTAGGGACAAAGGGGAGCTACCTACTGGCCAGCGAATAGCGAACATAGTGACTATACATAAGGAAGGCAAACCCAAAACGGACTGTGCCTCATATAGGCCGATCTCTCTCCTTACTGCTGAACCCAAGATCCTGGCCCAAGTATTAGCTAATCGACTAATTAAAATTATCTCTGACCTGGTGCACCCAGAGCAATCCAGTTTTATTCCAAAACGACACACAGCATTAAATCTGCGTCAAGTGCACCGGGTACTTGGTAGGGCGGACACGATTCTGGAACCGGCTATCCTCGTCTCCTTAGATGCCACCGTGGCTTTTGACACCATTGAGTGGCCTTATCTTATAGCTGTCCTTCGAAAATTGGGGATCGGATAAGAATTAATTCAGTGGATTTGCCTCCTATATTCGGCGCCGTTGGCACAAGTCGTGGTTAATATTAAAAATCGAACACTTTTAATTTGAGTCAAGGTACCCATCAGAGGTGCCCACTTTCCCCCCTCCTGTTTGCTTTGGCATTGGAACCTTTGGCGTCATGGATCAAACATGATCCAGCTATTCGTGGTATGCGTTGCGCACCCGAGTGGGAGGACCACATCTCGCTTTATGCAGATGACGTACTGCTCTATTTAACTTATCCCAAACGATCCCTAACTGTAGTCCTGGATATATTGGTTTTTGGCATATTTTCTGGATTTACGATCAACTGGACCAAGTCCCACCTCTATATCCTGTAGGGAGGTCCTCCAGACCTGCCCCGTAACTGTCCAATCCAGATTAATGCCACGGGATTCAAATATTTAGGGATTTTTCTCTCCCTAGACCCTGAAATTAAATATGGAAAAAATCTCCTGCCCCCACTGTTACGATTAAAACGAGACATAGCCAGTTGGAAATCTCTCCCCCTCTCTTTATTAGGCAAAGCTGCTCTTTTTAAGATGATGTCCCTCCCCGCGTTTTCTCTATGTCCTTCAAAATTCGCTTGATCCTGTGCCACTGAAATACTTTAAAGAAATTGAACACCTGCAGAGGGACTTGTTATGGACTGGGACACCATGAATAGCCCTGGGTAAACTTACGTTGAAATGGTATGATGGAGGCATCAGTCTCCCAGATTTAAAAAAATACTATTAGGCTGCACACCTGGCGGCTATTAATCATGGCACTTATGGTAATCCTGACAACCCAGGCTATTGTATGGATAAGTGGCTCCTCCTGGGTGGGAACTATAACAGATCACTCGACTTGAAACCCAGCCAGCTACGGCTAAGAGGCCCTACTGGCCACTCGGTTAAGATTTGGCACACCGTGAATAGATCCCTCGGATGGGAGCGTAAACTGGCATTGGCCACTCCCCTGTTGGACTCTACACAACTAGGTAGCCTATGGACATCGAAGGGGTTTGATAAATGGGACATGATTGGCATTTCACAAATTAAAGATCTGTGGGAAAAAGGTGAAGTGAAAACGTTTGCCACTCTCCAAAATCAATACAAGCTAACTAACACTGAGCTTTATCGATATACGCAGGTTAGCCATGCACTGTACTCACTCCTCCCAAAGGGATCCTCTCTTCCCGAATCATCTCAGTTAGAAGACTGGATTCTATATGGACACATCCCAGATAAGACCATCTCCTTAATCTATAATAAGAACAATATCTGTGACGTGCCAGCAATCAAGAAAGCATATATTTGTTCTTTAGTTAACCCATTAGGGATGGCGGCTACCTTGAAACCAGGGGATGGGAAGATGGTCACTTAAAAATTCTGGCAAACTCGACACTTGACTGTTTTCTTCTTCGGACAGCCAAAGCTATTGACAAGGAGATACAGGTTACGGAGAGACGCTCGTCGGTGGATCGGCTGCTGATCCAATGACCGTGGCTGAAACTCAAATGAGCGACATTGAATGTAATAACTCTCCCGTGACAAGAGCTCCAGACATTGTATATACTAACCACAACCCCTGTCTACCACTCCCAGCTCCCTCAGTGTGCGAAGTAGTTGCTAAAAGGAAAATAAAGGTTAAACATCCAGACCCACCACGGGGTGCACAGACCAGATCCAATAAAAAGGCCCAGGATATAACTAAAGAAGTTACTGTTGTTGTATCAGAAGGTCAACCCCCTACTATAGGTCCAACTGGCCCAAACATAATTGTAAATCAAGACCCAGATGTATTTTTCCCAGAGATTGGTGTGGCATTAACTGCCTGTTTAGAAGAAATTATAACTAAAAACTTTCTTCCCATACTTACTAGACTAGAGAAATTGTAGCACTGCTGTGGTATTACTTTATAATCTAGTCTTGGTTAACTCCTTAGGGGGAGGAGTCAAAAGGAAAGATAGGGGCCCCAGGGGGCCTGAATACGGGAACTTTGGCTGCAGGTGCTGATCAACTTTCCCGCATAGCGAGCAATGGCCAACGAAGAAGTGCAACTAGTGCGACCAGAACAGAGCAACAAAAACAAGTAGGACCTACGCATATCCAATCATGCAGGGAATCCAAGTTTGTCTCCTGGAATCGGAAGGCCATGCAACTCCTGTGGGGGGGGGGGTTGGTAAATTGCAATATCACACTGCCAGATAAAACACCATCAATTGCGCAGCCTAAAAAAATTTCAATCAGCCAAGATGATAGACTGATCCTGCACCTTCCACCGGAGTGTTGCCCCTATGTGGCAATTCTTACTAGTGTTCCCCCGCTGCAGGATGGTCAAAAGGAATCACAGACCGAGTTAAAAAAGCATTTGCAATGCAATCGGTCTCGCTTTTGGGACCTTATATGTATTCAGCTATGCATCACATTAGCCTGGGTGCTGAAACATCTCCTGTTCTTTAACATGGAGGGAAAGTAAGCAACAAACTGCGTGACACCCCACATATGGGAACACATGAATAGAAATATTGCCTTTCAGCGGGAAATGGTAAAGTCCAAAGCTCCGTTTTTAAAACAAAAGCAGGGCCTTCGGTGGTCATATCACTGAAAATACAAGATTTGAAAAAAATATTATTGCCTACGGGTGCTCGTGGAAGACAATTTCCATGGACTGGAATCTAGAGAATGCTTAAGTGATTCTGGTATTTTACTGACCTCTGCTGGTCGTTTTCTATCAAGAAAGTTAAATAGAGGCAGTTGCTAGAAATTTTTTTTTAAAAAAAGTCCCTCAGCAGAGAGCAATACTGGTATTTTACTGAACTCGGCTGGTCGTTTTCTATCAAAACAGTTAAATATAGACGGCTGAACAGAAAAAAAATCCCTTAGCGGAAGCAGACAAGTCCTAGGGGCTGATCTCCAGAGCCCACAAAGTACATACATATATAAGTATATACTACTGTATATACTAAGGTACATACAAGAGTCTCAAATGCTGGACCTAACAAGTGGCAAGAATATTTACGTTGTTAAGAAAATCAATCGCTCTCTGCCACTAAAATTGCCTCAAGAAAAATCCTCGCTCTCTTAGGCACACGTGGAACATGACAGCTAAACATGTGGATTCTATGCACCTGGCATTGGTACCTATACCATCAGAATACCATCTGATCTGCACTGTGCACATGAATCAGGATTCAGCACTGTAGCAACAACTGACTAGCTGCCGAATAACGATAACTCGTGATACCTGTAGCCATTCCTGACTTTTCAGCCAGCAACATTCTGCATTTCGGGATTTACAGTTTTGCTTTACAAGTCTACATATGAGCCTACAAGTTCCAGTATGCCCAGTGATGTTTGCTATAAAAACAAACCGAAAATAAAATAAGTACAGGCTGAAAATATCACCCATTATATAGCCATTTTGAAGCTATAACAAATCAGTCTACGAGCACCCCCTGTACCCCCAAACAATTATTGGCTTCAGCATAGTGCTCCCGTAAGCCAGATGGGAAGAGAGAACTGTTCAAGATGTTCCCAGACTTGTTTCGTTGTTTGTGGCCCGTCCGTGTTATATCCATGGCATGGCAAGTAATGAACCCGGAAAAGTGCATAATAACAAAATGTTTCAACATTGAAAATCTTATTTTTGTGATTCATTGTTTTATTAGATTTTCAAAAATAACACCCTGTGCGTTCTCTGTGAGAAACAGACATACAAACATAATTATTTGCAAAAAAGACAGGAAACAAATACAAGTCCAATGTAATTGTAGAGAAGCAGTAGCATGGACAAAGCTTGGTTTCAAGTTGTAGTCTATTATCAAGCTCCGGATAACACCTCTTCGAGCTCCAGGAGGATGTCAGAGTAATGCAATCAAACGTAGGCCCTGAAGATCCTACTTGTAAAGCGTCACACCCTTTAAGAAGATCTTTTATTGGTAAACAAAAACATCACCGTAGCGCACAATGCAAACTTAAAGCATTCGGTCAGTCCAGTGGTCTCTAGGCAGCATGCAGCCACTAGAATTATGCGATTCTACTGCTTCTTTCCACATGTTGCACAATTAATTACATTGGTAAATAATTGGACGCGTTACAGTGATCACACACGTACCCATTGTACTTTTGATAAACAGGTGTCATTTTAACGGCTGGCTACGTGACATGCATTACAATAACTTTAGTTCGGCAAAATTGAGTCTAGTATCAAGGTTGGCAACCGAAATCTATGCAACTCTAACACCTTGTTTTCAGGCCTCTGTTTTCATTTAATAATCAAGTGCACTCTGGGTTTGCAGTCCTAGTTCAACACAAGTGAGGAAAAACACATAACAAGAATTCATAATGAAATTAAAGGTTTTATCCCGGCGACACCGAGACATTTGGTAACACAACTCAGTGGAGAAGCACAGCACACAACATGATTAAAGAGCACGCCCCTTAAGTGGACAGCACATACTATGATAGTTGAGAAGCGGGGCACATTCCAATAGAAGCGCTCAGAGTTGGCAAACTTGGCAAAGGACACAGTACGACATGAGAGCGGTTTCGGCTTTACAGCGGAAGGAAAGGCGCTGTATAACTGCTATTACGTTATAAAACATTAGCGCGACATCTACACTCCAGTTACAATGGTCAAGGGACAACACGGATATCAAAGAACAAAGGGGCAATGTTTACTTTAGGGGCCAGCTGCAGCTGAACCCCTCCGTGTCCCAGTCCGCCCAACCCCGGCACCTGCCGTACGCACTCACCTCTGCCCGCACTGGACCTGCGCCTGAAGCTGTTCCTCAGGAAGTTGGCAAACTGCGCCATAACCCTGTCCCGCGCAGCACCCAGCATCGCTTCACCTGTGACCCGCTCCGCACCGATCAAAGGTGCTCTGGCACCCCGCGCGCGGAAGTGCTGCACGCTGCCGTCTTTCAGCTGACTGTCACCTCAGAGCCTTGTTTTCTTTTCACCTTTCTGGACCCGACGTGGGATCCCTGTTTGGAGCCGGAGGAGGCAGGCGCCTGTATCCCAAGAGCAGCGAGAGCGACTCAGAAAAGTCCCCTTCATGGCTATACGCCTGGGATCCACGAGCCGACAAAATTACAACACTGGCTGAACTTTGACGGGTGCTATCAAGTAAATGCAATCGTAATTTTAAATCAGCATACCTGTCAACCCCTTTAATGAACAAGTCGGCCTGCTCGAAGAGACGCGGGAGGGCAGGAGCGTGACGCCGTGAGCGTGCACGTTGGCGTTCCCTGCGGCTCGTGCCAGTGGCGGCGCCTGCAGTGGGAAGCGCGTTCACAGACCGGAGTCTGCTCGTGCACCGGTCTGTACCACTTGGGGAGGGAAGACAACGGCAATAAGGCTCGTTGGCCGCAGCGCTTCGCGCTGAAACGCCAGGCGAGCCCTAAAAACAAAGTCTGCTATTGGTTAACACAGAATACCAATTCTTTGAACATTCCTTATCGTGATATTCTGTTCCTAAGGCGGTTGGGCTGGATTGGTCTGTTGGCAAAGTTCCTTGATGGAGACTGTATTGTTATACTTTGTAGATCTCCATCTTTGGCAGGATATTTGGTTGGTAGGGTGTCACAATCAGTAAGCCAGAGGCTGGGTTTGGTTGATCAAAATTCTACAACTTGGGTTCTTATATAGACATCTTGACTACAGAGGAGTGGGTATCCTAGCTAACAGGCCTACCACACAGATGACCGCTGCACATAGAGAGGCTCTCCTTCTGGAACTTAGCAACAGATATCAAGTACTGTCTGATTTAGACTCCCAAGACTAACCACTAATAGTATCTATTACACCATCAATAATTCTTCAGGACCTGCATGCTATGCAGTTGGAGGAATCCCGAATATCCTAGCAAAAATGTTGTTTTATCAGGGGACACAAAAAGAAAGAATAGACATCACCAACAACAAACTGAATCCAAGGAAGACATAAACAACAGGGGTCATGCACAGACACCCTCACTTAATTCCCAAGATATGAAAATCCTATCATGGAATGTAGCAGGCATACAATCTAAGCTAATTGATCCTGACTGGTGTAAACTAGTAAATGATTTTCACATATGCCTCCTGTAGGAGACCTGGGCTATAGGGCAAGTGCACAGGGTGGGGTTTACCACATATAGCATCCAAGCTAAGGAGTCAACAGCCGGCCTTTTGATATGGGTCAAAAATACATTGGCATGTAAAATTAAGTTGTTAAACATCGTCTCCGAAGAAATACTTGGGCTTGAACTGGGCTCGATGAAATGGAACACTCAAGTTAGGTTATTTAATATATATAACCGCTTTGGTAGTGCACACAAGTCTTCTGGGACTATAACAACACTTACCAATTATCTTTACACTCTTAAAGGAACCATCCACTGATAGTTGCAGGTGATTTTAATATAACATATGAACCTGTTGACTACATATAGGAGTTACTAGCAGAAGGAGATGAAGTTAGAGGGATCGCAAAGCTTCAGATACCATCGGTCAAGAAGTGTATCAGGGTTGAACAGATTATTTCATTTACTATTGACTATGGGGTACGAGCCTGCAATGGTAGGACATGCCCTGATAAAGAAGCATGCTATACCTTCAAGAGGGGTGATAGAAAAATCAGAATTGATTACATTCTTGTTGATCTCAAATTATGGACCAATGTCAAAGACATGGTTGTATTAATCCGGGAAAACTGCGACCATAACGCTTTGGTACTCACACTGTTTGGTTTATCAATATTACATAGTCAGCCCCAGTACAACAGCACCCTAGTAATTACCAGTAACAATGATAAAAGAGTCAAATGGCCAATGATACTCGCGGATCAAACAGCTCTGCCAAAAATGTATTCAGAAGTGGAGCAGGTCCTTCCTGGCTTGAGTAATATTGACAAAAGTAAAGACGACATTCTGGCCATATTCTTACAATTAAATGCCACACTCCGACCTTTCTTTTATAGACAGTGTAGTAAAGCCCAACCAGCTCAGAGAACTTCGTTATAGTTTAACGAGGCTTGTAAAACAGCAAGGGATGATCTATTTGCAGCAGTGAAGTCAAGACATCAATCTGATATTAGTGTTTATAGGAAGCTCTATAAAACTGCCCAAAATAAGACCAAAAGAGACTGGGAATCTGAAAATTGGCGCTTTCCTGTGGAGGCATCAAGACACAAGAATAGCCAATTCTTTTGGCATCTTGTGTCAAAAGGGTCACCTAGATTTGAAGAAGCAAATGATTTCCACATACATGCCCATGTGTGGGAAGAGCATTTTGAGTACTTTTATGCAGGACAGGGCGAGACGGTTATCTGGGTCTACAAAATAGATCTCTAAACCTGACATCAACTGAGGAGACTGTCATTACTTTAGAGGAAATGATTACAGCAATAAAATCACTACAGCAAGGGAAAGCCCCAGGACTGGATAAGCTTCCGGGAGATCTGTATAGGGCTGAGCCGAAAATATGGCGACCCCTACTACAAGTGGTTTTTAATGCAATTTTGAGTGGAGTAGATCATCCCCATATACAAAAAGGGGACAAAGGCTCTCCGGAAAATTATAGATGTCTCGGAAATTGTTTGTTTTGCAAAATCGTCCCGAATAGGATCCAAAATTGGAGTGAGGACAATAATGTCCAGTCAGATCTACAGGCAGGCTTTAGGGCATCCACCAGCACAATTGATCAAGTCTTCAGATTTCTCATGCTCATATGGAAGGAAGTGACCATGGGCAGAGGTCATCTGTACGTTGTGTTTGTGGACTTAAAAACAGCTTTCGATTCGATAGATCGCACCCAACTGTGGTCTACCCTGAAAGATATTGGTATCCCACCATATTCACTTCATATTTTGATTTGATTGCATTATAATACCTTTGAAAGGTTAGGTGGAATCTGGAAGGAAGTCTCCAAGGATATAGGGATAAATAAAGGTGTACGTTAAGGCTGTGTTCTGGCCCCAACATTGTTCACCCTTTTCATCAATGGGCTAATAGGGGAGCTGTTCAATTGTGGTGGCGAACCCCCAAAATTAGCAGACAGTGTATTGCCCTGTCTGCTTTGCGCGTATGATATCTTACTCTTAGCCAGGACACCAAAAGGGATTCAGAACCTCCTGAACACATTTCATAAAGCCTGCAAAGACAGGGGGTTATTCATTAATTGTTCAATGACCAAATATATGACATTTAATCCATATAAATCACACAAAGGTAAATTAATGCTACATAGTCAAGCCCTGGAGCAGGTTAGGGCGTTGGACTACCTAGGAGTACGTATTAGTGAAGCTGGCTTGGTCACCACAAATTGAAAAAAGCACCTTGACCCTCCAGCATGCCGATTGTGCAATAGTTCAGAGGGCTAGAACCCCCCGTTCCGGCCACTCTCGCCCATTTTAGAACTCCATTGAGCAAAAGATTTAGGTGCATCCGTCTATGGGGCGGAGTTATGGGGGCTGGAAAATCTGAAAGACCTGGTCCTTGCCAAAAACAAATTCATTAGGGCAATCCTGAATCTTCCTGTAAATACTCAGCTCTTGCCACTTAGACTCGATCTTGGCCTCGGACCCATCAGCCACTTTGCTATTCTCAGGGCGCTTATGTTCTGGGTTAGTATTTGGACTAGTGACGCTCGGTCCTGTTGAGGAAGGCCCTGGAAGATCTAATTGTTCTGCAAAGACAAACAGGCCGCATAAAATGGCTTAATATGATAAAGGATTGGTTTTTAAAGCTAGGGTTGGGGCCCCTATGAGAGGATCCAGGGTCTATAAGGAAATCAATGGTTCCCCTACTCAAAAAAGGTTCTGGAAGTCCACAGACTGGCAAAGTATAGAAAGTTACACACAAGGTACTTTAACCTCTAGTTTTCTAGATTTCAAAGGATGGATTGGTTTTGAACCGTTTATGGATGCCATCGAACCACCAGAGGCAAGAGCCCTTTATATCCAATTTAGGTATGGAACCTTGCCCCTAAATTCAAGTAGTAGTACCTGGGAAAATGCATCTACACTGACAGTATGCCCCACTTGTTATGCTTCCCGTGAGACCCTTGTACATTTTCTTTTTTCTGTCCGACCTATGCTGATCATCGGAAAAAATGGATTCTGCTTGCATGTCGTTTATTATGCTTCACAAGTCTAAAAGATGCATTAAGAATTTTTATGTCTGATACTACCAGATGGCTGTTTTTTGCTATTTCAAGATATTTATTGTTTGCTTGGTGGAAGAGATCAAACATAACCAAAAACACCTCTAGGAGCCACTCATTACAATGACTAACAAACTAATTCTATGGAACTGTGCCATGAATGGTTCTTAATTTGACAAAATACTGATTGTTTTTAAAACCTATAATGCTGCTATTTATGCTATGGGATGTGGTAAAGCAATTTTTCTTTTTTGATAATCAACTTTATTAGATTTATAACAACATGGAAATTCATTGGTTGCAGTTCAATAATCATTGGGAAGAGCATGACAGGGCATATAGCTGACAGGGAAAGGGGCGGTCCATCGGGTTGAGCACGGCAGTCCAGACATTAATTACAGTTGTACACAGAATAAAATGAAGGCAGATCATCATGGTAGCAGCATATTAAACCATTTACCCCACACTTTACTGAATAAGTCAGGGCATCTCCGGGCTTCGAATAGGGCTGCCTCCTGGATCCCACACCAGTCCACTCCCCTCCCCTCCTCCCATCCCTGTACACTAGGCGCCTTAGCCTGGGGCCAGTGCGTCGCTATGTCTCTCTTGGCCACCGCCACAGCTGTCCCCAAAAGGCGCCTGTCCGCCCTAGAGCCATCCAAGCCATCAAACGCCCCCAACAACATACGCATCGGATCATGGGGAACCTCCCATCCTAGGGCCGGCGTGAGTTCAAGCTCCACCCTCCTCCAAAACGGCGCCAAAGCTGGACAGCACCATACCATGTGATAAAAATCGGCTGGGGCGGAGGCACAACGTGTGCACGTTGGAGAGGGTTTCAACCGGACCTGGAATACACGTGTCTGGGTGAGGTATGCCGCATGAAGGTAATAAAGTTGGACCAGGTGCAACTTGGAGGATGTGGTCAGGGTTTTGGGCGACATAAAGGCATCCCTCCAGTCCACCTCTTCTAGGGGGCCCAACCAACCCTCCCATCGAGCCCTGAGACGATCTAGGGAAGCGGGACCATTGTTCACCAGGGACTGGTATATGAGGAACACTCCACCCCCACCCCTCCCTAGGTTCCCCATCATCACCTGAGCCTCCAGCGGGCTGAACTCTGGAAGGGAGACAGGGGGTGAGACGTGTATGAAGGGCGTGTCTACGTTTTAGGTGCTTATAGAGTTGGAAGTGAGGAAGGGCGTGGCGCTGCTGCAGGTCCGCAAAGGATCGGATGTGGTCCCCCACCCAAACATCACCGAGCACTGAAACCCCGATGAGGTCCCATCGTCTGAACCCTTGCAGGGACGAGACCTCGTGCATCCAGGACCCATGCCAAAGTCCCGTCTGCCATGTGAGTTTCAGGTCCCACCTCACGTGACGTAGGGCCGTGCGCCAGGCCAGAAACACCATCCTGTTGACTGGGGGCATAGCCTGTGGCACTGGGCTACCGTATAAAATTGCCTGGATCTGCGTGAAGTCCAACATGCTGAGTTCCACGCGATATGCAGGGTCGGACCAGCCACCCGCATACCAGTCGTGGATGATGATGAGTTTCGTGGCCAGGTAGTAGAGGTGGAGATTGGTTACCCCCATCAAAGGGGGGAATACGACAGTGTGCCAGGGATAAACGAGGGTGCCGTCAAGCTCGCGGAACCAACTACCCGGGAGGTGGATAGTAATGTTTTGCAGTATGTAAAGGAAACGGGGAGGACCATCATTTTGAAGAGTGCACTGCTGCCCAGGGGGTTAAGGGGGAGGGTCTGCCATCTCTTGAGATCCGCCTTCATCCTGACGACCAAAGGCGTAACATTCAGGGCCCATTCGAGCTCTAGCAGAAGAGCTACCCAAACGCCAAGGTATTTGACCGAGTGTCTCCTAAGGGGGATGTCTGACTGTCAGTCATAGCAGTCTCTGGAGGACCAAAGTTGACTTCGCCGGATTTAGGCAGAGTCCAGAGACCCGCTCGAAAGCGGAAAGAACTGCCAGGCACCTGGGGCCAGAGCTATCTGGGTCCGCCAAATAACGTAGAACGTCGTCCGCATACAGGGCTATCTTATCAACCTGGCTCAAGTCCCAGGCCCAACCCCGAATAAGTGGGTCCTGTCGGATGAGCGCCGCCAGGGGCTTTATCGCCAGCGCGACTAAGAGTGATGAGAGCGGACACCCCTGACGTGTGCCCCTCCGGATCGGGAATGCCTCAGAAAGCTCCCCATTAATGAGTACACAGGCTCTGGGATTAGTGTAGAGAACTCTGATCAGATGGCGGAACGAGGGACCGAAACCCATCCTGTCTAGCACATCCTGCAGATAATCACAATTCACCGTATCAAAGGCCTTCTCAAAGTCTATAAAAAGCAGTGCCAAGTACCGGGTTAGGCGACCACGGTGGGTCAGAGCCAGGTGGAGAAGACGAATGCAGTGGCGAGTGCCCCTGGCAGGCATGGACCCGCACTGGTCTGGGTGGACCAGGTTCTGCAGGAGGGGTCGGAGTCTCTGAGCCAAGACAGTGGCGAAGATCTTGATCTCCGTGTTGATCAGTGAGATCGGGCGGTAGTCCGCACAATTCAGGGAGGGCGGCTGAGTCTTCGGAATACCCACTATCATGACCACATCAGACTCGGGTGGGAATGTTCCTGTCTCCGCCACATGGCGGAAAAGGTCCACCAAATGGGGGGCCAAAATATCCCGAAAGGCCGCATGGTACTCGAGGGTACCCATCGGGACCAGGCATTTTACCGGGGTGTAAGCGCAAGATAGCTTCCTGGATTTCCTCCAGGGTGAAGGGGCGGTCTAGAGCCTCTGCAGTCTCCCAAGAGAGACACGGCAGTCGGGTACCGGTCCCGTCCAGCAAATCAGCCAGAGGAGTGCCCGGGGGACGAGCGGTGTAGAGGGTCGCGTAGTAAGCAGCAAAAGTTTGTGCGATGGCAGAGGACGTCACCTGGAGGGCCCCGGTGTTCGAATGGACCTCTGGAATAATACGGTTGTCTTTGGGATAGGACACAAGGTTGTGGAGGAGCTTGCCGTTCTTATCACCCCACCCATAAATACGAGCAACTAACGAGGGCCAGAGCATCTTAACGGATTCCAACGAGATCCGACGGATCTCCTCGCGAACTGCTGCCAGTTGTCGGGAGGAATCCCCTTGATCGCTAGTGAGTTGAGCTGCTTCCAGCTGTGTCGCCCGGGATTCCAGCTGGAAAAGCTGGGCCGTCTGCTCCGACCGCTTCGCATGGACCAGTCCCCTGGCCACCCCCCCGGATAACGGCCTTGCTAGCCTCCCACAGCGTCCCCGGCGAGGAAACCGAGCCCGTATTGGTGGAAAAATAGTGACGCAGCTCCTGACCAAGTGACTCCACTAACTCAGAGTCCTGCAAGAACCAGGTGTTGAGTCTCCAAGTCGCTCGTGGACCCGTCGGCGGGAACCCGAGATGGAGGGAGATGGGAGAAGGGTCTGTGGTCCCCCTGGGCAGTATCGCAGCCCCAGATACCAGCTGGCAGTCTGCGGCCGGCATCAGGAGAAGGTCAATTCGGGAGTGAGTATGATGGGCTGCCGACGTGTGGGTGTACTGTTCCCCACAGGGGTTCCAAACCCGTCAAACGTCACAGAGACCTAGGGCCGAAGACCAGCTTGAGAGGATCTTCGTGGAGGTGACACGGGCCCCGGACGGGGTCCCCGTCGTATCATGCAGGGGCTGCAGGACGGCGTTGAAATCCCCCCTATCACCGTAAGTCCCTGCGGGAGGGAGGAGATTACCTGTGTAAGGTGACAAAGTGTTGGGGACAGGAGTGCCGGGTGAATGTAAAGGCTTAGGAGGTTCAAGGGGCGCCCTTCAATGGTTCCTGAGACGGCCACATAGCGGCCCTTTGCATTTGTCTCGGCTTTAGCCAGGGTAAAGGGAAGCCCTTTTCTAAGTAAAATAGCCCCCCCCGGGAGCTCCGTGTAAAACTAGAGTACCAGGCCCTGTGAAATCCGTAGCTAGCTAGGAAGTTGCATTGTGTACCTAGGAGGTGCGTCTCTTGGAGGAAGAGATTGTCCGGTGTGTGGCGGTGAGCAGCACGGAGGAGAGCCGTGCGCTTGATTCGGTCCAGGAGGCCATTGACATTCCAGGAAAGGATGTGGATAGGTCTAGTGCGGGTGTAAGTCATCGAAGGGAATGGAATGTGGAGGGGCAGATATCTACATGGGACCTTGCCCAGTGAGAGGGGAGCACCCACCCGAATCCGAGCTCAGAAAAGGGGCCATGGAAATTGGTGATCTGCTCATCAACGGTGGAAACCAAGGAAGGAGGGAACACGACTACCGAGGGCAGCCCCTGATGGCAGCCTGTAGGTGGCCAAAAATAACAAACTGGGGGAAGATGTGATCTGTGTGTCAGCTGTGGACCAATCTGAGAGACATAGCTACCAAGAAGAACTGCAACCAGCGGCCCGTAGGCGGCTAAACAAAACAAACTGTCGAGGAGCAGCGGTCTCCCATCCCTCCCATTCCCCCCAACTCCCCCCACCCTACACTTCTGAAGTGGAAGCATCTGTCGCCCCAAAGCCCCAACTACTAACTACCCCACAAAGAGGTGATTCGCTACTCTAAAACGGTTAGCAACAAACAGTCAGGAGCATGGCTGAGTTGGACCCCCCTCCATGTGTACAGATGCATGCCCACAGTAGATCAGCATGGAGTGGATAACAAAGAAGTCATAAGGTGGTTCAAATCCAGGATGGCAGTGAGAAAGTAAACCCTGGCCGGTTCATCCAGAGGGGCCAGGGGAGAGGTCACGGGGGCAGGGATAGGCCCGCTATATCAGGTCATGAAGGACGGAGTGGAGGCAGGCAACTTGTAACTCGGATCACACCCCCTCCTCCCCACCGGAGCCATGGATCACGGGGCTCCCAGACAGGTCTGAGTCCGACATGGCCCTCCGTCGAGAGACATCTGATCGTGGGGCGCTACCCATGTCGATAAGTGAAGCAACCAGAGTAGGGGAGGAGGCCCTCTGGCTCGAGGTCTGAATCAGGGAGCGCCGGGACTGTACCCTCGGCGACTGAGAGTCCCCCCGCCCCGCCCGGCGGTTGCCTCGTCTTCTAGATCCAGTTCGGCACCACTGTGCCTTGGGTATCTCCTGGCAGGTTGGGTTGTTGTTTTCCGGGCAGGGGAGGGGGCCGCACAGGGGAGGGGGGCCGCACAAGGTAGGAGGGGCCGCTCTTCCGTAAGCCAGGTACATACCGCCTGTGGGGTGTCAAAGAAGAAGGTTTTGTCTTGGAAAAACACCTTAAGGCAAGCCGGGAAGAGGAGTCCATAGCAGAGGCTCATGGCCCTGAGTTTTTGCTTGACCTCGTAAGACCGGCGTTCAGTTTGCACCTCTCTAGAATAATCCGGGAAGACCATAATTTTGGAGTTTTGGAAGTGCAGTGGACCTAGCGCCCTCCAGAATCGCATCCCTGTCCCGGAAGTTGAAGATTCGAAGGATAATGGGGTGAGCGGGAGCTCTAGGAGGGGGTTTGGGAGCGAGGGAGCGGTGAGCTTGCTCCACCGCAAACCAGGGGGAGAGTTTCTCTTTAGGGATCCAGGACCGGACCCATGTCTCGATAAAGGTGTTAGTACGTCCCTTCTCCACTCCCTCCGGAAAACCCAGGAGGCGCAGGTTGTGTCTCCGGGCCCTATTTAATGCGTCCTGGGCCTTTCGATGCAGCTCCGTGGTCTGTGCCTGCAGGCGGGCCACTTGGGATTAGAGAGTGCCCACGACGTCCTCCACCGTGGAAAGACGAGACTCCGCCTCTGTTAATACGAGCCGTCGCACACACGTGCGCCACCCAACACAGCAGACGATCTGCCCCTCACCAATTCTTAGCACACCTCACGGCCCGCAGCTAGTGGGGGAAAACGGGCATCCTAGTCCGCAAGTCCAAGGTGGGCCAAGGAGCCTGCCGGGCCCCTGGAGTCGGACACCCCTTCTCCTCGGTATCAGGGCGGGTAAGTAAGGTGGCCCACTTCACTGCAGATCCTGCCATCCGCAGATGACTGCCTCCATTGCAGGAAGAAAAACTGCAGAAAGTCTTGGGTCAGCCGCCCCGCCCCCGCTGTTGGTCCCCCAGCACTTATCTCCCCCTCGCCCCCCAGAGTGGCGGGGGCGCGAAGAATTAACGCAGGCCAGAGGAGGGAGAGGAACACCCCAGCGGGGGCATATAAGGGGTATCAATGGGGGCCTACGCAGGTATTAAAGCAAATCCAGGCCCCAGGGGCGGTCCGACCAGCCCCCCAGCACCGCAGCGCACAGTCCCACTGCCCGCCTCGGCCACAGTCTCACCGCTCCACGTCCCCGCGACCCGACACGGCCGCCGAAGGGTTCGGGGGGGAAGGAGGCCCACACAGCAAATCCCCCGCCTCCTCACCTCCTCCGGACCGCAACACCGGCTGCCCCCGGCTCCAGGCACATCTGCAGTCGCTCCGCTGGCAACACCACCCAGGGCACGGCGACCACTCCCCACCAGCAAGGCAGTAAGGCCCGGACCAGTCTTCCCGGGCTATCTCGGGCTCAGATGCGGCGCGGCGAGCGGGTAGCACCACACCCGGCGCCGGTCAGCCGCAACCCCTCCGGTCACCTCCACCGCTGAGAGACCGCGGGCGCCGCTCCGCTCCTTCAAGCACCTCCAATGCACCCCGGAGCCGGCCCACCACTCTACAGGCACCGGGGCAGAAGGTCAGTCCACGGATCCGGACCGCCGCCGCCAAGAAGGTCTCAGGGGGGCAGGGCGGGGATGGAGCAGCCGTGGCTCCCGGCCGAGAATTCAGGCCCAGAGAGCCGCCATCTTAAGGGAGGAAGGCCGCTCAGAGCAGAGGGCCGGTGAAGGCAGCGCAGGCACCAGGCAGGCCACCAGAGGGGTCAGGGCGATGCAGGCAGGGTGCAGGAGTCGTCCCGAGACCCTGGGGCAACGACGGCTGATAATAGTGGGCCGATGCGAGGCAGATGACCGAGGGGGTCCGGAGCACTCTTAGAGTGCAACCGCCATCTTGACGCCTCAAGCCATGCCCCCGTAGTAAAGCAATTTTATTCTAAAATGATGTATTGCACTGTAATTTTAACTTTTTTACTTATATGATGTGTTTTGATATTTATTACATAAATTATCATATATTTGATCGAAATAAAATATATATTAATAGCCTTGGAGTGCACAGAGTGGGCCAATTTGGGAAGATTAAAGTTAATTCCAGTCTCAACGTGCAAGATGCTACACTATGAAGTTTTAAAACGCATTGTCCTTGGTCAGCGTCTGACCAGAGAATTATGCAGAGATGAGCTATTTATGACCTGTGGGAAGCTACAAGCCAAGAAATATGAATTAACTTAACTTACTTTTGAGAGTGCAACAATCAGTAATTTGTTGCTAACAATAAACATTTCTAAAGTACATTGTGAGAATCCAAGGTAAGGAAGGACACACGAAAATCTTGACTTTCTTTTAGCCTTAGAATACAGGTAACAACAAAAACAAAATTTGCCTTTCAACTATAGCAATATCAACCAAGCATGAGACTTGGGAATGACACGCAATCTGGAAAATCGTAGCCGTGCACATACCTGAAAATATCAATTAAAATCACAAATGATCTTTTGAGAGGTCGAATATAAGGTTTTCATTGTTTTAAATAACTCCAAAAATCACCCATGCCTGTTTTGTGGCACCAGTCAAAAACTTCATGATTGGGAAAGGAGAAAGACAGTCACACTTACTGCCTGCTGTGGTAGAGTAGAGAGGGCGTGTTTACAAATAAATTGTGCATTGTTTCGCATGGAATTTTCTGACAACATTAATAATAAAGGTATTGCATTTCGAAGCTGCAGGGAAAAGGGCCCTCCCGGCAAAGATACAATGAGATTGTGTGTAAATGGTCTCTTAGAATCTGACTTCAAATCAATTGAGAGATAAAAGCATTGCAGGAGCAGGTGTTTACACAGGAAACCCGTACGGAAATTCACAATAACCGGTCGGAAAGGCCTATCTGAAAAGTAACATGCTTTAACTAGGGGTGGGCTGAATTTGCATAGCCTCGCTACGCAAAGCTCTGCAAAGCAGTAAAAAATCTCAGCGAGCACGCAAAAGTTACGCAAACACGCGGAATTGCTTGTTCCGCGAGTTCGCAATGCTTTTTTTCTGTTCGCGAACGCTGTTTGCGTGCTCGGGGAGAAATATCTCCCAAAGCGCGAACAAGCAAAAAATTCCGTGAAGACGCAGATTGTGGAATTTTTGGCAATTCCGCGTTCTCTGCGGAACGCGAAATTACCCAAATTACGCGAGTGGAGCTGAATTTACCACCCAGGTCTAGCTATAACCTAATAAATAGCTCATAGCAGAAAGGAGTAGGGCAATGGAGGAGATGTGGAGGGGAAGGAAAAGCGGTGAGGCGAACTGAAAGAAAAGAGAATAAGTAAATTAAGCCAAGTTAGACGGGGAATGGTAGAGGGAGCAATGTACAAGTGAAGGGGGATGAAAGAGCAAAACATCATGTATGTGTGTATGAAGAGGGAAGTAGCCCATGAGGGAGAGATGCAGAAGACATGCACTCTCACAACAAGTGCTGAAGAAATAGAAAAAAGTGAATCCCTCCATTGTGTGCTGTGGAAGAATACACATCAGCCAATCAAAAGAATAGCAAGGAGGCAACGCACCAGGGTAGGGACTCACACAAGATGAACAAAGAAAGCCATCCAAAAAGAAGCAAGGAAGAATGTGACCATAAAAGTAGACTGTCGAAGCAGGGGGTGGGCTACAAGACCACTTTAATTTCTTGGTAGGCCACAATAGATCTTCTGCTTCCAGATACCCGTTAGTCTGGTAGGCTCAACCTAAAAATAGTCATCCTATAATATTTTCTCATTCAAACAGATACCCTGCATGCCTTTCCGTCTCTGAAAAGCCACATTTTATGTAGCTCCTGCAGAGTAATATCTCCTCCAAACACTGCCTATCATTTCGATGATTGCCAAAAAAGTACATCTCTTGGGTGGTATGAAAGAACGCATAAGCCATTTCTGCAACATACTTGGAGTTTTCCTTTTGAATATGCTTTCTGGACAAACTGCAATCCTGCTTTCCTTATCACATCTTCAAGTACTAATCCTTTAGGACACACTTCTTTGTGACTCTGCAACCTTTCATGGCGCTAGCAAACCTTTGAAGCCTAGACTTGCTTGTAGACTCCTTGCAAACCTGCTTCATTTACGCCATCGTATTACATGCTCTTAGAAAATAAGTAAGCTATGTAATTTGAACAAATGAATCCAGGTGTAGGTTAGCCCATGGCTTCGCATATTAGTTAAATGTTCAAAAAATAGTAATTCAATTTTACCCTCCCACAATGGTTTTGTTTCATGGCTAATAGTTGACATGATAAATAGGTGCATTGATTAATTAAATACGCTTATACCCATCCCAGAAAGAAGTATCTACTGACTTTTGCAAGCTTAATTTCCAACACATATTGCTGATCTATTGCACATTATGTTACATGACTTGAACACAAATGGCATTACCCATGTTTCTAAAATCATCAGATCAGACTCGATTGGCTTCAAGTCAATTTTTGCATCTATCCCTTCTTATAATTCCGTTTCCAAATCAGTTTGGATGAATATAAATAAATAACTCTTCGCAGGTTGAACAATTTTTCTTTTTTTCATACTTAAGAAGTAAGATTAACATGAACAGCAATGTACTCTGAACATCAATGTCATAAAGCTATTGCATTCTGTGTCATATAAGAACTGCTAGCAGTGCGCAATGTGGATTCTTTATTCTCACAAACTTCAACCACCTTGAGTGAGTTCTGTGTTTCAATGCTTGAATTGTTTTCAAACGGTCACCTCGAACACTTACTTGGAACAGCAAGCTGTATTTTCTGCGCACTGATGGGAACCGACAACCAATCAGAGGGCGTAATGTATTCTGCAATGCATGGAACGCAACTGCCCATCGTCAAAGCTCCTGTGCATGAAACTTCACTTGCAGAGACACGTGTGCAGACATGTGTGGGGCTGACAATCTCGCTTATTTTGGATGCAATCAGAGTTGCATCACAAAGCGCCTCAAAAGCTCCCCCTCTGATTCGGCATCTAACGCCTTTCTCATCTGCAATTCCTATATCTTCAATTTTCAACTACATTTGGCAAGTAGCAGTATCACTGGACTTAGTTCCATCATCACATTTTTTTGATGAGTCTGAGACTTGTTGAACATCATCGTCCCCTATATGTGGACTCTCCCATTGATGTTACAGATTTTACAGTTTACATCTGTTTTCTGAACGAAATTAACTTATTTGTAAAAAATTCTCGACTGCACTTTTACCTTCAGTGAGTGCAAGGTACATGAAAACAGAATATCGCTCTGGCATGTTTTTAATTCAAAATTCATTAAAATAAGTTTTAAAAGTCAGTTTTGGGGCGTGGCCAAGATGGCGACCTAGGTGGACGCTGATTCTGGAGGCTTCCCGCTCCGTGCTCCCCTCGCCGGCCTAATCCTGCCTAAAGTTTCCCCATCTCTGCACGGAAACTGGCCAAGCAATGAGCACACACACAGCGTCCTCACCTCTGGTGTTTCTGGAGTTCGGGCGAGGCTACGGCGACCGGGAGAAGCCCGCCACAGACGCCGCGAAATGGCGCACTGACTAGGTGTGCGCAGAAGCAATCCCGAACGGGATTTAAGGAGGCGACCCTGTGCCTTGGTGGCCCGGCAGACTGACTGGCGGTGAGTCGTAGCGGCGGTGGGCTGCTTAATTAGGGCTGCAGAGACCCCAACGGAACAGTGGGAGAGCAATCGTGGCCCCCCGTGGACGGTGAGCAGGTGTAGGGCAGCGCCCTGTGAGGTGGCACACAACTCGAAGCCGGGGCTGTGGGGCCTACAGCGGAGGAGCTGAGGCCCAGCCGCCGGCTCCCGCGGATCACCAGCGGAGCCCCGTCTTCTGGGAGATGGATGAGGAGCAGTGCAGGTGACCAGTCGGAGCGGTGAAGAGGTGGGGCCACGGACACACGCCAAGTGCTGACACCCCAGGAGATCTAGGTAGAGACGGTGATGGCCCGGGAGAGCCCGACCACGGGCAGCACAAAACGGCAGCAAAGCGGGATGTACGCCGCAGCACACGAGAGCGGGGCCAGCATAGGGGCCCCGGAACTGCGAGATTCTGGGCACATCTGCTAGGGAAGAGCTATTTGTGAGGCTGGAACATCACTGCGACGACCCCACAGTGTGGCGAGAACCGGATCGCGGCCCGTCCGCCAGCCGCGCGGGGAAAGGAGGGCCGCATCAGGCACGGTGGCGCACAACTGAGGCCGCGGTGGCGATGCCTATTCCGTAAGAGTGGAGGTGGGAGCGCTGACCCCCAGGGCCTACTTGTGGGACCCTAATGCTTTGAGAGAGGGGGTGTATGGAGCCTGCGGCTGCGGGGGCCCGCTTCTGGAACAATACAGAGTCAGAGGCAAGGCCGCCAGCACTGGGCTCACATCAAGGGAGCAGGAGCCAGCGAGGGGTCTGGCCGGGCCACAACCATGTGAGAGGTGGCGCAGAGCGACTGAGGTGGTGTTCCCAGGGGAGCCGGCGACTTGAGATAGGACACTCTATATTCACACCCACCGGACCAGCGGTTACAGACGAAGAGGAGCCCCGCCGCAGACCAAGTAAAGCGCCACATCCCATTGCCTGCTAAGTCGTAGCCGCAACGAGGAGAGCACCCCCTTTGCACCTACCAGACTAAGACGGACACAGATCCAAGGGTATCCATAGCAAGCACTAGGAAAAAGGGGGAGCGCACACTCACTGACATTCTCCTCAAAGGCTCCTCCAAAGGGGACAAAGGGCCCTCCTCTCCGGACACACTGAAACACCAAACAGACTCAGGAGATGGAGAGGTGCCAATCACCAAGTAATTTGAGTCCCTATTCAACTCCCTGCGGGACGATTTCCACACACTAAAGCAGGAAGTAGCTGGAGAGGTTCGGGAAATAAGACACAAAGTGGACGGCTTGGGCGAGAGGGTGGCAGCAATAGAGGACTCGGATCAGTCCAAAGGCGAGGAAATATAACATCTCCAACAAGAACTTCTCTGTCTGCGCGATCAACAAGTAGACCTACAGGCACACGCCGAGGACCTTGAAAACAGGTCCCGGCGGAAGGAGCAGATATCACCAAGTACCTGCAAGGCCTATTCGGAGAGATCCTGGGGGAGCCGGAGACCTTTGACGTTCGCATTGACAGGGCACACAGAGTGGGGTTGGCGAGAAGTGTGCCGGCTCCGCCCCCAGACATACTGGTCTTTCTGCAAGACTTCCCCCTGAAAGACAGAATCCTGCGCGAAGCTAGACAAAAACAACTGCTGCAATACCATGGTCACCCTGTGGCGCTTTTCCAGGACCTGTCAACCATTACGCTTCAAAAGAGTAAGGCATTCAAAGTCGCCACAATGTTCCTACGAGAGAAGGGAATCCCGTACTCGTGGGGTCACCCATTTCGACTGATCTTTAAATAGAACGCAGCTTTACAACAACTGCGATCCTTCCAAGACACATGTGCCCTGCTGGGCCGCAAACATGATGAAGGTCCGTCTTCACTGAGACCGTCCCAACAACCCTCACGGGGAGGGTGGTGAAGAGTCGACAGCAGACGATCGCCTGGTGCTGACCTGAAACCAGATATGGCCACCTTGTCCCAAGAACGGGCCATGGCCATCCACGTGGTGTCCAAGGATACAGCACCAACAGAATGAGTCGACTAAGAGATGGGGACACACTCGCACGATGACAGCGCTGTTCCTGTGAGGGGGGCGGGCTGAGGGGGGGTCGCTTTGGTTACACGTCCTACAACAGGCCTGTGATACGAGTTTCCTGGCCAGGGACTATGACACAATGTGGGGGGTTTTTGTGCTGGGGTTAGGGTGGGAGGTGGAGGGAGGCTACTCAAAAGTTGGTTTGCTGGGGAGGAAGGGGTGGGGGTGACTCATTGGAGGGGGGGGGAATCTTGAGGTGACTGAGCGACTGGGGGGACGGGAGGGAATCAGTGTGCTGACAGGGTCCGGGGCCCACAGGGATATGCAGCGTGGGTTGCTTCCACGAGAACAGGCATTCTTTACACCCCGTCGGTGAGATGGTTGGGGCCATGTTAAAAGTTATTACCCTGAACGTGAAAGGGCTCAACAACCCCATTAAGCGGAGAGCGGTCCTATCATACTTAGAAAACTCGGGAGCCGCTATATGCTTACTCCAGGAAACTCACTTACCAAAGACTGGCACAGGATGAGATCCCCGGCATTCCCACAACAATTCTTCTCCTCCACTGCAGACAAGAAGGCGGCGGTGGCGATATTGTTTGCCAAACACTTTCCCGGTCACATTGGGGATAAGGTTGGGGAGATTAAAGGCAGGCTTCTCGCCTATAGCATTAAGGTGGGCGACATGTCCCTCACTGTGGGTTCCCTGTATGCCCCTAACACAAGTCAAGAGCCATTTATTAAAAATGCCCTGTCAGAGTCTCTAGGTTCCCCAGAACATTTCCTACTCATAGGAGGGGACCTCAACTTGGTTATGGATAGGGAGAGAGATAGGTCTGGCCACCGCTTTGGCAACACAGGCGCACTTTCGCCGGACGGTAGGGACTGGCTGGCACAGAGGGGGCTAGTGGACACGTGGCGGGCTAAGCACCCCGGAACCTCGCACTATACATTCTACTCACATATGCACCACACCTACGGAAGACTAGATCATTTCATAGGTTCCTCAGAGTTGGTGGCTAATTTAGAGGAAGTGGACATCACCCCAGCTGCCATCTCCAACCACGATGCCGTGGACATATCACGTAGAGTCCCACACACAAAGACACCACAGGGCAAGTGGAGATTGAGGGAAGCCCTCCTGCAACGCAATGAGGTAGTCCAGCAACTCCATAAGCGCATCACTGATTACATAGAGCTTAAGGACCGACCGGACACGCCTGCAACGGCCGTTTGCGGGTCTTAAAAGCGGTGGCGAGAGGCGAATTGATAGCCATCTCAGCGGCAGAACTCGGAGAACGCAAGGAGAAATGAGAATCATTAACAGCCAAAGTGGTTGAGCTGGAAAGGGTACATAGTCGCGCAGGAGCCCTGAGAATCTGGAAACAGCTGGAGGCCGCGAGGGCTCAGCTGGCAGGTCTAGACATTGACAAGGCCAAATACGCCGCACTTAGGCTTCACCATACGTACCATGTGGGTGGGAACAGAACGGGCTGCCTCCTGGCAAGTGCGCTGCGAGCCAAGGTCCAAAGATCCAAGATCTCGACCCTACATGATAAATACGGGGTTAAGGTACAAGCACGGCACGGATTGCGGAAACGTTCAGGGAATATTATGCATCCCTTTATAGTGAAGACCCCCTCCTGGATAAGAATGCAGAGGCCTACCTACAAGACGCAGCCACCTCTGCTCTCAATGCAGAAGGTGCAGCCTCATTGGATACACCTATCAGAATTGAGGAGGTGGTCAGTGCAATCTCGCGTCGTAAGCCCCTGAAATCACCAGGCCTGGAAGGCTTCTCCGCGGGCTATTACAAAGTCTTCTGCCCCTTAGTCGCACCGATCCTTACCAAACTTTTTAATTCATTCCAGGGGCCCGGCTCCATCCCACCGATATGCTAGAGGCTGACATCATAGTGTTGCCTAAACCAGGCAAAGATATCACCCGCTGCAAGGCCTACAGGCCAATTTCCCTACTTAAACTCGACCTCAAACTCTTCACAGGGGTCTTTGCCTCAAGGCTCGGACCACGTCTTCCAGGCATTATAGAGCCAGATCAATCAGGCTTCATCACTGGTAGACAATGTAGAAACAATACTAAACGCATTCTCCATCTAATAGATAAAACCCATTATCAGCAGTCAGTCTCCGTGCTCCTATCCATAGACGCTGAGAAAGCGTTCGATAGGGTGGACTGGGGCTTCCTCGAGAAGATTCTGGTGCACTTCAGTATTGGGGAAAGCTTCAGAGCGTGGGTGGCCAGTTGCTACCACCGACCACAGGCAAGGATCCAAATCAACGGGTGGGGCTCCAGCCCATTCGAGATCCACGCAGCACCAGACAAGGATGCCCGCTCTCGTCCCTCCTCTTCGCGCTCTATATAGAACCACTAGTGCAAAGGGTGAGGGACAACCGGAATATCCACGGCACGACCTTTGGTGGGGAACCATACTCTATTTGTCTCTACGCTGATGACATCCTGGCAGCGCTGGATCGCCCCGTGGTGTCAGTGCCAGCCTTCCTAGAGGAAGTGGAGGCTTTCGGAAAGGTGTCGGGCCTTAAAATGATTGGGGGGAAGTTGATGTTACTGACACGAGGTACCCTTGTACGCCGGGGGACTAGTGGTCCACACGCAACTCCCTTACTTAGGAATCGTCCTCACCTCCTCTACTGAACAAACGGTTGCCCTAAATTACTCTACAATTACGTCGTAGATTCAAGGGGACCTTAGGAGGTGGCAAAGACAGCCATTGTCCCTATTAGGACGTATCGCGGCAGTAAAAATGTCAGCGCTTCCCAAAATATTATACATCTTCCAAACTATCCCAGTGCTGCCTCCAGCGGGGACTATCAGGACTCTGCAAGAGGCGTTACCACATTTTGTCTGGGCAGGGAAGAGGCCACTAATGCACAAGACCCTAGCCTTCCACGGGCCGGATGAGGGCGGCCTGGGGATCCCCAACCTGCTGCAATATTTTCAAGTGGCACAAATGAGAAATCTGGTGGAATGGTTCAGGCCTGAGTCAGAAAAGAGATGGCTCTTCCAAGATAGGGTGATGGACCAGACCTCATTATGGAAAATACCACTCCTACGTCGAGCGCACAGGCCACAATATCTTCGGAAATCACCTATCACTCGTACGGTGTTATGCTTTTGGGATTCGGGAGCGACCAAAAGGGAGCTCACGACACTCCCATCACTGTTAACCCCTCTGCTCGACAAACCTGACTTCGCCCCAGGAATAGACATTCACAAGTTTCCACAATGGCGTGGATCACGATGCAGATCAGCAGGTCATCTCTTCGTCCTAGAAGGATTTCTACCATCAACACTGCCACAGCTCTATGATGTTGTTACCTCGCAGCGTTTCCAATACTTCCAACTCAGACACTGGTTAACGCATCTGGAGGTTAGTCCCTTGGTTGGTAGGAAAATGACGGGATTTGAAAAATGGCTGGTTACCAAGGATTCTGATCGCAACTTAATTACGGATCTCTATTAAATGCTTTCCCCACCTCCTGAGGTACACTGTCCAGCCAGTCAGCGCGTTGGGAGGAAGAGCTGGGTAGAACACTCACGACCCGGGAATGGCAGGTAATTTACTACAGGGCCAATCACACAGCTAGGAACAGGACAGGCAGGGAGACGGCGATGAAGATCGCAACTTACTGGTATTTGACTCCCGTCAGGCTACACAGAGGCAACCCGTCCCGCACCTCGACCTGCTGGAGAGGGTGCGGTGAGAAAGGTACCCTGACACATCTTCTCTGGGAATGCAAGGAAGTCACGGCCTACTGGACATCTGTCCTCAATGACAGACACTTACTTTGATACTGAAATTCCACGCTTCCCGGGAAACACTATTGGGACTCCCGAACACACTCACGATCCCGCTGAAATCTCCCAGGGGGCGACAGATGGGTCTGGCAATACGGGCAGCCTCCCAACACATCCTATCCCTTTGGGTACCAAGCACACTGCCCAAGCATACGGGTTGGTTACACAAACTCTGGTGCACAATGGGTATGGAGCGTATGCAACCCACACTCACACAATCCATGGCCTCTTTCCACACTGTTTGGCAGCCGCTGTTATCTGGAATTTATTGAAATAACATGCCCCAAATACCTTCGCTTGTTACGCCTTACTGAAGCGCCACACACAGACGCCGCACCCAGGCCAGAGGCATTGTGAGCCTATCGTTTACATGTCATATCTAATCATATAGGTCAGCACACTGGTTGGGGTGGGGGCAGTGTTTGGGAACGGGGGGTGGGGTTTTCCTACTTCTCCTGGTTTGTTCTCAAGAAAGCTATATGTCCAGGTAGAAAAGACGACACAGAGGCGATCTTCCAGGATGCTGGTCGTACCAGGGGACTCTCGAACACAATGTATATGTCAATGAACCGTGCATATTACAGTTAGCCATTGGTGTAACCTTGTGGATTTACAACAGAATTGCAATGTATTTTTCCTTTTCTAAAATCAATAAAACAAATCTGAACAAAAGTCATAGTTTTTCCCGCTATATAAAACCAGCAGCCTAAAAGGATATGCACACTTGTTAATTTCATATTCATACCACAGCAGCAATATGTACCAATTTTCCAGATAGCGCTGGACAACATCATACCAGACAATTTTGGGTTTATTCACACTCGAAATTTTTGAATTCTACATCACTTACCTTGGTCTGGCATTCCAGAAATATAAAGATGCACATCCTCATTACACAGCGAGTTGAAAATATGCAAGACTGACATCTTAGATCTTAAATACCCCTAATCATGATCTCTAGACAATACTTCTGTTTTCATATTTAAAGTGGGTCGAGAGACTTTTATTGATAATTCTAAAGTAGGAGAGAGTAAAGGGAGCAAAGAAAAAGATTTTTTTGATGCTCTCTTAACTTTAGAGCCTTCTGCAATTCTCTATTTCAAAGCTGCTTTTCACAAAAATAGCCAATTTGATCACCTCCATTCGACCATAGCCTATTTCAAAATCCTATCATCAATTTCATTGAGGTAATGTGTCAGGAAACCAGTTTTAAATCTGTACTTATTGGGTGCACCATTGGTGGTTGAGTACAGCTTAAAAGTATTTTCAAACACTGCCCTTCCAGCTTATTCAAGTCTTGCAATGAACTCATATAAACATTTTCCCTTCCGTAGAGATATTTTGTTTGCACAACTGCCTTAAAGGCTTGTAAAACTAGAAGTATAAAACGTGTATTGTCCTAATACACTTGGAAGTGCTTGTAACTGAATGGAATTCAAGTACAATTTTCAGTCTAAGTTTGACGTAAGGCTCATTCCAATGTACATATAGGGTGCAACTTCTTCGACCCTTATTTATTAATTATTTATTAATAAACCATAAACCACTGGCACTTTTTGTTTTGGCACCCAAAATCCATGGGCTTAGTTTTTTCCATATTTAGAATCAGTTTTTAAGTTTCACAATGTTTAGTGAAAGCATCCAATGTCCTTGCAATCCTATTTGTGTAACATCCATAATTACGAGATTGTCTGCATATAGCAGAGAAGGTATATGTGGTTTCCAATTTTTGAAACAATAGACACTCAACAGAATTAAAGGTGCCGCATTAAATACTGGGTGAATAAAATGGGGGCCAGTACACAACCCTGTCGTAGGCCGTTTGGGATAGCTATTTTTTGGACAACAGTTCTTCTTGATTTAATTCACCTCTTGACCAATTGCCCCAGTGTACTTCTTCCTTCAGGATATCTATTTTAAGTGTTGGGATTTTTATGTTCTGTAGCTGCTCTCACAGTAACTTACGATTTAACAAACGAAAAACGGACTTAAAATCAACAAAAAAGAATTACCCACAGTTTCTATTGATATCTTATCGATCAATTATAGACTAAAACAATATTGTATAGTCAAATGACCTTCTTAAAACTGCATGCGCCACCGGTATAAGATCATTTATTCCTATCCACTCCCCAAGATGGCTAAGTAGAAGCTTTCAAACACTTTTCAGTTCACCCCTGTAAGGCTAATGAGTCTAACTCATGGGATCACTCGAAATGCCTTTTTGAAAATGGTTTTATTATTGCCCCTTTCCAACTTTTGCGCATCACACCAGTGGTTACTAAATGCTTTAAATACCTGGCTAAAAAGGTGTTACGAACCAATTACTATTGACCAGGGCACAAGCCGTAAAAAATGAAGTGGGGGGACGCTGACATCACAAAAGGTGGCTTGCACCAGCAGGCTCATTGCCTCCCCTCGCTCACCCCTTAGCAAATGGAGCCACACATTCACTCTTTGGCCTCTTTGAGGCGAGAGCTCGCCAAAGAATAAATGTGTGGCTCAATTTGCTGTAGTTATCGAGCTCCCATGTAAACTAAGAGGGGGGACGCCGTCCACCCGCGTGGTACCCCGACTCGATCCCTGCTATTGACCTTAATAATCATTGAAGGTGTGTGGCGGGAGAGGGGGGTAGACCGACGGTAGCCTAGTACGAATGGTGACAAGACGTACTAGAGAGGAGCTCCCCAGCAGCCCGTCAGAATTCAACAGAATTCTACATAATCCTGTCTGACTCATCGAGCGAGTGGATGCCCTGTTTGCGAGGTTCCTGTAAAGGTGCCAGCAAGAGCTCCTGCTCCAGCGCTGTTGAACGAGGGCCTGGTGGGACACGAGGGGAAAGAAACGCTGCTCGGAAGGTGGCAGAGTCATGTCAGAGTGCCTGACCGGGCCCGGACTGGGACGGCCTGAGGCAACACGTTGAGGCCTTGACCAGGCTGGAGGTGGGAGCTGGATCTGCAAACTCTCACACGCCTGTGCGGGCGGTCTGCGCTGAGTTTGAGGACGCATTTCCCTTTCGAGTTATGGACTGCTGACTGAAATGGTGTAGGGAAGCCCTGGGCTGATAGGTACCTCGCCATGGAGCACCATGGAATACAGACATCCCGTCCTGCGTGCTGCGGCGGGGGTTGCTGGGCTCTGCGGTCCCTCTTGGGCCCGAGTGACCAATGGGGCCATCCTGGTTGTGGCCTGGTGGCGCAGCAGTTGGCGAGAAGGGCCTTGGATCGGGTGCTAGTGCCCTCTGGGACCCTTAGACTGGGCTTGAGCCTCCCTTTCTACCCCTGGACACCTGAACTGCAGAGTTCAACCTGGCTGGGAGTGGGTGATTTACTGAGCCCAGATTCCAGGTAATTCCCTGAGCCTGACTTCTGAGGGGCTAGAAGTGTTGACTACCTGGCTGAGTTTACCTGGCCGAACCCTTCGCACCCGGCGGTGGAGCTATAAGCGGCCACATGGTGTGAGGGAAATATGTAAGAGAGTCACAGCAGTTCTGCATGGATCATTTTGCTGGTGCAAAGAGTAATGGAAAGTCATCGCCATTGAGGTAAATCTGCTGTACATGGATGTCTGCGGATTATCAGAACGCTCGAAGGAGACTGAGGGAATGGTACAGAACCTGGCTCATTTGCAGTAGGGAACCTTCAAAGATCTGATAAGCAGTGCAGGTGAACAACTGGGTTGCAGCAAAATGGCTCACGGCTCTTGACAGCATTAGACTATCTTCAAACACTATAGGAACTGCTGGAAGAATAGTCCCTTCCCTACTTAGGTGCATCCCCTACGAGGGTGTTCTGGGGGGGAAGCCTGCCGGATCTCACCTGCAAATGCGATTCTTCCCTTGTTACTACATGAACGGTTTCACTAGACCGCACAGCTGTATGTTTGGCATGCGTTATTAAGGTAGAGGGAGGTGGGGAAGAGTTTGACTAATATGTACATGGTGATACATAATAAATTGAAGGTTTTAGGTGTTTAACCGAGGAAAGGGAACTGAGTTTGGTTGGGCATGTTTTCTGCCGAGATGGACGAGGGTGGGCAGGGACACTTGCATACATGGTAGGAACGGTAAAGCTCATCTCCTGGAACAGCAGGGGCTTGCATGATTTCACCAAGATCTACAAATCTACTTAAGGCGCCATGGGGTGGGTATAGCAATGTTACAGGAGACTGATTTGATTGATGAGGAAGCTGGCAAACTAGGGGAGTGTGTACATGGATAGCCCGGGAGTACCATTCCAGCATAGGGAGACCCAGGCTGATGTGGAGGGGAAATATATCCTGATTTATGGGCTCTTAGATGGAATGAAAGTAAACGTATATGCTCCAACCACGATAAGGGTTACTTTTAGAAGCTACAAGATCTATTGGCCCCAAACAGGAGCATACTTCTATTCAATTCAATTCAAAAGTGCTTTATTCGAGTATTACTCATAAAAGCAGACAAACAAACACATAATAAAATACAATTAAATTACACAGTCCAATATGACTTGAGCACAATACACGTTAAAAAGACAGTTTAGAATTACATATCATCCTATTATATACAATCAAAGGTGCAAAGTTTATATGATAACAAGTCTGATTTAAAAGCAAATTGTTCATCAGATAGACACCTCGCGAGGGAACAGAGAATAGATAATCTAGCAGTCTCTGTTCAACTAAGCAGAGAGTAGTCACCCTACTAGCAATCTCTGCCTAATTACCCACGCCCACCCCAATTACTTTGCGGTCGCTATAATAATCCAGTTTAAGGAGGTAGATTTAACAATGCGTAGAGCTACCATACTACTTTTAGTACCCAAGTTTCTACACATGGGAGCCAACCAAACACGTCTGGGAGCAGAATATGCATAACTTCTAGTCTGGGCAGGCGATTTCAATGGTATCCTAGATGGTGATTGTTAGACCTGGCACCATTGACGTGGGTCTCCCTTCCATTTTTTGCTGTTGCCTCTTATGTTATTTCTGATTTTAGATGCTTTTGGGAACTGTGCCACTGCTATTCCGCGCCACAGTGCAAGTGCTCCCTATGGTAAATTGATGTATAGATTAGTGACTCCATGATTGGCTTGTTTGTTTTTCTTGTCAGACCCTAGTACAGTGCACTGCATGTGCCCAGGGCTTGTAAATCAAATGCTGCTGGTGGGCTTGCGGCATTTATTGTGCGACCCACTGGAGCAGCTTGTAAAGTGTGTCTCAGGCCTGCCATTGCAGAGCCTGTGTGCAGTCTGGTACTGCCATGATGACTTAGCAAGTGACGTGAGAAAAGATTGGGTTCGAGTAAAGGACAGGAAGAAATGGCGCTTTAGCATGTACGATAAGTTAGATTTGTAATTTCTAAAGCATGAAAGTGCAAACAGGTCAGGGGAACAAACCCAGACAAAAACAGCCCCTGTGTAGGCGAGGGACACGTCCCATACCCACAACAATTTAAGTACAAGTCCTGTGCACACGTTTCAAAGTGGTAGGTTCTTATGCCAGAACCAAATAAGTCAGACAAACTTCATGTAAAAGAGAGTAATGAAGGTCGAGATCCAGCGATGCATGAAAAATAGATTTATAGTTCAATCTTGATCAGTACATGTGAAAATAAAACTAGCCAACACGCGTTTCGTCACATCATGTGAAGAATGTGACTCTTCAGGGCCAAGAAGGGCATAAAGATTGAAAACAATAAAAAATAAATCGGCAAATAAATGAAAAAATGCGTTCAAGAGTACTGAAAGTAAAGTTAATGTAAGAAAATCAAAAGGATCGGTGATGATTTGAGAGATTGAAAGCACCCATCAAATAGTGGAGACCCTATATTGTGAAAGAAACATTGTAAAGTGACATTGCATGAATAGAAACAGTCCGAATATTGTGTGGTGACATGGTGTGATAAAAATTACATTCATATTATGTTATGTTATATGATTTATAAAGCGCTCATCTGCCCCAGCAAAGGGGCGTCCCGGCACGAATGCTGAGTAAAAGCAGAACTGAGAGCAGAAAGGAAACAAATAATATTTTAAGGAAATAGGTGAGTTTTGATGGCTTTCCTGAATAGATGCGACTCCATTTCCCGAATATGGACTGGAAGAGGATTCCATAATTTTGCTGCTAAGAAACTGAAAGAACGTCCACCCGCTCTACATCGTTTGAACTGGGGGACCTCAACCAGATTCTGACCAGCTGAACGCAGAGCCCGCGTAGGCACATACATCTTCAGCAATGGCCCCAGCATTTTAGGGGTCGACTGTTTTAAGATTTTAAATGAGATGCATAAGGCCTTAAACTGTATCTGCTGGGCTACAGGAAGCCAGTGGAGTTTCCGAATAGTGATGGAAGTAGGACTGAAACGAGGCAGGCCTACTAAGGCTCTAGCAGCCGCATTTTGAATGCGTTGCAAACGGGCAATTTCCACTTTATTGGCACCCAGGAATGTGAAGAAGCATAGTCCAATCTGGACAGCACCGTAGATTGAACAATTAGTTACCTGGTAGCAGGGTTAAAAAATGTATAAACTGCTTTCAAACAGCGAAGTATGCCAAAACATGTAGCGGCAACTTTTTTTTGTTTGGGTGCCAAAGCTTAATGCTGAATCTAACCAAACTCCCAAGTTCTTTACTTCTGACTTGGGTGTAGGAGCTTTCCCCAAAGTAGAAGGCCACCGATGATCTCCCCATAACTCCGTATTTCTGCACACCAATAGCACCTCTGTCTTGGCGGTGTTAAGCTGTAAGCAGTTCGCTGTCATCCACTCTGCTACCGCAGCTAGGCCTGCATTGAACTTGAGATGGTCCATGGTGATACCTTCCGATAGGGCGACCACTAGCTGCGTGTCGTCGGCGTACGACACAATGTTAAGGTCCCACGCTTTGGCGACAGCAGCCAGCGGTTGAACGTAAAGGTTGAACAGGGTGGGGATCAAAGCCGAGCTCTGAGGAACACCCTGCCCAATAGAGTATGCCCTAGAAAGGAAGGGAGGAGTGGAAACACGAAATGATCAGTCTGTTAGGAAAGACCTAAACCAGGCAAGAGCCATACCCGTGATCCCTGCCTCTTCAAGCCGGCGAAGCAGGATCTGGTGGGAGACAGTGTCGAACGAGGCACTGAGATCCAGTAGGATCAGTGCCGCCGTTTAGCCATGATCAAGGATGGCCCGAAGATGCTCCGTCATAGCCAGGAGCGTCGTCTCTGTGCTATGACCAGCACGAAACCCATGCTGAGTTTCATCAAGGGTGTCATTGATGCTTAAGACGTTGGTAAGAATTGAGTTTACATGGGTCTCGGCAATCTTAGCAGCCCAAGGAAGCAGCGAAATTGGTCTGAAATTTTCGGGCTTCAGGGGGTCTAAGGTGGACTTTTTTAGTATAGGAGAGACCCATGCCTGCTTCCACTTAACTGGCACAACTGCTGCTGAAAAGGAGGCATTAATAAGGCTATGCAGCCGGGCAAGACAGTACAGAGAAGAATCTCTGAATTGGGCAGGCTTAAGGGAATCCGCCGGGGAGCCAGAATTAATAAGCTTAATTAGCTGATCGAACCTTTCCTCAGAAATTTCGGGCATCGCCGCTAGCCTAGAGACCGAATTAAGTCTCGGTTCTAGGCTACAGCAAGGCTGAGTCACAGGGGTGAAGGCTTGATAGATGCCTCGTATCTTCTTCACAAAGAAGGAGGCTATCTCTTCACACTGAGCCGCCGAAGTAACTATATTGTTAGCGGGTTTTTAGGTTTCGACATGGCCGTAGCACCTGCGAAGCAGGTGCTCCGCCCAGGGCAAAATCTTATCATCCTACACTATGGGGCTTAGTCCCGCCTCTGTCTTCCATTGGCTAGCTCTATAAATGGAGGCTAGCCATTGGAAGAGATTGGCTGTCAATCACGCTTTCCCCGTGAAAACGCGATTCGGGGGCGTTTCTGACTCTTTTTTTAAGTCCCGCCCCTTGTTGCCGTGTGTCCCGGGCCGCGCTGTGATTGGATGCCGGCCCGGGACACCCCCGTGACGTCATTCCCCGGGCCGCGCTGTGATTGGCTGCCGGCCCGGACACCCCCGTGACGTCATTCCCCGGGCCGCGCTGTGATTGGCTGCCGGACCAGGACCTGACTTGTTTAAGACTGACTCCTTACGACAGCTCGACGTCCTGTTTTTATAGAGTGGAGAGTTTGGGGAATAGTACACTTATGGCATGCTTATAACCGATTGACTAAGATTTGCCAATGAGTACTTCTGTTTCCTTACGGTGAACGGGGCGGGGCAGTACCGGTCTATTGCAAAAAGGAAATACATTCTGCTCGACTTTGTCTGCACCCGTTTACCAATGAGAGCTTTACAGGTATGGACGTTCGAAGCCGTCCGCCCACACAAGATAGAGGTGGCGGCCATATTTATATGGTATGCTCTGATGTGCACGGTACGAAATGCAATACATCAAGCATGTTTTTTAGAAAACCGTCTGGGAAAAGTATGCCGCCCAGTTATTTCCTTCAAAGGTTATTTTTAGTACGAAATTAAAAATATTTCACGTTTTGGCATTTGTTTTATTTGCCAACTATTTTAACCTTAATTGAAATGCTTTATTTATCTAATATTTTAACACTATTTCTAACGGTTAAGGGCAGAGAACGGAAAAAAACGGTATTTCTTAACACCTCTTTCAGTTTGTGAGCGATCAGTTTCCACTGCACGGATCTACACAAACTTGGTAGTCCTATTTTTATTTCTACTGTCATGCCTCCTTGCTCCATCCCCAGCCATCGTATAAGATATGTTAACAAGATCAGAGTCTGTGTAAGCAGCTGGAATCAAGACGCACGATCACTTTGGGGTAAGGACTCGGGAAGGGATGTGCTCTAAACAAGGAGAGATTCCTAGTTTGGTAGTTTCGGTTGCAAACTGCAGCGGGTTGGATAGACAATGGAACAGAGGAAGGATTTCCTTGCTCCGGCAGGCAGTCATTGAATTGGAGCAAGTGCGACGTGTGAGGCGTCACTAGCTTGGGACACCAAAATGGATAGAATGCTTATGAAGCAGAGGTTATATGAATTAACCGTGTGTATATGCCACGAATGAGGTAGAGCTTCAGCGGTCTGAAGGTTCGTATTCCCATACATGCCAACATTTTAGAAGACGAAAGGGGGCGATTTAAATAAAATAATTGGGCAATGTATTTCTCCCATTAACTTCAATGGAGGCCTGAATCGGGTATATTGGCACGTACGCTGCTGCAGGTTAGGATATCAAAAATGCAAATATGTTTTATTCCTTACCTGTCAGGAGCACGGCGAAAACGCTATGGCAGGCAGAGAGCTTGACAGCTATGTTGTACTCTGGTAAGGTGACTAGATTTTCAGATCCCAATAAAACCAGGAAAGCCATTGCCATAGAAAAAGGACAAAATGTTTGCTCTTCGCAACATTTAGTCCGATTTCTATGTCAATGGATATATATATATATATCTATATCTATCCACTGGGACTTTATCAAGTGTTTACTATTGAACAGCGAGCGCACCCAACAGGGATTTTGAAATAACTACAGCATCCAGAATGCCGTGGGGTGTACCACGCCCCTTGAGGCAGGTGATTCAAAAAGACTGAGCACTTCGTGCAGGCGCTGCTTTTCATTTTAACACACGCCACTGAGGAAGAGAGCATTCCGCTCTCGAAACGCGTTTGGCAGTGAAACTTTTAAAGACGCTACCCTTTGCTCTTCAAGCTGCCAGCATACCTTCATTAAACCAAGTGCTGACTGAAAAACCTCGTGTGGCTGCTTCAATGTGGGTGTTCTGCAACCGTGTGGATTTTAGCGGCTGTTCCCGGTCGCGAAGCGAGCCCAACCGCTTATGAGCGGGTCCTGAGTGAGCCCTTGAATGGGGGCTTACTCATTGAAGGAGGAGGTGAGAGCGAAAGCTTTAGCAGGAAGAATTTGCCCTCGCACTAATGAAGGCAACAAAGCAGGGCATCTTTGGACTTGTGGGTGCACGTCTGTCCACTGGGACTTTATCAAGTGTTTACTATTGAACAGCGAGCGCACCCAACAGGGATTTTGAAATAACTACAGCATCCAGAATGCCGTGGGGTGTACCACGCCCCTTGAGGCAGGTGATTCAAAAAGACTGAGCACTTCGTGCAGGCGCTGCTTTTCATTTTAACACACGCCACTGAGGAAGAGAGCATTCCGCTCTCGAAACGCGTTTGGCAGTGAAACTTTTAAAGACGCTACCCTTTGCTCTTCAAGCTGCCAGCATACCTTCATTAAACCAAGTGCTGACTGAAAAACCTCGTGTGGCTGCTTCAATGTGGGTGTTCTGGAACCGTGTGGATTTTAGCGGCTGTTCCCGGTCGCGAAGCGAGCCCAACCGCTTATGAGCGGGTCCTGAGTGAGCCCTTGAATGGGGGCTTACTCATTGAAGGAGGAGGTGAGAGCGAAAGCTTTAGCAGGAAGAATTCGCCCTCGCACTAATGAAGGCAACAAAGCAGGGCATCTTTGGACTTGTGGGTGCACGTCTGTCCACTGGGACTTTATCAAGTGTTTACTATTGAACAGCGAGCGCACCCAACAGGGATTTTGAAATAACTACAGCATCCAGAATGCCGTGGGGTGTATCACGCCCCTTGAGGCAGGTGATTCAAAAAGACTGAGCACTTCGTGCAGGCGCTGCTTTTCATTTTAACACACGCCACTGAGGAAGAGAGCATTCCGCTCTCGAAACGCGTTTGGCAGTGAAACTTTTAAAGACGCTACCCTTTGCTCTTCAAGCTGCCAGCATACCTTCATTAAACCAAGTGCTGACTGAAAAACCTCGTGTGGCTGCTTCAATGTGGGTGTTCTGCAACCGTGTGGATTTTAGCGGCTGTTCCCGGTCGCGAAGCGAGCCCAACCGCTAATGAGCGGGTCCTGAGTGAGCCCTTGAATGGGGGCTTACTCATTGAAGGAGGAGGTGAGAGCGAAAGCTTTAGCAGGAAGAATTCGCCCTCGCACTAATGAAGGCAACAAAGCAGGGCATCTTTGGACTTGTGGGTGCACGTCTGTCCACTGGGACTTTATCAAGTGTTTACTATTGAACAGCGAGCGCACCCAACAGGGATTTTGAAATAACTACAGCATCCAGAATGCCGTGGGGTGTACCACGCCCCTTGAGGCAGGTGATTCAAAAAGACTGAGCACTTCGTGCAGGCGCTGCTTTTCATTTTAACACACGCCACTGAGGAAGAGAGCATTCCGCTCTCGAAACGCGTTTGGCAGTGAAACTTTTAAAGACGCTACCCTTTGCTCTTCAAGCTGCCAGCATACCTTCATTAAACCAAGTGCTGACTGAAAAACCTCGTGTGGCTGCTTCAATGTGGGTGTTCTGGAACCGTGTGGATTTTAGCAGCTGTTCCCGGTCGCGAAGCGAGCCCAACCGCTTATGAGCGGGTCCTGAGTGAGCCCTTGAATGGGGGCTTACTCATTGAAGGAGGAGGTGAGAGCGAAAGCTTTAGCAGGAAGAATTCGCCCTCGCACTAATGAAGGCAACAAAGCAGGGCATCTTTGGACTTGTGGGTGCACGTCTGTCCACTGGGACTTTATCAAGTGTTTACTATTGAACAGCGAGCGCACCCAACAGGGATTTTGAAATAACTACAGCATCCAGAATGCCGTGGGGTGTACCACGCCCCTTGAGGCAGGTGATTCAAAAAGACTGAGCACTTCGTGCAGGCGCTGCTTTTCATTTTAACACACGCCACTGAGGAAGAGAGCATTCCGCTCTCGAAACGCGTTTGGCAGTGAAACTTTTAAAGACGCTACCCTTTGCTCTTCAAGCTGCCAGCATACCTTCATTAAACCAAGTGCTGACTGAAAAACCTCGTGTGGCTGCTTCAATGTGGGTGTTCTGCAACCGTGTGGATTTTAGCGGCTGTTCCCGGTCGCGAAGCGAGCCCAACCGCTTATGAGCGGGTCCTGAGTGAGCCCTTGAATGGGGGCTTACTCATTGAAGGAGGAGGTGAGAGCGAAAGCTTTAGCAGGAAGAATTCGCCCTCGCACTAATGAAGGCAACAAAGCAGGGCATCTTTGGACTTGTGGGTGCACGTCTGTCCACTGGGACTTTATCAAGTGTTTACTATTGAACAGCGAGCGCACCCAACAGGGATTTTGAAATAACTACAGCATCCAGAATGCCGTGGGGTGTATCAAGTCCCTTGAGGCAGGTGATTCAAAAAGACTGAGCACTTCGTGCAGGCGCTGCTTTTCATTTTAACACACGCCACTGAGGAAGAGAGCATTCCGCTCTCGAAACGCGTTTGGCAGTGAAACTTTTAAAGACGCTACCCTTTGCTCTTCAAGCTGCCAGCATACCTTCATTAAACCAAGTGCTGACTGAAAAACCTCGTGTGGCTGCTTCAATGTGGGTGTTCTGCAACCGTGTGGATTTTAGCGGCTGTTCCCGGTCGCGAAGCGAGCCCAACCGCTTATGAGCGGGTCCTGAGTGAGCCCTTGAATGGGGGCTTACTCATTGAAGGAGGAGGTGAGAGCGAAAGCTTTAGCAGGAAGAATTCGCCCTCGCACTAATGAAGGCAACAAAGCAGGGCATCTTTGGACTTGTGGGTGCACGTCTGTCCACTGGGACTTTATCAAGTGTTTACTATTGAACAGCGAGCGCACCCAACAGGGATTTTGAAATAACTACAGCATCCAGAATGCCGTGGGGTGTACCACGCCCCTTGAGGCAGGTGATTCAAAAAGACTGAGCACTTCGTGCAGGCGCTGCTTTTCATTTTAACACACGCCACTGAGGAAGAGAGCATTCCGCTCTCGAAACGCGTTTGGCAGTGAAACTTTTAAAGACGCTACCCTTTGCTCTTCAAGCTGCCAGCATACCTTCATTAAACCAAGTGCTGACTGAAAAACCTCGTGTGGCTGCTTCAATGTGGGTGTTCTGCAACCGTGTGGATATCTATATCTATATATCTATCTATCTATCTATCTATCTATCTATATATATATATATATATATATATCTATATATATATATATATATATATATATATATATATATATATATATATATATATATATATATCCAACAAAGTGTAGCCTTTACCATCTCCGTTCTGGCGAATGAAATACGACCTCCAATGTGAAATACAGCATATGATTTTATTTCAGTAGAGCCACCAGATCTATATATATATATATATATATATATATATATATATATATATATATATATATATATAATTTTTTTATGCATATTTATAGAGCACAAACTCGACCCGAAGGTATTGGAGCGCTTTACATGAGCACCGTACTTACATTACACATTCAGGCACGAGGAGATATTTTGGATATTTGGAGGGGTATTTATAGAGTGCGACGTTCGCTCCGGAAGGAGCATCATGGCGCTGTAGGTCCTGAAACCAGATCGCAGAGTGAGAGGAGGGGGGGGCTAGATGGCTGCTTTAGTCCAGTCGTCGGAAAGATTAAAAATCCACGTTTTGAGGAGCTTCCTAAAAGGTTTCTCAAGAGTCTGAAGTCTGAGATGCCTAGGCATGCTGTTCCAGGCTCTGATAGCCAGGGTGCTGAGGGTTTTCCCGCCTTTAGACTTCAGATTAAATTTGGTGGGGGTCAAGAGGTTTTCTTGTGAGGATCTGAGAGAGCGGCACGGAGTATAGTGGGGGAAGCGTCTAGACAAATAGGACGGACCGGATTTGTTGAAGGCTCGGAAAGCTACGGTGAGAATCTTGAAGAGTATTCTTTTGTGCAAGGGGAGCCAATGTAAGGTTTTGAGGGCTGCAGAGATTGAGGATTTGCGTGGAAGTTTTAAGACAAGGCGGGCAGCGGTGTGCAGAACACTTTGAAGTTTCGAGAGAGTGGACTTTTTGGTCCCTGCCAGAAGGCCATTACAGTAGTCTACTCGGGAGAGTATAAGGGCTACCGCAACAGTCTTTCTGGAGTCAAAAGGGAGGAAGTCGAAAAACTTTCTCAGGGACTTAATTATGCCGAAGCATTTTCCTGCTACGGTCGAGACGTGGGGATCGAAAGAGAGTTCGGAATCGAAAAGGACCCCAAGGTTTCTGGCCGATGAAACTGTCTGAGGTGGAGCTGCAGAGTTGTCAGGCCACCACAGGGCAGGGCAGAAAGAGGCATTCTTACTAATGGGAAGGATCTCGGTTTTATTTGAGTTGCAGCGGAGGTGGTTAGCGGTTATGACGGTTATGCCGAACGATTCTATAAGGGTAAGAAGAGGGATGAGATAAATGTTGAAGAGGAGGGGGCTTAGGATAGAACCTTGGGGGACTCCGAAGGACACCTTTTTCTCATTGGATTGGAAGGAGCCAAGGGTGACCGTTTGGTACCTATCGCTGAGAAAGGATCTAATCCAAGATAGGGCTGAGTTGGTGATGCCGATGTCCATAAGTCTATTTATCAGGATGGAGTGGGAAATGGTATCGAATGCCGCCGTGAGGTCGAGAAGGATCAGGATGGCCTTCTTCCTTTGATCTTGCAGGATTTTGATGGTATCGGTCAGTTCGATTAGGGCGGTTTCGGTTGAATGTTTAGACCGGAACCCGGATTGCTGGGGATGAAGTAGGTTATGGGAATCCAGAAAGGTCTTGAGCTCTTTGTGGACTAGCTGTTCAGTTATTTTACCCAAAGCGGGTAGCAGGGTGATGGGACGGAGGTTGGTCAAGTCCGTAGGGGGTTTGTTCGCCTTTTTCATAAGTGGCTTAATTACACCTTTTTTCCAAGAAAGGGGAACAGAGCCGGATTTGAGGGATAGGTTGATTATTTCATTGATGATGGGGTTGACTTCATCAATGATGAGGTGGAGAATCTTGGGGGGACAAGGGTCGGAGGGGGAGCCTGATTTGCAGGAAAGGATCGCTTCTCTGGTCTTAGTCAGAGTCACCGGGGTGAAGTTTTTGAGACTGTTAGCGGTCAGGCACGGTTGGTCCGGATCCGGGGTTAAGTGAGCAGGAGGGGGAGGGGGGAAGTTTTTATGAATGGAAGTGATTTTATCATCGAAGTAGTCGGAAATCTTGTCACATAGCTCTTGAGATGGGGGGATTTCAGGTTGGAGAGCTTTGGGATTGGTGAAGGTTTTTACTATTGAAAATAGGGTTTTTTGCTTTTGGCTGGCATCCTTAATGGCGTTTACATAATAAGTTCTTTTAGCTAATTTGATGGCTGAAAGATAGCTTTTCCTCTGTAGGATGTAATTGCTACGGTCGCTATTATCGTAGGTTCTGCGCCATTTACGTTCCGCTTTCCTGCAGAGTAGATGTGCGGCTGCTAGGTCAGGCGTGTACCAGGGGGCTTTGATTTTAGTTTTCTTCAAAGTACTGTCCTGTTGATTGGGTGGGCATTGTTTAGTAATTTCTTGAGAGAGCCAGTTGTTGAGGCAGACTGCATCTCTATCGATGTTACCGGAGAGAGAGGGGGCATTGGTTGGGGAAAATGGATGAAGAATAAGATTTTTCTGGACAGTTTTCCAATTAATGGAGTGAGCTTGTTGAAGCGTGCGTTTTTTGCTGGTAGGAGGGTGACAGCTGGAGATATGGAAGGGGATCAGACAGTGATCAGTCCAAATCTGAGGTATGGGGGGCAGGGTGGTGATGGACGGGAAATTGGAGCAGACACCGTCCAAGGTGTGGCCGAGGGAGTGGGTAGGCAGCTTGACGCTTTGTTGTAGATTAAAGATATCCAATGTCTGCAGGAAGTTTCTGGTGTGAGAGTCGGCTGAGGTTTCGAGATGCAGGTTGAAGTCTCCCAGGAGGGTAAAATGTGGGTAACGGAGTAAGAAGTGTCCAAGAGCGTCGTTGAGGGAGTCGAGGAATTTGGTAGCATTGCCGGGTGGGCGGTAGATCAGGCCACCGGAGAGGGAGAGAGCGTGACTGAGTTTGATAGAAAAACCTAGTCCCTCTGCGTCAGTGAGAGGGTCAAGGCAGAAGGTGTGGCAGCTGAAGGTGTTCCTTAGGAGAATTGCAACACCTCCTCCTCTACCTTTCTGTCTATCCTGTCTATGGAAGGAGTAACCCAGGGGGAGGGCAACGGCTATGTCGGGGTTGCTGTCTTCAGTGAGCCAGGTTTCAGTGATCATGAGACAATCAAGGTCATGGTCAATGATAAGGTCGTGGATATCCTGACTATGTTTGCACATTGACCTGGAGTTTATCAAGCCACCTGTAAAGAGAGGTCGCTGGATTTTGGGGGAGGTTGGCCGCTCGGAATCGAAGTTGAGAGTCCAGCGACATTTATTGCAGCTGGTGGAGCCGAGTACTTTTGACAGATCAAACTTACAGGGGCAGCCGTGTCCGCCTTGGAGTTTGCGGAGGTCTCTGGGAGCATACCTGATGATAGGAGGGATTTGGGCAAAGGATTCCTGCGCCTGGCGCGGTCTTGGCGCGGACGGGCGCAGACGGGCTTGCCTTCGGCGCGCAAATGGCGCTCCCGCTGCGCTCGTCCGCTGCGCTTCCTATGCATGCACATTTCTAGGGTGAGTGGGCGTGGCCTCTAGTGGGCGTGGTCGGCGAGCGCGCCTGGTCTAATGGCGGCCGCTTTATCAAAGTCAATAGCGCAACAGCGTTAGCACCGCTGTGTGCTTCAAGAGGCTTTTACTGTTTGTGGAGAGTACAGTAAAGATCACAGTGCAAATATATAAGTGACACCACACAATTTTAAAAACAAGGATGTTTCCAAGGTCTAATTCGTACCTCCAGCTCCCGGCTTCCGCCTCAGGACTGGGTCAAGGATTTGAACGTTGCGCTGACGATCAGTGTTTAAGTAGGCGAGAAAGGGGGCGTGGCCTCTAGTGGGCGTGGTCGGCGAGCGCGCCTGGTCTAATGGCGGCCACTTTATCAAAGTCAATAGCGCAACAGCGTTAGCACCGCTGTGTGCTTCAAGAGGCTTTTACTGTTTGTGGAGAGTACAGTAAAGATCACAGTGCAAATATATAAGTGACACCACACAATTTTAAAAACAAGGATGTTTCCAAGGTCTAATTCGTACCTCCAGCTCCCGGCTTCCGCCTCAGGACTGGGTCAAGGATTTGGACGTTGCGCTGACGATCAGCGTTTAAGTAGGCGAGAAAGGGGGCGTGGCCTCTAGTGGGCGTGGTCGGCGAGCGCGCCTGGTCTAATGGCGGCCGCTTTATCAAAGTCAATAGCGCGACAGCGTTAGCACCGCTGTGTGCTTCAAGAGGCTTTTACTGTTTGTGGAGAGTACAGTAAAGATCACAGTGCAAATATATAAGTGACACCACACAATTTTAAAAACAAGGATGTTTCCAAGGTCTAATTCGTACCTCCAGCTCCCGGCTTCCGCCTCAGTACTGGGTCAAGATTAAGTGATTTGCCCAGAAACCCTGGATGTGGACGCAACCTCGAAGCTTGAACCCTGGTTTCCAGCGCTAGAGTCGGCAATTTAAGCCGATGGACCACATTCTCTCCTATATATGTGTTTGTGTTCAGGATAGCCATGTGGAACACACCACAGCAAGGCCAAACAAGGCTTTGATTTTCACACTACATAGGTGTGTGAACACACCTCAGTAGCATAAACATTAAAGACTTCCTTGGCCATGCTGGGGTGTGTTGCAGGGGGACATTTGTGTTGATGGGCTCTACAGTGGTTGATTATGCCCCCCCTCCCCCGCCCAATAAATCCTGCTACGTTGACTGTTTAAGTCAGGCAGAACAGTAGGAGACTCTTTCAATTAAAACTCTGTCGCTGGTGTCACCTGAGGGCCGTGTGAATGTGAGCTTTGACCGCCAAGTCTAAACCCCCAGCTTCTAAGTTTGCCGCTGTAGCCATTACAACACATCTTCTATCTGCTCTTCGTTTAATTACGGTTGCACAAGAAGCCTTTGAAACGGAGGGGGTTCTCTAATGGGCGACAGGAAGCCGCCTTCATGCTGACCAGGAGGAAGCACTCGGTCGGTCTCGTGACTGCTGTCACAGCGGCTTCCCTCTGGCGGCGAAGACCGGCCGCTGTGTGGCTACCTGGCCTCGGTCTCGCGTCTGTCATTAAGGTGGGTTCTCACATTTGCAGGTGTGGCTTGGTTCCCTGAGCGCTGCCCCTCGGAGCCTGCTGGGAGTGGTGTGTACGTGGTTGACTTTGGCTCAGACGGCCGCTTCGGCTCACGAGTTTCCCAGTCAGTCAGCAGTTGTAACGCAAGGCCTGCGCTGCTGCTCGTGAGTGCCCTGCATTCCGTCGTATCGCGGCTCCTCCTCTCAGGGGCGGAGGCCGAGCAGCGCTGACTGCCTCCAGGTGCTGGGCGGCCCCGGCGCAGCCTTCCCCCGCAGCCGGATACAGGCTCAGGCCGGAGGGGAGATAGCCATTATCAGCTGCGGCGCCGAGCCCGGGCCCCGTGATTTGAACATGGGGAAGCTGAAGAGGCTGCGACAGCTCTGCGAGGACTTGCAGCACCCGGACAAGGTGGCGCGCTTCCAGCGGCTCTGTGGGGTAGGAGAAGCCGTGGAGAAGCACTACGGGGCAGAAGAAATCGTAGCAAATGGACGGGAGCACCAGGAGCTGCGGCACAGGCCACCCAAGGACCGGGTTTGGGGTAAAGGACAGCGCAGGAACTCTAACCGGGGAGGAAGGCCAGCCTTTCGAGATCAGTAACCGGGCGCTGTACTACTTGTTCACCCTGGGCACAGAGCTGGGCAACGAGCTCTTCTGTATCTCATTTTCCCCTTCTGGATCTGGAACGTGGGCCGGCGGCTGATCATCGTCTGGGTGTGGGTGATGTACCTGGGCCAGTGCACCAAAGACTTAGTGCGGCGCCCCCGACCCTTCTCGCTGCCCTTGTTGAAGCTTGAGGTTTTTTACAACTCCGAGTACAGCATGCCCTTCACGCACGCCATGTCCGACACCGCTATCCCACTCTCTGTGCTGCTGCTATCCTACGGCCGTAGGCAGGTGAGTGCCCATGGGTGTTGTGTCCGTTTCACCTTTGGGGCGGCAGTTTTGCACCTTAGTTTGAGGGCGAGAGTGACTGGTGCACATAAAGAGGGTTGTTGTCAAAGGTGTCACTTGTTAAAGGATGTGGGGGGTTACTCTATTGGGGCAGGGGTGGGGTGCTATCTCCCATCTATCCAATTTCCCCGTAGGTTGGAGTGGTGCATGGGATGGGTGTCCTCCGATTGCTGCTTGTTCTGCTGGTATTAATTATTTAAAAAAATTAAAAGCCATTGTTATTTGTAATATCAATACATCTAAGTCACATAAATACAACACAAATTGCAATAGAAATGTTATAGGTGTCACATTTGCGAAAGTTAAAACTATTGTCATTGTCATACACAATACCAATAACTCAAACTTTAATGCTGCGAGACCTATTGCATTGTAAATGCTTGTCTTTTCTATCTTTCTTTCTTTTGTTACGTGCTTTTTCTTCCTTTGTTTCGCCCTTATCCACTTTTCCTCGCACACATGTTTAACTTGCTTTGCAAATGTTAGCATTTCTCGGTCTCTAATCAGGTTTGTTTACTTTGCCACCCCACCCACCCCCACCCGGAAGCACTGCCATTGTTTCTTCTTTCTTGCTGTATTATTCATCAGCTCTTGTGTGGTGTGTGTGTGTGGGCCTCGTGTGTGTGTGGGGGGCTCTTGTGTGTGTGTGTGGGGCTCTTGTGTGGGTGTGTGTGTGCAAATGCAATACGTCTCGCATTTGCGGCAGAGTAAGCTATTGGCATTGAAAATGACAATGCCATTTATTCATCTGTTTTCAAAACCAACACATAAATAAAAAGTTTGTCATTTACAATGCCAATAGCTCTAACTTTTCCCAAGGCGAAACCGTTGCATTGTAAATGCTTGTTTTGTGTTGAGTTCCTTAAGAATCTTAAAAATCACCTTGGCCGGGTTAGTACTAATTTTTATTTCGGTGGCATAGTACTCCGCCCGAGTCCTACAGATGGCTTTGTGATATGTCTTAAGTTGTTTTAGGTAGCAGGCCTTTTTCTCAGTGGAATAGTCTTTTCTCCAGTCGCGTTCATACCTCTTGCAGGTCTTCTTGAGGCCCGCCAAAGTATCGTTGTACCAAGGATTGGCGTCCTGCATGCGACCTTTACCCCATGTTACTGGAATAAGTCTATCCAATGCCTGGGTTAACCAAACACAGAAGGAGTCATAACCTGTTTCAACATCAGTAAAGGGGTCCAAAGGATCACTTTCCAAGAGGGCATGAAAGTCCGCTAGGCAGAGCTTGCGCCAGGGTCTTTTGCGCACGGGTCTTTGAGTTTTACACGCATTAGGGGTAGAAATACAGAAAGTCAATTCAACTAGAAAATAGTCTGACCAGGCTATGGGTGTAGGGGTAGAGGTGTTAGATGATTTAATATTAGTAAAAATTGGATTCAACAGATGTCCTCCAATGTGGGTAGGACCTTTAACTAATTGAAAGAGGTGGAAGGCCGCTAGATCAGCGATCAAAGTGCAGATCATAGGATCATGTTCCAGCTCAAGATGAAAATTAAGGTTGCCCAAGATACTAAAATTGGCTGATCCCATAGCAAAGGCTTCTACAGTCTCCAGGAGAGCGGTATTGAACCCACACATAGGTCCAGGGGACCTGTATATTAATAACCCTGAAAAGGTAAAATGAGTGTTAACAGTGATGTTAAAATGTCCACATTCACCCCCTTTCAGGTTAATCTTCTAAAAAATGTAGGGGTAGGCCTGTTTAGTTATCACAGCAATGCCGCCCCCTCTAGACGCCCTATTTATCAAAGTGATCGAATATCCAGGCGGAAGTGCTAAATTTGGAATAGTCATCAGGTCATCATTCATCCAGGTTTCTGTAATAAAAAGGATATCCGGGGATTCGTCCACTATAAGGTCAAATATTTCCGCATGGTGCTTCGGTAATGATCTTACATTTAGCTGGAGCACCTTTAAGCGTTGCTGCGTAGAAGATATAAAAGAAGCTCTTATAGTAGTAGGGTTGGGAAGACTGAATAGTTCACAGGTGCATGTTACTGGGCCACTCATGGGATCAAAGGGGGCCGAGCAGTTCTGGCGTTTAGAGAAGCGCAAAGTAAGCAGCTCATCTCTAGAATAGACTCCCCCACCTGGCAGATCTCCACCAGTATCTCTGGCGAGAGGCGCAGGATTGGCGCAGACGGGCGCAGACGGGCTTGTCTTTGGCAATATAGTCAGAATAATAATGAGTAGTCAGAACAGTCTATAACAATCTTTGCGAGCCGTATCTAAGAGAAGACAAAAATGTAAGCATACCCGATGGACAGGTCCTAATGGAACGCTAGAGAGAATAGTGGTAACAACATCATGATGAATTCAGCTACAGAGAAATTTACTCAAAACGGGTTTAAGTATTGGCCAAAATCGAATAACCTAGTGGAGCGATCACAGAGGGTGGAAATGACCTTAACTAACATCTAGGTTAGAGAGAGAGAATAAGAAGGGAAATTTTTTTTTTACATTTTGTGAGCACAGGTATCCTGCTCTGAGTCAGTTTCATGAACTGCAATATTAAACAACAAAGTGTGCCAAGACCAAAATTAGAACATAAATGATCGTAAAGCACACAGGAGCGATAGCTCAGTCCAAGACATGGTATGAGATATCTGTGGTATTAAAGAGGTTAAAATAGGTTGGTTAGCAAAGTAGATTAGAATGCAGAAAACAGCCATGGAAAGAAATTTGGAGGAAGTTTAGTAGTAAGGTGTAGAAACGGAAAAAACATTTATGAAAAACTAAATATCGCTGAAAACGGTAAAATGTAAAGACCAAATGTACCTGTCAATTTTCTAAGGTGGAATGCAGGGACTGTCAGGGAGAAAAAGGGGACTGTGTAAGGAAACGGAACGTGTGCGAAAAGGGCATAAATGCTATAAAAATGCAGGATAAAAACAAGGGTTTGAGCTTACCGCAAGTCCGGTGATAATTCCAACCCGGCTGCGACGCATGGTGAAGCGGACAAAGTCCGTGGAATAAAAACGATTCCCCGCTGGGCGGTTTGTGCCGGCAAGGGAAGACTAAGGACGGGTGCGTCCGAAGTGTGTGATCTGTGTAACAAATGAAGTCTGTAAATCAAGGAGGCAGGACGAAAAGAGACACTAAAATAAATATATTAACTAACTGGGCGGAGGACGGGGACAGGCCTTACCTCAGCAAGGTATCCTGGGAACGGGTACCTGTGGTTGTGAGTTTCGGGAAATCCAGGTGGCAGATCTCACAAGATGAGAAAGAGAAAGGTTAAATAGCAGTACTGGCGCGCGTGTGACGTTGCGAGTGGGCGGGGCATGAGGCAGAAACGAGTGTGCGCCCAAAGGACTAGAATGTAACTAATCAGGTAAAGGACCGGAAGTGATGAAAATGAAACGGGAGACAAGGGGAAAGGTGTTACAGGGAGATGTGCTTAATGTAAGTGGAAAGGTGAAGTAACACAGAATCAGTATAGCGGAAAGAATAGTAAGAGAATAGAAAATTAGACAGATATTAGGACCATAGCAAATAGTGAAAAAGGCACAATCGTTTTCAGACAACATTGGTACAGTGATGTTACATGTGGTAAATTCTCAGCGACGATAAACATAAGATTCATGGGAATATGGTAACACAGAATCAGTATAGCGGAAAGAATAGTAAGAGAATAGAAAATTAGACAGATATTAGGACAAGAGCAAGTAGTGAAGAAAGGCAAAAACGTTTTCAGACTATATTGGTACAGTAATGTTACATGTGGTGTATTCTCAGCGATGATCAACATAAGATTCATAGGAAAATGATAAAGATGGTAGACATAGGCCACAGATCAGAGGCACAGGATTGGCGTTCGGGCCGCAATTAAGAAGACAACATTAACAGTGTATAGCATTTAAAACAAAATGTGATTTTGATAACGAATATGAATCACAAAAGGTGGTTGACTAACTACACATAAGGCATTAAATGCAGCAGATTGAAGGCACAGTGAGGTGGTAAGAATATAGAGGAGTTTAGGAACCTAAGAAGTATTCTAATTCATGGTCAATGTTAAGACCGTGTTTCACAGCTTGGAAGCGCATTATCCAAGTTGCTTCAAGTCTTCTGAGCTTAAGTTCGCGGTTGCCACCTCTCACACCAGGTTCTGTGACATTAATTCAGAAAAAAGTAAGACTTTTGTTAGGTCCTTGTGAGGCACATGTGTTGATATGACAAGACATGGGGTATCTCGCATCTCCATTGCCCTAGCATGTTCCAAGATACGTTCTTTTAGGGCTCTTATCGTGCTGCCCACAAAGTATTTCTTGCAGGTGCATTCTAATATGTACACAACATATTTGGTGTTGCAGTTGATGTTCCTAGTAATTTGGTATCTGCAATCTTTCCAGTCTCTGAATTCTTTGGTTCTGCTGAGCGTCCATTTACAGGCCCCACAGCATCCACATTTATGGAATCCCTTGGATAAAGGGGTGATCCAGGAAGATGTGGTGGTGGATTGAGGGACAGTGGGGCAGAGTCTGTTTCTCAGCGTGCGTCCCCTTCTAAATGTGATCTGTGGTCTTGTGGTTATGCATTCTTTTAGTGTATTGTCCTTGAGTAGGGTTTTCCAATGTTTGTTAAACTCTGTCTCATAACGGTGCTAATTTCATTGTAGTCAGTAATGAGTCTTACTGGTTGTTTGGTCGGTGTCATCCTGACTTTAGATGTCAGTGTGTTTTCCCTTTTCAGGCTATTGATTCTTTTGGCTGCTTTGTCTATGGTTCCTGGTCGGTAGCCCCGTTTGGAAAATCTCTGTTTCATGTGTGTGAGTACCTTATTGAACTCTGCATCTTCGCTGCAGTTGCGTCTTGCTCTGGTGATTTCCCTGTATGGGATTGTCTGTATTTGATGGAGGGGATGTAAACTTGCAGAATGAAGTATTGCATTGCATGAGGTTTCTTAACGGAATAATCTGCTGTGAAGGACATTGTCCTTGACAGAGTTCAATGTCTAGGAAAGAGATGCATGAAGGGCTGGAGTGACAGGTGAATTGCATGCCCATGTTGTTAGTGTTGAGATGCGTACAGAAGGAATCTAGTTGGACCTGGGATCCGGACCAAAGGAGGAGACAGTCTTCAATATATCTCCCCCAGTAGATGATGTATTCTGTCCAAGTTGCTCCCTTCGTGCCCCATATCCATTCTGTTTCGAGTGCCCACATGAACAGATTCACAAAGGACGGGGAAAATTTCGAGCCCATGGCCACCCCTTTTATTTGTCTGTACCATCGCTGATTGTAGATGAAGCAATTGTTATTAAGTATGATTTCCATCATAGAGAAGATCATGTTGGTGTGTGCCCACAGTGTGACCGGTCTATTGTGTAGAAAATGTGTAATAGTTTCAAGGCCTAAATCCGGTTTGATGGAAGTATATAAAGATGCCACGTCTAGTGTGGCCATGATCATGTTCAGCTGCCATTCGATGTCCGTTAGAATTCCTAATATGTATTTCGTATCTTGGATATGGGAGGCTAAGTTCTTTACCATGCGGTTCAGAAAAAGGTCTACATATTGGGACAATTTCTCTGTGGGTCCCCCTATCCCAGTTATGATAGGTCTACCCGGCGGGAATGGTGCTTGTTTATGTACTTTGGGGAGTATGTATAGGCAAGGGTAAGTGGGTCTGACCACTTTCATGTATAAAGTCTCATCCTCATCCAGTAGGCCTTGTGTGTCAATTTTGAGTATTTTTGTTGATCAGAATGGTGAGGGGGCCATGAGGTTACCATCAAGGGGTTCGTAGCATGAGTTATCTTGTAACTGTCTCAAGATTTCATGGTCGTAGTCAGAGCGGTTCATGACGATCATATTACCCCCCTTGTCAGCCTCTTTTATGATGATGTTGTCATTCTTGCCTAGTATGTTTAATGCTGATCTTTCTCCTCTAGTGAGATTGTCTCTAATGTGTTTGGCACTAGTGTGAGTTTTCATCCCGTGTTTATCTAGATCACCCAACACAAGGTTATAGAAAATATCAATGGGATTGCCACCTGAGAGAGTGGGAGTCCATTTGGATTTAGTTTTGAGGCCACTTGGGATTGTGGCACTGGGGTCGATATCTAGGTCTTGTAAGAGGAGATCCATGCTGTGTGGCAGATCATCTGTGCCAGTTATGGACAAGAGTAGATGCGTTGCCTTGATGTAATTGATGGTTTTGATGCTGGGAGTATTGGTGTCATACACACTGATTGTATCTCTGATGGTGTTGGGTGTGTTCGCAAAATGCCTTCTTAGTTGTAGGCCCCTTATGAATTTAAAGAGATCCATTTTGGATCTGCACAAGTCCCCTGATTCGTGGGGATTGAAACTGAGCCCTTTACTAAGGAGCGAGATCATATCGTTATCTAGCGGTGTTGATGACAGGTTGATTACTTGGACGTCTTCTGTAGCGCCTAGACCTTCTTCTCGTCCCCCGATCTCAGTTTCTTCTTGTACACTTTTTTCTTTTTCCAGCTCTTTTTCCTCGGTGAGTTTTTTGACCCCTGTACCCTGTCCTTGTTGCGTTCTATTTTCCCTTCTGATCGTTTGTACCTTGCGTAAAAAATTGGATGATGTGGCTTTGGGGTTTGACTGATTCGGATTATCTGGTTCTCTGTCACTTGTTTGTATCGTGTTAGAAGATGATGTGCTTGGGGGTGTGGCCGGGCAAGATGACCGATCGGAAGTAGACCGTATTGGCTCCCGGTCCGCGCAGCATCTCGGGGCAAGTTCTGGCGGCTCCCGCGGGCTGAATCACTCGGAAAGAGGTGCTCCTACGGCGGAAGGTATGCAGCACTGGAGCAGCTGGATCTGATGTGCCCGGAGTGCTGGCAGTGGTCCATTTCTGTGGCGATCTCCCCTGGAGGGAACTTGGAGCTTGCTAAGATGGCGGCAGGGGTTCGGAGTGAACGGAGATTGGCACGGCTCGCGTGAGCGGCACTGCGCGATCTGGCCCCCAGTAGATTTGCCGGACGGCGGCTGTAAGCCTCGGGGATCGCTTGATGGGGGGGTCCGAGACCGGAGGGACTTGCGGCAAACATCCCACGACATGCCTGACTTTACTGACTGCTCCCAAATGGCGGCGACCGTTGAGCACTGACCCCCTGCACCTACAGAGGACTGTCCGTGTGGTTGGGAGAGCGCACTGGAGAGTTGGGCAGTGGAACCTCCTCTTCCTCTACTGCGGGTCCAGGAGTGCCATTACACCAGAGTGAGGGGATGGATCCTGGGTTCATCACCACCACGAGGGTGGTCTTAGGCGGCATCAACACAGAACCCCTCCAACAGTGAACTAAGGCGGAAGTCTCCACTTTAGCCCACTTTTTGGATGGCGGCGATATACTGGGCGAGGGGGCGCATATTCCAACTCCTGGCTACCTCCTCTGGTCTCTCAGCACCACATCGCAGCGTGGCTCCCTTTTGCTGGCCGGGGCATTCCTGGGCGACACCACAACACCCTCCGCTATACTTGCAGTGGCCGGCGGCTGTGCTGGGGGGGGTCCCGGTGGAGGTGGGATCTGCTGACACCTCTCCATTGGCAACGAGGTGGGGGCTGGACCTGGAGTCCCTCTAATATACTGCGGGAGCTGCGGAGATCTGTGGGGCCTCATCCTTATGCCACCAAAGAAAGGGGCGAGCAACACGACCAGCAAACTTTCAGATTTCTTCGCGACAAGCGCCCAACGCTCCAAGGTGACGCGGAAGGGGCAAACATGGTTATCACGAAAACAGACCTGCTGACCATGCTAAAAGACTTTAAATCTGAATTACGCACAGAACTCTGTCAGCACATCAAATCTTCGATAGACCAACTGCGGTCTGACCTGACTGACCGTCTGACCTCTCTCCAACATGATGTGGACTCTGTGGGCACTAGAGTGTTGGACATGGAGGGGCAATATCAAGAACAGGGCTGGCACACCACCGAGATTCGAGACGAGGTTCGGGTACTTAAGGAGCAGCTACACCTGACAACTTAAGGCTGAAGATTTGGAGAATCGAGCACGGAGGGAGAACATACGGGTCAGGGACCTAGAGGAAGGGGCAGAAGGGCCAGAATTGGAGGCTTTTATGGAGCGCCTCTTTGCAGAGATTCAGAGCCCCAGACTCTCAAGATTAAGCTTGACAGGGTTCATCGGGTGGGTCCAGCACAGAACGGTGACAAGAGGAGACCACGCGACATTCTGGCTAAGTTCCACTCTTATAAAGTTAAAGAAGCGGTCCTACAGGCGGCCAGATCGAAGACCTCCGTCTCCTTTCAGGACCATTCCTGTACCATATATCAGGACATTGCACCGTCTACCCTAGCGCAACCGCAGCTGCTCAGGCCAGTTACTGCTAAGCCGCAAGCTGATAAAATTAGATATCGATGGACCTATCCGTTTGGGCTCAGCTTTGAATTCCAGAACAAACGGCGCCACATTACTGAGCTGAGGGAGGGGTTGGAGCTCCTGGGCCTCCCCTCCGAGGATGACGGCCCCACTCAGGACAAGCCAGGGGATCCCCCTCAGACCTCGCACTCACTCTCCACTTGGGCGACGAATACGCGTAGAATACGTCGTTGATGGTTCTTGAGCTCTCCGAGACAGAAGTGAGCCCTTCTGGAGGTACCAGTGATGGGTTGTGCAGTTCTGCGGTCAATAGCTAAAGCAATTGGTGGCACAGATTATTCCGATGGCTGCAGGGATGTTGCTCCAGTCATCCTGAGTCTTTATCCTTGTACTCCCTTCTTGGCTCCTATCTTGGGGGTTTTGGCCCTCTCATGGAAATATGGACTGGTGACAATCTAAGAGGACTCTATATATGAAGTTATTGCTGTATCCTTTCTTCATAGTGAAGGGGAGAGCCATTAGTTTGCGTATTTAATGTTTCCCTGTTATACAGTTCCTGGCTAATTGTCTTCCTCATGGGTACAAGGGGCCTGTTACATTTGTTCCCTTGGGTTAGGTTATATGGGTCAACCGGACCTTCCGTATTATGAAAATGATTCACAAATAAGAGACTTGCCGGGATGGGCTTGGACTGGGTCCTCGGGCCTGTTGTCCCCCCTGGTCTATGTGGGGGCGTTTTAACCCCACGAGAAGACCTGGCAATAGTTCTAGAAATGTTTGTTTCGCTTGCTTTTTGTTCTTTTGGGGGTTATTGGGGAGGGATGAGTGGGACGTGGTGGCGACTTTTTAATCACTCTACTCGAGGAGTTCTTTGCTGCTTCTCTAGGCGACAGCAACACTCAGGGGTGCAGCACGGTCCTGTGGGAACGGCTACAGAGCATAGTCAAGCTGGGGTTCCCAGAGCCTTTAGAAAGCGTTGGTTTCCTTTTTTAGCCCAATGCCGATCACTATTGGAACCTGGAACGTTAAAGGCCTCAACTCCCCCCAGAAACGGCAAAAAGTTTGGAAGTACATACTTGACCACCACTTAGATATAGTAGCCCTGCAAGAACCCCATTTACTAGAGCTGAAGACACGCCTGCGACAAACAATTCACGCTCATTTACAGGTCCTCAGCTCTTATGAAACACAGGGGGGCTCATGTTCCGTTCTTCCATACAATTCAAACCCATGGGAGTCCAGGGAGACAGGGATGGGCGGTGGGTCATGGTTAAGGGGTGCTTGAGAGGGAAATTGTGTACCTTTGTGGCGGTGTATGCCTCCAATACTGGCCAGACAATCTTCCTACACACACTCTTGGGTAGGTTGACTGACTTCGCGGAGGGCCCGATGTTTCTTCTGGGTGACTTCAACCTGATATTGCAGAAAGACCTAGATAGTACACACATGCATCGCTCGGATGTGGGATCCTTTACTCCAGACACTCAACAACGTATACAGGACTTGGGACTCCTAGATACATGGCGCACTCTTTATCCGCAGACCCAAGACTTCACGTTTTATTCACATGTCCATCATTCGTATTCCAGGTTAGATTACATCTTTTTTAGCCAATCATTATGGGGCGACCTGCGGGATGGGAAGATATTCCCCATGTCCATATCTGATCATAACTTGTTCTCTATCTGCCTCTCTTGGTCAGGGAATGCCCCGACTGCTCCCAGATGGTACTTTACGGCGTCGCTGGTCCGGGACAAGGAACCTTGTACCAAACTGAGGGAAACCATTACTGAATTCTTTGCCATCAATAAGCCGGAGGACACGTCAGAGTGTTTCAACTGGGATGCATTCAAGGTTTTCTTTAGAGGAAAGTGTATGGCGCTTTACGCTACACTAAATGTGCATGGCTAAAGAACAACAAGGGCACCCAACGAGTCAGCACAGGACCTTGGGGAACATAGTCTATATTTAACAACAGTGGTCCTATGCATGCATTGTTACGATGTAATGAATATAGACACAATGGAACTATATTTGTTGTAGCGATTTGTCCAGCCGGACAGTGATCACTTAAGAGTTTTTACTGATTTTAAAATTAAAGAAAAAGTTATCTTACATTCACGAAGAGTGAGACACAGCCTGTGCCTTCACGCTTACAAATTGGCAAAGTAGAGGGATAGAGAGAGGCAAAGAGAAAGGTAGGTTTAGGCAAGGAGTGAGCGATTTCTGAGCAATGGAAAAGTAGCAGAAATTCAATTACACCATTATTTCCAACTCTTGATAAGTATACATTTGCATATATGGTGTAAGAAGTCGACGACGTTTCGATTCCATAACATTAATACAAGGAATCATCATCAGGACAAAAGTTTTGTGCCTAAAGTTTGCATAACACAATAGCCAGCAGGATAAGCTGGCGGACGAAAATAGTTCATACGTTCTCAAGGTGCTTACAGGCTTGTAATTAGGTGAAGCCAATAGCCAGTTTAAATGTACACCGGCATGTATGTAGCCCTCTTAAAATAACGGGCTGCGAGGGTGGATCCAGCGTCAAAATTGAGGCGCGGAGTGATGAGTCCTTGGTGTAAAAGTTCGGGCGGTCCTTAGGGATATGGCCAGTACAGTTCGCTCGATCGCGGTAATGCAACGCCAATAATAGGGCGTGGAGGTTCGAGCCTATGGCTTCGTGACGGTGAAGATACACGATGTGGCACCCAGCAAGCTTGCCGTCACCGTCACGAAGCCATAGGCTCGAACCTCCACGCCCTATTATTGGCGTTGCATTACCGCGATCGAGCGAACTGTACTGGCCATATCCCTAAGGACCGCCCGAACTTTTACACCAAGGACTCATCACTCCGCGCCTCAATTTTGACGCTGGATCCACCCTCGCAGCCCGTTATTTTAAGAGGGCTACATACATGCCGGTGTACATTTAAACTGGCTATTGGCTTCACCTAATTACAAGCCTGTAAGCACCTTGAGAACGTATGAACTATTTTCGTCCGCCAGCTTATCCTGCTGGCTATTGTGTTATGCAAACTTTAGGCACAAAACTTTTGTCCTGATGATGATTCCTTGTATTAATGTTACGGAATCGAAACGTCGTCGACTTCTTACACCATATATGCAAATGTATACTTATTAAGAGTTGGAAATAATGGTGTAATTGAATTTCTGCTACTTTTCCATTGCTCAGAAATCGCTCACTCCTTGCCTAAACCTACCTTTCTCTTTGCCTCTCTCTATCCCTCTACTTTGCCAATTTGTAAGCGTGAAGGCACAGGCTGTGTCTCACACTAAATGTGCAGCGCGCTAAAGAGAGGGAACAATTGGAAAGGATATTATCTTCCCTTGAGAGCGCTCATAAGCTGAACCCCACTAGACAAACCTTGCGTGCACCGACGGCGACGCGAGGAAAACTCTGGGCTATTTACAACAATAGAGCGGAGTTTACGCTTTTTAAACTGCGGCATCTTTCATTCTCCCGTGGCAATAAAATTGGTAAACACCTTGCCAGGCAGCTGAAGGACCAGTGGGAGAGGGAATACATAGGGGGCTTTTCAATCAATGACGCTTGTAAAGCGCGCTACATACCCGTAGGGTCTCAAGGCGCTGGGGGGGGGGGGGGGGGGGGGTGCCGCTACTGCTCGAACAGCCAGGTCTTCAGCTTCTTCCTGAAGGAGAGGTGGTCTTGGGTCAGGCGCAGGTCGGTCGGGAGGGAGTTCCAGGTCTTGGCAGCCAGGTAGGAGAAGGACCTTCCTCCTGTAGTCGCTCTTTGGATGCGGGGGACGGCGGCGAGGGCGTGGTTGGCTGATCGGAGGTGGCGTTTGGGAGCGTAGAAGTTGACTCTGCTGTTGAGGTAGCTCGGGCCTTGGTCGTGTAGGGCTTTGTGTGCGTGGGTGAGGAGGCGGAAGGTGATTCTTTTGCTGACGGGGAGCCAGTGAAGGTCTCTCAGGTGTCCGGAGATGTGACTGGTTCGTGGGATGTCGAGGATGAGTCTGGCTGAGGCGTTCTGGATCCGCTGGAGTCTCTTCTGGAGCTTGGCGGTGGTACCGGCGTAGAGGGCGTTGCCGTAGTCCAGTCGGCTGGTGACGAGGGCCTGGGTGACGGTCTTCCTGGTCTCGGTGGGGATCCACCAGAAGATCTTCCGTAGCATGCGTAGGATGTTGAAGCACGTCGAGGAGACGTTGTTGACTTGCCTGGTCATGGAAAGGGAGGAGTCCAGGATGAAGCCCAGGTTGCGTGCATGGTCTGTCGGTTTGGGTGCGGTGCCCAGGGCGGGAGGCCACCAGGAGTCGTCCCAGGCGGAGGGTGAGGGGCCCAGGATGAGGACCTCCGTCTTGTCTGAGTTCAGTTTTAGGCGGCTGGTCGTCATCCACTCGGCTACCTCTTTCATCCCTTCGTGCAGGTTGGCTCTGGCGGCGGTGGGGTCGTTGGTCAGGGAGAGGATCAGCTGGGTGTCGTCGGCGTAGGAGATTATGCTGAGGTTGTGTTTGCGTACGATGGCCGCGAGGGGGCTCATGTAGACGTTGAAGAGGGTGGGGCTCAGAGATGATCCTTGAGGGACGCCGCAGATGACTTCGGAGGCCTCTGACTTGTACGGTGGTAGGCGGACTCTCTGTGTTCTTCCGTCTTCCGTCGAGGAAGGAGATGATCCTTGGGGACCTTCCGGGGATATTATGCATAAGGATGAAGATAAGGCAGAGATCTTTGGCTCCTTTTACCAAACTTTCTATTTCGGGGATACTTTAGATTTGGATAAGCACTGGGAATACCTCCAGTCGTTGTCTTTACATCAGTTATCCCTGCATGGAACAAATCCCTCATTGCCCTTATTACTATAGAAGAGGTTTCCGATGCCATTAAAGCTCTGAAGCCCCACAAAGCTCCCGGCACGGAAAGTTACACCGCTATCTTCTACAAGACATTCTCTCCTGACATTGGCCCCCACCTTGTACAACTATTTAATAGGATGGCGGAGGACGGCGAGACCTCTAATACTATGTCGGAGGCTATGATCTCAGTAATACCCAAGCCAGGGAAGGACCCATAGCGATGCGCCTCCTATAGGCTTATTGCCTTACTAAACCTGGATGCGAAACTGTACTCCTCCATCATCGCCAAACGCTTGAATGACCTTATGCCTGCCCTCATTCACCCTGACCAGTCCGGTTTTATTAATGGTCGCCAAACACATGACAACACCCGTCGAATTATACTCTTGATAGAGAAGGCCAACAGACGCCAGATTCCAGCGGTTTTTGCAGGGTTAGATGCCGAGAAGGCATTCGATAGGGTCGACTGGGTCTTTCTATTCCACACACTAACAGCATTCAGCTTTTCCCCTAAATTTTTTTATATGATTCAAGCTAATTATCTTTAGCCACGCTCTAAGGTGACAGTCAATGGGATACAATCCTCCTCCTTTGTTCACTCTAGGGGCACTAGGCAGGGGTGCCTGCTATCGCCCTTGCTCTTTGCATTGAACCTTTAGCACCGGCGGTGAGGGCTAATCCGGAAATCCAGGGCTTGCCATTCACGGGGGAGTCACACAAAAATTCCTTATTTGCAGACGACGTCCTGCTGTCCCTCTCCGATCCGGGTACGTCCCCCTCCATCTGCAAGCAGAACTTCAGAGTTTTGAGGCAGTTGCGGGCTTTGAAATTAATTTACATAAATCGTATATTCTTAATCTCACTCTTCCACATTCGGAAGTCCAGCGACTTCGGTCCCCAACACCCTTGCCATGGGCTGCCTCCTCCATTCAATACTTGGGGGTTCAACTGACATCAAGAGTAAAGAAATTGTATGCTGCCAACTTTCCCCCCATCCTGACCAGAATCCAATCAGATCTCACGAGATGGAAACCTCTTTTTCTCTCCTGGCTCGGCCGGATACATGCAGTGAAAAGGACTCTCCTTCCTAAACTCCTATACTTATTTCAGGCCTTACCCATAGAACTGCAGGGGGACATTTTTCGGCGAGTGAAGGCCATGATCCTACTCTTTGTCTGGCAAGGGGGACGCGCCCGCTTCTCCTTCTCCTTATTACGCCGCCCACGCAGAGAGGGGGGGTGTGGGGCTCCCAGACGTCCACTTATATTATAAAGCAGCAAAGCTATGTGTCCAAGTAGATTGGGCACAGCAGGAATCTGAAAAACACTGGTTACATATGGACCGCAGCGTGACTGGAAGGACCGTATGGGACCTAGTCTGGCGACCCAAAAGCGATAGGCCTAAGAACACATACATCAGCACACCCAAGCGCACCACTCTGAAGGTTTGGGACTCAGTTTCAGGAGACGACAGGTGGACTACATTCCCCTCCCCATTTACACCTCTACACTTCAACCTGGCATTTCCTCCAGCCCTACGGGAGGGACCCTCTGACGCCTGGAGGGAGGAAGGATGTCTTGCCTTGACACACCTATTCCATAACTTCGACCCACTCACTTTTTATAGTTGTAGACGCGATTATGGAATAGTGAACACAGAAAGATACCACTATACCCAACTACTACACTGGGCACTGACACGTCAGGTACGCGAGGCAGCCACGCGTCCCCTTACAAAATTTGAGGCTTTTCTCACCAAGACATCCGCAAAGAAGGGGGTGATTTCGTTTATTTACAACTTCCTACTCACAACCACACTCTCCCCACGCCCAAGGTATATGTATATGTATATGTGGGAGGAGCTCCTCCAGCGCACTATTACTGACGAAGAGTGGGCACACTTATGGTCCGACATCATGCGCTTTAATCACTCCACAGAACTTCGTGAAGCACATTTGAAGACCATGATGGACTGGTACCTCGATCCGTCCAAGCTTCGATGAATCTTTCCCAATACCTCTGACAGATGCTGGAGGGGGTGCAGTCTACTTGGGGACTTTCAGCATATCTGGTGGGACTGCCCAACTATCCACCCCTTCTGGGAAGAGATTTTTGCACACAAAGGACATGTTGGGTTACCCTATTCCCATGACTATGGCATGGGTCCTGCTGGGGCTTCGTGATCCTGCCCTAGAACACCAGACTAGAGCAGATAAAATTATTATGTGGCTTTGTATAGGAGCAGCTAAAATCACTTTAGCAGCCACCTGGAAGAGGAAAGAAGCACCAGCAATTTCTCTATGGCACTCTCGTCTATGGAAATTGCTTAGCCTGGAACGTATGTCAGACATTTTTAGAGATGATTACAAGAATTTTGAGTTCAGGTGGGGTCCCCTGGTCTCTTTTTTTATCCAGAGGTCTGCCTTCGACTGTGTGCCCGTTCTCAGTTAGGGCCCTTCACCTATTTCAATTTTAGGTAGAACTCCTGTATTGTAGATCAGTTGCCCTATAGGAACGTTGCCACCACCACGTTAGGGGTGGGGGGGGGTGGGAATCAGGGAAGGGGTGTTATCTATTCTTTTTTATCTTTTTGGTTTTGGTTATGTTCCCTCTTGGAGGGAGGGGGGGGAGGTTTGTTGCGCTTGGATTACGCGTCCATTATGTGAACTGATTCCTCTTGGGAAGTTCGGGGCGCGCATTGATAAATAGGAAGTGGAATGAGTCCAGGAGTGCTGTTTTACCTTGATGCCTGGAAGGCCATGCCCCGGACTCCTTTCATGCTAGAAACTGTACACTCATTTCTGCTGCTCTCTGAGAAAGGAGTCAGAAGTGGGACAGGCAACGGACCTTGTTGATTTATTTGTGTGTCCTTTGGGAAAGTTACTCCCCTGTGAGGGAACTTTTGTTGGTATTGTTTCAGATTAATAACTGGAAATTCAATAAAAATATCTTTGACAAAAAAGATGATGTGCTTGAGGAAATGGAGGCGGTTTCAGTTCTGTGTGAGTTTTTTATTTTTGATGGGTTCTGTACTAGTCAGTCATATTTGCGGGCAAATGTGAAGACCCTGCCCTCATTATAATCAGCTTCGTCTCTTTTAAGCTGTCTTGTTTTTCTTTCCTTGCTTTCGTTCTGGTGTTTGGCAAACACTTTTTAGGATCGTGTAGTTTTTTTCCGTCGCTTCTTTCAAATTGAGTTCTTCTATTTCTCTCTCTAAATTGGCAATTTCTATTTGGAGTTTGGTTACTTTTCTCTCAGCGTTCTCTATTAATATCAGTATTAGAGTATTGGAGTTAGTGGTTAATGTATCCTCCCATTTGCCAAGGAGGTCGTCGTCTAAGTCATCAAAGGTGGGAAATATTTGGGACCGTAGTGCCCTCAGGACTCTCTTAAGCCTTAGATATTGTTTCAAAGTAGCACTGTTGCACCAACGTGAGATTTCTGTTTTTTTCAATCTTTAAAGCTTGATGAATTTTTCTTTAAGTCCTTCCTTGCGTAGGGTATGGCTGCTACTGGCTGTACTGATCAACAGAATACCTCTTGCTAAGTTGTCAAAGCGTTCTGAAGCGATCTTATCCCTATCCATATCAATGGATATAGGCATCAAGATTCTGTATATCCAGGTGGACCGGAGTTTGCGCTTAAGGAGAAATTCAAGGTCAAAATATATAGGTATATCTATAAATCGTGCGGCTGTCCTCCCCTCTTGTGAGATCCGCCACCTGGATTTCCCGAAACTCACAACCACACGTACCCGTGCTCAGGATACATTGCTGAGGTAAGCCCGTCCCCGTCCTCCGCCCAGTTAGTTAATATATTTATTTTAGTGTCTCTTTCAGTCCGGACACCTTGATTTACAGACTTCATTTGTTACACAGATCGCACACTTCGGACGCACCCGTCCTTAGTCTTCCCTTGCCGGCACAAACCGCCCAGCGGGAAAAGCTTTGTCCGCTTCACCACGCGTCACAGCCGGGTTGGAATTATCACCGGACTTGCGGTAAGCTCAAACCCCTGTTTTTATCCCGCATTTTGATAGCATTTCTGCCCTTTTCGCATATGTTCTGTTTCCTTACACAGTCCCCTTTTTCTCCCTGACAGTCCCTACATTCCACCTTAGAAAATTGACCAGTACATTTGGTCTTTACATTTTACAGTTTTCAGCGATATTTAGTTTTTCATAAACTTTTTCCCCGTTTCTACACCTTACTACTAAACTTCCTCCAAATGTCTTTCCATGGCTGTTTTCTGCATTCTAATCTACTTTGCTAACCAACCTATTTTAACCTCTTTAATACCGCAGATATCTCAGCTATCGCTCCCGTGTGCTTTACGATCATTTATGCTCTAATTTTGGTCTTGGCACACTTTGTTGTTTAATATTGCCGTTCATGAAACTGTGACTCGGAGCAGAATGCCTATGCTCACACAAAGTAAAAAAAAAAATGTCCCTTCTTATTCTCTCTCTAACCTAGATGTTAGTTAAGGTTATTTCCACCCTCTGTGATCGCTCCATTAGGTTATTCGATTTCGGCCAATACTTAAACCTGTTTTGAGTACATTTCTTTGTAGCTGAATTTATCATGATGTTGTTACCACTATTCTCTCTAGCGTTCCATTAGGACCTGTCCATCGGGCGTGCTTACATTTTTGTCTTCTCTTAGACACGGCTCACAAAGATTGTTATAGACTGTTCTAACTACTCATTATTATTCCGACTATATTATGAATGTCATTTTTATCACACCATGTCACCAGACAATATTTGGACTGTTTCTATTCATGCAATGTCACTTTACAATGTTTCTTTTACAATATAGGGTCTCCACTATTTGATGGGTGCTTTCAATCTCGCAAATCATCACCGACCCTTTTGATTTTCTTACATTAACTTTACTTCCAGTACTCTTGAACGCATTTTTTCATTTATTTGCCTATTTATTTTTTATTGTTTTCAATCTTTATGTCCTTCTCGGCCCTGAAGAGTCACATTCTTCACACGATGTGACGAAACACGTGTCGGCTAGTTTTTTTTTCACATGTACTGATCAAGATAGAACTACAAAACTATTTTTCATGAATCGCTGGTTCTCGACCTTTATTACTCTTTTACATGAACTTTGTCTGACTTATTTGGTTCTGACATAAGAACCTACCACTTTGAAACGTGTGCACAGGACTTGTACTTAAAATGACTTGGCAAGTGCACCCACTTGCCAGTCCCTAAACCTTCTCGTTTCTACATATTAGTCACCCCTAAGGTAGGCTAAAGGGCGAGGTGCATTGTCGGTAAAAGGTAGGACATGTCCTGATGTGTGTGGAATGTACTGATAGTGAATTACAGCCAATTTCCTTTTTCACATTTGCAAGGTTACCTGTTCCCCATAGGTCAGAATTGGCAGTTTGATTATAACATCTTATAATCCTAACTGACTCAGGGAACTAGGTAGAAATTCGAATTTAGTATGCCTGAACTCAGAATGATAAAATACATCTTTTAGTGAAGTTGGTTTTAACATTCTGTGAAAATACCACTTTTAGAGAGTAGGTGTTTTCTTGCCCAACTATCCAAGCCTGCCTCTGCTAGGTTGTGTATTCCTTGTCTGGTTTTTGAGTGGCAGGGGCTGGGGGGCTCCAGGAGACAGGGTGAGTCAGCACATGACTAAATAGACCTATCTGCATGTAAAGTGGTGGGAGGAGTTGCACCTGGGCCTGAATAGGGCTGTGCCTGTCTTCCACAATGCTGGTTACTCCTCCTGTGGTGTGTCTAATGACCCTGGCTCACACTATCAAAGGAAAGAAGGAGTCCTGTAAAGAAACTGATCTAGGACTGCACAGAACTGGTTTGGACTAGGTACAGACACTCTCTGCCTTCAGAGACAAAGGATTTTGGTGTATAAAAAGGGGGACCGAGACCCCAGAGCTTTAGATCACTTCTGGGAATCAAGACAAACCTTTGCTAAGGAGAAGAACCAGTAAGCTGAAGGAGGAGACTACCCCTGTGCTGTGTGTTTGGGGGTTGGCCTGCAGTGGTTGCTTCATTGCCAAAGAAAGGAGAAGAGGACCGTGTGTGCTTTTCATCAACTTGAAGAAGAATCTCCAAGGGCTTGAGCTTGCCTGCTACCTGAAGTCTCAGGGATACAAGACTTCACCAACCAGCTCCCCCCTGAATTCCCTTGCTGGGAATTGAAGTGCCTGCTAATGTGCTGGGTCTTTTGAGAGACTGCGTGTCGCTGGGAGCGCGACTCAATGATGAGAAGTGTGTCGCCGCCGCAGCAGCAGTCGCATCGTCAACTAAGCGTGCCGCCGCTGCAGCCATCGCCTCACAGAAGCGCTTCGCATCACCGGAGAAGCGTGCCGCCGCCGCAGAGGTTGCCGTCGCATTACCAGAGAAGCGTGTCGCAGGGCCTGTCGCCGGTCAGAAGAGCATCGGTTTGCCGCATGGCCGTCGGGTGTGCACGCATCGCATCAATGTTGTCTCATCGTAACCAAGACGCCATTTTGTTGCATCTCACCGGAGAAGAGTTTCGCATTGAGGCACCATCCTGTCGCATCATATTGAGAGTAGTAAGAAACCGACGCATCACTTCCCCACACAGTAAGGAAGCGAGCATCAACTCCCCTGCGCAGCAGTAAGGAACCGACACATCCACTCCCCTGAGTGTAAGGAACCAACGCACCCTTCCATACGACCTTTTGTTTGTTCTGAGTTACGTATCCAAGGTACATTAAGAGTAAAGTGTTGCATTTACAACTTGAGAGAACTGAGCTATGTCCTACCATTTTTTAGACTATTTTTGAGTACAGTATTGTCGATTTTTGTCGTTTGGTCTTGTGTTAAGTCTATATAAAAATACTCATTTTTATAATACAACCCGTGTGGTGTCTATCTGTAGTGTTGTCACTGTATTACTGTATGTGTTCACAAATGCTTTACACCCTGCCTCCAAGGGGGTGAGCCAGGGTTATTTTAGGAGTTTAGCCACTTACCCTGACTAGACGCAAGGGTCCCTATTTGGTCCAAGGTACCTACCTCTGCCAACTAGAGACCCCCAAATCTAACATTGGTAGTCAGCGGTGAGGATTTGGACTTGCATTTGTGATTCATATACAGTGATCGGTGTACACTACTAGTGAGTGCAGACCATAACCCAACCACATACATTTTAGTAGAGTTTTTCCTTGGTACTACTTTTCTATTTTTGATTCCTGAGAACTGCCAGTCTTTTCTACGATGAGCAAGTCAGCATCCATAGCATCTGTAGACATTGAATTGGAAGAAGAGAGAATTGATACTTAAACTGTGCCTAATCTCAAAGCTTTGTGCAAGAAATTTAAAATCTCTGTGAAAGGCCTCACCAGGAAAGAGGAATAACAAAAGGTGCTGAGGGCATGGATGGAATCTAGGAATGCCAGTTAGAATCCTGAGGAGCCGGTGGTGGAGGCAGAGAATTTAGATGGGCAGTTTGAGGGGCCAGTGGGCCCAACCGGGCAGAAAGTACCTTCCAGGGCGGGTTGCAGTGTTTCTCCCAAGGGTCTGTCCCCAGGAGAGCTGGAGGACAGAGCGATGGAGAGGATGCACAAGTTGGAGCTAGCTAGGCTCAAAATGGATTGTCAGAGAGACAGAGAGAGCAGGAAAATAGAGCTTGGGGGGGAATTAGAAATGAAGCAGTAAGCATAAGAGGAAAAGAGAATGCATTTTGCGCATGAGAGAGGATTGAGGGAATTGGAACTCAAGGCCAAAAGTTTAGAGGTTCTTCCCTCTGGTGGCAGTGCACCACCAATGCCTGTAGAGGCAAGAGCCTAAAAAGAAGTAGTTAAAGATTTCCACAAGAATGAGGATATTTGTCAATGGTTTAGGGCTTATGAAGCTGCAATGTTGGCCCACCGGGTCCCTGAGAAGGAGTGGGGTTGTGGGGCCACTTTGTTAGTGATGGGCGGGACACTTTGTTAGATTTACCTACAGAGGAGCAGGTGTCCTATGCCCACATGAAGGTAGCCCTAATGTCCAGATATGGTTTGACCCCAGAGATGTATAGACAAAAGTTTAGGAATTGCAGAAAAGTGGAGTCTGCCACATGGGTGGAATATGTGTCTTTCTTTTGCAGAGCATTGGATGGTTGGGCGAAGGGTAGCAAAGAGGATAATTTTGAGGCACTCTGATTTGTTTGCATGGGAGCACTTGTTAAATAATTGTTTTCCAGAGCTACGCCAGCACCATATTGATAGCAAGCTAACTAACTCTAGGAAGCTTGCTGAGGTCGCGGATCGCTAGGTGAGCTCCAGGGTCCAGAAGGGTCATGTGGGAGACTTTGCGAAAGGTGGGCATGATCCCCAGCAGAAGAGTGCGGGGGACAAGGGTAAACAGAGGGAGTCCCAGAAAGGGCCCCAAAGTAATCCCCAAGGGAACCAAGGGAAAGGTTCCCAGCATCCCCTGAGAGAAAGCAGGGGCCCGACATATAAGCCTGTTCACAGGGGGGCCCAAGACCTGTTTTAAGTGGGGTCTAGTAGGACACTGTTCTTATGATGCTAGAAGTCCCTTGTATGGGAAGACAGGACCCACTGGTGCACCACCCCGGCAGATGGCTAGTTTAGCCCTGGGGGAGGGATGGGTGCCCAAGGTGGGTGGGATGCTGTAGAGATGTCCCTTGTCTCTTTATGAGACTGTGAGGTGGTACCCAGGACCCAGCTGCCTGATAACATTAAAAGTATAGGCAGTGGGTGACCATCAATTTAATGGCAAGAGGGTGGATGCTCTTAGAGACACCGGAACCAGTGTGACATCTGTCAGTTGTTAGCTGGTGTCTGAAGAGCAGGTAGTACCCAAAGCATTTTACCCAGTTGTTGCCGCTGACAACACAGAGAGCCACTGCAAGGTGGCACAGGTTCCCTTTAAGTGGGGGGGGGGGATCTCAAGGACTCTTCAAGTAGCTGTGAGGCCAGCCATGCCAGTTGATTGTCTGTTGGGTAACGATTTGGAGAGCTCCCCTTGGACTAAGGTGGAGCGAAGAGCTCACTTAGAGATGTTGGGTTTGCCTGATTGGGACTGCGTGACCACTCGGTCTATGGCAACCACTAAGGGTGTTCAGGAGGACCTGGACCCTGAGAGAATGGCCCAGGTATCTGCCTTAAAGAGAAGAGGCAGGGGGCGCAGGAAACTGGCCCCTGAAATTCCCACGGTCCAGAAGGAGGCAGACCTTGCGGGGATGCCCTGGAACCCACAGGGGAAGAGATTGCTGAACTGGGAGACCTGCCTGAGCTGACCCATTGGCAGCAAGAAGGAGGTCTCTCCAGGGAAGAGTTCTGTGAGGAGAAGAACAAGAGCCATTCTCTTGTGGGTTTGCGGCAGCAGACTGCAAACCAGGCAGCAGGTGATCAGTCTGGATCACATTGGATCTACTGGGAGAATGGTCTCCTGTATAGCGAGCTTAAGGTTGGTGAGCCTGGGCCAGCCCGTGGTCTGGTGGTACCCCAGCGCTTCAGAGCATTCCTACTGGGGCTGGCTCATGATGTGCCTTTAAAAGGACATTTCGGGCAGGACAAGACCTTTGAAAGGCTTGTCACCCACTTTTATTGGCCCCAAAGACTCAAGAGTTCAGACACTCATTGCAGGACCTGTCAGACTTGCCTGGCGAGTGCAAAGAGTGGGAGGAAGCACAAGGCTCCTCTCCGTCCATTCGCTGTGGTCAGCACCCCCTTTAAAAGTCTGGGCATTGACATTGTGGGGCCTCTGGGTCCCAAGACAGCAATGGGCAACAGGTTCATCCTGGTCTTGGTGGACCATGCCACCCGGTACCCATCCCTCTTAGGACAGTGACGGCCCGTGGTGGGACGTGCACTGATGGGGATTTTCTCCCACGTGGGGTTCCTCAGAGAGGTTGTGTCAGACCTTGGTACGAACTTCATTTTAAAGTATATGATGTCCCTGTGGCTGGAGTGCAGTGTAACATACAAGTACACCACTCATTGCCACCCCCAAAGTAATGGGCTGGTTGAGAGATTCAACTGGATCCTCAAAGGCATGATTATGGGTCTGGAGCAACCCATGAGGTGTAAGTGGGATGTCCTCTTTGCTTACTGTAAGGTGCCACAGAAGTCCCTAGGGTTCAGCCCCTTTGAACTTCTCTATGGTCACCCAGTGAGAGGACCTTCAGTATCTGCAGCGATCAGCAGATCGTCTACATACTGAATCAGAGTTGCACCAGCAGGTAGGGCAATCGTGTCAAGTTGTGTTTTCAGAGCCTGACTGAATATCGATGGACTTTCACAATAGCCCTGAGGAGCGCGTTTGAAGCGGAAGCTTCGTCCTCCAAAATTGAAGCCAAAAATATCTCTGCTCTCCTCAGCAATCGGGATGCTGAAGAAGGCGTTCTTCAGGTCAATCACCGAGAACCAAGTTGCTGAAGCTGGAACCATAGTCAATAGGGCAGTAATGTCAGGGACAACTGGAAACTGTGGTACAACAACCTTATTCACTTCTCTGAGATCAATCACTAATCTGTACACAGGTGGTTGTGAAGGATCAGTACGCTTTAAAACAGGCAAAATCGGACTGTTACAAATGTTGCCTGTTGTTTCTTCAATGACATCTTTTTCAATCAGATCATAAACGATCTTTAACAAAGCCTTTTCACGTTCGCTTGAGATCTTGTATTGGGGAATACGTGGCAACCTAACATTGGCTCGCAATGTAATGACATATGGCGCTATCTCCAAAAGACCTACATCATTCGAACCATTAGCCCAAAGTATATCTGGAAGAGATGACAATTCAGTTGGAATATCCTCCTTTGCCAAATACATTGGAGAAATCACTTTCTTACCTAGGGTAAGGTGTACTCCCGAAGGAGAACAATACAAAGTTGCATATAATCTCTTTAACAAATCCAAACCTAACAAATTTTCACCACAACCTGTTGTAAGAATGAGGGGTGCTTCTATTTCACATGTTCCAACAGAAAGGGGCATAGGACTAGAAATCGGGTTTCTAACAGGGGCGCCAGAAAAACCTACTGAAACATTCATTTCGCCAGACAAAGGTGCGCCAGGAAGTTTTGAGTGCATAATCGAACTTTTTGTAGCACCAGTATCCAGCAGAAAAGGTTCTGACACTCCTGATGTAATCACCTCAACATAAGGTCCATTCTGATCTACTGGAACTGAAACAACTCCCTCTCTTTGTCCATGGCTATCCTAGCAATTATTACCCTCATTCTCGTTTTCTGCGTAATAGTCATCAGCATAGTACTGAGCTGACCTAGAAGGCGCATTATTCTGTTGGTCAAAGCTGTTCAGGGAATTCTGAGGCGGAAAAGAAGTAGTATTCTGGGGGAAATTTCCACGGCCCCTACCCCTAGGAGCCTGTTGAATACCTCTACCTCTTGCACCGGAAACACCATTTAGACGTCGCGCCAGAGCTGGACAATTATTCTTGAAATGACCCTCTTCTTTGCAATAGGCATACTGATTCGGACCATACGGTAAACGCTGATGAGAAAACTTGTTTCCTTGCGTGTTTCTCGAATACTGCTGTGGTTGCTGATAATTGGGCTGACTAGGAGTGCGAGGCGGATAGGCTTGCTGGAGAAGAACTTTAGTTTTTAAATCTTTAGTCTTTTTGTCTGCCTTATCTAGCTCGTCTTTGCGCCTATTTTCGTAGTACTGGGCTGTGGCTAAAATCTGCGCTGACGTGGAAACAGCCCAAGCACTCTCTGAATCTTTCAATTTATTACACAATTCAGGAAGCAAATTATGTACAAATTTGTCTACAAACAATCTTTGGCCGCCCTCGGTAGCCATATCCTGACCACTATGATCGATGAAAGTCTCTTCAAATCTCGTGAAAAAGTCAGACACATTCTCATCTTTTTTCTGCTTGCACGCAGACAACTTATCCCAATTCACACGCAATTCAGGCATTAAAGTCTTCATATAGGTAATAATTCTACCAGGAAGTTCAGCTACTAGAGGCTCAGGTTTGGAACCACCAACTTGTCTAGCATCAGCAGCAGTAATATTAGCCCACGTTCCACCTAATTCTTGGTCATGATCTGTATGGCGAATCTTACTCCATAAGGGCTGTGGAACAACATTTCCAAACAACATGTCTATATCTGCTAAATTCATTATACATGAGCTGGCAGTCTGTGATAACTCCTTATAATACCCTGCAGGATTTTTGCGGGGATCAGGTAATGTCTGCTTTAGAGCTAACACTTCAGACCTTTTCCAGGGGACATGTACCCATACACACTGGAAATGTGGCAGAATTGCTGGATTCGCATTCGCGTCACCTTCCCTCCAAACTGGAGGAACCTCTCTCATGGGGTACTGTCGTGCCTTTTTCCTACCTGACAAATCATCCTCATACAGTGATCTAGACACGTTTCCCTTGCTCCTATAAGATAACAACAAATCTATTGCTTTTTCAACATCGGCACCTACAATCATGCCTTCATAGAATTTGAAACGCATACGGAATAATTCCTTCATTTTACGTTTGGGATCATTTGTCTCCAAATCTTCGCAAAGATATACACACATTTCTTCGAATACGTATCTCTGAGTGGGTGCATCCCACTGACGGAAGACTTCCATAACAGACTGAACGTCATACCTAACAGTATCAGTAACCCATTTTCGTGCTAACTCGTTCAGCACTTCTCTTTCCTCATAATCGGGCAGTTGAGTACGCAACTGTCTACGTCCTGTTTTAGGGGTCGTCTTAGGCGACCCAAAGAAAGGTGAGAACAGACCAGTGACAGTACTTGCCACTCTCTGTCGAACAGAAGGAGAAGCTTGCGGAGAGGCAGATGTGCCAGAAAAGACAGGCTGATGTAAAGAGGAAGTCGAGGCAATAGCAGAGGAGGTCGAGGCAGTGGCAGAAGTAGTATCAGGATAAACAGTTGGAGCAGTAGGCAAAGTCGTAGGAACAGTAGAGGTAGTAAGTAGCAAAGGCGGCCCTTGAGAGGGCTGCGCCGGAGAAGTAGGAACCAGCTGAAGAGGAGCTGGTGCTTGTGCAAGGACTGGAGTTCGTGCGCCGGGGCGTGGTATAACAAAGCGCTTTGGGGGTGCAGTAATGCTCGATGTATATGGGGGTGGTGAATTCAGTAAATGGGACATTAATGGATCCTTCTCTGATGTCTCTTTTGAACATTGTCCTTCATGTGGCAACATCGGGTAGCATTTATCTACTGCTAATTTCTTGCTTCTGAGCATTTGCTCACTTTCCTGCTCTTCCTCATTATCCCTGTACGCAATGGCAGCTTGCACCATTGACATGCCTCTTTTATTTTTCTTAGCTAGTTTCATTTTTTTCTGTTTGGCTTCTTTGCGCCACAAACGAAAAGAGTCAAACATCGCCGGCCGGGCTTTCTTCTTAAACAGTTTGACCTCTAAATTATCTAGTATTTCTGCGTCAAAGCTACCATATTGGGGCCATTTTAAAACACCATCCTTTCTGGTGTATTTTATCCATACCTCATTATATGTGATAGGGCCTACTCCGTGCTTTATATAAAGTTCATATGTTGGAGTTCCAATCGGAGGAACCGGACACGAATCCTCTAATCGGGAGTCCTTACTACAACCAAGACAAAACAAGTTTCCAAGTCTGCTAAGACCAGGCATCTTTGCTCACTAGTCTAGCTTCAAACTTCAAGGGATTATCTATTTTATGATATTATCGTGAATACACGAATCCCTCGGTTTTGGCGCTTGCAAGTTCCAAACAAGGTGTATCTCAAGGATACCAAAACTAAGAATCAAACTAAGGACTGGGAGACGCTCCACTTATACTTAACTGAAGTATTGAAGATCAATGACGTCACTAGAAGACTCGTCTATCGTTTCGCTCTACCAAGGATCACTGGGTCCAAAACAGGGCGATAGTCAGGGCAGCAGTCCTTCGTAGCTGTCGGGACGCGGGGAACCTCGCAGCAAAGACCTTCGGAACCACGTCGACATACAGGGGTCGCTGAAGTGGCTGGCCGTCCTCTGGAATTTTCACACGAAGCTCCTCACGAACATCTGGCTTGGACCGATACCGCTTGATACCGCCCCGAGTTGGGCGCCAACTGAGGTGCCGGGTTTTTAGGAACCCGGTGGTGCCAGGGGATAACACCCGAAGACCTCTGAGTTCTCCCTGTTCCGGACCACAGAAACAAAGAGTCTTCTAGGTGAAGTCAGAGATCGAGTTTTATTGGCTGCAACCAAGTAACAAGTGTCCTAGAATTACCCTCCTTCACGAGCCAAGTCCGGACCAACTCGCTTAACCTACAGGACTGGGTCACATGCTTTATACTTTAGAAAACTATGTATAACCACCTATATAGTCCTTACGTGGTTCTGACATGATTCTCATATCTACATCACCTGAGCATGAAATTGGCACAGTAATAAGAATAAAAATCGCTGGTTTATTCACAAACGTCACTGATTCTATGCTGAATACATGCCTAGCTTATTTTTCTAAATATGCTTTCCTCCCTGTGTGTATCTTACCTTTCGCCCATGTCCTTTTAAAATGTAAAGTAACACAAAAAGGCGCAGCATATTACTGTCAAGACTACAATGTACAATTCTATTGTCCTGAAGATGATGCCTGGAATTTAATAGTGGCATTGAAACGTCGTCGACACCGATACACCTTATGCAGTAAGATTAAGCTGTATTTGAGTGTGCAATGGTGTTTAAAAGTTGATATATGTCTGTGTAAACTGAGTACAAGTATACAGACCCATTTTGGCTTGCCTTTTAGCCAATCCCTTTAGTTGTTCTGTCTTGTTTTTTGTGGCTCACGGCTGTGCCCACTTGTTATTGTTTCTTAAACGCTACTTACTGAAAAAATATTATGAAAATAAATTCTTGTCCGGCTGGACAAAAGTCATGCTTTCTATCTAGTGTATGATTATCTCCCCTTGTTTATTCCTTTATGATAGGGACCTAACGATGGTTGAGCGGAAGTAGTAACGATGGTTGAGCGGAAGTAGTTTCGATCATTTCAGGAAAGATTCCTATAATTCTTTGGACAACAAGACAGAACACGATATAACCGAAGTGACTCTGGCAGACACGCATAAGCAGGATATTTCCCCTGAAGAAGGGAAATTCATTTCCCGAAATGCATTGGGCTTCGCATTTCCTGATACCACACGCCACATGATATTGAATGAAATACAATGTTATGGATATGATGTATTTGTAAATAGGAATCATTGATTGTTAAAAAGCATTCTTTATGGTAATCTCTGACGAAAAGAGATATGTACTTAGCTGCATGATATTTACAGTTATAATGATGAAATTGTTTGATTTATATCAGCGATTGTAATATTTATAATTGCAATATTTGAGATAAGCGCATGCATAAATACATGATGGAGTGCATCATTATTTAAGGGACACTGAGACCTACCTGAAGGGTCGCACTTGCCGCGGCGCTCACTCCTGGGGCCCTGACGCTGCCTGTTTCCCTCGCCGCCGTTGCTTGCCACTCTGCACAGCCACTGTTGGGGGAAACTACAGCTCCCAGCGAGCCCAGCACACAGCACCGCCCACTTCCTGTTCTGCCGCGCCCGGAGGCGCTTAAACTGCGAGAGCTCCCACTGAGGAGCGCGGGACACGGACACCTACCTGAAGGGTCGCACTTGCCGCGGCGCTCACTCCTGGGGCCCTGACGCTGTCTGTTTCCCTCGCCGCCGTTGCTTGCCACTCTGCACGGGCGCTGTTGGGGGAAACTACAGCTCCCAGCGAGCCCAGCACACAGCACCGCCCACTTCCTGTTCTGCCGCGTCCGGAGGCGCTTAAACTGCGAGAGCTCCCTCCTCGTCGCGGACGCGCGAGGGCGGCGACGGGCTAAGCCCGGGCAAAGGGCGGGCCGGCAGTGGCCGTCCGGGGCAGGAGGAGGCAGGGCAGGGCCACACCTCTGACATCTGCAGCTACAAATGGGTAAGAGAAAGAAAACATTGACCATGGAGGAGGGTGTAAAAAACGCTAAAGTCCCAAGACACTCTATAATGACCTACCTCTCTTCTGCTGTGGGGGCCTTAACCAAGGAGATTTCTAATGCTGAGCATGAACTGGGCTGTCATCTTCTTCCCCCTCTAACATTGTACCATCTCAACCTTTGGAGGCCGATGCCTTAGGCTTAACTAATTCACCCGCAGTACCCCTGGAACCTGTTGTGACTATAGTAAATCCCCCGCTTCCCGGCCTTATGAGCAAGGATATCACCCCTGCCCTGCCTATGAACCCCACAAGACAGAACCCCCAGATGGGACCTCAATCAGCTAGGCGGAAGAAGGGGAAAAGCGCTAACACGACGATCACCTCTAGTGAACAAGCGGACCTTCTAGGAGATAAACTGGAGGAACTCTTTGTGGCCAGGATCGAACCTCTACTTGTAGGAATTGCTAAAGACATTGTGGACACTCTAAACACCTGCATGGAAGGCCTTTTAAAGAAATGCTCCCTCATAGACAGACTTGTAAACTCCTTACCCCCCAATATTGTCTCATTTACTAAGGGTTCGATTGTGAATGGTGCAGGGAGCCTGGAGTCACCGGGTAATATGATAATTACACACCCTCCAAGGAGGGTTGTGAATGAGGGTGTTAGTCCACAGGTCATCAAACCTGCTCCAAACCGTTCAATGGCCTGTGCCTCTAACATGGTGGACCAAATACCCTCTCTGCCCCAGATGTGCCCACCTGCCCAAAGGAACGTTACCCCAAGCACATGCAAACTTAATCTACCTCCAGAGGCGTCCCCACTGGTAGCAGTGATTATTGGGGTCCCACCACTTATGGAGGGGGAGAGGGAATCAACCCAGGATCTTATGGTTAAGGTGAATAGGTGGTGCTCAGAGAAATGTTGTGGGGAAAACATTGCAGACATGATTATCCATGCAAGGAGGGTGGGTTGGATCGGTAAACAACCGAAAACCACACAAGGGGATTGTGTGGTAATAAACTTTTGTAGGGCCGACCTGGCTGATAGGCTGTTTTGGGACGGCTCGGCGATCTTACCTAGGGACCATCTGAGACCCGTTCCCTTGGGTTTTTTCTATCAACCCCCAGCCCGCACCAAACACATAACTAACTACCAAGCAAGATGGCAGGGCTCGAGGATATCACAGGGGAGGAGCAAGGTTCAAGACACCACAAAAACACAATTCGCAATGGAACCTAGTGCCCCGTTGATACCTCGCCCTCAGGCTCCCCAGGGTCAAGTAGAGGGCGGTGGGTTGGTCACGAGCAACCATTTTGCCCTCTTGTCTGGCTTGGACGACACAGATTGACTACCAAATGTAGCCTTAATACCGGTCGAGGGGGGCAGTAAGCCAAATGGGGTGGCAGCATGTAAAATCCTTAGTTGGAATGTCGCAGGAATTAGATCTAAAATTGGCGACAATGAATGGTCTAGATTTGTCTCTGATCACAAAGTTATTGCCCTACAGGAAACCTGGGATACCTCATCCTGCTTTTGGTTGGATGGGTTTGCGAGTTTCGTTGTAGCCGCAACCCCCAGTAATGCAGGCAGAGCCAGGGAAGGCCTTTTGACTCTATTTTCACTTGACCTTAAAGGGCCTCTAAGGCAGATTGAATATGATTCTCCTAACTTTTTAATTGTTGAAAGGGAAATAAGTCCCTCAAAGAGTACCTTGTTTATACATTTTTACAATTTAGAAAACAGGGATTGTTGTGGTAATAACATTGATGCCCTAGATTCCTTCTTAAACTCAGTCAGTCACAATACTCATACAAATTACGAATATGTGCTTATGGGCGATTTTAATATCCACCCCTGTGAATTTATGTGTGGCTTAACCGACCCTATGGGGTTTACGGGACCTGAGGGACCCGACTTTGAGCATACTAAATCAGGCGAAGAGTTGAAAGAACTTTTGGCCAATTTCAACCTCTCAGAACCCACGAATACGGAAGGGGAGTCTAGAACACCTACCTTTAAGGGGTCAGTCCCAGGTACAATAATCTACTATATATTTGTGACCCCAGCTATTTTTAACAGGGCCATTTCTTACTGCGCAGTCCCCTCTCTCCTTAGTGACCACAATTCCGTTTTCCTGGAGGTCGCTTGGGGGGACTCCATGGGCCCGATGCCGGGGCAAGCCATTTCAGGGCCTGCTCTACGCACAACAGACCAGGGAAGAAAGCTCAAGTGGGCAAATGTGGTACCTAACAATTTTTATGTTGACATTTTCCCGCAAATCGAGGATCAGGTCATGATCTGTCAGAACCCAGACTCCCAAGATCATGAGATAATGGACGCCTTTCAAACCATTTGTAGTAAAATTTCTTCTAATCTCACGGTTAAATTGAGGAAGGGGGATAATAAACATTGCCGCTGGTTTGATACTTCATGCTCAAAAGCCCATAAATCTTTAAAAGTGGAGCTTAAAGCAAACCCAAGGGTTAGGACAGACATTGCAAGCTTAAGAAAATAATATAATCGAGCTATCAAGGTCAGGCAGGATAAAATCAAAAACGAGGCCTGGGAGAATTTACTCTCTATTGATATCTTGCGGGACAGCAGGCAATTCTGGGCCGTAATTAACCAACCTTTCTTCTCTGACTCGCCCAACCTAGACATGGACTGGGTCATCCCGGATGATAAATGGTTGGCACATTTTAGATCAGTCTATGGAGATAATGGCACGGCTGCCCAGCCGTTTAACACGACCATCCCAGAGGCCATCCCCATGTGTTTTAACAGGGTTGAGAAAGCTATTCTGGCCACCACTAGGAACAAAGCCCCTGGGCCAGACGGGGTGCCAGCTGATTTTTACATACACTCTCCGGAGTTATGGGCGGGCATTCTAGCTAATGTATTTACAGCTGCAAACAGCAACCCTCTCTCAACCACATGGGCAACCTCTACAATTGTTCCCATATTTAAGAAGGGGCATCCGGATGACCCAGGGTGCTACAGGCCCATATCCCTTTTGGACTCTGCAATCAAGATCTTAGGCAGAGTCCTCTTGGCCAGGTTAAGGGATAGTTTGGAGAGCTGTGGGGGTTTGGGCGATATCCAATACGGTTTCAGAGAGAAGAGAGGTACGATTGAGCAGTGCTCCAATTTACACCTGCTGATCTCAAAGTACACGGTGGCCAAGGAGGGGTCTCTGTACCTAGCGTTCATGGACCTCTCCTCGGCCTTCGACTTGGTGAACAGGTCCAAGCTGTAGGACATTCTTCTGAAGATTGGGATTGATGAGGCACTGGTTAGGTTTATGGCTTCACTCCACCAAGAGCTTTTTGCAGTTGTGCGGGTCACAAAAGAGGGTAGATGCACGTCTCGTTTTAACTCTATGCGAGGGGTCAGGCAGGGCTGCATACTGGCCCCCCTGCTCTTTACAATCTATATCAACGGCCTAGGTAGTCATCTGGATGGAGCGGCCAGAGACGTTCCGCGTGTAGGAGAAGTTAAGATCCCTGCTCTCCTATACGCGGACGCCGCGGTGCTGATAGCCCGCACCGGCGTCTGTCTCCAGCAGCTCCTGGACGCATTTGGCACATTCATGGACCAACTAGACTTGAAGGTTAATTCAAACAAGTCACATACCATGGTTATTGGTGCCCAGAGGAAAAGGGCCCTGGTAAAAACCTTCATATGTAAGGGTGAGGTTGTTTCTAGTGTTTCTGTTTTTCCCTACCTGGGGGTGCTTTTTGACAACAAGGGTACCTGGGGTCCGCAGGTAAGGGCCAAAAGCCTGGCAGTGACTAGGACATCAACGGCCCTTTTGGGCTTTGCTAAAAGGCTGGGCTCTAGACCAATGGAAGCTCTTTTAAAGGTCTACAACAGCAAATGTTTTTCAGTGGCAATGTATGGCGCACCACTATGGGGTTATGTAGGTCTGGAAACTATCCAAAAGGCGGAAAACAGATTTTTACGCTCCCTCTTGTCCGTTCCCCAGTCAACACCAACCTTTTCCATACATGCAGAAGTGGGTCTGGATTATGTTTATGACAGGTTAAATTTGGCGCCTCTAATTTACTGGCTTAAGACATGGCTAAACACAGAACTAACCCTTAATCATTTGATTATAAAGGAAGTCATGTCTTTGGAACATAGCAGCAGAATACCGTGGATGGCCTACTTGAAGAAGTCCATCATGGACCTGGGCCGCCCGGAACTCTTTACAGACCCCTCTGGCATTACGAAACAAGATGTAGATATCATTAAAAAACTATTTATGTTAAGGGCAAGAGTGTGTCGAGAGGAAAGGGAACTGCAAAAGCCTGCAGTAAGACGACATTATTTGTTAGTAAATTCCAATGCACTAGAACCCTACTTATGTTTTGTCACTAAGCCACTTCACAGGTTCCTTTTAACCAAATTCAGATTTAATCTTATACATTTTTACTTGGGAAGTTTTAACACATGGGTGAAACCAGAGTCAGCACCGCCCTGTACTTGTGATAATTTCTCTGTACAAGATACCATGCACTTTATTGTGTTTTGTGATTTCTTTTCTGACCAGAGGAAAAAATATTTGTTACCTGTTTTAAGGGAAGCTGGCTTCTCCCAGGTGAGACCTGCCATGTTTTATCTTCAAGTTCAAGTTCAAGAATTTGTATAGCACACTACTCACCCAGAGGGTTAGGGGATGAGCTGTGCATTACTTATCGAAAAGCCAGGTTTTTAGCTGTTTTCTGAAAGAGAGGTGGTTCTGTGTAGCACGGATGTGAGAGGGGAGAGAATTCCAAGTCTTGGCCGCTAAGTAGGAGAAGGATCTTCCTCCCATGGTGGATCTATGGATGCGCGGAATTGCTGCGAGGGCTTGATTGGATGATCGTAGTTGGCGGGTGGGTATGTAGAAGGATAGTCGGTTGTTGGGGCATTCTGGACCTAGGTCGTAGAGGGCTTTGTGTGCGTGGGTGAGGAGACGGAATATAATTCTCTTGTTTACGGGAAGCCAATGGAGGTCTTTCAGGTGGCCGGAAACGTGAGCTTGACGGGGGGGGGGGGTCCAGTATGAGTCTGGCTGAGGCGTTTTGGATGCGTTGGAGTTTTTTCTGTAGTTTAGCTGTGGTTCCGGGGTAAAGGGTATTTCCATAGTCCAGTTGGCTAGTGACCAGTGCGTGGGTGACCGCTTTTCTAGTGTCGGTGGGGATCCAACGGAATATTTTTTTGAGCATGCGTAGGATGTTGAAGCAGGAGGATGAGACGGCGTTGACTTGTCTAGTCATAGAGAGGGAGGAGTCCAGGATGACGCCCAGGTTACGTATGTGATCAGTAGGTATGGGTGCGGTTCCCAGGGCTGGGGGCCACCATGAGTCGTCCCAGGCAGAGGGGATGATCCTAAAATGAGGACTTCCGTTTTGTCCGAAATTAGTTTTAAACGGCTGTTCTTCATCCACTCGGCTACTTCTTTCATTCCTTCGTGTAGGTTGGTTTTGGCGGTGTTAGGGTCTTTGGTGAGGGAGAGTATCAGCTGGGTGTCGTCTGCTTAGGAGATGATGTTGAGGTTGTGTTGTCGCACGATGGATGCAAGGGGACTCATGTAAACGTTGAAAAGGGTGGGACTGAGCGATGATCCTCGGTGGCCTCTGATTTGAATGGGGGGGAGGCGGACTCTCTGGGTTCTTCCTGCGAGGAACGAGATGATCCATTCCAGAGCTTTTCCTTGTATTCCGACGTTGCTGAGGCGTTGTATGAGGGTGCTATGACAGACTGTGTCGAAGGCTGCTGAAAGGTCAAGTAAGATAAGGGCAACTGTTTCTCCGTTGTCCAGTAGTGTTCGGTTGTCGTCTGTAGCTGCGATGAGGGCGATGAGGGCGGTCTCGGTGCTGTGTTTGGCTCGGAAGCCGGATTGTGATGGGTCGAGTGATTTGTTGGATTCGAGGAAGGCGGCGAGCTGATTATTGATGGCTTTCTCAATGACTTTGGCAGGGAAAGGGAGGAGAGAGATGGGGCGGTAGTTCTTAAGTTCCGAGGGGTCAGCTGTGGGTTTCTTCAGGAGGGTGCTGAGTTCGGCGTGTTTCCAGCTTTCCGGGAAGGTTGGGGAGTTGAGGGAACAATTGATGACATTGCGGAGATGGGGTGCGATGATGGAGTCTGCTTTGTTGAGGATAACGAGTCGCAGAGTTCTTGGGAGGGAGTGAGGTCGTTGGAGCCGGCGGGGGGGTTGGTGAAATCTTTGACGATGTTGAATAGTTCTTTGCTGTTGTGGGCGTTGTTGTCGAGTCGATCCTTGAATGCAGATTTCTTGGTGGATCGGATCAATTGGTGGTGTTTGCGGGTGGCGTTTTTGAAGGTGGTCAGGTTGTCCGTGGTTGGGTTTTTTCTCCAGGTTTTCTCGAGGGTACGGCATAGTTTTTTGGATTTTTTTAAGGTCATCGTTGAACCAGGGGGCCTTTTTGCTACTTTGTTTGTTCTGGTGGTTTTTCAAGGGTGCTAATTCGTCAGCGCTGTGGGTGATCCATTGTGTGAGTATGGTCGCGGCTTGGTTTGGGTCTGATGATATGGTAGGAGGGTTTTGGTTAAGTGATGTGAAGAGTTGGTCGGTGGTGGTTTTGTTCCAGTTTCTTCGAGGAATGGGTTGTGGGTCGGGGTCTTTTTGTAGCTGAAGTGGACGCAGCTGTGGTCCGTCCAGTGGAGAGTTGTGGCGTGATCAAAGGAGATGTGTTTGCTGGAAGTGAAGATAGGGTCGAGCGTGTGTCCGGCTTGGTGAGTGGGGGTGTTAACAAGTTGTTTGAGTCCGAGATTGGCCAAGTTGTCCAGAAGGGTGGTTGTGTTGCTGTCGTATTTCTTTTCCAGGTGGAAGTTGAGGTCTCCCAGTAGTATGTAGTTCTCGGATGAGAGGGCATGTGGGCTGATGAAGTCAGTGATGTCTTCATTGAATTTTGTGCGGGTTCCTGGTGGTCGGTAGATGAGGGTGCCTCTAAGTGTGGTCCTGGGGTCGGTGTGGATTTGGAAGTGAAGGTGGTCGGCGACCGCGAGGTTAACGTCGGAGCTGGTCGTGACTCGGATGGTGTTCTTATGGACGATGGCGATACCTCCTCCAGTTTGGGTGGGGCGGTCTTTTCGTATGATCTTGTAGTTGTCCGGGATGGCTATGGCGATGTCGGGTGCTGAAGAGGCGTTCATCCATGATTCAGTAAGGAAGGCGACGTCAGGTGATGTGGTGTCGAGTAGGTCCCAGAGTTCGGTGGCGTGTCTGTGGATTGAGCGGGTGTTCAGCAGGATGCACTCCAGGTGGTTAGAGTCGGATGTGTGTTCGGAGGAAGAGGATCTGGTGTGTGTCTTGATGCAGGAGAACTTGCAGGGGTGGCAGGCGAATGGTCCATGAGTGAGTCCTGGGGTAGCTTTACAGCATTGTGATGTACGTCCGGGGTTCAGGGCAAGGAGAGTATTGACGGCGTACGTTATGCGGGTGGAGAGGGGTTTGCGGGGACCAGGGGGTCTGGCACTGGGCGCGGTCCAGGTGCGGACGGGCGTAGACGGGCTTACCTTTGGCCCACCTTCGGCGCGCATAGGGCATCTGTCATATATGGATAGTGGGGGGGGGGGGCGAGGGAGGGTCAGCTGGGAGACGGGGCATGGCGGAGGTCCGGGCAGGGAGGGACAACAACAAAGCACAAAATGGCAGCAGGTCAGAAACTAAACTGGACTGGAGGCAGAACCTGAAATGGGCGCTATGCACAATTGCACTATTGCACCAATGTACCCAAATGTAGCCAAGCACAATACAATCCTACTGGCTGCGCGCTTCCTGAGTGTAGCGCGACGATTATTGATAGGCTGGCAGCAGACAGGCTCCAAAGCGCCTTAACGAGTTCAAGCGCTACGATCGCTAAATTAATGCAGACGGGCAGCTGTAGTGGGAATAATGCTACTCAGCGCTGCGATGTCCCAACAGCGATAGCGCGCAACGATTTAACAATGCTACAGCGTTACGGTACAATTCGTTAATTAGCAGCAGATAGGCAATCACCGTTCGTAAATAATGCGGAGCAATACAGGTGAACGCAAGCAGACAGGCAGTCACAGAGTTAATTAAAAGAGGAGCAGTGCGGGTGAGCGCTACAATACCACAGTAGATAGTCTGGAGAGCTGCGTGGGGAGCGACCGTAGCTGAAGGCTTCAGGGAGGTCTTCAATCATTATGTAACATCCGTATCACATTCTGTATGGCAAACTTTTTAGTGGCGGCTGCTAGATCAAGATCACGCAAGACATTATAAGATTTCCCCGTATGAATTGTTTTTATACTCCTTTTTAATCTTGTTTTTAGCTGATATACTTCGCCATATGAATTCGATTGATATGAAACTGTTTAATTGTGTTTTACTTGTACATAAATGTTTTTATGCTCTTTGTATGATTTTTAACTAAATCGAATAAAGATTCTTTGACTGACTTGACTGACTGATAGGGACCTCTGTTCTCTATAAGATGATGCTACCCAAGGTTCCTACCGAACTACCTTTGGGTTCCCTTGTCCTTGTATAAAAGTACTCTTTAAAAGAGGCCAGACGCTCGCCAGCGATATCGCCGGGACGGAGTTCCTAAGTCGGATTCTTCTTCTGACCCTAAAAAGGTAGCAGGTGGCTGCCATAGGTACAACTATCACTTAGGAGGGATTACTAGAGGCCATAAAGAGGTATTGATCTCTTCTCCTATGAGGACTACTATAGCTACTCAAGCTTACTTGTTGATAGGCTCTTGGATGTATTTCAGGAGGCCGGACTATCAGGCAGACTACCAAAATCAATACAGAAGACTCTTATTTTATTTTATTTTATTTTATATGTTATGTTATGTTATGTTATGTGGTTTTTATTTGGCGCACAGATGCTCCAGCTAAGGAGCGTCCTGGCGCCCGACAAGGCAGCTACACAACACAACTAAATAAAACAGCACAGGCAAATAACTAAGGGAATAAAAATGTTTTCACGGCGCGACGAAAAGAAAGCAAATCGCTCATAGCGCGAATTGCCGAGGGTAAGGAGTTCCACAAAGCAGCGGCCCGCACTCGAAATGAGCGTCCACCGGCCCTGCTTCGCTTAAAGCGCGGTACCACGGCCAATTCGAGGTCTGCCGATCTTAAGGGTCGTGCTGGGATGTAGTTGGCCATGAGGGTCGTGAGGATCGTTGCCGGGGACCCCTTCAAGATCTTATAGGCGACGCAGAGGACCTTAAACTGAATCCGCTGCGCCACCGGAAGCCAATGCAGCGCTCGTATGGTGCTGGAGGTAGGACAGAATCTTGGAAGGCCTACCACCGCTCTCGCTGCGGCATTCTGGATCCGTTGCAGGCGCCCGATCTCAGCTACGTTCAACCCGGCCAGCAAAGAACTCGCATAATCCAGCCTGGAGATGACGGTAGCTTGGATCATGAGTTGCCGAGTAGGGGCATCGAAGAACTTTAGCACAGGACGGAGCCCACGCAAGATGCCGAAGCAACATGCAGCCGTGCGTTTAGTGTGGCATGCAAACGTAAGGGAAGGGTCCAACCAGACCCCGAGGTTCTTAAGCTCGGCGACTGGGATGGGAGCAGAACCCAACTCCTCCGGCCACCATCTCTCTCCCCACAGTTCCGGTTGTCTACCAAATACCATCACCTCGGTCTTACTAGCGTTTAGCTGGAGACAATTGAGCGTCATCCAGCTAGCGACCGCCCTCAGTCCTTGTTGAAACCTGGGAGCGTCGACTTTAGCATCCCCGCTGATCGTGACCGCTAGCTGGGTGTCATCGGCATATGACACCATGGTCATACCCCATTGTTTGACAACCTCAGCTAGCGGCCTTACGTACAGATTGAACAGCGTAGGACTCAGCGAGGAGCCTTGGGGGACGCCCAGGTTCAACGGATGGAATTTTGACTGATAAGGTGGGACGGTCACGCTAAAGGCCCGGTTGGTTAAGAACGACCGGAACCAGTCGAGAGCGGTGCCGGTAACACCAGCCTCCTCTAAACGCTGCAGAAGGATAGGGTGCGAGACGGTGTCAAAGGCAGCGCTTAGATCTAATAGCACCAGCGCTGCCGTTTGTCCCGCGTCAAGCACGGAGCGAAGGTGCTCCACCATATAAAGCAGAGCCGTCTCCGTGCTATGACCTGCCCTAAACCCATTCTGCGTGGCGTCGAGTATATCAGCTCGACGGAGATGTTCCGAGAGAGCGGCATTTACGTGTGCCTCCATCACCTTAGCCGGCCACGGCAAGAGTGAAATAGGCCGATAGCTCTCCGGCTTGCTCCCATCCAGGCTAGGTTTCTTCAGGATCGGACGAACCATGGCTCGCTTCCACTTCAGTGGAACTACGCCAGATGTAAGTGACGCGTTGACCAAGGAACAAAGCGGTGAGATGTCGTGTGCCGCCAGGTCCTTGAACACTTCAGGGCAAAGTGGATCCTCAGGGGACCCAGACTTCACTCTGCGGGCCAAAGTGCCTAGGCTATCAGAGTTTAACAAAGGTAGAGAACATAGTCCCTCAGATGGTGGTGGCTTAGAAGATGGATTCGCCGAGGGAACGACCACAGGAAAGGCTCGATAGATGGCATTCACCTTTTCCAGGAAAAACTCTGCCAACTTTTCACAGTGCTCCACAGAGCTCTGATGTGATGTTGTAACTTTTTTGGCAGTGAGGTCTTTCAATACCTTAAAGATAGCCTTTGCCGGGTTCGAACTGTTCCTGAATTGTGTCGCATAAAAGGCGGCACGAGTTCTACACACCGCCCGATGGTACACCTTCACTGTTGACTGATATAGGACTTTCTTAGAGCTGGAATAGGCTTTGCGCCATGCCCGCTCTGCGCGCCTGCAAGAAACCTTCAGAGCCCGCAGAGAGTCGTCGTACCAGGGGCTGGCCTTGCCAGATCCAGTTTTACAGGTCACCAAAGGGATGAGGGTGTCCAAGGCCCTGGAGACCCAGTCGCTAAACCTGTCGTACATCTGATCAGGCGGGCCTGAGACGTCATATGCTTATAAAGCGCCAGACTAGACCCCCGAAGGGGTATCTCCGCGCTATAACTGCAGATGGAAGTAAGAGTAAAAGTGTGTCCAGGGGTAAAATGACATTAATAGCTGGGAAACAGGTAGGTTTTTAGATTTTTTCTGAACATCCTATGGTTGGTGATGGACCTCAGTTCAAGCGGCAGTGAGTTCCATAGTGTAGGTCCGGTGTGAGCCAGTGCACGGCCACCTTGTCTGGTTTTCTTAATTCTGGGTATTTTAAGTAGTTGCTGATTACTGGAACGCAAGGAGCGTCCTGGGATGTAGGGCTGAAAGATGTCAATGAAATACTTAGGGCCCATCCCCGTTAGGCTCTTGTGTATGGTACACAGGGTCTTGAACTGAACTCGCTTCTTCACAGGAAGCCAGTGAAGCTGAGTCAGTAGGGGGCAGGATGGTGTCCTGGGTGGGACATTCATGACAATCCTTGCGGCAGTGTTTTGAATAACCTGCAATTTCTTGAGTTGCTCCTCGTTGGCTCCATGGAGCAATCCATTGCAGTAGTCAACCCTACTGATAACAAGAGCCTGCACCAGAGTTTTTCTGTGGTGATCCGGAAGATAGGGAAAGACACGTCTTAGCATCCCTATAGCCCGGAAACAGGTGCCGGCTACTTGATTGACGTGGTCCTTGAAAGTGAGTTGTTGGTCAAATAATACTCCCAAGTTTCTGACCTTACTTTTGGGGGTGGGGACAGGACCCAGTTCTTGAGGCCACCAGTCCGATGACCAGTGTGTCATCGCTTGACCGAACAACATAACTTCGGTTTTCCCGACATTACACTGCAGACAGTTTGATGACATCCAGTCTGCAATGGCTCCCATGCCATCTGCAAAAGATCTTTTAATTGCAGGTGTAAGATTTTTAAAGGGAAAAAGGAGTTGAGTGTCGTCAGCGTACGACACGGGGGTGAACCCGAAAGATCTTGCTAGGTTGGCAAGGGGGGCCACATATATGTTGAAGAGTGTGGGGCTCAGACAGGAGCCCTGTGGCACTCCCTTATTGAGCTCCCTGTGGGTGGATATATGGGAGCCCAGCCTAACCTCTTGGGAACGCCCGGACAGGAAACTCTCCAACCATGCCAAAGCCTCTCCCTCTATTCCCACCTCCTTTAGGCGATGGAGAAGCACCTTGTGAGACACCGTATCAAAAGCGGCGGAGAGATCCAGCAGCACCAGAATCATAGAGCAACCATCATCCAGTGCCATTTTGATGTTATTGGTCACTGTTTGAAGTGCTGATTCTGTGCTGTGGTTCGGCCTGAACCCAGATTGAGAATGGTCCAGGCCTTCCGTCGCTTCAAGATGTTGGGAGAGGTAGGTGTTCACGTGCTTCTCCGTGATCTTGCCCAAGTAAGGTAGGAGAGAGATGGGACGTAGGTTGGATAGGTCTGTCCAGGGAGAAGATGCCTTCTTTTTTATCGGGTTCACCACTGCCTTTTTCCAATCTGCCGGGACCTGGCCTGTCCTAAGGGAGATGTTGACCATTTCAAGTAAATGGGGACCTAATAAAGGGATCAAAGGACCAACCATTTTAGCTGGAACGAGATCATTGGGGGATCCTGTTTTTATATGGTTGCAGAGAGTAAGAAGCTCTGTGTGAGTAATGAAAGGGAAAGACGTCAAAGAGGGTTTATTGTCTATGGTAGGAATTGTGGTGGGGCAGATTTTAGTTTTATTTTTGCTGATATTGTTGGCTGCTACTATTTTTTCATAGATGATGTTGATTTTATCCTCAAAAAACAACGAGACTTTGTCATGTTGTCATGTTGCCAACACCAGATCGAGAACCTGCACACATGGGCTCATACCGACCGCTGTCCATGATTAACATGGATGTTAAAGGGCTAGGGAAGGCCCTGGATTGAAAACCGTGATCCCTACCTGTTCCACGATGATCAATGCAGGTTTATCCCACAGTGCAGCACCCTCATGAATATCCGCAGACTGTTCCATGTCATGCATTCCATGCGGGGTTTGGAGACAGAGGAAGCATTGATCGCTTTGGATACTGAAAAGTCCTTTGACACACTTGATTAGGACTATGGGTGGTAATGAAGCAGATGAAATTCAGCCCATTATTTGTTAAGTGGGTCTCCCTGCTTTATGCTAACCCCTCAGAGAGTCCGGTCCGGCGGCTATTTTACAGATGTCTGGACCATAGAGAGGAGCACAAAGCAGGGTTTCCCGCTCTTGCCACTCGTGTTTGCCCTGGCAGTGGAGCCCCTGGCAATTTGCTTACGGGCCAAGTTGGAGAGAGAGGCGATGGATCACTTGTTCTCTTTATAATTTGAGTAATGTGATTAATGTGAGGTTCGAAACGCGTCGACCATTGTTTCTTCCAAACAAGTGTGACTAAACATTTATGTTCTGGTTTCTGCCTATACAAAATTAGTAAAATTGAGTAGATCTGCTCTGTGCAGAAACATGGTGTTTAAAAACATTCACACTGTTTGTTGATTTAATATTGACTCTGTAAATCACTGTCTATTTTATGAATGTTGAGTTGATTTATGTTATTTGTTGTCCTAGTCTTTATCTGAATGTAGTCAAAGAAATTTGTCATTTTAATGTATTGTTAATAGCTCTGTTTAAACATTACAAACCGAAAAAAATGATTGATCAATGTTTTTTGCGTGAGTCCTTGAAAGTGAGATTTACATTTAAATGAAAAAATAGATGTGTTGGGGGGCGTGGCCAGCAGCCGATGATGGCGGCAGCATAGGAGGAGAGCTCTGCGGCTGAAGCGGCCTCCTACCAGATCCGATCACTGATCCGTGACAATAATTTCCCATGCGGGAAGGCACCGATGCCCAGGACCGGGCGGCATAAGCACGGACAAGCGGGATAAAAATCCGTAGCCGGGAAGTGCAGTTTGGAGTGGACCCCGCGTAGGCCTCTGAGACGACTCTACGCCGGGGAGTTGCCTGCACCGTCAAGCCAACAGGAAGAGCACTGGCACGGACGGGGTAACACCGGAAGCGCCCGCCCGCGGACAGATCCGGAGGGGAGGTCCCCGCGGCGTCCCGAAACTGCCACCGGACTTCAGAGGCCCAGAGCGGGAACCCAAACACCCGTTCGGCGAGTGGAGAGAGACTGCCCAGACAGCCTGCAGGGGCAAACGGAGGCATTCAGCGCTGTGACCTCCAGAGCGGGAGCCGCCATCTTGGGGACCCGGCGAAAGTCCCGCAACACCAGAGGCAGATCTGATAGCGCCGGCGGTATGCCAGGGCAGTCCACAGAAAGCATACCCCCACCCGACAAGACACGGTACAGCTCCTGGACCCCCCTCTGAGTGGGGGCGCGTTTCAAGGCAGGGGGGGGGGGGCGCTGCTGTGCACCAGAACGCACTGGACATTACCTCGGGTTGTCTCCCGGGCACGGACTAGTCCTCACAGGTCCATATGCCTAGACTCTGGCCGGCATAACTAACAGTGCCACGGGCCCTGCGGATGCTCAGGGGGTGTGAGGCGAGAGGCTCCACAGTGACGGGGCTGCGCGCACGACATTGGTGGGGCGCAGCGGACACGTGTCCTGAGACAGACTCTATGACGCCCCGCAGCGGCGACCAGTCACCCACTGGCACAATCACGGCACTAGCCACACACGACGCCTGCAGCTGCAGATACGGATGAGGCATAGCGAGGCCGTGTGCTAGCCACCACCACCACTACCATCATTTACCGGAAGAGAGTAGTTAAGGGATCACACCGGACCACCAGGTGCCACGACTGCTATATGAGGACAGTGACCCCGTGGCTATCTGGGGGCGATAAGAAGAAAGGGACTGTCCCGGCGGTGCCTTGCAAAAGAGAAGGACGACAGTAATAGTGACCAGTGAACATTGTGATCGGTCAACGTCACCTTTGGCGAGAAGCCCTGCCAAGATGGCCGGCAAGGGGCCGAAAAACTGAGCAGCGCAATCCCGCCTCGAACGGTACGCATACGAGAAACCCGTTAACTCCCCGCCAGACGCAAGAACACAGACGGGCAAGACCGCGGAGGCGGCGGGAGGCAAGAAGGCAACCCTGGAAGATGTCATGCGGGCCCTCACGCAAGTGCAGGCCACGGTGGGGTCGATCTCAGCCAAAATAACGCTAATACGGGCAGACTTCCATAAGATGACGGAGAAAGTGAACACGATGGAAATCGTGACCAAATCGTTAGTGGAAGATGTGTCGGAACTACAGATCAGTATGGAAAGAATGTCGAAGGAAAACAAGGAACTGCGTGACAAGCTGGACGACCAGGAAGGGCGCTCGAGGCGGAATAACATCCGTATAATAGGTGTGCCGGAATCGGAGGACACGAGAGCGATGGACCTGTATGTGGAGAACCTAATCAAACAAAGCCTACAGCCTAAGGGACTCTCTGATTTTCTCACAGTGGAAAGGGCGCACAGAGTCCCTGGAGGGCGCCAGAGACCGGGCGCTAACCCTAGGCCGATCATAGCTCGACTCTTTAACTTCAGGGACAGGGATGCAATCCTGCAGGCTGCAAGGACCTCACCCCCTATTAGGATTCAGAATTCTACGCTAGCCTTTTATCCGGATTACACAGCGGAGGTCGCACGGAGAAGGAGAACATTCTTTGAAGTAAAGAAAGAACTCAGAGCCAGGGAGATCCCGTACTCAATGCTTTTTCCGGCCAAGCTTCGGATTGTGGCTGATAATAAAACGTGGCTTTTCGATACCCCAGAGATGGCGCAGGATTGGTTGGAGGGTTGGAGGTCGGCGGGCCTCCCTCGTCGCTCCAACAGACAGAACAAACACCGCACTAATGGGTCCCGTCCGGGCTCACAATCAACTGGCGAAGACGCGGAAACACACTCCCCTCTGAATGATATTCCGGAGGTGGGCGATGACGGAGAACAGTGATCCCCTGATAATGTCTGCTTGAACTAAATGTAACGCTGACCGGCAGTGCCGCCTTGGACACTGGACTGAGGGCCTCCGCGGCCAAAGGAGGGGGGCCGCCGACTCCGGAGAGTCCTTCACCCCAGCGAGCAACTACTATGTTTTGGGTTGGGATCAGGCACTCTGCTGAGTTGGGGGGGCGGGCAGTTCTAAGTCCGTTTAGCAGGGGGGCAGGGAGGGGGGGGAGTTGGGGGTAGGATACGTTTGGGGTTTTTAGTCTGTTTTATGGGTCAGGAACGGAACCATATGACACGCGAGCGCAGTGTAGAAGTAACATGGCATAGCACTCATACTCACTTCACACGCTGCCTTGATCCTTGCAACTATAGACACTATGACACAATCCACTCGAACAAACGCGGTGGGGGGGGGGCTCTAGTATAGGGCAGGCAAATCCATTGAGCCTCATGTCCTGGAATGTGCGGGGTCTGGGAGACAAAATAAAGCGAGGGTTAGTACTACAGAGCATAAAGAGATTGAATCCCGCCCTGGTCCTATTACAGGAAACGCACCTAACAGGCACAGCGACACGGGCCCTAGATAGGAAAGGTTACAGTATGATTGTTCACTCGGAGTTTACTAAGGGGTCCCGTGGTACGGGGATACTAATGCACCGCTCATCGAGATTCATAACCCAATCCACTAAAGTTGACACGCAGGGGCGCTTCGCAGCGACACATGGGCAATGGGAAGGGAGGCCCCTAAACGTGGTCTCGGTGTATATCCCGCCAGCACTGCACACCATCGCTCTCCCAGAGCTGGGAAAATTCTTGCTAGAGCTACCAGAGGGGGACCTCATCATAGGGGGTGACTTTAATGCGGTGGCACACAACTCACTTGACCGCTTCCCGGTGCGCACACAAACACCGGGGCCCTCCCGACTGCATGACTTCCTGGAAGCACAGGGATTAGTGGACATATGGAGACAGTCTCACCCGGACGGCCGACAATACACATACTATTCGGCGGTCCATGGCAGCCTATTGAGGATCGACTACTTCCTGTCACTGGGGGGTGGTCGCCTCACTATCGCCGAAGTGCAAATCAGACCACGAGGTGTCTCAGATCACTCCCCGCTGACACTGACTCTTTCCAACTCGGAACGGACCAGCAGACGCATCTACCCTATCTACCCATGTTACCTTAGGGAGGCAGTTGTAGCCAAAGCATTAAAAAAAGGCACGAGGTCCTACCTCACCGAAAATGTAGGGTCGGTGGACTCCCCCACGACTTTGTGGGAGGCCTACAAGACGGTTCTTCGCGGGCAGGCCATTTCCGTTATCACAAGACATAAGCGCACGCAGAAACAAGAACTGTTAGACCTCGAAGAACAACTTGACAGGGCCACAAAAGACCACGAGAGGGACCAGACCGAAGCCACGCAACACGCGCTCCGGCTGGGTCAGCAGCGTCATGCCGACCATGTACGCCGCAGGGTGGTAGACACTATGGCAGCAACGACAAACAGGATATATGATGTCGGCGATAAGGCGGGTAAACTCCTAGCCTGGTTAGAAAAGAAACGGGGAGGGCAGAGGGCCATACTGCATTTGAAAGACCCTGAAGGGGTGAGACAGACCCAACCGTCACGAATAGTGGAACTCCTGGCGGACCATTTTTCCTCAGTGTATTCCCCTGACTTCGAGGTCACACGGGAAATGGCGGAGGGCTCTCTCGTCGGGGTACCTACCCGCACTTTGTCCCAGGACGAGCAGGATGAGCTGGACTCGGACCTGACAGCCGATGAAATACAAATAGCTATCGCAGCATTGCACCCGGGAAAAGCGCTAGGCCCCAATGGGATACCGATTGAATGGTACAAGACCATGTCGGAGACGCTGTCCACGCCCTTACTCCACATGTATAAAGACTGCCTGGAGCGGGGACAATTGCCACCCGACCAGCGCACGGCAACTATAATAGCGATACCTAAGCCCGGCAAACCCCCTGAAGAATGCGGGTCATACCGCCCAATCTCTCTCCTTAACGCCGAAAGTAAAATTTTGGCGAAACTATTGGCCAGTAGATTGTTGCCTCATCTGGTGCACCTAATACATCCTGACCAGTCGGGATTTATGCCGTACCGGAGTACGGCGATGAATCTTAGACGGCTGCACGGGGTAATGGCACGCGCTCCGCTATTGTCGGAACCAGCTGCGGTTCTGTCACTGGATGCCAAAATGGCGTTTGACCTGGTGGAATGGCGCTATCTTTTCGCAGTTCTGGAGCACATGGGCTTCAGCGCGAAATTCATATCATGGATCAGACTATTGTACACCAACCCCGTAGCACGAGTGACGGCCAATGGCCACATCTCGAAAGAGCTTCCATTAGCGAGAGGTACGAGACAGGGGTGCCCACTCTCCCTGCTGCTATTCGCCTTAGTGCTGGAACCCCTGGCCACGGTCATCAGAACCACTCAGCTGCTGAAGGGCATACAGTGGGGAGGCGACTGGGAGGATAGAGTATCCCTGTATGCCGACGACATGTTAATTTACATCACGGACCTCACGAATGGTATCCCGGTCCTGTTGGCCTTATGTGAGAGACATGGCGCGGCCTCAGGGTACAAACTTAACTGGTCGAAATCAGTACTCTACATGATACACGGCACTCCACCGACCCTAAGTCCTGACTGCCCGTTGTTGGTAGAAACCGTCTCCTTTAGGTACTTAGGGATTCAAATCACGCGGGAACATGCAACCTTTCTAGACCTGAACCTTAAGCCACTGCTGGACAGGTTAAAAGCGGACGTGCACCACTGGAAGACCCTCCCATTAACTCTACTAGGCAGGGCGGCGCTTTTCAAAATGATGGCACTGCCTCGTTTCCTCTATGTATTAGAGAACACGCCGGCGATCGTCCCACTGTCATTCTTCCGTCAAGTGTCAGCACAGTTGTCAGGTCTACTGTGGGGAGATAAACCGGCCAGGGTCGCACAGTTGAAATTGATTAGAGACTGGTACAGCGGGGGGATAGCACTCCCGAACCTTGAACTGTACTATTGGGCAGCCCACCTTAAGGTGATCAACCAATGGATCCATGGCTCACAGGATGACCCGGCGTACTTGGCGGATAGGCGTCAGCTGGGCACGAACACCTTAATGGCCCCACTTTACAATAAGGGAATGGTGGCGAAATTAAGAGGCCCAACCAAACACACAGTGGCTCTATGGCATAAAGCTCAAAAGAGGCTAGCCTGGGAGGGAGTGATTACCAAACTCACACCGTTATGGGATGCCAAGGTCCTGGGTAATTTGCGCCGCAGCAAACGGTTTGACCAGTGGGACAACATCGGAATCTCCACGGTGGGCGATCTGTGGACGAGGGACGGGGTGGTCTCCTTCGCGACCCTAAGGGAACAATACGATCTGGGAGTAACTGAAACGTACAGATATGTGCAAATTAGGCACGCACTCATGTCAGTGATAGAGCCAGGTACGAAACTCCCGGAGTCCGCTCCTTTAGAGGACCGACTACTTACGGACTATATGGAGGCTAGTGCTACCTCCCTCACCTACCGTAAATTGTTAAACAATTTACCCGACCCATTGCTGAAGCTGAAAGAAACATGGGAGGATGAGATAGGGGACCTGGATGAGACCAACTGGAATGCAGCGATGGCATCACCCAGAGAAGCCGGTATATCTACAAGATTTAGATTGGTACAATTCAAAATATTGCACAGGGTTTACTACACCCGCACGACACTACACAGAATCCACAGGGCAGAACACCCGTATTGCCTGAGAAATTGTGGGGAGGAAGGTACTCTGTTCCATACCTTGTGGGCTTGCCCCAATATACGGGACTAATGGAGGCGGGTAGCACGCACGGTAGGCCAGACGTTACAAACCTCGTTCACACCTGACCCTAGAGTTTGCCTGTTGAATGTGTGGGGCCCGACCGACCTGACACCGCATGGGAAACGTTGGGTGGTCATTGGTATGATGCTGGCAAAGCGGGACATAGCGCAAAAATGGGGGCACACGGGACCCCGACCCTAGCTCAGTGGTGCAGAAATATGGACGTACTTATGATGATGGAAAGGGCAGTCTACCAACAGCGGCTTAACCCACGCAAATGGAACAAAATATGGTCACCGTGGAACACATATAGGGGGGAATTGTGCGAGCCGCTGCCAGAAGAAGAAGATATGGATAGCTCAGAAGAAGACGAGGATATGGAGTAGGAGGGAGGCGAGGCGGGAGGGGGAGGGGGAGTGGGGGTGGGAAGCACGGGAGGCCCAAGGCCCTCAGAGCTGGACATACGGATGTGAGTATTCTTGATAATGAACCCGTGAAATGATATGCTACGTGTCCTCTTCACACAGTTGCTGTATTTGATTTATGCTGAAAGTACGTATTATGACCCTTATAGTTGTGAGTTATAACATAAAAAATTAAAAAGTTGCACTAATGGTTGGATGCAGCTGAATGTTGAAGCTGCACCGACGAACGTATACCCGTTAATGATTAACATGCTATAGCAACAATAAAAAAATTAAAAAAAATAAAAAAAAATAGATGTGTTTGTTCTTATGCAAATAAAATTAAAGTATTTTGGATAAGAATCTACTCGGGTGGCATTCATTTAAGTCTGTGCACCTGTCGCGGGCAAGGATGAGGCAGGAGTCAAGATAATGCTCAGAATGAGGTTTATTAAACCATGTCCTGGTTTGTTAACACAATAAAAAACCAAAGGGGGAATTTGCTCCATGGATTCCTTGCTCAGGGACTGCTCTTCGTCCGAACTTCGCTTTCGGTGGTGTTCTAGTGGCGTCAGGGGAGTCCTAGGTGCCGGAGTACTCCTTGGCGTGTTCCGACGTCCGAGAGTAAAGGAAAGAAAGAAACAAAAAAAAATAGGGGCCTTTAGACTTCAGGCTTCTACAAACCAATGAGGGACGGGTAGCGAGGGATCACCAGTCAATCCCAGGAGGTGCACTGAGGGTGAGGAAGCCGACACCGGGAGCAAGCAAGGGCAGTTTTAATCCGAAGCCTCCCCGCCGCCTCCACCCACACACAACAGATCCTCCCTCTTCCCAGGGCCCAGAAGTTTTGCACGCACCTGTTGAATCCAGGTTTCTCTGTGAACGTGGCGGGGCGGCGAGCGAGGTTGGCCTTCCGACTCTTGATCCGGGGTCTTCTTCTGGCATGTTCGGTCTCCGACGTGCCACAGCACGGCTCCATTCCGGCAAGTCTGCTTCCTGGGTCTGCGTCAGCTGATACCTCTCGCTTAACGAAGACATCATACTCATTGGCTGACGGCTCTTTGAGTCCTGTTGTCACTCGAGGCCCCGCCTCCAAGGTTGGGCTGAAGCCTGACTCCTGCTCCCAATTAAAGGGCCAGTTGCTCGGAGGCCACTCGAGTTCATTTCCATGGACGTTGGCATCAGAGGGCTGGGGAGACAAAAAAGGGAGGTTCATGGGGAAGACACTCATCTTGGAAGAAGTCCGTCAGGGGCATCCGACTTCTGACATACCCCGCCCCTAGAATCGTCGCGGTCGGGGACGCAAGGAACCCTGGACAGGAAGTCTGTGTTGGAATTGATGATTCCCTTACGATGCTGGACCTTGAAGGAAAAAGGCTGAAGGGGAAGAAACCACTGCATCACCCGGGGGTTGTTACCCCGGTTCGGACACATCCAAACCAGGGGAGCATGGTCCGTGTATAGCGTAAAATGTACGCCCTCGAGATAATACCTCAGTTTTTTTATAGCCCATTTCACGGCCAAACACTCCTTCTCGCTGACAGGATAGTTCACCTCCCGGGGAAAAAGTTTGTGGATGATAAAGAGAAAGGGTGTTTCCTGCACCTCTTCAGTGACCTGTGATAACACTGCTCCAATCCCCAGGTCCGAGGCATTAGTCTGGAGGATGAAAGGGAGATTGAAATTGGGGGAAATCAATACAGGCCCACTGGTAATGGCCTGTTTCATTCTGAAATGACCTTGAGGGCCACTGAGGTGAGGTGCACGGTCCTATTCTTGTGGGTTCCTTTTAACAGGTCTGTTAGAGGGGCTACTATAGCCGAGTAGTTTGGTATAAATCTCTGGTAGTATCCTAAGAGTACCAGGAATGCCCGTACGTCCTTTTTTGTGGTAGGAAGAGGGGCATCCCTGATGGCTCTGATTTTCTCCTCTTAAATCAATACAGGCCCACTGGTAATGGCCTGTTTCAAGTCTGAAATGACCTTGAGGCCCACTGGGGTGAGGTGCACGGTCCTGTTCTTGTGGGTTTCTTCTAACAGGTTTGTTAGAGGGGCTACTATAGCCGAGTAGTTTGGTATAAATCTCTGGTAGTATCTTAAGAGTACCAGGAATGCCCGTACGTCCTTTTTTCGCTCTGCAGGTTTGTTGAGCTCAATGGTTCAAACCCATCTAATAGTCGTCAAAATGTTTCTGCCCACTCGAAAGGCTAACTGGTCTGGGACATTCTTCAGGGCTGTGGGATCCCTATCTAAGATAAGCCACTGGGCTGGTCAGATATTTTTATTATTGAGGGAGTATTACCACCCACCCTATTACCTAAGGTGAATTCTTCCTGGTAACCAGTCAAAACATTCCCGTAAAGAACCCTAAATTCACCCCGCCTTGACCGATTCAATGGTATCACCTAAAATGTAGGGTCCTCTACGCAAACGTTTTGACTGGTCACCAGGTAGGCCCCCTCTAGAACACAAGACGGAATCTTGTTTTTGTATCCGTAATATCGGCACCCCGCTTGTTGTTAGAGCTCTTTGAGTGTCTCTGGTGGGTCTCAGATAGGTTTGTGTGTTGGAAGGCTGTAGATGAAACTTCAACGTGTTCACTTAAACCCAAGTTGGTGTAGTAAGTGAATTGTGGCTTGAGTGTGTTGGAGACACTGTTCGTAAGTGCTGGCTTTGATGAGCCAGTCATCCAGGTATGGAAAGACATGGATGGTCTTTTTTCTCAGATCATACTGAGACTATTGCCAGGCTTTTGGTAAATACCTTGAGAGAAGGGGTGACACCAAACGGTAGTACTCTGAATTGGTAATGATGACCCGCTATCAAAAATCTGAGATATTTGCGATGAGCGGGATGAATTTGACTGTGGAAATATGAATCCTTTGAGTCTAGAGTAGACAAAGTCGCCCTGCTGTAGAAGTCGAGCACTTATTGAAGTGCCACCATGCGGAAATGTTCTGACAGTATGCAGTGGTTTAGTTCTCTAAGCTCCAGAATAGGTTTCAAGGAGCCATCCTTTTTTGGGGATTAGACTACAGGGAGTACACGCCTGACATTTGATATTGTAACAGTAGAGGCTCTATGGCTCCTTTTAGCAAGAGTGACTGGACTTCCTGTTTAAGCAGGCGTAAATGTTCTGGTGCCATTTTGTGAGAACGAGGTGGAATGTTTGAAGAATTGCTGGTAAACTCCAGGCAATAACCAGGTTGGATAATTCCTAACACCAATTTGTCGGTAGTTATGGACTGCCAAATGGAGAGAAATTGTAGCAGACGTCCCCCTCGATGGAAGGGTAGGCAAGTCACGGCTTGTTAGGGGAAGGGGAATTGCGTGGTGTGGAACCCCTGCCATGCCACGGTAGAAGGAGTGACGAAAGAAGCCACAATTGGAAGGAGCCTGTAGGACTCCCATTGATTTAGCTACCTCAGTGTCTTTATTCCTTTATTCTCCAGTGCCTGATCTACTTCAGGCCCGAAGAGATGCTTTTTAGGTCTCGCCTGGCGTTAGCAGCGTGCATGCGCTGCTCTCGCCATGCGAGGGCCTTTTGAAATCAATACGGATTACAGATGTGCACACGGATGGACAGAAGATGTGCAAGCGGGAACTGGGTGCTTTACTCGCTGCGTGAGACGGACACACTATATTTTTCACACTTGCGACAGCTTGCCTTCTCTGCGCTCCTCCCCTCCTTCTTTCTCAGGTCTGCCAATCTGTCTGCTCTTTTTTTTTTCGCTGTCTCGCTCGTTTTTCTCGCCCTCTGCCTCCTATTTCTCCTCTTTTCTGTAATCGTCGTCTTTCTTTCTGTCTCCATATCCCACTTTCTCTCACTGTTTTCATTCTAGTTTCCAGCGTCTCCTTTCAGTCTCATTTTCCTCTCCCTCACTTCTCTGTCTCCCTTCTCAACCTCTTTCTTCTCCCACCTTCATTTCTTTCAATCTCCATATCTCTCCCCTCCATCTCCTCGATTTTATTCATACTCCCTCTCTTACACAAACAGGTGCACGCAGAAGTCCTACTGCGTTTTATTTTTCACTTCTGCGGAGTAATAATTTAGTTCGCACAAATACTTGTTTTTAATGCCACAACGAGAAAAGGCGAACTAAGGCTCTGTTACTGCTTGGGTCGTTTCGTTCAGCATGGTCACAGGAGGGCCTTCCGAGTCAGTTCGCAGCAATAGTCTGTTTTTGAGATTCATTGTTGAGCATGGACCCACCTGGCTTCCTGCTGTGACAAATCCTGCAGCTGATGCAAGTTATTATCGCTTCTGGGCCAAAGTAGGTGTGCACACGAGCTAATACACACACAAGCCACCGGATATCCATCGCAGTCAAGAAGTACACAGAAGAGAGAATACTTGAAAGAGGAGCTTTGTGACATCCAGGGGGAACAGTTCACACTCCATCTGTTTTGTTTTAGCTTCATCTCCCAAATTATCCACCTCCATCAACCCTATTATAGACTCTGTGCGGGTGGGGTTGGGAGGATGGGGGTGGAGGGTGATGCAAGCCTTACCCTTTCTGACGAAGAGCGCCCCTTCTAGCTTGTACTGTATCTTGCCACCCCTAGAATCGTGCAACGTAAGTAGGGTGCATTCTGTTATTCACATGCGTGCAGACTAGTCGTAGCTGAGCAGCACCTAACTGGGTTCTTCAACCGTACAATGTGCTGACGATGGGGGTCTGAGAGGCAAGCATGGCAAATATAGCGTGTTTTCTGAGAGTTGGCACGAGATGCGGTTCACAATGGCTGTGGTAGAGTTTTTTTCTTAGTTTTTTTGCATTCCTGTATATCGCTAACTGGACCCAAAGATATTGGAGCCTTTACAGTGCACTACACAAGGACACATTAATTTTTTTGTAGGGATGGGAGATCAATTGATCTGCCCAGAATCACAGGATGTTAAGCCAATGTGAGCCTCAGAACCAGAGACAGATTTACTGCCAAAGCACGCAAGAGTAAGGGGCTGTGCAGTGCCAGCCAGTAAGATCGTACATTTGCATGCTTTATCTCCCTGGCACGTTAAGCCAGATTTAACATGCACTAGTTTTGCTCTTACATTGTGTTTCAGGCAGAGCACCCCTCGACGACTTCATCCTATTTCAAAGAAGGACTTTCGATCCGTGATATCCCTTTAACGCACTCTCTCAACCGCAAGGCAGGGCCAACCCGCTCGAGGGCTGCGATCACGCGACAACACTCACTTCAGCCAATCACGTGGCCGCCTAGTCAGCCACGCAAGGGGATTCGTGAGCTGGAGGACGGCGCGTGGGACACCTGCGCAAACGGTTTGCGCTCGAAACGAAATTCGAGAAGAGGGAACGACGTTTCTGCAGGAGCGTTTGAGAAGTATGTGAGTTTGTGCAGCAATGTAACGAATATTCGGCGCTCATGCCTAACTTTTCACATCTGCAGTGATGCGCCTGTCTGCGATACTCTTTAGCAAATTACAAAAAACAATTTGATGGACAGAATGTAGATCAATGTCTTACATTCACCCTAGTACAAGGATCTGGGCCTAAATCCATCGTTTTTTGCACTCCACACCACCCTGGGTCAGATAATGGCTTTATGCAAATCAGCTCTGACCCTGTGCCCCATGGGAACAGTCCAGTCCGAACTACAACAGCCATATCTTTCCCAGACCGGAATCAAGCATCCGAGGACCGGACCGGTTTCGAGGTAACACCTCTCATCAGCCCGGCTAGCTTGACTCCAGTGGTGTGGAGGCTCTGGGACCCACGTCTGAGCTACCCCAGTACACTCAGGGAGAAAATTACAAAAAACAATTTGATGGACAGAATGTAGATCAATGTCTTACATTCACCCCAGTACAAGGATCTGGGCCTAAATCCATCGTGTTTTGCACTCCACACCACCCTGGGTCAGATAATGGCTTTATGCAAATCAGCTCTGACCCTGTGCCCCATGGGAACAGTCCAGTCCGAACTACAACAGCCATATCTTTCCCAGACCGGAATTAAGCATCCGAGGACCGGACCGGTTTCGAGGTAACACCTCTCATCAGCCCGGCTAGCTTGACTCCAGTGGTGTGGAGGCTCTGGGACCCACGTCTGAGCTACCCCAGTACACTCAGGGAGAAAATTACAAAAAACAATTTGATGGACAGAATGAAGATCAATGTCTTACATTCACCCCAGTACAAGGATCTGGGCCTAAATCCATCGTTTTTTGCACTCCACACCACCCTGGGTCAGATAATGGCTTTATGCAAATCAGCTCTGACCCTGTGCCCCATGGGAACAGTCCAGTCCGAACTACAACAGCCATATCTTTCCCAGACCGGAATCAAGCATCCGAGGACCGGACCGGTTTCGAGGTAACACCTCTCATCAGCCCGGCTAGCTTGACTCCAGTGGTGTGGAGGCTCTGGGACCCACGTCTGAGCTACCCCAGTACACTCAGGGAGAAAATTACAAAAAACAATTTGATGGACAGAATGTAGATCAATGTCTTACATTCACCCCAGTACAAGGATCTGGGCCTAAATCCATCGTTTTTTGCACTCCACACCACCCTGGGTCAGATAATGGCTTTATGCAAATCAGCTCTGACCCTGTGCCCCATGGGAACAGTCCAGTCCGAACTACAACAGCCATATCTTTCCCAGACCGGAATCAAGCATCCGAGGACCGGACCGGTTTCGAGGTAACACCTCTCATCAGCCCGGCTAGCTTGACTCCAGTGGTGTGGAGGCTCTGGGACCCACGTCTGAGCTACCCCAGTACACTCAGGGAGAAAATTACAAAAAACAATTTGATGGACAGAATGTAGATCAATGTCTTACATTCACCCCAGTACAAGGATCTGGGCCTAAATCCATCGTTTTTTGCACTCCACACCACCCTGGGTCAGATAATGGCTTTATGCAAATCAGCTCTGACCCTGTGCCCCATGGGAACAGTCCAGTCCGAACTACAACAGCCATATCTTTCCCAGACCGGAATCAAGCATCCGAGGACCGGACCGGTTTCGAGGTAACACCTCTCATCAGCCCGGCTAGCTTGACTCCAGTGGTGTGGAGGCTCTGGGACCCACGTCTGAGCTACCCCAGTACACTCAGGGAGAAAATTACAAAAAACAATTTGATGGACAGAATGTAGATCAATGTCTTACATTCACCCCAGTACAAGGATCTGGGCCTAAATCCATCGTTTTTTGCACTCCACACCACCCTGGGTCAGATAATGGCTTTATGCAAATCAGCTCTGACCCTGTGCCCCATGGGAACAGTCCAGTCCGAACTACAACAGCCATATCTTTCCCAGACCGGAATCAAGCATCCGAGGACCGGACCGGTTTCGAGGTAACACCTCTCATCAGCCCGGCTAGCTTGACTCCAGTGGTGTGGAGGCTCTGGGACCCACGTCTGAGCTACCCCAGTACACTCAGGGAGAAAATTACAAAAAACAATTTGATGGACAGAATGTAGATCAATGTCTTACATTCACCCCAGTACAAGGATCTGGGCCTAAATCCATCGTTTTTTGCACTCCACACCACCCTGGGTCAGATAATGGCTTTATGCAAATCAGCTCTGACCCTGTGCCCCATGGGAACAGTCCAGTCCGAACTACAACAGCCATATCTTTCCCAGACCGGAATCAAGCATCCGAGGACCGGACCGGTTTCGAGGTAACACCTCTCATCAGCCCGGCTAGCTTGACTCCAGTGGTGTGGAGGCTCTGGGACCCACGTCTGAGCTACCCCAGTACACTCAGGGAGAAAATTACAAAAAACAATTTGATGGACAGAATGTAGATCAATGTCTTACATTCACCCCAGTACAAGGATCTGGGCCTAAATCCATCGTTTTTTGCACTCCACACCACCCTGGGTCAGATAATGGCTTTATGCAAATCAGCTCTGACCCTGTGCCCCATGGGAACAGTCCAGTCCGAACTACAACAGCCATATCTTTCCCAGACCGGAATCAAGCATCCGAGGACCGGACCGGTTTCGAGGTAACACCTCTCATCAGCCCGGCTAGCTTGACTCCAGTGGTGTGGAGGCTCTGGGACCCACGTCTGAGCTACCCCAGTACACTCAGGGAGAAAATTACAAAAAACAATTTGATGGACAGAATGTAGATCAATGTCTTACATTCACCCCAGTACAAGGATCTGGGCCTAAATCCATCGTTTTTTGCACTCCACACCACCCTGGGTCAGATAATGGCTTTATGCAAATCAGCTCTGACCCTGTGCCCCATGGGAACAGTCCAGTCCGATGGAGTTGGGCCCAGATCTTTTGACTGGGATGAATGTGTGACATTGATTCACATTCGGTCCATCACCTGTTTTGTTTGCAATACCGCCATAAGTGCGCTGGGGATGCTCAGACGTGGGTCCCAGGCACTCCACACCACTGGAGTCAAGCTAGCCGGGCTGATGAGAGGTGTTACCTCGAAACCGGTCCGGTCCTCGGATGCTTGATTCCGTTCTGGGAAGGACATGGCTTTTGTAGTTCGGACTGGACTGTTCCCATGGGGCACAGGGTCAGAGCTGATTTGCATATCGCCATTGTCTAACCCAGGGTGGTGTGGAGTGCAAAAAAACGATGGAGTTGGGCCCAGATCTTTTGACTGGGATGAATGTGTGACATTGATTCACATTCGGTCCATCACCTGTTTTGTTTGCAATACCGCCATAAGTGCGCTGGGGATGCTCAGACGTGGGTCCCAGGCACTCCACACCACTGGAGTCAAGCTAGCCGGGCTGATGAGAGGTGTTACCTCGAAACCGGTCCGGTTCTCGGATGCTTGATTCCGTTCTGGGAAGGACATGGCTTTTGTAGTTCGGACTGGACTGTTCCCATGGGGCACAGGGTCAGAGCTGATTTGCATATCGCCATTGTCTAACCCAGGGTGGTGTGGAGTGCAAAAAAACGATGGAGTTGGGCCCAGATCTTTTGACTGGGATGAATGTGTGACATTGATTCACATTCGGTCCATCACCTGTTTTGTTTGCAATACCGCCATAAGTGCGCTGGGGATGCTCAGACTTGGGTCCCAGGCACTCCACACCACTGGAGTCAAGCTAGCCGGGCTGATGAGAGGTGTTACCTCGAAACCGGTCCGGTCCTCGGATGCTTGATTCCGTTCTGGGAAGGATATGGCTTTTGTAGTTCGGACTGGACTGTTCCCATGGGGCACAGGGTCAGAGCTGATTTGCATATCGCCATTGTCTAACCCAGGGTGGTGTGGAGTGCAAAAAAACGATGGAGTTGGGCCCAGATCTTTTGACTGGGATGAATGTGTGACATTGATTCACATTCGGTCCATCACCTGTTTTGTTTGCAATACTCTTTAGCAAAGCAGAAAGTGTAAACATTGTGGTCAGTTATTTAAGGTGGTCACTACCTTTCAAGATTAGGCACACACAGCCTTGGCATCCAAGCACCAGACGCCACTATGTTCTGCGATTTAAACATCATTGCAACCAATAGATTATTTAATTAAGTGGTAAGCCACCACAGTCACCTTTCACATGTTGGAGTCTGTCTAAACCACGTGTTGGCATTTGGGAACGGAAAATGGTGAGATTTAAACAACAAGCATTTAAAATGCAATAGGTCTCGCCTTTCATTAAGTTAAAGCCATTTGCTTTGCTATACAATACAATTAGCAAAGCAAATGGCTTTAACTTCATCAATGGCTAGATCTATTGCATTTTCAATGCTTGTTATCAAATGGAGTATTTAAAATGGATTGTTGGACTTCAGGTTTAAAACCAGCAATCCTTAACCAGGCGTGCCTCCTAATTAATACATTAGTGTTAATCTCTCTAGCTGTGGTGTCAGCAGCATCTAAAGCACATCTAGAAGAGGAATTGGAGATGAGCTTTCCTTCTTGCACTACATCTTGAGCTTTAGCCTTGTGCTTATCTGGAAGATATTGGAGCAATTGCGCCATTTCGCCCTAGTGCGCTCTATCATACCTGGCTAATAGGTCCTTGGTGTTAGCAATCCGCCGCCTATGATTGCCTCCTGGGCAGCTAATCGTTTACCAGAAGCGTCTAATTATTTTGACACTTTGCCTGGAGGGGGGCATCCCCCGAGGTTTGTGATTTGGCCCATTTACGGGATTTGAGACAACTAGAGAGTCTAGTGGTAATTGCCCCTTAATAAAGACTGGATCAGACAGAGCAGGCTTATATTTTTTTGTCTATTCTGGGAGTGAGAGCACAAGTACAAACAGGGTCTTTGAATATATCATCAGCATGTCTCATCATGCTTTTGAGCATAGGGAGAGTCTGACTAGATCTGTGTGTACTACTCAAAATTTCAAACAAGAAATCTTCCCCTAGGGTTTCTTTGTGTAATTGTACCCAAGAAATTCTGCAGCTCTAGCAAGTAATTCTAAATACTCTACATTGATGTCAGGGGAAGGCTTTGTAGGGTAGAGGTCTGAGTCATTGCTTATAGGTGAATCAGTGTTGTAGTCTTTCCAGGGATCTATAGGTAAAGGATTATCTCCATCATCCTTATCATCAGGTTGTGGTGGTGGAGATTTAGTTGGTGTGACAAGTAAAAGTTCTAATGGTGTAGAAGGTGGTGTAGGGGAATGTGGTGGAGGAGGAGAGGTGTTAGTATCAACATTCTTCCTCTTCAAAGGAATGGTATAATGTATGTCCTCTGACTCAGGTTTGCGCTTCTGAGGCGGTTTAGTAAGAAGATGTCCTGTATCAGGATTAATGCAAAGTTCCTTTTGTTTTGGGTCCAATTTGGGAGGTGGGACGTCGAAAATCGTATCCTGCATCTTCGGAGGAACATTTTTCGATTTCGGAACGAGGAGTTCGGTGCCTGGGTGGAATGACTTTTTAATGTGGATGGTTTTGGTTTCGAAGCCGTTTTTGATTTCGGCGTCAAGGATTTCAGATCCGAAGCAGTCTTCGGCTTCGAGTCCAAAGGTTTCAGCTCAGTGCCTGACTTTGGCCGACTCAATCTTGAGCCAGAAGGCTTAGCTACGTGCTTCGGTGCAGAGCCAGGGAGTCAGAAACATCTTCTCAGTGCCTACCGTGGTCCGAAGACAGAGGTGAAACTGAAGCCTTTTGCTTGGTCTGAGTTGGATTTCGGGGCAAATGGGGGTTTGGTCCTCAAGGGACGCTGACCTTGCTGTATGTCGTCTTCCATCTCGGAGTCCAATTATGGAATAGATACATGTTCTTCCTGTTCCTCTTCGGCCCCTTGTGCATCAAATTCTTGCTCGGATCCTTCACCGAAGATGTACGACATATATTCGAAGTTCTGGTTTTGCATTTCAAAACGTCGAGCCCGACTATCGCGGAGCATTTTCTTCCATAAAAACGATCTGCACGCGTTGCAGTCCTGTTCGTTGTGCTCCAGAGTTAAGCACAAGATGTACACTTCATGTGAGCGGGTGCACGGATACTTTGCATGGCCCAGAAGACAGAATATGAATGGAGTCCGATCCATCAACTGCGAGGTGGACCGACGTGGTTAGGCCTAATGTCTCGGCGTCTCGGTAAAGTCAACCCCGGCTGGCTGCACCTTAGCTAAAGTTTGACGCTCTGTCTAGGCTCATATATAAGAATATAACAACTGAGTGTGGTAAAGTTTTTGGAACAAAAGTATGCCTCGATTATCTATCGGGAGGCTGCTGTGTTGACTTTACTGAACGCTGATTGGCTGCTGCTGAATTGACACAACCAGTTAAATTGTAGTTTTTACAACAGCCCAGTGCCTCCCCCTGACTCAGTCACAGACCGAGACAACGACGGACAGGTAGGCACAGAGTCTACGAGGGATATACCTTACTTCCCTTTTCCTTCTCTGATCCCGCTTTTATAGTAATTGAGGAGAGAAAGACAATGACTTCACTGAACACTGTCAGAACTAACTTGTTCAGATATAACTGTGGGACAAGTCTATGCTGTACCACCTAAGACTTTATAGATTGAATGAATCTTACTGTTGCAAGCAGTAGCACTGGGTGTGGCTGTGAGGTGGAGTCCTTACTTTGGGATAGGTTAATACTAGCAGGTTTTGTTCTGCGTGCAAATTATCATTGAACCCTAGGCACAACCACAAGACAGAGCAGGTCAGAGTAAGCTCTCTCTGCCCTTGATAAGTGCGAGGTTGTTTTGTTCTTGCACAGCGGGGTCTCACAGTTCCTGAGCCAGGTCCAGGAAGAGGTGAGGTCCTTTCCCCGGGCACACTGGGTGAGTACTTAACATTCTAAAAGGCTGTAAAGAATTTAGTATCTAACAGACCTTGTTAGCTTATTTGGGTCCACGTTTGTGTTTGTTTTCAACAGATGTTGTTAATACACCAGGTGCCGAGGAGGAATTCAGGCAGATGAAGGAGAATTATATCCTTTACTGTTGTTGATTCACTTGTGTGTTTTTTATAATTCTAATTATTTTTTCCACACATTTAACCACAATTAGGCAGTAGCATCTACGTAGAACAGAGGCCCTGACGAAAGCCTATGGTCCTTTTCCATGATAGGCTGAAACATGTTGGCCCTCTCGCAGCTATTTGTTTAAACTGTGATTACTGTTTTGCACTGTTCTTGTTTTTAAACTGGAAGGGGCTTATGCTTAATAGTCTTTCGATAAGTTCCCTATCCTTTTTTAATCACCACATTTATAATTTTTTGCACTGCACTCTCCCATCAGATCAACATCATATGGTTCAGTAAAGTGATTGTGGGTCGTTACCCCAAGCCGACCATGGGGGTATGCTGGATGTCTCAATGATCAAGAGACACAATACCCTGGCAGGATTACCAGATGAGAATATTGATCCATACAAGTCATTGATGGGAATCCTCAATGAGGCTAATTGACAATCACAGGTGGCCCATGTTTTGGTGATTTGTTCTGTTCGTCAAATTTGGTAGTCACTTCCTTATGTACTTAATGAGACGTTAAGGTAGCTTGAAAGAGATTCCAAAAGGGTTTCTAGTTTAGACCCCTAAGTTTGTTTGTTGTATATGCTGCTCTTTCGGGGGATATAACTTAGGCTGGTCTTTAAATATCCCTTTAGCCCTCCACTATCATTTTGTTATTTGTATTTTGAGCAGCCTCCAGCTGCGGGCTTTATTATCTTGACCACATTTGAATAAGTGGTCTTTTGCCATCTACTGATTAGAATTGGTTTTCTGCACTTGCGTGTATCACACTGGTCCCTGGTTTGACTTTACCCCTTTCACACTCTCTATTAGCTTGCAAACATGGCCGAACGCAGTGGCCTAGCCTATGACGACTCAATGTATCAATCCATTTTAGACAACATGCCAAGTATTCTTGAAATACTTCCAGCACCTACAATAAACGCGACTGATGATTGGACTAAAGTCCTGACACTTAAAAAATCTCACTCTCACACACAGACACATGGGATCACCATGGCAGAGTACATGAGGGCAAGCTGTGCCCCTCCGGGGCTTATAGTGACAAATGCCCCTCGACTTTTTCTTAATGGCAAATCTTTTCTTAAAGACTGGTCAATGATTGCGTGGCGCTGCACCCGCGATTGGCTGATACTAATTATCAGCACAGCCAAGCGGGTGGCAGACGGTATTTTGGTAGAGATACAACTCCAATCTCTGCTCTCTGTTGTCGCCTAGCCAGCCTGCCTGCCAGCCAGTCTGAATAGTCAAGCACAGATCGCCGATCGGAGGAAGAGAAGAACGCCGGATTGCCGGATCGCCGAGGACGCCGAGGATTTCGACAGTGGGGGTCCCGTAGCAGCAAAACAACGGTGAGACTTGGCGAGACCCCCCACTGAGTCTCTCCACACCCCCACACACGCAGCTCGTGCTGAACGCAAAGTGCGAGGCGTGGGGAGGTGCGGGGCTGCAGTTTGGCGGAGCCGCATGGTGCATAAAGAAATCCCCGGAAGTGAAGTTACCGGCAACCGGGACCCGGCATTTAAATTGTGAAGCGGGGGTGAGGAGCGCTGTAGGGCAGCAGGTCGGCAAAACGCCACTGAACGCAGGGCGCCTGGAAGCCTGTACCTGCGTAGCGCTTCGAGTCACCACCCAGCTGGGTGGAACGCTTAGAACACGGCGCGCGCGTGCATCACCCCGAAGGCCTAAAGGTGCACTACTGTGCCGCCCCCTAACCCCGCACCCCCAAGGAAGTACATTAAGAGGTGGTGCCTGCTCCGAAAATCGGAATTGCTAGGTTTCAGCAGAGGCAAGCCGAGGTGCAGTAGGGGAGGGGCCAAGCAGAACCTACTTCTCTCAACGAAAAGGGGAAGCCAGACAAAAACAAGGAATTACCGGAGGCACCAGTACGAGAAAGGAGCTAAGAACTGAAGGTGCATCTCTAGTTTTATGGACATATTCCTCTGCATAGTATAAATTAGCCAAGGAAAAGCTTAACGACGCAGAAGAGAGGACAACAAAGAGGACAACAAAGGGCGGTAAAGGCAGGCTGGTGGGTACAGGCACAACAGAGGTAAGTGTATGAATTTACGTACCCTTTAAAAAGTTACTATTCTTTTTCTTTATCTGTTTTCTTTTTTTATACTGAGAAACGAATAACAGCAGTACTACAGTTAATGTACCATATCTAAGAAATGGCACCAAAAAGAGGGCAAAATCAGCGTAAAGAAGATAGCCCAGAGAAGAGTAAAATAATGGAGGGCACATTATCTCTGGTAGAGAGCCAGGAAAGCCAGGCTTCAATCACGGACATTAACAAGGGGCGACGTAAGAAAAGGAAAGTTAAAAGGACAACAAAAAATGCCCAGCAGGCTAAAAGGGACTGTATTCAAACATCGTCCAAACAGAAAGATAACCCGGCAGTGTCCAAATCTATAAAGGACTTTGTAGGGAAACACTACAAATCCATAGAGCTAGTAATAAGCCAGGACCATGAGGAAGATGCGGAGGAACATGGCGCGGAGGGAGGAGAAAATGCAGGGGCAACAGCTATGATCCAGAAAAGGAAAGAACCTGAAATATACCCCGAAGAAGAGCCACTCGACTCTGAGGCAGGAAGGGAGGACCCCTTACCAATAAACTTGACTCTCTTGAGCCAAAACCTCCATATCGCAGCACCGAGACTCTCCTCTTCCCCCAAAATGTTTTCGTTACAGTCATCGGGAAATGAAAGGCTAAGGGGAAATGAAAGTCAGAGTCAAAGTATCATCTGGGGAGGCGAGCCAGACCTAGCCCCAAAACATCAAATCGCCCAAAATTCCCTACGGCAGCAAGACTCCATAAGAACTGGCCACCATACAAGCTCAGACAGAATTCGCACACAGGATTTGGAGCTTTCTGTAACACCTTCTTCATCATTGGTGGACTTAATATTGATGTTACAGAAGACACTACAAGGAATCCTAGAAGTAACACTCTCAAATAATGGAGTGATGAAAGCCCAGAAACTATACCTAAAAAAGATCGAAGAGGAACTAGCGGGGATAAAGTCCCAAATGCCAAAGATGTTAAGCCCAATTGTTACTGCATCACCCATTAATGAAAGTGTAGATAATGAACTGGAAGAGGTAGTTGTGGCAAACCCATCAGGGCCTCCACAAACCTTAGATCAAAGTATAACAAACGAATCAGTCGAGGTACCAGATAACGTATATATTTCCAGACGCCCAATGCTGATAAAAAGGCGCGGGGTGTATACAGTGGCCCCCCCCAAGAATAGGGTTGGAAGGAAGCGAGTCCAAAATCTAACAGCAAAGAGAAAAGTGAAGAAATTGGAGAGGGTGGAACAGTCAGGCCTAAATGCATTAGCCCCGTTCTATGTACCAAATAGACCAATGCAATCGAAGGCTAATATAACTAAGACTCCGATAGTCCAAAGAAAAAACGGGAGGCCCAAGGTCGTAAAAGAGAAACCAATATCATCTCGTACTGTAAAACACAAAGTAAGGATAGATATTGATCATCCCAATGGAGGTCATGGAGCTGAAATCACACAGGCCCAGGTAATAACTGGTACTGGAAATAAAGGGTCGCAGATAGAGAGATCAAAGGTCAGACAGCAAAAATACGAAACCCCTAAGAAAGCCCAAGAGGGGGAGAACAACAAATGGATATACTTGGATCACATGCTGGTGGGGAAAAGGGGAAATACGACTAGAAAAATGAACCCCCTAAATAGGGCACAGATTTTGACCACCTTTGCTAAATGCAGTAGCCTGTGTGGATTCAGCACAAATGACCTTCGGCAAATTGGCTTTGTAAAAAATAGAAACGGTAAAGAAATAACAAAAGTGTCTCTTCACTCAGACCTGGTAAAAATGGCAATCATAAAAGCATCTAGTGAGATAAATCACCTGGGAATAAGGATAATCCCGGAGAGGGAAGTAATAATCCCCATAGATAATACCTTCCTAAAACACCACGCTGGTCTGGGGAGGAGACAAGTGAATCTATATAGAGATGTGGAACGAAACCAGAGCTGTCTGAACATAGTTATAGATAACACAGGAAACGAAGCCTCATGGGATAACTGGTCTCAATGTAATAGCCCGAGGGGGGACCCAAATGAGAGTTATACGGAGGCAGAGGTGGAGGAGGATGGCATGAGTGAGGTAGAATAGGATGAGGGGGTGCCGCAAAGTCTAAGTCTCTTAACATGGAATGTGAATGGGCTAGGCAATGAGTTAAAGCGAGAAAGTATAAAGGATATAGTAAATAAAGTAGACATTGCCTGCCTACAAGAGACCTGGACATGCGACGAAACCCCAATCATCGAGGGTTATCTCCAATTAAATCGCCCTGCCACGAAGAAAAGCGCAGGCCGCCCCTCGGGAGGACTAATGACACTGGTTTCAACAAAAGTGCTTAAAGATGTAACATCGTTAAAAACGAGTTGTAAATGGGTCCTGGCCAGTAGGTTAGAACTATTGACGGTGGAAAAGAAATATAAAATGTTGACAGTGATAAATGTATACATGCAGTGGGAAAATGGGGTAGAATATGAGAATGAGATGAGATGTTTTAAAGAGGATGTCAACGCTATACTAGAAAAATACGCATTGGATATTGTGATATTAATGGGGGATTTCAATCATAAATTAAACCCAAAAAAGGCTGACCGCTGGAATAGAGAACTGTTAGAGGTATATGGAATAAACCCAGCTACATTCCCGGCAGGGGAGATATCGAAACAGGACTCAGAACTCATACATTTCTTAGGAGGTAGGGGTTTCCAATGCTTGAATGGTAGAACGAAGACAGACTGTCCAGCAGGAAAGACCTTTAAAATAGGCTCACAGAATTGCCCAATCGACTACATGTTTATACAAGCCTGGAACTTCCCCCTAGTACAGGAATTTACATTAGAACAAAAAGAGATCAGTGATCATAACTTACTGTACCTAATAATAGTGGGGGGAAGAAACAGTCCTAGAGAGAAAGTGATCCCCCAGGAGGTAGAGTACCCCAAACGTGTGACGACACGACTCACGGAGGAGTACCAGGCAAAACTGTCAGCAATGCAAATTAAAATTGAGCCTGGAAACCTAGAGAATAAAAACCTGAAATGGTTCATAGGAAAGCTAGAGGAAGTAGTCCGGTGTTTGAAAGTAGAACTAAAAAGGGATAAAAAAACAAGTGGGAAGTCACCCAGCCGAGTAAAATGGTTCTCTGTCGAGTGCCAATCCAAAAAAAGGGAGATACGGGCAGCACAAAGGAAACAAAGAAAGAACTTCACCCATGAGAGACAGGCTCACATAAGTAAGCTAAAAAAAGATTATAAAAAAATGGTAAATTACGCTAAAAGGTCATTTAAAGAGAAATGTTGGTCAAACCTGTTAGAAGCAATTGAAGAGAAAAATCTTAGACAATTTTGGAAATTGGTAAAGGCAGCGATTGGCCCAACAGACGGCGAACTAAAATGTGTAGTAAGTGAGGCAGCATGGGAGAAGTATATAAGGGAACTGTATGGGGTAAGAGCCCCTAGAAGCCATATAGAGACCCAAAAATGGCAAGAAATATCAGAAGATCTAAAATCTAACTTTAATGCAAAACAAGTAGAACAAACTATAAAAGAATTGAAACTAACCCGTGCGGCAGGACCGGACAATCTTCCTGCTATAATATTAAAGTCAGAGGTAAAGTGGTGGGCAAGATTTTTTGCGCAGATGTTCCGTATAATATTAACAGAAGGCTTAATGCCACCTAACTGGAAGGGCGCAATAATCAGGCCAATCCATAAGAAAGGAAGTATGGAGGCACCACAAAATTACCGTCTGATTAATCTCTTAGACATAGGAGAGAAAGTTTTCTCAAAAATTGTATTGAAACAGCTAAACGCATGGGTAAGGGAGTGCCAAATTGTACCCATAGAACAGGGAGGATTTAGGGAGGGACACTCCACGATAGATCACGGTTTTGCATTGTGGGCTATGGCAAAGAAGTCAACGGAACAAAATGGCAAGTTATGCTGTTGTTTCGTTGACTTCTGAGCAGCCTTTGACTCAGTTGATCGAGTATGCCTATGGGAAACACTATTAAAGGTAAATATCCCAAGAGATCTTCTGACCATAATAATGGCACTACATAGTGGGAATTGGGCGCAAGTTATTAAGGATACGGCGGGTTCATTGACACAAAAAATACCTATAGACAACGGCCTAAGACAGGGCTGTGTCCTAGCCCCGCAGTTATTCTCAATATTCCTATCAGACCTCCCGGCCATTCTAGAGGTGGAGGGTAGTGCAAGCCCCAGAATGGATGGTAACAAGGTGCCCTGCCTACTATATGCTGACGACCTGGTAATTGTAGACCAGACCGAGAGAGGCCTCCAAAGAAAACTTAATGCCTTTAACGCATATTGTGCCAGGAAATTTCTAACGGTCAACCTAGATAAAACTAAAATCCTATGTTTTGGTAAAAAAATAAGCAGATTTAACTGGTACCTAGGTGAGCTCAAACTGGAGACAGTTAATGAGTATCGGTACCTAGGGATATGGTTTGACAAGAGACTAAACTGGTACACGCATCTGGAAACACAAAAAGCAAAAGCTCACACCTCAATATGTGGCCTAAAGATGTTTAATAGGGACTATGGAGAGATGTCTCACCGTCCAATGTTAAGAGCCTTTGAGGCAATGATCCCCCCCCCAAGTCCTGTATGGAGCAGAAATCCTTTATTTGAGCGGTAAGGGAGCCTGGGACTTGGTGGAGGGAAAATGCCTTAAAGGTCTCCTTTCTCTCCCTCAATCATCTATGATACAAGCTATAAGAAGAGAAATAGGCACAAAGTCCTGGGAGATACAAATACAAATGGCAATAATCAGACTTTGGAAACGTTTTGAAGATCCAGATGGGCAAAAAGTAGCACAATGGTGTAGGAATGAAATCCAAAAGAGTGACCTAAAATGGGCAAAAGCATGTAGGGAAAGATTGACAGAAATTTGTAAAAATTTAAAGATAGAGGTGTTCCAGGAAACCCAACAATTACTTTCTACTAGGAGCGAGCTGAAACTAAAGGGGAAGGAAACATCTAGAATGCGTGATATGAGTTACTTAGCAAAAAAGAATTCAGTAACACACATGATGAGCTCCTGGGCAAACGAAAATTGGTTTCCTTACCTAGACATCCTGCCCAACCGTGGTTTTAGGCAGGAGATTTTAAGGTTGCGGATTGGTCTCAACCCATGGCTAATAAATAAAGATCTGAAATCGAAAATGTTAGATCAGAAAGGGTGCTGCAGGTGTAACCTGGGATGTAAAGGAGACCTGTTACATATCCTTCTCGACTGCTTGACACTATTGGAACAACGGAAACGGTGGCTGCGCCCCGTGTTCCTAAAATATGATATAAGAACGAGGGCACAGGCAGCCGACCTATTAACTGAAATTCCCACCGTGGATATCGCCATTGCCCTTGGAAAATACATAAAAGTAGTACTGAGTGACTTAAGAAACCAGGAATAACTGTAGGACTGTATAAATCTTAATTTAATGAACTATTTTTAAACAAGGGAAAGTACCGGGTTTTAACTGTAAATGCAAAGTGTTATTTTAAAGGCAATTTTACTAGCGTGGGTAACAGTATAAAGGTATGTAAGTGCCTAAACTAAATCGGATCAATTTATAATGTTTTATCGTTTTATGGGAATATTTTAAATTTGCGATACTGTTCCTTGTACATGTTTAAAGACCATGGTCATAATAAACTTATACTTGACTTGACTTGAACTCCTTGAAGAACAGATTAAGGCGACGGTTACCCCTACTGGCTTTAAAAAACAGAAAGATGAGTCGGATAAAACCAATAAGGACTTTTTTGATTCTATACTTCAGACCAAGGTAGAAAAATTCAAAAAATACCTGGCCAAGTTCAAATTAGAGCGTGTATATCCGTACACTAGTGACACCTACAAAGCTCCCGACTTCAGCAGAAATGGGAAGAGGTATGGATCCAACTATTCGGGATCCAGTTCTGATTCAGGCAGTGATCCAGAAGCCACTAATCCACCTCCAAATGCAGGAGGAAGCCGTGGGAGAGCCGGTAGATACCAGAACTATAGAGGACAATACAATACATCAGGGCTACCATGGTGGCCTCCAGCACCCTGGGGATATCCAGGTAATTTTCAGCCACCTATGGGTCCTTTTCCTGGTTTCCCACAATATAATAACCAGCCTTTTTTATCGTTTGGCCCCCGACGATCTCGGGGCAAAAAAAGACCAGCGCAAGGACAGCCACAGGTCCAGTGGAAAGACACCGCAGGCCCTCATGCGGGAACCCGAAGCCACACGAGACGGAGTGCTCAAGAGTAAGCTTAAGACCTGAGGCAAGTTTGGTGGTTAATCTGAGTAAAAGAACTTTATCAACCATTGAAGAAGTGGTTCTTAATAAGGGCTTAGGTTTTGTGACGACAGATGACGGTGATCCATTTTTACTCTAAATAGAATTAGCCCAGTTTTTCCATAAACTGAGATTACATTACTTCTTCAAGAATAGAAGCAATGAGGAGCCTGACAAAGAGACATATGTTAACACTGGTCTAAGGACGAAATCCACTTTTTTACCTCCCACACATGCTATACCACCCCAAGTACCCACTTTTGAGCAGGCGGTTAAAGACGACATTGACAAAATTTGGACCTCTCCCAAAATTGGCTACAATAACTTGTCAGGAGTTGAGAGACAAGCACTGAAAACATTAACTCAAGATGCCTCAGTAGTCATTAAGCCTGCTGACAAAGGGGGTTCCATTGTAATTCAAGATGTGGAGACTTACAAGACTGAATGTCTCCGGCAGCTGAATAACACTAGTGCATATCGACCATTTACTACAGATCCCACTCCGAGACTGATGAACGAGATCAAGGCCTTAGTTGAAGAGGCCCTAGCAGAGGGTTGGATAACTCCTTTGGAGTCACAATTCCTGCAGGCACAGCATCCCATTATGCCCTATTTTTATACCCTACCTAAGGTGCATAAGCCCCAGAGACCACCACCGGGAAGGCCAATTATAGCTGGCCAGGGCTCAGTTCTAGAGCCCCTTTCGGCTTTCGTAGACCACTTTCTAAAACCCTTAGTGGACACTATGCCAACTTACCTGAAGGACACCACTGATGTCCTGAGGGTGATTCCAGATATCGCTTTCAATCAGGAGACGGACTATCTAGTCTCCTTAGATGTAGAGTCACTGTACACCTCCATCCCCAGGATGCGACTCTAGATACCATCAGATCCATCCTGGAGGAAACGGAACTTGATTCCATCACTCCTGTACCCTTCATTATGGCTTTAGCTACAATAGCCATGAAGGAAAACTTTTTTATGTATGAAGATACGGTATACCATCAGGTCTCTGGGACTAGCATGGGCAGTATTTTTGCCCCTTCCCTAGCTAACCTGTATGTCCATATGTTCGAACAGACAACAGTGTTGAATCAAACTAACCTGTTCTTTTCATCTATACTTTGGTGGAAAAGATATAAAGATGATATTTTATTGGTGTGGAGAGGCGACAATGACTCTGTTCTCCTCTTCCACCAATGGCTTAACAATCAAAATATCTTCCTGCGTTTCACCATAGAAAGCAGCAAAGAAAGGGTTTCCTTTCTGGACCTCTCCATTTACACCACGGAGACGGGTCTTGAAAGCGAATTATACCGAAAGCCGATGGCAAGAAATTCTCTACTTCTGTATGAGAGTCAACACCCCAAATCCCTGCGTGACAATCTGCCCTTTGGGCAGTTCCTTCGAGTTCGACGGAATTGCTCCACCCCAAAAACTTTTGCACATCTCGCAGAGGATTGGTCCAAACAGTTAGCCACCAGACATTACCCTAGGAGACTCATTCAGCGCTCCTGGAAACGTGCTGCAAACAACCTTCGTGAGGCACTTCTTTAGCCACGAGTTGAGAAAGCCCCTTTGGATCGCCTTACACTGGTTAGTACTTACAATACCAAATCCAACTGCATCCAGAAAATCATCAGGCGACACTGGCGCATACTAAATAGCAGTAATGATAGGATAGAGTTTCCACTATTTGCCTTTAAGCGCTCCAGCAATCTAAGGGATCGTTTATTACATACTCGCCCGAAGGAGATACCTAAAAGAGAGGTAGGTACCCTGTGGGACCTACCCCCCGTGACGGGATATTATCCATGTGGGGTATGCTTTGTTTGTCCTCAAACTTCCAAGGCAACGAGCATAGACATAGGCACCAATCGCCCGTGGGAGCTGACGCATTTCACCAACTGCAATAGTACCAATTTGATATACCAATTAACATGCCCATGCAATGAACGTTACATCGGCATGACCACCAGGAAGGTGCGAGTGAGGATGCAAGAATACAAGAGCACGTTTCGGTGCAAAAAAGAGGTTTCTAAATTGACAAAACATTTCATACAACACAACCACAGCGAAATGGATTTCACGTGGACTGTTCTCGAGAAACCGTTTATTCCCTCACACATAAGTGTTATATCAAAATTTCTGTTTTTAAAAGAACAGAAATGGGTTTTCAAATTGCGCAGAGACAGTCATGGGCTTAATGATGACATCCCGTGGTTCAATTTACAATGAATACACATACAGATTCTGCACAATACCCTTGAAAGTATGTTGATACAATAGGGGAAGAAGTAGGTTCTCCTTCCTTCACTACATGCCTTACTTGACCATCCGTGAATAGGTATTGTGCTGAGAATAAGACTGGATAACGAATTTGGCATCATATTTTTACTTTATGCTGAATATGCCAAATGGGGACCCTACTGACTCTCTGGAGTTTTCCCTACCTCTCAGAATGCAAGCTCTTAGATATGTATCCTGTTATTCTATTATCGAACTACCAATTTGGAGACCATGACAACATTTGGTAGCTCTTCACCTCTTTTCTCGTTATATTACGGGAGCAAGGCCGTCACCATACTATTCTTTTTGATGTAGTCTATATCTAATTTACTAAATAGCTTTACTAAATAGCGAGACTATGCGAGCTATGTGGTGTCACAAAAAAGTTACCTCGGCTGGCTGCAGCTCATTTAAAACATCCATTGGACGAGTGACATCATATTGCAGTTCACCTTCCCCTTCTCACTAGACTATACGAGACAAGCAGCGTTTCGGGAAAGTTACCCCGGCTGGCTGCACCCTAATCAAATAAAGATTGATGTTTTGTCGGTTTGGGCTTAAATATAAAATACATAACAACCGTGTGGCAATATTTGCAATGGAAGAACATCTATTGCGTGAAACGTTCCTTGAACTACATACACCGGGCGAATGACATCATCCGGTAGTTCAATTCCCCATCTCGCGAGACTACGCAAGTCAAGCAGCGTCTCGGTAAAGTCAACCCCGGCTGGCTGCACCTTAGCTAAAGTTTGACGCTCTGTCTAGGCTCATATATAAGAATATAACAACTGAGTGTGGTAAAGTTTTTGGAACAAAAGTATGCCTCGATTATCTATCGGGAGGCTGCTGTGTTGACTTTACTGAACGCTGATTGGCTGCTGCTGAATTGACACAACCAGTTAAATTGTAGTTTTTACAACAGCCCAGTGCCTCCCCCTGACTCAGTCACAGACCGAGACAACGACGGACAGGTAGGCACAGAGTCTACGAGGGCTATACCTTACTTCCCTTTTCCTTCTCTGATCCCGCTTTTATAGTAATTGAGGAGAGAAAGACAATGACTTCACTGAACACTGTGAGAACTAACTTGTTCAGATATAACTGTGGGACACGTCTATGCTGTACCATTATAGATTGAATGAATCTTACTGCTGCAAGCAGTAGCACTGGGTGTGGCTGTGAGGTGGAGTCCTTACTTTGGGATAGGTTAATACTAGCAGGTTTTGCTCTGCGTGCAAATTATCATTGAACCCTAGGCACAACCACAGGACAGAGCAGGTCAGAGTAAGCTCTCTCTGCCCTTGATAAGTGCGGGGTTGTTTTGTTCTTGCAGAGCGGGGTCTCAAAGTTCCTGAGCCAGGTCCAGGAAGAGGCGAGGTCCTTTCCCCGGGCACACTGGGTGAGTACCTAACATTCTAAAAGACTGGAAAGAATTTTGTATCTAACAGACCTTGTTAGCTTATTTGGGTCCACGTTTGTGTTTGTTTTCAACAGATGTTGTTAATACACCAGGTGCCAAGGAGGAATTCAGGCAGATGAAGGAGAATTATATCCTTTACTGTTGTTGATTCACTTGTGTGTTTTTTATAATTCTAATTATTTTTTCACACATTTAACCACAATTAGGCAGTAGCATCTACGTAGAACAGAGGCCCTGACGAAAGCCTATGGTCCTTTTCCATAATAGGCTGAAACATGTAGGCCCTTCGCAGCTATTTGTTTAAACTGCGATTACTGTTTTGCACTGTTCTTGTTTCTAAACTGGAAGGGGCTTATGCTTAATAAATAGTCTTTCCATAAGTTCCCTATCCTTTTTTAATCACCACATTTATAATTTTTGCACTGCACTCTCCCATCAGATCAACATCATATGGTTCAGTAAAGTGATTGTGGGTCGTTACCCCAAGCCGACCATGGGGGAATGCTGGATGTCTCAATGATCAAGAGACAATACCCTGGCAGGATTACCAGATGAGAATATTGATCCATACAAGTCATTGATGGGAATCCTCAATGAGGTTGATTGAAAATCACAGGTGGCCCATGTTTTGGTGATTTGTTCTGTTAGTCAAATTTGGTAGTCACTTCCTTATGCTTAGCGTTAATTTAATTTCACTCTTTACACCCGACTCTCACCCCTCTCCCCCCTCCCCTTCTCATCTGTGACACGTGATGACTAGCGCCAAGATGCTCCATGGAGTGTAAGCTGCGCTCTATAAAAGCCAATTCATATCATATCATATCATTATGTACTTAATGAGACGTTAAGGTAGCTTGAAAGAGATCCCAACAGGGTTTCTAGTTTAGACCCCTTACTTAGGCTGGTCTTTAAATATCCCTTTAGCCCTCCACTATCGTTTTGTTATTTGTGTGCTTCCTTGAGTTTTCCCAATTGAAATAGAGATTTTCTTCAACGGATACGATATGCAGAAAAGTGGGATACGTGTATGAAACAATACAGACGCGAGTAAAGTGGATTGCGCAAAAAGGGGAACCAGGAATACATGTACGAACCAGATGGCATAAAAAACAGTCCAACAATGGAGTTGATGCTCATGAGCACTATCACTCAAAGGAGTTGTAGGAAGGTGGAGATCTAACTATGGTTACCCCCAAACTTTTTGCCTGGTGTTTAGCTGGTTTTTGACATAGTTGGCCTGGGATCCTGCAATTCAGGGCCCCAGGCTAATTGCTCTCTCCTTAAAATGGACTCCATGTACCTTAGGTGCATACACAATTGGAACTGGTTCACCTTATAGGCCCCTGTAACAGTGTACCATAGGTACCCAGGGCATAGGTGTAACCAAGGCCTAACAGGGGCTGCAGCATGTTTTGTGCCACCCCTGGCCTGGCCTCCATATTTTGACACAACTGGCTGATCACTCAGCTGGGGTAAGTTGGTCTAATCACCTCTTGCTTAGGTATAGTATCCCTATATCTAACATTAACTGGACACATGTTAACCTATAAGCCATTCCTATGGAAGGCCCCTGCAATCTTGGGGGCAGAGTGCGTGGTTTCATGTGAGATGGTGCTCTACCATGAGCTGAGCATGTCTGCAGCTGTCGGGAACAACTCCCTTAGCTGTTCCGGGATATTGCCATACCATATACTCTTAAGTGCATTATAATCCTCGCAGTTATATGCTAACTTTGGTTTGGCTTTATCAAAACATGTCGAGTAAGGTGTCATACGATTTGGAATACTATCCCCTCGACAGTTCTGTCGACGGGGATAGCATTCCACCCTTCTAGAGGGACACAACATGTACATAGCCTTAACCCCGGTTAAAGTTAACCAGAGCCTCAGCATCCCAAAATGGATGCTGCCACCACAGACACGAGTCTGACCTCCTGCTGCTGGGAGTCCTTCCAGCGAGGGAGGCTTGGACAAACGGTTTCCTGCCTTGGGAGGTGCGAACACCACCCCAGACAGAATTTTGTGTATTGGGTAGGACAGGGCTGAATAGAATCAGACATGCCCGGGGCACACAAGGTGTCCTCGTGCATAAGCCAGTCCAAACCGGTCCTGAGACTTTCCAGACCCAGGCCTGGCGAGGAGCTGGACAAAGGAAAGGGGGTGTAACCGCCCCCATTCCTGGTCCCACCCAGAGGAGGGACCTAGCAGGTGATCCACCCCTCAGATTGGGAATAAGAGTGGGAGCAGTGCCATAGCACCTCAGATCATCCTGAAATCAACTTAAAACTAAGAAGACGCCGGACTTTAACATTCTGCTGCACAGAAGACTGAAGAGCATCTCCCTTGTGGCTTGGGAGTGGCCACCCTGTGAACACAGGCACCATCCAGCAACTCAACATCTGCTTTGCCGCCGCCTCCTGCTGGAGCCCGAGCCCAGAGCCTGACGAGACCCAGACTCCCAGACTTCTCACCGCCCGATCCACAGTCCTTACAAAGAAGGGACCCGTGGAGGCACCGAGAGACGTGGGACCGGACATCTCGGAAGACCCCCGAAAATCTGACTGCGCAGCACCCGAGGCACCCTCGACGCTGTGCTTTGGGGATTGAGAAGCCCCACAACCGAGCAGCCCTTGCACCGAAGATCAGCCCACTAGCATCTCCACGATCTGCGTGGGGCCCTTTTGCATTGTGCCACTCGCACGCCATCCCGGTCACTTGCTACGTGGTCAGCGGCCATCTTGGTGACGAAACCTACAATCTACACTGCGGGTCTGGTTGCTCCAGACTTGCCCTTGCTCCTGTAAAAAGGAGCACCCGCTCTGACCTTGCTGGTCCGAGTGATAAGCCTTTTTCACTTCCTGCGTGGCTTGCATTAGCCAAGGCCTATTTGCTCTGATCAAGTTGCCGACACCGCCATCAGCTAGAGCCTTCGTGGGACAGCTCATGATCGACTCCTGGACGTCCTCGACCTCCTCGTGTCCACGTGGCTGCAGAGAGAAGCTACACCTCATCGCCTGTTTGCACCCGACATCGCCTGGTTCCACGGTAGTCACTGGCTAGTGACTTTGAACATTGTCCCCTCTGCTTTCAGGTCTTCACCACTTCATATCCACCCTTGGATCCACCGGAACTCTTCACATCGAGCCGCCTGCAGCATCTTCAGCTCCAAGCACCATCGACCTGCGTGACGAAACCCGACACTACTTCGCACCTGTGCACCCGCTTCCTGTGGGTGAGGTAACTCAGCAACGCCGGTGTTCCTACACTGGTACACACCTCTAGTGTCTGTGTCTAAAGTTTCATTCCTCTAGGTCACTCAGAAGGTTCCTTAATAACTAACTTTGTAACTTTTACGCACCATTGACTTAACATTGGTATATGCGTGCACTTTCGGCACTGCACCCGAGTCCCGTGGGCCTTTCCCGACTTCTTCACTGTTAGTCCCGAACAGCTCCAACGATTCCCAAGGCCCTAGGCCTACTTCCTTTCAGCTAGGTGGTTCTTATACCACTATTTTAGTATATGGTTTAGGTGGCCCCTAGGGCTCATCCATATTGTGCAACTTTTGTATATTTAAACTGTGTTTTGTTTTAACGCATTTGCTTCTGTGCTCATAAAGAGTATAGGGGAGTTTGTTGTAAATAAGAACAATAGTTACTTACCTGTAAACAGGTGGTTCTCCAGTATTGGTGTCTTTCATAGATTCACATGCCTGAATCATTGCCCGTCGTCTGAGTGGGAGTCCCACGGTACATAAAAAAGCAATAATATGTAATAATCCATATAGCAAATATCAGAAGTACCCAACCAGGAAGTAAAGTAGCACCAGCTACAGTAGAAAAAACCTTCCCAATCGTGACTATCCTAGTCATTATGTATTAGTCCAAACTGCAGCCAATCAGGCAACAGCACCCACCAGAATGTTCTCCCCAGAGGCTCAGGCTCTCAGATTTTCTCGCACAGGAGTGAAACCCCATAATGCCTGAGTGAGTCTCTGGGGGGAGGCGGGCGGGTTGCATGTGAATCTATGAAAGACACCAATACTGGAGAACCACCTGTTTACAGGTAAGTAACTATTGTTCTTCTCCAGTATTAGGGGTGTCTTTCATAGATTCACATGCCTGAAACAGAATAGTAAGCAGTACTCCTAACATAAAGCTCGTAGACGTCAGAGTATCAAATATATATATATATATATATATATATATATACATAAATACAGTATACATGTATAACAATAATCATCAACATCTGAATAACGTCTAAAGAGTATAGAGGAGGTGGAAACAGAGGCTCACCTTATTTGAAAAGATTGCGCAGCACTGCTCTTCCAACCGAAGCATCTGCATCGTCTGCTGAATCTAGACAGTAGTGTCTAGTAAAGGTGTGTCTGCTAGACCATGTAGCAGCTCTGCAGATCTGTCGAAGAGGCACACCAGCAAAAAGGGCAGTGGAAGAGCTAACCGCCTTTGTAGAATGTGCTCTTGGCAAGGCCTGTAAGGGTCTACCGGCCAGCTGATGACAAAGTCCAATTGTAGAGGAGACCCATCTAGCAATGGTCTGTTTTGAAACTGCACAGCCCTGGCGCTGCCGGCCATAAGCCACGAACAGTTCTGTCTTGCGGATGGCAGAGGTTCTTGATAGGTAAAACTTGAGACATCTTCTAATATCCAACGAATGCAGTGCTCGTTCAGCCGGCGACTGTGGGGTTGGAAAGAATGTCTTGAGGACAACCAGCTCATTCAGATGAAAATCCAAAGGCACTTTTGGCATGTACGTTGGATTAGTACGTAGTACTACCGAATCCGTGGTGAATTGGATGAAAGGCGATCTAGATGTAAATGCCTGAATAGCGCTAACCCTTCTAGCAGATGTTAAGGCTAGTAACAATGATACTTTCCATGTTAAAAATTTCAGGTCCACCTTATGGATCGGCTCAAAAGGGTGACACATGAGCTGAGTCAGTACGACATTCAGATGCCAAGTAGGTGGAGGTTTCCGCACAGGCGGAAACATACGAAACAATCCTTTGAAAAATTGCTGTATGATCCGCACGGAAAACAAAGAATTTGATCCATCTTGTTGAAATCTAGAAATGGCAGCCAGGAAGACCTTAAGAGTAGAATGCGCCAAACCCAATCTGGCAAAGTGCAAAAAGAAGGGAAGAATTTGCTCTGGTTTGGCATGAATGGGATGAAGACCATTAGACTGGCACCATGCACAGAAACGCCTCCATTTAAACTTGTAGGTCTTGATCGTAGACGGAGCTCTGGCTTTCGCCAGTACCTCCTGGCAATCCTGTGGAATGTTTAAGTGTGCAAATTCCATGTGCTGAGGAGCCAAGCTGACAATTTCAGCGAGTTCGGGTCCGGATGGTACACCCTGCCCTTCTGGGTGGAGAGAAGATTCGGAATGCGAGGAAGTTGGATAGGGCTGCATTCCGAGAGAAGGAGTAGCTCGGTGAACCAGTATTGCCGGGGCCATCGTGGAGCAATCAGTATCAACCGGCATGGCTGCTTCTTCATCTTCTTGTTGACTTTCGGAATCAGAGGTAGCGGTGGAAAAGCGTAAGCGAATACTTGATTCCAATTCATCGAAAGGGCATCCCCGCACGAGTCCTTGTGGGGAACCCAGCTTGCAAAGTATGGGCATTTCCGGTTCTGGTGCGTCGCAAACAAGTCCAGATCCGGATGCCCCCAAGTCTGAAAGATGCGGTCTAGAGATGGTTGATGTAGTTCCCACTCGTGAGTGCAGCCTGTGGATCTGCTGAGAGAGTCTGCTAACACATTCGCGATTCCCGGGACATGGACAGCTGACAGATGAATATTGGGAGTCAGGGCCCAAATCCAAATCTCTTGAGCCTGTTGCGACAGCCAGGCTGATCTTGTGCCTCCCTGCTTGTTTAGATAATGCATGCAGGTGGTGTTGTCTGTCTGAATCAAGACTGTGGCGCCTTCTAGGGCCGCCTGAAAGGACTTCAGGGCTAGAAAGATGGCGTGCAATTCTAGCCTGTTTATGTGACATCTCATTTGGATTTTGTTCCATTTTCCGCTGACCGTCATGCCTAGGAGGTGTGCACCCCAGCCTGTCATTGAAGGGTCTGTCGTCACTATGAACCTGGGCACTTCCGTGAGGAAAGAGCATCCCACTTGTATGTTGCAACCTTGACTCCACCATTGAATCGCTTCTCGCATTCGAGGTGTTATTTGTATCGTATCCTCGAAGGACCCCGACACCTGTAACCACTGGCGACTGAGCTCCTCTTGCAAGGGCCTCATCCGAAGACGACAGTTGGGGGTGAGAAGAATACAGGAAGAAATCATCCCGATAAAGGAGTGTAACATGCGCACTGAAACGCACATTTTTAACAACAGTGCCGCAGCCAACCGTTGTATCTTTTCCTGTCTCTCCTTTGAGATAAATACTTGGGCGAGCTTGGTGTCCAGTGTCGCTCCCAAGAAGGTCTTTCTCCTTGCTGGCGTTAGGTGTGATTTCTCGAAGTTCACTGAAAACCCCAGGCTTTGCATCAGTGACAGAGTTCTTTGAATGTGAGTCTTTACCATGTCGAAAGAACTGGCCTTGATAAGGCAATCGTCTAGATATGGATATATCTGTATCGACTGCAATCGAAGGTGGGCTGCCACCGGGGCTAGTATCTTCGTGAACACTCTAGGGGCTGAGCGCAGTCCAAAGGGAAGAACTTTGAACTGGAAGTCCCTACCAGCCACTCTGAACCTTAGAAACTTCCGGTGCCTGGGAAAAATTGGAACATGGAAGTATGCATCCTGAAGGTCGGGTGTTGCCATATACTCTCCCGCCGAAAGAAATTGGAGGATTTCTTGAAGTGTCAGCATCCTGAATGATAGTTTTTTGAGGAATTTGTTTAGGGCACGCAGGTCGAGGATGGGTCACCATTCCCCCGACTTCTTGCGAATAAGGAAAAATCTTGAATAGAAGCCTTTTCCTTTCTGATGATGAGGTACCCTTTCTATTGCTCCCTTCCGAATCATAGTGTTGATCTGGGCAAACAGCTCCTTGAGATGTGCTGGAGGCGGTCCTCTTGGGGGGGGGAGTTTGGAGGAGTTTTTACGAATTCCAAAATGTGACCTCTGGCTATCACATCCAGAACCCACTTGTCTGTGGTAATCTTGGACCAATTTAAGTAATTTTGGGATATTTTTCCTCCAATTTGGTTCGGGTTGGGACAAAGTGGCGGCAGGATGCGTTTCTCACTTCTTATGGTCTCTTACGCGATAGTTGGATTTTCCTCAAGACTGAGAGAAATTTCCTTTCCTCTGTCCGTAAGTCTGTTGACGATATGGCTGGTATCTTTGGTTTCCCTGGGCGGAAGTATAGGTGAGCTGTTGGTTATAGCCTACTCTATTAGAGAAATTCCCTCTTCCTCTTGCTCCACGAAAGGAAGACTTCCTGTATTGTAAAGTGCCCAGCGAACGTGCTGTCTCAGTATCTTTCTTGAAGGCTTCCAGAGCATCGTCAACATGCTTTCCAAATAAATACTCTCCATCAAACGCCATATCTATAATTCTTGTCTGGACCTCCTGCCGAAAGGATGTTGCCTATAACCATCCTTGCCTCCTGAGAACAGCTGCACCCGCTAGCTGACGAAAACCTGTGGCAGCAACGTCCACTGCAGCATCAATCATCTCAGACGAGACACACTCTCCTTCCTGAAGGATCTTCTTTGCTTCCACTCGATCTGGCTCGGGGAGTTTGTCCACATATGGCGAGATGTCCGACCACATCTGCCGATCGTATCTCCCTAATATGGCTAGAGAGTTAGCGACTCTAATAGTTGTAGCTGCAATTGTGGAAACTTTTTTCCCGATAGAATCTAGACGTCTCCCGTCTTTGTCTGGCGGAACAGAGACCTGAGATGTTGGATTAGAAGACCTCTTTTGCACTGCCTGTGCAACCACAGAGTCTGCTTTCGCTTGTCCAATGAGGCACGCTGGAGATGAATTTGCCGCCCTATATTTTTTATCCACCCTCGGGAGCACTGCAGGCAAAGAATTTGGCTTGGACATGATCTTCAGTCCTTCCTTCCATATGAATTCTATGATTGGAATGGTCCAACTCTGTTTTTGTGGCGTAGACTTGAAGTCATACGGGAAGCAGTCTTCTTGTTTTGACTCCATAGTTATCATGAACCTCTTTGTTGCTCTATCCATGATCTTGTGGAATGAGGCAATGTCCACCGGAGGTGACTCTGAAGTAGTTGGTTCTGCCGGAGAGGGCGTGTTTGCATTGTAATCCTCATACTCCGACGATTCTGACCTATTGTCTAATTCTCCTTCCTCTTGCTCCTCATGATCTGAGTACTCTTCATCTCCTGTTTGAGGAGCTGTGACTTGTGACGCAGACTCTGCTGGACGTCCCTCTTCCAACGTCACAGAAACAATTGGTTGTGCCTGCTTTGAAAGCGGCGTCGCTATTTTAGGTCTTGGCGTAGATACTTGAGAGTCACCTGACTCTGAAGGCGGAAAACGCCTATAGTAGTCGCTGAGCATGTACTGTAGATTGCAAAATAATTCCTCAGGCATTTGCATGCCGGGAGCAGGCCTGTCCTCATGTGACAAAGGCTCCGTTTCAAGCATTTCTTCCTCCATATCATCTTGGATCTTAATTTGGAGGTCAGACGGACTTCTGGCTGCTCCAAAGTTTTCATCTTCATAGGATCCTTCCTCATCCGAATCCAAAAGTTTCTCTGGCACTACTAGCGTAGAAGGAATCGCCTCAGTAGTAGCCCTTTTCTTCAACAGCGTAGCTGTAGTTGCAGGTGATGGCAACGGTATCCCCGCTGATTGTGCTGACCAGACTTGTAAGGTAGTGCAGCTTGACAGGGGTGGCGTCGATGGGATCTCCTCCGTCGCCGACGAACCTGCCTTTTGCTGCTGAATTGTTTGTCTCGTCGACGGTACCACCTTCGACGAGGACGTCGTCGAGGTCGTCGACGGTAGCTTCGTCGACGTGGTTTTCATCGTCGACGAGGATTTCTTCGTCATCGAGGTCGTCGACGGTAACGTAGTCGACGGAAGCTTCGTCGACGTGGATTTCGTAGTCGACGAGGATTTCATCGTCGACGGTAACGTCGTCGGCGAGAGCTTCGTCGACCGTAACATTTTCTTCGTCGACGGGGAGCCAACCGTCGACATCAAATTCGTAGATGAGGAGCTCATCAACGGTACCTTAGCCGTCGTCGACGGGACTATAGTCGACGACAAGATAGGCCTGATCTGCACATGAACCAGCGTAGGCGATGAGGCCGAAGACATCACTAGAGCCGGCTTCGGTGAGGAGAAAGTCATAGTGCAGGTGGTAGACGTGGCCACATGAGAGGAAACACAATCCTTTTTTGACGTTGAAATTGTCAAAGGTGGCAACTGAGGAGGCACAGACTTTGAAGATTTCTTGGGAACTGCAGATTTCCCAGACTTCTTAGAGGGCGTACTATCCATCTTAACAGGTGGAAGAGTCTTGTTTGAATCACTAGGCCCAGAAGTATCCAGAGAGGATTGGGCCTTCTTTGTCACCTTCGCCCTTGGAGATGAAACTTCCGTTTCAGCCTTCCTCTTAATAGATATTAGAGAAGAACCAGAGGCAATGCTTCCTACCTCAGACAAAGGGTCCTCCTTGTCCTTGAGTCTGTTAAGCCACAACAGCAGTCGTCCTTCTCTGTCCCTGATGGTCTTAGGGGGGAAGGTCCGGCAGATCTTGCACTCCTTTGCCTTATGGTCAGGATAAAGGCAATATAAACATTTTTTGTGGGGATCTTCTTTAAATAGCCTTTGCTTCCCACAAGAATCAAAGGCCCTGAACAGGGACTTAGAAGAAGAGATCTGAAAAACTTGAAGAAACTAACTAATCTTGAAGAAAGCTGAGCAGAGCTCAGGGAGACTCCCTTCACACGACGTGCGGTAGAAAATCTGAGAGCCTGAGCCTCTGGGGAGAACATTCTGGTGGGTGCTGTCGCCTGATTGGCTGCAGTTTGGACTAATACATAATGACTAGGATAGTCACGATTGTGAAGGTTTTTTCTACTGTAGCTGGTGCTACTTTACTTCCTGGTTGGGTACTTCTGATATTTGCTATATGTATTATGGCATATTATTGCTTTTTTATGTACCGTGGGACTCCCACTCCGACGACGGGGAATTATTCAGGCATGTGAATCTATGAAAGACACCCCTAATACTGGAGAAATATATATATATTTTCAATATATATCTGTGTGGTGTCCTTTCATTTGGTATTCAAGGGGATTGTGTATGGTAAAACAGCTTGCTTCACATGCCTTTACAGAGTTTAGCCTAAGACTGCTTTGTCCACGCTACTAGGATAGCTGGTCTAGAAGGTTCACTTACAACCAATCATCATAAGGGTTGCTTGGCATGGTACAAGGTGTTCACTAGAACTAGTGAGCATCATATACCAGGCCAACTTCTCACAGGAGTCACCTTACCTTGTGACTGGAAAGAATTCTTTGAAGAAAAACAACTTGCAAACATCTGGATCCAACACTAGATGGCCTAAGTATGCAAAGCATTTGATCTACAGCTCACATGCCTCAAACCTACCAATATGGTGGATGCCCCAGTTTGCAAAACTCAGCAGTGAGCTGTCCCTGGCCCGGTGGAGAGAAGTTGTTTGTGAGATGGTGAGAGATGCCTAGCAGGAAGACAATTGTGCCACCTTTAAAGAAGTGGGCGTGGCGGCGGGACCAAGATGGCGGCGTGAGCAGACATGTAATCCCGGTGCTCCCGCCGACAGCCGTTTTATAGCACCGGTTCTGGCGCACCAGGGCCCACCGATCTGGGTCCGTGGGCTGTCGGAACCGAGGACATAGCAGAGCGGGTCTGGGGAGCTCACCAGGCGAAAGGCATCGCGCACGCCAGGCTCTCCAAGGCTCGGAGGTTGCGAGGCGCCCATCCCCCACGAGGTCGAGAGCGAGGCCCGGAGCTGAGCAGAGGAGTGAAAGCCGAGCAGCGGTTTCCTGGGGCCCGGGCTCGGCGAGCTCTGGTCCGGTGGCTACGGCGGAGCGAGAGTCGACAACCGGGCGCTAATACCCAACCCTCTGAGCAATCACGGGAGCGAGGCCCGAAGCTACGAACAGGACAGGGCGGAGTGAGGTCCTGCAGCCTCGGGGGCCCGGGGGGCTGCCGTGCAGCCAGGCAGCGACGAGAATCCCGGTGGGCAGGAGAGACGGCCGGAGGTGCGGCGGCACAGTGCTCTGTCTGCGTGCTGCGGCCCCTTGGAGCAAGCCGGGGGGACTGGGGACCACGAGCCGGCAGAGTGAGCCCACGAAGGAGGGTGTACCACCGAGGAGCAGGTCTGTCCTGAGGTCTGAGCGGCGAGTTGGCGGAGACGTATGAGACCTGTGTCCCGCTTATCCAGTGAAGGCCGCGACGCCATTTTGAGGGTGCCTGAGCGACGCCGGAGTCTCTCGCCCCCAGCGGTGCTGTCGCCCATTTGGTGATCGGGGTCTACGGCCACTACTTTGGTGAGAGGAGGACCAGGCGCCCACTAGTCTGGTGGCTTTGAAAAGGTGAGGAGGACGCCGCGGGGGCTGACGGCGACCGCGACTGAGGTGCCCGGAGGAGAGGTTGGCCCTCTCGGGGACGAGTGGAGGCGGGCAGTTACACCGGGTGCGGAGCGGGCCCGCGCTGGAGGTAGGAGTTCGAGTGCTGGCACGGCAGGCGAGAGGCGAGCGCGCCAGACTTTGCGGGCTGGAGGCCCCGACGCCGTAGCGGATCGGAGTAGTTCTGCATGTTCGGCAGGGAGGAGGTCCTGGCCTACCACTGAATTGCTACGCGCCTGCCTGCAGTGAGCAAGGGGTGCAGGGCCGCGGGGCAGCGCGCATTCCAGGGTCGAGAGATGTCCGCTGGCAGGGCCGCCCGCGGCAAAACTGTTAAAGAACTCTTTGCAAAAACGCCGACTGCCCAAAATAAAGACACTGCGACTCCGAGCTCGAAGAAAATGGAGCAGAGCGCAGACAGAGGATCAGAACCCATCACAAAGGCATTTCTGGAGTCCCTCTTTACATCCCTACGGGATGAAATTCAAACCATCAAGACAGAGTTTGCCAGCGAGGTGCGGCGTGAGATGGACGGAATAGGGGAACGTATGGCAGACCTTGAAACCAAAAGTGATAATAAGGATACTGAGCTAGCGGCCCTGCAGCAAGAAATCATCCGCCTTCATGAACAACAAGTGGACCTTCAGCTCCACATGGAGGATCTGGAGAATCGATCTAGACGCCACAACATCCGTATTCGGAATGTTGCTATGTCCGAGGCCACCCAAGACACGTTTCGCTATGCCAGGGAACTTTTCAATCACGTGCTGGGCCGGCCATTGGACTCGGTCTTCCACCTTGATAGGGCACATAGAGCGGGCCCCCCCGGGCATCGACAGCGCCTCCCCTGGACATACTGGTCTGTGTCCAAGACTACCGTACTAAGGAAGAGATACTGCAGAAGGCACGACAGAAGCACCCGCTCACGTTTCAGGGAACGTCGCCGTCGCTATTTCAGGACTTGGCGGCTCTCACGTTACACAAACGTCGTCTTTTCAAACCGGTCACGTCCCATCTACCACAAAAGAACATTCCATATAGCTGGGGACACCCCTTCCGTCTCATCTTCAGGCTGGAGAACAAACAGTACCAGCTCAGGTCGATCTCGGAGGCCTGCCGTCTGTTAGGACTTGAACAGCCCGAGGAGGAAGAAGAGGTCCAGAGAGCCACGACAGAGGAGGAAGAGCTCAGGCCCCGATGGCGCCAGCAACAAAGACGGAGGCGGGTGAAGAAACCCCACTGACGGAGATTACAGCGGGCCAGAGAGCGGCAGTGGAGGCTGTCGCCGTAGATAGTGGTACAGATCCTACGGGGTGAAGGGCCTACTAAGACCTGGTGGCCTGGGTACCTGTTCAGACTGCACGGCCGTTGGCGGGAGAGTGCTCCTGGAGAGACTAGTAAGACTACCCCGTGCTTGTTTTTTCCTTTTCATCTCTGGATGAAGGACTACAAAAGTTTGCAGTTGTGGGGGGGAGGAGTGGGGGTTGGGCGGGGGTGGGTATTTGGTCCATGGTGCACTTGTTGGAAGGGTTGGTCTTTAGTCAAGCGCAAGGCGATCCTGCTCCAATTAGAACAGTCAGAGGCGGACATTTGCCTCCTCCAGGAGACGCATCTCCTGGCTAGGGATTGTCACCGGCTTCGGTCCTGTAGATTCCCCCTTCAATTTTTCTCCTCGTGCCCTGATAAAAAGGCAGGAGTTGCAATTCTGGTGGCACAGAAGTTTAGGGGCAAAGTTTTAGGCAAGACTGCAGAAATTAAGGGACGACTGTTAGTGTACAGGTTTGCAATTGGGGACATGACTTACACGATTGGCACGATATATGGGCCCAATGAAGGTCAAGAAAAGTTCCTACATAGAGCGCTCACTGACATCACCGACACAACAGACCGTTACCTCTTGCTGGGTGGGGATTTGAATTTGGTTTTTGACAATATATTAGACAGGTCCTGTCAACGCACTGCACAGGTAGGAGCGCTCACAGCCGCGGTCTTGGCCCGCGTGAGGGACTTGGCGTTAGTGGATCTTTGACGCATGCTCCACCCTGGGGAGAAGGATTACACATATTTTTCAGCTGCCCATAAAACGTATGCGCGCCTAGGCTACCTGCTCGTCTCCACAGCTACTCAAGCACTCGTCAATAGCATTGACATAGGTACGGCCTCCCTTTCCGACCACGCGCCGGTTACGGTCGCCCTTTCCATGCCTGCTGCGCAGCGCTCCCGTAGGGTCTGGCGCCTCCGCGAATAATTGCTGTATCGGAAGGTGGTAGTCTCCAAGATTCAGAGCGTAATAGCAGACTACCTTTCCCATAACAGCAACGCTGACACCACGCTGGCTACACAGTGGGCCACGCTGAAGGCTGTCCTTAGGGGGGAGTTTATTTCCGCCTCGACAGCGGAGAATGTGGAACGTCAGGTCAAAAGAGACGAGCTTACACGGCAGACCAGGGAACTGGAACAGATACATAGGAGGACCGGGGCCCCGAGAGTATGGCGGCCATTGAAAGTTGTGCGCCAGCAGCTCGCAGCCTTAGATTTAGATAGGGCAGAATTTGCAGCCTTGCGACTACGTCACGCATATTACACATGTGGGGACAGATGCGGGCGCCTATTGGCACATAAATTACGTGAGGTCACACGGAGACGGGAAATGCAGGAGATAAGAGGAATGGATGGGGCAACGGTGACAGGTGATCATGCTATAGCTGGGGCCTTCAGCGCATTCTATGCAGAGTTATACGTGGCTGACCCGCCGGATCCGGCGGCGGAAGCAGACTTCTTGGCGGCTATCCCCCTGCCGGCTCTGACACAAGACCCGATTGAATGCCTAGAGAGAGACTTTCGTCCGGTGGAGGTGATCTCAGCCGTTTCTGGCCTCACGCTGGCCAAAGGTCCTGGCCCGGACGACTTTCCGGCGAGCTTTTATAAAACATTCTGTGGCCAGGTGGCCCCGCTGCTCGCTCGACTCTTCACCACCTTCGCGGAGGAGGGGGCGATTCCGAGTGACCTACTGGAGGCTTGATCGCTGTGATACCCAAGCCAGGTAAGGACCACACGGAATGTGGAGCGTATAGACCTATCTCTCTCTTAAATGTGGATCTTAAGCTTTATACCGGTATCCTCGCCTCACGCCTGGGACCGTACATGGGGGGGTGATTGATCCTGATAAGTCTAAATTCATTCCGGAGCGCCAGACCTCTGACAATACCAAAAGGGCATTCTACCTCCTCGAGAAAGCCGCTCGCACGAAGGTCGAATACAAGATGCTGGCCATCGATGCCGAGAAGGCATTTGATAGGGTGCACTGGCCCTACTTAGAGAGGGTGTTAGTGAAGGCCGGTATGGGCCCCAAATTCCGGACTAGGGTGTTGAACTGCTATAAATTCCCTTCAGCCACGGTCCGGGTCAATGGTTGCACGTCTCCCCGGTTCGGGATCAAACGAGGCACCAGACAAGGCTGCCCGTAGTCCCCTCTATTGTTCGCCCTTCATATGGAGCCTGTCGCACAATTGCTGCGGTCGGACCTGAGGGTGCAGGGAATCAAGTTCGGGGGCGACATCCACACCATAAGCTTGTACGCCGATGATGTATTGATATCGCTTGCCAACCCCCGGAACTCCCTCCCCGCGTGCTTTGCTGACCTTGCACAATTCGGCCAGGTCTCAGGCTTCAAAGTTAACATGACTAAGTCTGTGGCCCTCGACCTGTCGCTGGAGGCAGCCACACGCTCCTGCCTACAGGCGGCATTCCCCATACAGTGGGCCTCGGAAGCAGTCCCGTACCTTGGGATACAATTGGCTCCTTCCGTAATGACCTCAGTAGATATTAACTACTCCCAGCTGAGGCAGAAAATTAGACGCGAGTTGGGACAGTGGAGATATTACCCGCTGTCCTGGTTGGGTAGGGGAGCGGCAGTCAAGATGACTGTCCTCCCTCAAATACTATACCTCTTCCGTATGATCCCCCTTGCTCCTCTGCAGGGCTGGATAAAATTGATGCAGTCGGAATTGTTGCAGTTTATATGGAATGGGAGGAAGCCCCGTATGAAGCTGTGGATAGCAATGTTGGCACCAGAACAAGGCGGGATTGGGATCCCAGACCTGGCAACTTATTTTCAGGCGACTCAGTAACGCTTCCTGGTGGAATGGGTTAGATGGGAATCTGGGAAACACTGGTTGTTCCAGGACCAGGCTGTCGCTGGGCGGACCCTGAAGGAGATTCCCTTTATGTGTCGAGAGCACAGGCCCCGTATTCTCTATCCGTCCTTTATCACGCAAGTACCGCTGGAGATCTGGGACCGAGTGGGGGTTAGCCAGGAACTCACCACCCTCCCGTCGCCCCTCAACCCCATCATGGGGAACCCGGACTTTCAGCCGGGGTTGGACGAAAGAGCCTTCGCGCGTTGGAAGCCTGCCGGTTGTCGCGCTCTCCATCATATCTATGGCCCGGACGGTGTAGTTCCTTTCCCGCAGTTCCGTCAGGAGTTCGGCCTGCCGGAATCCGAAAGACTCCGATACTTACAGGTCAGGCACTGGGCGCTCAATACCGCTGTGAGATCTTCGGGGAATAGGCGCTTGACGGCTTTCGAGTATTGGTTGATCACCTGCTCCACAGACAAATAGCTGATCTCGGATCTCTATAAAACGCTCATGTACAAACACAGATACACCTACAACTCAAGCAGGGCGCGCTGGGAGTGGGAGCTAGGGAGATCCCTTACTCTAGGAGTGGGAGGGGGTATACTACAGGGCGCGCCACTCGGACTACCACATGGGACTTACTGACACTCTCACAAAGGTAGCTACCTAATGGTACTATACCCCCGAACGCCTCTATGAAATGGACAGGGGCAAGGATCCCCTATGCTGGCGTGGCTGCGGTCAGGTTGGCACATTAGTTCATGTACTCTGGGAGTGTAAATTTTTACAAGAATACTGGGGCCAGATCTTAACGGAGGTAGACACTCATTTCGATACAGAAATCCCACGCTTTCCCTCCTATGTCCTCCTGGGACTGCCTAACGCGCTGACCTACCCGTTACGATCCCGGAGGGGTTGCCTGATTGCCATCGCGTTGGGGTCAGCAATGCAGAATATTTTGGCGCATTGGCGTTCATAGCAAGTCCCTACATACCAGAGCTGGCTTCACCGCCTTTGGATGGTTCTGGGCATGGAAAAACTGTTGTTGTCCAGGGCAGGAGAGGGGGCCTGCTACGCGGAGTTGTGGAAGCTATTTCTATCTTTATTGGCTTCTGAGTTTACGGAGGTAACATGTCCGAAATATCTCCGACTGTTGAGGTTGACGGAGACCGGAGAGGAGATGAAAGAGAAGGCCCCGGCCCCGAAGGTTGGATGATGCCAACGGGGAGAGTAGACGAGGACCATAGACCAGGGGGAGTGGGGGAAGGGAAGGGTGGGGTGGGGTGGGAGAGGTTGCAGGGACGGGCGGGGGTTTGTTGGGTTTCGGGTAGGGATGGGTTTGTTTGGGGGGGGGGTTCTTCTTTCTGGTTATTTCAGGTGACTGAGGTGCTACGTGCCTTAGGCTGGCTGAGGGGTGATATGGCAATGGGAAGGCTCCAGAGTGGAGGCTGACTGGACTTGGGGTGTTTAGTACTGGTAAAGGACCTATGCCTCCTTAAAGTGGCAGGACTGACAATTTGCATGGGGGGACGCCTCTTAGCTTCACAGTGTTTATGACGCGGCCGGCCCATGTTGGGTTGTAGGCGGCTTGCTATGTATAACATTGGTTCCCCATGCCATGGCTATTGTCTTGTACCTCCCGCTCATGCTAATCTATTGGTCGGTCAGTGAAATGACTAGCGACCCTTTTGCAGCGCTACTGTATTCTGTCTTTTAACATTGGTCAATAAAAACATTTAATACTAAAGAAGTGGGCGAGTTGTTTGGGGTGGGCCTGGGCCAGTTCTTACATTTGCCACCCTGATTAAGGTGGCAATAGCACTGTGGCCCAGTTTCCCAGCAGCACCTCAGGAGGCCTGTATACTAGGGATGATGCTGGAATTGGGATCTTCCAGATGATTGGTGTCCAATCTATATAGGGCCCTCATAGACGGTTGACCACAGATTGACTACCAGGCGCGGGGAGGTTGGGAAGTGGATGTACCAGAGCCCATATCCAATTCAGAATGGAATCAAACCTGTGCTCTGGTGAAAGAGGTGTCCTGTAATACTAGATTTAAATTGGCCCACTTTTATGTTACTCACTGAGCGTATCTGGCCTCCACAAGACATACTAGGATATATCCAACACGTACAGATGAATGCTCGAGATGCAGAGAGAGTGGAGCAGGCTTTACTCACATGACCTGGAGTTGCCGGAGAATAGCCCAGTATTGGCAGGAGGTAGCCCATTGCTTGCAGCGGACTATTAGCATTTGCTTTGAGGTTTGGGCTAAGCACTGCATGCTTGTATTATCCTGTTGCCCAAGGATGGCAGGACACAATATATACACTCACAGCCAGGGCTTTTACTGGCCATGGGCAGAGTTGTTATCCAGTGGATGTCTGTCCTTGGACCCACAATATTGGTGTGGTCCAGGGATTTGGCCCAATGGGCAAGGGAGGAACTGAGGCGCATGAAAGAGGATTGCACTGATGAACGTCAGGAGGATGATTGTCAGGAGTGGGAGGGCATGCTGCATGGAGCTGCAGAGGTGTTGAGCGTAATGAGGCAGCAGCGTTTTTGGATTGGGAGGCCCAATCCTCTTGATAGGATGGGTGGGGCGCATAAACTGTGATGTGGTGATGCACGGCCTGAAGTGCAACACTGATGTCAACTTGAAGCAAATCTGTCTGGAGGTGGGCACTAATCACTGACTGACATGGGGGAGGTTGAGGCACACAAAGCTCAATTGTGAAGATTTGATTGATACCTTTAGGTCAATTAGAAGACTATGATTGCAGAAAATAGTACCATGGATTGTTTGTTCAAGGGTCCATCATAACTGCAAGTTACATGTTATCATGTTGGCGACAGTGACTGTATCACTATTTTCTTTTTATGTTATGCGTTTTCCTGAAAATAAAATCTATCACTGAAGGTGCATTATCCAGGCCCGCTTCTATGGTGAGCCTTAGTGCCATGATTGCCTCTTACATCAATTTGACTGAAATACTCTTTAAAAAGCCTTATGTTTGTACTCCACTATGGGTAAATTTCTAGAACCCTTACTATATCTCTCTTCAAGGAACTCTATCCACTGCTCTTCATGTACCATGACATTTACCTTTTTCTTTTCAATTCCTCTGCTGTTTTGCACTAATTTAGAAAATATCCTGGGGTCTTTAGATCAAATCACTTTTAGCAGCATGTCCCAATTATTCTTATAAAAGTCCCTTTTTTGATTGATTAATGATGTATATTCCTGATTTACCCTTGCTAGTTCTTCTTTGTGATTTCCAGCTACAGCCCAATCCCTCCCAGACCTTATTCTTCTCAGTTTATTGTTTAACTTCTGACAGAGTGTCAACCCTTCTTAGACCTTTCCTTTTCTGGTGTATATTTTAGTTTGTTCATACCTTCTGCAGCTTTATATTCTACCTGCAAGCATAATAGCATAATAGCACTGTACAATAGTTCAATATACCAATTCCAAATATTTACAGGAGGTACCAATTGGCTCTGAAGATCCATTGTATTTGTAATTGGTCAATTTGCTTCTCACCTCTTTCGCAGCATTCAATTCTAAGAGGAAATGAGGATCTTATAGCCTTAACTATTTCTAACCAGAGGTCCATGCTTAATTATAAGTGGTAGCTGCCACTCTCTTGCTACACGCTAAATCCTGAGCCTAGATCAAAGTAATAATTAGGAATATACACATAGTGTATGGGGTATACGGGTTTCCCAAATTTAAAAACTCTATTCACCTGGGTATCAGTATTATAATGCCCATTCAAGCATATTAAACCCAAATTATCTAATCATTTTTGTATCAAATGTCATCATTATCTGATTGTGGAAAGCAGCTTGAGGAATATTCGGTCAGTCAAATAACTTTATTTGATTTGTTGAATCATAAAAGTTTTCAAACATACTTTAAATAAGTTAAACATACATAAAAGCTTATGAAAAAGTCTGGCATAAAATACATATATATATATATATATATATATATATATATATATATAAACTTCAGGGTTTTAATTTTTTAAACACAAAACTTGAACTCCTGTTATAATTCATAGTGTTTCCTAATTACTGAAGCAGTTCGAAAAAAGTTGAGCACACCAATACAAATAGCAGCAGTGGACAGAGATTGTAAATAATTAAAACCATCTTTATGAGAACAGGGACGAATCTCACTCAACACAGGCTTAATAAAACGGGCCCTTGGGTCTTTGTAGAGCTTACAAAACAGCACAAAGTGCATAGTGCTTTGTTGGGCTGAGTTACGCACGGACAGGGGGTTAGTCTCTTACACCAAATTGTCTGTTTAGGCATGGCCATAAGAAAGTGCAATGTGCAAAGACGAAACCTAGTCATAAGGAAAGGTGATTGTACATGAACAGTAAAGGACAAATAAAATTGCGGATGATTTGGGCGTCCGTCTACACAAATTCGTGTTCCCAGATCCCGATTAGACATACTTAATTAAGCATAATATTCATTTTTTATGATCAATTTCATATTAGATCCAATACAATCGGATTATCATATAGTGCTCTAGCCCAATCTTATTAAAATTGTCTAACATATCGAAGCCAGGGGATAGCAAGAGCCTTTTCAAGGTTCAAGTAATCTCTAAGGAAACTCCTTGAAAATGATAAATCCTCCGAGGTCCAAACTTTCCCCCAGAGGATCAGTGGGGCGATGTTTATTCTATCTTCTACAAAACCCAGCCCCACTTCGAATGGCAGAAAGATGTAGGGGAACTAATCGGGATAATTCAGAATCTTTTTAAGAATTTTTTTTCAGAATTTGCATCTGAGTACTTTTATGATACCTCCATTGTAGTGTAGTTTCTATATCCCTGATAGGCTTTGCGCATTGGTATAATATACACTATAGACTTGCATAGAACTGAGGTCAGTATGTCTCTATCGAGTACAATAAACTTAATAACTTGTGTGCAATCTAACTCAGAGGTCGTTAGAAACTTCTCGAAGCTATAAGTTTCTGACAACCACATAAACATGACAACTTTGTTTCCCTTGGAATCGGAACAATCTCAGAATCGTGGAAACAATAAATAACAGTTTCACTCGGTCAATCGTGCATGCTTCATTTCTACAGAGTTGCACAGAAATAGAGAGACGGGCGTTTCAATAAAAAGGGTTTATTGAACAGTCTTATTTCTCACGCAAGAGATATGAACTGCTACCATCGTAAGACAGAATGCAAAGTATAATACGTACAGCGTTAGCAGTAAGATAAAATAATACTGCAAGAGCATGATGTGTAGCTACGACATATATTCATAAAAATACATACATAAATAACATAGGCTAAAATACTCATCTGGTGCTTCTAAAATAATCCTACCCCAGTGTACCTAACCTAAGTGTAGTACGAGGGAAGAAGTAGGTGCTGTTAGCTATAGTCTAGTCCAGGAGTTGCCAAAAGTTTTGCTAGGTTCTAGTCCGCTCCATACCTTAGAATGAGTGAGGTTGGAATCTCTTTCCGAGTCTCGGTCTCCAACACCCCGCAAGGGAAATCAGAAACACTGGAGCTGGATTCTCTGCGAGGAGGATGACAGCGTCTGGTCAGTGCGTCAGTTGGGAACTCTACTTCCTTCTGAACTTGCCGTGGCGAACCGCGTCGTGCAAGTAGGCAGCCGAACTGTGGTTTGCCATGGTAAGTGAAGGTATATTTATACCTTGAAGGTGTTCAGGAATGCCAGTATTGACATACAAGTTGGGCATAAGAACGTCATGTATGAACCCCTAAGGAATAGATGTTCATGCATAATAAATGAGTTCTTGGAGAAATCAATATCCAAGCAAGGGGAAGTCCTAAAGGCTTAAGAGTCTGGTTTTCTAAGAACTCGTTGTGACGAAGATGAAAGGATGTAGTTGACCATGCTTGTATTTGGTTAGCTGGATTTCTATGCCTAAATAAGGGCAATGTGAATTGTACCTATATAAGGGCATAAATCTGGAAATCTATATGCGGTATCTAAATCGACACACAACACCCACTCAAATTTCGTATGAACGACATTACTAAATCCTAAACATATTAAACATATCTAAAATATAGCTACACACGGAGTGCTAAACAAATGTCTAAAATACATTGTAAAAAATGCATTACAACTGATTGTAAGCACAAAAAATGCATTGGTGCTGTACATATTAAAGCAATGTTTAATTCTAAGCATATGTAGACGTTTGAATGCTACATGAATGAATCATGAGTATATATACACATGATGAAATGGCTCGTAAATAGAGAAGAAAAGGGGTCGATACCCTTTCATGTCAGATTACATAAAATTGATGTGGACAAGGTTACATATTGTCTCTGGAAGTATTCAAAGAATTCTGTTCTCTATGAATAGTTCTATTATAAGCAGATTACTGTGTAAACAAGGAAAAATAAAAATTTGGAAGAAAAAAATGCATCATAGGAAAAAGTTACAAAGTTAGTCCCTTGTTTTTAAACAATGAAGGCCAAATTCAGAGTCTCTCAGTACACTGTGTGCCAAAATCAAAAGTCAGTGTTAGGGGTTGGGGAAAACATGAAATCTTCGATTTCATTTCTGTAGACAAAAAGTTGTCTACCGTTGTAGGTGAAAGTTGGAATACCGGATTTAGAAGATTAACTGCACATAGAAGAGAAGCACCGCCTTCAGCATTGGTTGCATCAGCAATGTTCATATTGGATATCACCTGCATACCTGTTTCCTCTCGTACCTCAGCAGTAGCAATTTGCATCTGTGAGATCTCAATTAATGGCGTCATCAGGATTGGTAGCCGCTGGGGACAACACAGCTCATGGGCCGTTACAGGGTCCAGCAGAGTATCGACATCCGTAGGCATAACTGATGGGAGTGTTAGACAGATGTCTAGCACGCATTCTTCACCGCAAAGCAGGCAGCGCAGAACAGATAAGATGCAATCTTGCCAGATTGGTCTGAATGACAGAAACCATGTGGTATTTAATTCTCGTAGACGAGGTAAACCCAAAATTTGGACGATGTGCTCATGACACTTCATCACCAGCAGAGCTCTCTCCACGGTGAATGGGTGTCGCTGGTGATTTGGCTTGCCATTTCGTAGCAGTATGAGGAACAATAGGATCCCTGCAACAAGTGCTAAAAAGGAGCGGCAGTCTGCCAAACACAGAGTGCACAAAGTTTGGAATTATTCCGAGGACTGCTTGAAAAGGTGCTAACAGTTCTGCACACACGTTCTTAAATACATGTACAATACCGCTCTTATCAGACATGTTTAAGATACGACCTAACATTTCTGAGAAATGTATAGGGCAGTTTGTATTCAAATGGGCATGTATCTCGGCAGAAGTTCTTGCGACTTGTAGATCATAGGTTTCTTTGTCCGAGGTCAAGGTCAGTGGCCAGTGGCACTGTTGAGTATCAATTCATATAGAAGAGCTGCTCAGTGAAGGCCATAAAGGCGAGTCCCTGGCTGTCTTGGTTAGTGGAAACAATACTTGCATACAGCAAGTGACCCTGGATTAAACAGCCACTAGATATGGGATACCTGGCAACATGCCAGAGCAGCTGTGATCATTCAACACAAGGTAACTTCCATTCGAAAGTTGGACAAAAATGGGATTAATCACTGCAGCTGGTGAGCCTTGCAGGTGACAGGATAAGTTTGTAGTGGAACCATCGCAGGCACCGTGTGAGTAAATACCCTGACATAGGAGAGAACCGCTTAGTGCGTTTTCACAGTTAGTATCGCTAAGAAACACTTCACAACCCCACTCCAACATCTCTGTGTGTACGGTAAACTCCAGGATGTCTTGATGTATTCTTTACCCAAACTTTCATATTTGCCGGCTGGTATATGTTTTAGGCAATACTGAAAATGGAAAATTGTAACAGGCAGAGACATTTTACCATGTATGTTCCACTCAGTAGCTAGTTTCTCTGCTACCATGAATGGTAATCTTTCCAGTTTTTCAATACTCAGCACAGTATAATCTGCTTCCCTTTGTGCCAGTTTGATCTGTTTATCAGGGAGACTGAATTCTGAAAACAGTGACGTAGTGTTGATTTAGCCTGCACGCAAGTTTTGTAGCGTCCAGCCTAATAGCATGATAGAACGTAATTGAGACTGACCATGTTGCAACATGACCAAGTCGTGTTCCATGATGTCTATGGCACAAGACACAATGTTGTCCAATGAAAATATCCTGGACGACAGAGTTGTTAACCCATTGTCTACTACAGAGAGAGATTTCTCTAAATTAATACAATCAATTTCTCGTATTCGTTTAACAGTTTCTGCTTGGGTAATCTTCCATATTTCGTTATATGCAGCATAGATACCGGCATATATGAAATGTTTTTGACGCGGTTTTCTTGGTCCTAGCAAGAATTCCCTAAGGTCTGCGCCATCTTGAAGTAAAGATAAGTGTTGTGTTATATCCTGCAGTATAGCTATCTGTAGCCAATCAAGGCATAGTTTCCCTACACTGTATGTTGTTATTATCCCAGGATACTGTCTTTGAACATATCGTGGGTCTGGCCTATTGATAGTGAAACCCTGAGTTTTGTTCAGGAATCGATCTTGACAGTTGTTTGCGTCTATGGGCCAGAACAACCATTTGTTCCAATCTGGATCTGTTCTGTTGTGATGCAAAATATTATGTACGTCGACCTCCCCCCGTGTAGTGCTATTACTTGCAGGTATAGGTATGGTCGGTGTGTTCATGTCTTTGATCTTGGCTAACCCAAGGCAAGACGTTTGTTGGACAGTGTCATTCAAAAACATAATTTGCTCAGGGATGATGCAGGCTCCAAACAAAGCTTCTACCCCCTGCACTTGCCAATCTTTTGTACCCCAGACAGATTTTGTCTCAATGTTGTCTTTCCAAAAGTCGAAACCCTGTCTAGACAGTTGGGCATTAAAGGCTGCAGAATAAATCTGTTTCGTATTTAACATATTTTTCGTTCCTGTCTTGGTCACATTTTTAAAGTAAAACGTTTCTGCTTTGGATACATTGAACCCTGAAAAATATGGAAATTTCATTGCAAAAGTTTTTGAGCAACCCTTTGGAGGTGTAGGACAATGTTCCCACTGGTTATACATATATACATTTCTAGGCATGGCAGATTTGTGCAAGAAATGATTACCATAATGGTTATAACAATACATTTGTTCATAGTCTGATGAACCTTCTAAATATTCATGATTTGTGAATACTATAGATAGTTCTAGATCAGACATCGTGTTATTAAAAGTCTCGAAGTCCCAATCATCACAGAAGGTACTATAGGTAAAAAAGTCACTTAATGAAATCTTGAATAGGTGTAGAATCTTCAAAAGCTCCGACGGGCCAAAAATTTAATATTCAGTTCTGTCTCAAACTATACCATCTGGAATAGGAACGGCTGTGATGTTCACTGCTGACAAGTCTCTTTGTTCACGTTGGGATGTTTGTGTGGCTCAAGAAGTAAGTTCACTTTTTTACTTGCCGTGGCCATTTGAATATATCTTCCATTTATCAGTACATCCAGAGTTATTACCAGAGTTAACCAAAGTAGAAAGAAAAATATTTCCAACACAATCCATAGTTCAATCCATGGTGAAAACAGATAAGTCTTTTTCAGGTGATGAAAAAACGTTGTTGCTTGTTCTTTGAAAGTTATTTTTGCTGGCGTCGTTTCAGGTTCGCTGGGATCCTCAGAAAACGTATCAAAGTTAATGAAATAGCCAGAGGCAGTTCTGTCAATGGTTGGGATTGCATCCGGGTTTTTTGAAATCGCTGGAACCACTTGATCACTTGTTACTTCATTGTAGACAGGTGTATCAGGACGACCTGTTATTTGGGTCTCAAGAGGTACGAGTTCCATAGCTTTGTTGCGGAGTCTTTCTTTTCTTACTGTAGAATCTTCAAAGGTAATGAGTCTTTCAGTTTAAACCTCTTGGATTGTAGCTAGAGGAGTGCGTCTACTACATTGGCAGAGTCCACTTGGCCTACTGCTTAGTATCGGCCACACAGTTTGGTTTGATTAGGTCGATGGACACAAATCTTTTCTCCTTTTTACCAGCAAGGGCGGCAGTAGTACTTTTCTTGATCCGTGGAATGCCAGGACAGGTACTGGTTGTCTGTAAGAAGGCCCAAATTCCTTCTTGTCCGCAATCCTTTCTCTGACTAGATCACCAAGCTTTGGGATACAGACAGGCCGTGCTGGGACTGTTGCTTTTTCCCCAGTGGTGGTAGGCTTCAGAAGGACGTTGCTTTGTTTCGATCTTATTTCATTTAAGTCCTGTAAAATAGCCAAACGATATTTGATATCAAATTTCTTATTTTCCACCACTGTTCCATGACAATCAAGGTCCAGAACTAACATTCCTGTCCAAAAATAGGACCTCATATGGCGTGCCAACCCCTAGAGAACTTCTTGGCAAATTGTTTAATGCTCGTTGAATCCCATAAAGATGTTTGACCCACCCATTACCCGAACCTAATACCCTAGCTGCTATAGACTGTATTATGTCCCGTTTTTTTCTTTCCACAACAGAATTTCCCTCAGGATGGAGTGGAGAAGAACACCTCAAACGCCCAAACTGGCCATGGCTTCTTTGTAAGCTCGAGAGCTAAACGCAGGGCCCTGGTCAGAGTGCAGTGTGCCTATTGCCTTTGTGCCGATAAAGACTCGCAAATCTTTTATAACAGTTCGAGCGTCAGCCGAGCGCTGAGGCCACATCCAAATGAACCTTGATTTACTGTTTATGGGACTGCATTCGTCCATAAGGATGCCTGCATGTAGAAAGTCTAATGTTGTCTAACAATGGTGTCTGAAGTGGGCTGCCTATGTTATAGTCAGGTATCTGGTGGCATTCTGTGCTGCAATCTCAATTGAAGTCTATGCAATCATTGATGAACAAGTGAATAAGTTTATTCACTCCTGGCCACCAGTACATTTCTTTTAAAGTTAATATTGTTTTAGAGATCCCCTGATTTATCAGGCCCTCTCCCAGATGTGCTTCATAAATCAAAGCTGCTCTTCATTCCATGTTTATCAGCCAATGAATTCCCTTAAACATGAACACCATCACGTTGATGACTCAGCGTGTGTATCACGTGAGTGTTTTGTAGTCCGTTTCGCAACTGAACTACTTGTTCCCAAAGCGTTGTTGGAGCAGCGCACACTTTTCTAAAAAGTTGGCTGCCAGGCTTTTGCCTTCACTTGATAGTTCATAACCTAGGAAACGAACGTTGAGATGGGCAATTCTTGATTTTTTTAAATTGAATTTAAATCCTTCAGAGGCGAAGCCCAGTATATTGGGGTTCACCCTGTTCAAGTGCCTGTTCAGGTCATCGTCTGTCAGGAAGATATCATCGACATATGACAATGCCTCTTCATCATAAGTTTGTAGTAACTCTGTTACCCTTGCTGAGAATAACCCGGGACTATTCTTGAATCCTTGAGGAAAACGACAGAATTGACTTTAAGTCCCCATTATTGTGAAAGCAGTAAAATACCTACTTTCAGGTGCAATATTTTGACAAAAGAACCCATTTGATATGTCTAATGTGGTTTTGTATTTTTTACGCGCAATGTTGTTCATTATTGCTGTACTGTGTGCATTTTGCACTGCAAATATTTTACAACAAGAGTTTAGGTGTCTCTAATTCAAACCTAGATGATATGTATTGTCTGGTTTGGAGACAGCAAACAAAGGATTGTTCATTGATGAGGTGCATGTTTCAATCACCCCTTAGTATTCAAGTTGATCTAAGATCTCTCTGACCTGTTTTTTAGCTTCTTGATTAATTGAATACTGCCTGTGTGCAGTTGGCTGACGTTTTAACTCCATTTTGTGGTGAGGTGAATCCTCATCTCATCCTACATGATTTTTATATAATGCTGGGGCTTGGGCAACTGCCCATTTCCTGGCATACGTATATTTTAAATGTACTGGAATATGGTTAGAGAATGCTGGCATAATGATGTCTTCGCCATGTGGGCATTCTCTGACAAATTCTGGGGGCCAGTCCTGCTCTGCTAGAAGTATATCATAACCCTTTGAAGTTCGCTCCCAAAAGAGTGCCTTCACTTTTCTCTGTATGTCTCCCTCCATCCGGAGTGTTATTTCATATAACCTATGTGGAGAACTAACCCTGGTGTCTGCAGTCTCAACTTGAATGTCTTCATTCAAGTCCACTGTCTCCAGAAGTCCCTTCAGGTTCTGTCGAGCTATTGTTACTTCTGCTGCGCTGTCCAACATTGTCTAAGCCCATTCTCCGTTCTTGAGTTGTGTTTCCAGAATCCTCAGCATGTCTGATCTTTAGACCTGCTACCTTCTGACGATATCTGAAAGGTACGAGAGGAAAGTGTATCAGTAGCTTGATACCGGTCAGGTTTTCTCAAATTATCCCTATTCCTGAGGTTGTACCTCCTTTCAGAGGGCTCCTTTTGAGGAGACCTACCTCGGGAATGAGAACGCTTCTCTTTGGAAGGTTTGTTTGCTATTTTCCCACTTCTTTTTAGTAGATGTAGGATTATTTTTAGTAAAGACCTTTTCAGGAATTTCAGACAGTTGTGGTTTAACTGGTTTCCCACTCAAACTGTCTCTGCCTAATTCTTTTTTTAAACATTGTTTATTGAGTTGATAGCTCAGGAAGACATTACATCAGAAACGAATACCAGCCTTAATCATCGTCCCAGTACAAGGCAAGAACTCGTAGACGAACATTGTACAGCAGGAAAATATTTACCCATGTTCAATGGGTTCTTGGTAGCAATGTCAGTGTAATCAAGTGTGAATGTTAGAACAAAACCCCCCTAGGTGATCCCCCCCTCTCCCCCCCCCCACCGTCTCTGCCTAATTCTTAATAGGATTTTTCAATTATTCTTGCTAGTTCTAGGGGTTGTTCTCTTACATCAAATTCCCTTAATTTCTGGTAGATTGCCACCAATGCTGGTTCTCTTTTAATATTAGATAATATTATAAATTGCAGCAAAGACTGTGCACCAAGTGGTGCAGTTTTCCATATGTGGTGTGATCCCCATTGGTAAACAGATTGTTAGAATTCTATGTTTCTCATAAGGGCTGGTATTAGGAAATACCGCTTCGATTTGATTAATTTTTTGTGCTATCCAGAATGGAATTTGTTCACGTTTTGCGGGCAATTTACCCATGACAGCGTGTAAAGTCTGTGGAGTGATTTTTAGTGTATTCCCCAGGTGTGAGGTTTGTTGTGGAATAACTAATGTTGGTTGGACTGTAAAAGTCCTCATGACATTTTAGACCAATTGTCTGTAGATTTTGATTAACTCTGAGTTGAGCAAGTAATTCTACATCTGTCATGTCTTCGATTTTAGGATGAGGTGTGTAACCTGCTAAAACCAGCCATGTTGCTCCTGGTCTACCTGGTGGACCGAGCCTGGTAATGTGATTTAAATGTTTTAGGGCACCTTTAAACCAGAGCTCATGCTCGTGGCATGTGAGTGGGATTTCAATATCCTCGAAAGTAATATATTCCTCTGGAGGATCATCTTCTTTGTAGAAGTGAAACATTTATTTTTTTTTGAAAACCTTTATTATATCGTTCAACACAAGATACAAAAGAAACCCTGCAGCGGCAGGGGCAGGTACCACATGCATGTAACACAGATCAGTAATGCCAATAACACAGCTCTTCAGCCGAGAACCCATGGGTCCGGCAGCGGTAAAGGATAGACGATGTATTGGAAACATTTCGAATCAAGGATATGAATAAGGTTTCATTTTATATTTACCCCCCCCCCCCCCAAACGAGATGAAGAAGTAAATACAGAATAGCCGGAGCTACACATTCGGAGGTATAAAATATGCGGGTAGGTATTAAAAGCAGTCGTGGATCAAAATAGGCCAACAGTAAAAACGCAAGCGCCATTAAGTTCACTAAAGGTAAAGAACTAAGCTACCTATCTATCATCACAGCCACCCACTCCATACCCCGCACACTCGTATACATCAGGATGAAACCGAAAGTTATCACGACCGGATCCTGCGAGAAAAAGAAAAAGAAAAGGGGCCATAGAACACAACAAAGGCAAAATAACAAACCCCCCTCACACCCCCCACCCTGCTGGCCTGTCGCCCAGAGGAATACCCGAAAGAAAAAAGAGAAGAAAAAGGGGGCCATAGAACAAAACAAAGGCAAAATAACAACCCCCCCCCAACCACCCTGCACCCCTGCAATGGCTACGGCCTAACCCACTAGCAGCGTGCCTGTCGCCCAGAAGCATCCCTAAAAGAAGAAAGCAACAGACGAGGAGGAACAAAAACACACACTCCCGGGCTCCCCTCCCCCACACCAGATGCAACCCCCCGGAACCAAATTCAAAAGAAATACACAATCAATCCGGGGAAGTACCAAACATACCACCCGACTCCTGCAGTTCACAGGTCACAATCCCAGCAACCGATTACATTATTGTCCCGTGTCCTGAAAAACCCCACAAGTCAACCCTGGCCAGTACGAGTGTTCACTGGAGTAGTTGTAACCAAGGCCACAGCAGCAGTGAGAACGGTAAAGCTTTCATGGAAATGCAAGTCAGTACGAACAAGCCAATTAAAGGATAAAAGTTCACAGTCTACACAAGGCAAGCGAGGAAAAGCGTGGCAGGATGATAAAACCCTCCAATAGTCACAGGTGATCTTGTTGAGGCAGTCAAGGTTGTCCAAAGTGATGTTCGGCGAGATAGGGCTCAAACAGGGAACGCTGACAATGTTCACGGGCGCGCGATCTGTATTATAGGAATCCGCAGCGCCAAAGGAATCCGGCTCCTGCACAGGGACCTCGAAGTCGGATATACGATGTTCCGTCGATAGCACCGCTGGCTGCGATGATGGCAAAAAGCCACTGTCCGGTCTCCAGCAAAGGTCGTCCATCGTTACAGACAGTGCCCGGTAGTTGACGATGATCTATGAGTGGAGCGCTCTAATGGCCGCCATTACGGCGTGCAGCGGTGGCGTGTCTTTTGTCCCCTCCATCTCCTTCCGCAAGCAACAGATCAGGATGCAAACCCCCGGAGGCCGGCTTCTCCGGGGTAGCAAGCAAATCTGGAGCGGACACCACCAACGGGCGCTCTCACCTCACGATGTTGCTCCTTCGCCGCTGATAAGGGCTCCCGTCCGCACCCTCACGGCAAGCTTACTGTGTCTCCAGGCGCCGGATACGGGGCCAGCAAACGATGTGACATGCCGTAGCGTTTGTGGTGCAGGCAGGATACGAAATCGCCGTCAAAAACCAGGAAGATTATATCTCAGTTCGGGAGACAGGACAAAGCCCAAGGTTCCAGCCGATGTTGTTCAATTCCAGCCCGGATGGGTTGGAAATCGAGGCCCCGGCTTCAGCTCCGGGGTAGGCCAAGAAAGAAACACGGCATATCTCTGTCACCCAGTATGATAAAAAGTTGGGGATTGCGCCTTCAGAGTCAGCTACTCCTCACACATACGGGAGTCCGGTGTGAAATCAGGATAACTTGCAGGATATACGAGCTGCTGGCGGATGTCGGCGGAGCCGGGAGCTTAAGCGGCCATCTTGCTTGCTAGCGTAGCTCCTCCCCCCGAAGTGAAACATTTTAGTTACTGGATTTGATTCAGGGAATACTATACATGAGTAGAATGCCTCTGTCTGGTGAGATTCATGTGCCTCTATCACAAAAACAGCTCTACCACCTCTTTGTGTTAGGCCATGTTTAATACATTTAGAGTGATGGCTCTTCTTAAATTAACAGGAATGATTATAACATTCTCATCGATTTCATTAAAACCTGTATAATTAAAAGCAACTGCAACTTCATCAGTTTCAGCTTCACCGGTTTCTGTGTTGTTGCCGTTAGTAGACATTGTTTACTGAAAATTGCAGAGCACGTTTCAAGGGAACAAAGATACGTCGCACAATATTTTGGAACACTGTATCCTTCAACGCTAAACAAACCAAACAGCTAATACATAGGATTTTTCGTCCTACTCAGCTATGACGGATATTATCCCTACCCACTTCAGACGTCTTATGGAGTATTATGAGTAGGGGTCCCTGAGAAAAGCACAACTGAGTTACTTCAGTATCTTGCGTTAAATTAGTGCCTTACCAAATTGTTGAGCACCATGTAGTGTAGTTCCTATATCTCCGATAGGCTCTGCGCATTGGAATAATATACACTATAGATTTGACATAGGACTGAGGACAGTTTGTCTCGGTCGAGTACTTTAAACTTAATTACTTGTGTGTGCCAGCTAACGCAAAGGTCACTAGAAACTTCTCGAATAAAGAAGAAGAGATTTGTTTTTGACAACCGCATAAACATGACAACTTTGTTTCCCTTCGAATCGGAACAATCTCAGAATCATGGAAACAATAAATAAGTTTCACTCAGTCAATCGTGTATGCTTCGTTTCTACAGAGTTGCACAGAAATAGAGAACTAGGCGTTTCAATAAAAAGGGTTTATTGAACAGTCTTATTTCTCATGCAGGAGATATGAACTACTACAATCGTAAGACAGAATGCTAAGTATAATACGTACAGCGTTAGCAGTAAGATAAAATAATACTGCAAGAGCATGATGTGTAGCTACAACATATATTCATAAAAATACATACATAAATAACACAGGCTAAAATACTCATCTGGTACTTCTAAATAATCCTACCCCAGTGTACCTAACCTAAGTGTAGAACGAGGGAACAAGTAGGTGCTGTTTAGCTATAGTCGAGTTTAGCCAAGAGTTGCCAAAAGTTTCTCTAGGTTCTAGTCAGCTCCATACCTTAGAATGAGTGAGGTTGGAATCTCTTTCCGAGTCTCGGACTCCAACACCCCGCAAGGGGACTCAGAAACACTGGAGCTGGATTCTCTGCGAGGAGGATGACAACGTCTGGTAAGTGCGTGAGTTAGGAACTCTACTTCCTTCCGAACTTGCCGTGAAGAACCGCGTCGTGCAAGCAGGCAGCTGAACCATGGTTTGCCATAGTAAGTGAAGGTATATTTATACCTTGAAGGGGTTTAGGAATGCCAGTATTGACATGCAAGTCGGGCATAAGAACGTCGTGAATGAACCCCTAAGGAATAGATGTTCATGCATAATAAATGAGTTCTTGGAGAAATCAATATCCAAGCAAGGGGAAGTCTAAAGGCTTAAGAGTCTGGTTTTCCAAGAACTCATTGTGACGAAGATGAACGGATATAGTTGACCATGCCTGTATTTGGTTAGTATGGGCAATGCCTAAATAAGGGCTGGATGTCTATGCCTAAATAAGGGAAATATGAATTGTACCTATATAAGGGCATACATAGGGAAATTTATTTACGGTACCTAAATCGACACACAACACCATATGGCCGCTCCGTATGTAGCTACTGACAGGCATTTGGATTTGTATAGGGTTATCATTTCGGCAACCAGCGTATGTCCCAATTTACAAGCAAAACTAAACAGCCCCTCTACTATTCTGCTAGTGTGTTGGACCCTGGTCACAATCAGTTGCTTACAACTCAATTTTTTGTTAAAAAAATAATTGGCCACCTTTTCAATAATCTTTTCCTTCACCACAAATTCCCTTGTTTTAGTTCGGTTAGGACCACACACCATGATAAAATATTTACTAAAATGTACTTTTAGGTCCAATTCCAGCGTGAAGTCAGTGAAAGCATTTAAGGTTATTTGGAGGCTGTTGGCAATCAAAGCCATCAAGACAGCGTCATCAGCATATGCTAACAAAGGTACTAATTTGCCTCCTATGCTAGGAAAATCTAATTGGTGCTTTAGCAGAAAGACTCCAAACCATTTGTGTATAAAAAGGATTTGAAAAGGGGTCAGTATTCAACCTTGGCGAACCCCCTCTGTAGAAGCAATTGACCTTGTCTCCCCCCCCCCCCCCCCCCCCCCCAGGACCATACCGAATGACGACAGTAGTAGAGGCATGCAACCTGCGCAACAGTGTGATAAGTGGTTCCTCAAAGCCCATTTTTTCCATTAATTTCCACAGTTTCCTCAGATTTACTGTATCGGATGCACTGGATAAGTCCATGAAGGCCAGGTGGATTGACCCTCCCCCCCCCGGCCTTCATTTACTTACCCATAACCAGTGATAAATTGAGGCACTGTTAGTTTGTTCCCATACCCCTTCTGAAGCCATATTGTGTATTGAAATAAGTCCAGAGGCATAGGCTCATGATTCCAGGCGTACAAGTATTACCCTCCCCAGGACTTTACATGTGGCATCAATTAAGGAGATGGGTCTGTAGCATACGGGATCATTCCTGTTACCTTTTTTACAGATTGGCACTACTACTGCCTCTTTCCATGATGAAGGAATGTGACCCACTATTGCTGCTTTAAAGACATTAACCATCAAGGGGGCCCATAGTTGGGCTTGCTTTTAAACACATCCAAGGGCACCCCATCAGGGTCTGGAGCTTTCGAGGAAATACCCTTTGCCAGGGCATCCTCACCCTCACTTACAGTCAGGGAAGAACTAAGTTGGTATGCAGTATCTCGATTAATTACTGCTTCTTCCCTTTGGTCTTGAGGTGAGATGTGGTTTGGGTCGAATATTTTGGAGAAGTGGAGTTCCCAAGCTTCCCCCGATATTGTCGATTCCATACCCCTTGCTTTGTAAGAGAAAAGGGGACGGTTAATAACTTCCCAAAAACTCTTAGAATCCCTGAGATTGCTAGCTCTTTCAAGATCTTCCCAGGCTAGTCTTCTCAGTTCAACCTTCCTCTGGCCAATAACACGTTTATAGGTTTTTCTTACTCTCTTAATTAAAAGTTGGTCCCGCTGGGTTATATGCATGGCTTTCTTAAGATCTTTATGTGCCCCGGAGCACTCAGCATTAAACCATATGGGTTTCTGTAATTCCCTCCTTTTCACTGACTTTGTTAAGTCTTTAGCAACATTTTTACACATTAATTCAAAGTCCTGTATGACCACATCTGGGGGTGAATCATAAGATAAATATGAAAGGATTTGGCTTAAATTAGTTTTAACAATGTTCTCCTCGAATTGAGAGGGATTTAGCTTACTCCATTTTAGTCTCACTCCCCGATTGCGGTTAAACTTCCATCCATGATTAAGAGAGAGGTAACAGTAACAAGTTGGTCTTCACCGGAAATTGCAGAGCATATAATGACAACAGCAAAAATTTAAGGCTTGGGACATTGAACTACAAAGGATAGAGGCCCCATGCTACCCAGGTCCGCTTCTCCCCAAAAAGAAAAGTGAGGGATCTCTACTGAGAGGTGCCATAGGAGCAGTAACAAATCACAAATCCTTCGAGAACTTAATAATTACAAGGCCTCGGGCAACAGCCCAACTTGAAAGGAGTATAGATTAATTTAACACAATCAAGCAAGTGATTAAAGACAATAGGATGGGGCCTCAAAAACGTTGTCTTAACTCGCAATCCTGAGGAACCAATGCACCACAAGAATTTCAAAAAGTTACCAACATTTTCTCTTGGAATACCCATAGTCTAGAAAACGTGGAGCATAACTCGGAAAAATATCATAGGTTTTGCCGGCCATCATGAGCCAGCAATAAAATCAGCTAAATTTGGACACCCAAAGGGCGGTATGTCCTCTTATTTCTCGACCAAACTGGATTGGACTCTAGAAAAACTAACTATAGGGACGAATTGGGTTCTTGTATCCAAACTGGAACAGCACAAAAGCGATGGGTCTGTAACAATATTAATACTACTTAATGTTTACATTCATCCAAGTGAGGAGACAAAAGACGAGCACATGAATATGTTGTTAGGAATAATAAAGTAACTACAGAGGCTGTATTGCCTGGCACAGTTCATCATCTCTGGTGACTTTAATATCCCTGGGGAAATACATAAGTTGGTATTAAAGTCACCAGAGATGGTTTGTTATCCACTACTGCAATTTTCTCCAAGATCTGGACCATGTTGGAGCGATTCCCTGAGGCTGCACCCACTGAAACTTCAGATCCCACTGCAGAGCCTATATGCGTTCTGGAATGATGCGTTCTGGATTGAGTCGCCAGCAGGATGCAGGGGCCATGAGGCCCAGCAACTTCAGAGTCAGTCTCACTGAAACCCAGGATAGATGCTGAAACATCGGTATCATAGCCTGAATACCCTGGACTCGCAGCTCTGGAGAATAAGCTTGAAAGTACACTGTGTCTAGAACAGATCTGATGAAAGGGAACATTTGAGAGGGAGTCAGGTGTAACATCGGCATGTTCCTAGTGAACCCCAGCTAATGCAGGAGATTTGCAGTAGCTTAGAGGTGGGAGGCGACAGCCTGAGGTGAGCAGCCTGTCGTCGAGATAGGGGAAGATTGTCACCCCTAACCAGCTAAGATGAGCTGCGACCACCGCAATCACCTTGGTAAACACCAGAGGGGCACTGGTAAGGCCAAAAGGGAGCACAGTGAATTAAAAATGCTTGCGGTCTACCGTAAAAAAACAGGATGGGCATTCAGGATGGAGATGTGAAAAAAGGCATCCTGCAAGTCCAACGCTACCATCCAGTCTCCCGGATTCAGGGCAGACAAGACCTGATCCACTCTCTGTACGTCCCTCCCAGAGGTGTCTCCTCTCCTGTTCCTGCTGCCTGCATTACAGCACAGAGAGCGCCTCATACCTCTTCCCACCACCAGACGAGACCAGAACTAAATTTACCAGCAGCCAGAGAGGCAGGCCAGCTGGTTAAGCAGTTTTTGCTCCTCCTGGTACCAATAATGATTCCTGCAGCACCCACTTTGTTGGAAGCTGTTCTCCGCCCTTCCCCCCAGGAGATGTCTCCCCTCCTTTTCATGCTGCATGCATTACCTTGCTGAGAGTGCCTTGTACTCCCTCCCACCACCAGATGAGACCCGGACTCCATTTCCCAGTAGCCCCCCGGAGCCGGGGCCAACTGGTTGAGCAGATTTTCATGCCTACTGGCTCCAAATAAAGATCCCTGGGGCTCCTGCTTTGCGGGACTGGGCAGAGGGCAAGCCCATCCGCACCCATCAGAGTCCAGAGGAGGCTTGGCCAGGCCACTCCTCTTTCGCCTTACCCCCCAGCTTAAGGTACTGTGTACCTTTTGGCTGCCGTCCCTGCCCCTCTGCTGCCTGCTAACCCTGGGCTGCCTGCCGCCACTGGGCAGCTTGCCGTCCCTGTGCTTCAGCCGGCCCTGCCCTGGCCGTTCCAGGTCCCTGCTTGGCACATAGGACCTAATAGCTGGACCACTAATAGAGGCCACCGCACGGCTACCCAGCGAGCACGTGCTGCAAGCGCCCCTCTGGTTAGACAACAGCCAGCGCCAGAATCCTTGGCCCCACGGCTACCAGACATTACACTGCCAAGGAATTCCTGGACCCCGGACGCGGAAACAACAGCTGTGTCTCCGCTTTCCCATGCTCCACCAAAGGACCTGGGACCAGCAGACACTGCCACGTCACCTGCGACATAACCTACGAAAGATCCCCCACCACTCCTGCACACAAGACCAAGAACACCCTGCAACCGATCCATTGCATCCTGTTCAAAGCCTGGTCACTCTGCAAACATGCAACAGAAATCTGGGACACCAACACCACCAAATTCACGGACGATACCTTCTTCACCGAAACGGGGCTTGCCACTCCTTAAACAACAACATCACTAGTATCACTCCCGATGGCAAGAAAAAGATAAACCGAGACCACGCCAACAAACAAGCCAGTGGCATCACCATAAATTTTAAGGAAACCATCAGATGCACCATCACCAACGACGACCATACGCCCCTCATGGAACACCTCAACTTCCTACTACGTACCAACGCAAAAAGCATGATAAGATGCACCCTTGCCTACAGACCTCGAGCAACATTCTGCGCCACCATCCCCAACCTCATCGCCCCCCTAGCAATCTACTCTCTCCCCTACGTCTTACTCGGCCACCTAAACTTCCACAGACAAACCCATCGATGTCAATTTCATCACACTCCTGGAGAATCTGAACAACAATGGCCTCACCCAACTGGTCACCAAAACCAAGCCCAACATACGCTTGACCCCATTTTCACCTCCAGTGGCAGAATCAAATTCAGCCACACCCTAGACTGATCACACCATTGTACACCTCACCATTACTGGTGCCTAGCACAACATCACCAGGCACCAGATCTGCCCCACCGCAGCTGAGACAAGGTCACCAAAACTCAGTGGGCATGGGCCCTCACCGCCTCCCAACCAGTGACCTCAACAGACCTTGACCAGACTGTGCAGACCTTCCCCGCCTGAATCACTCACAGTGCCAACAAAGTTGCTTCTCTGAAACCTACTAAATCCAACAAGTCCTCCAAACAGGCCAGCTGGTACACCCCAGAACTCAGAATCCACCAAGCACAACTGCCACCAACTTGAGAAACAAAGCCTCGCCACCAAGAATCCTGCACAAAGAGCAGCTCACACAACAGACCTAATCACCAACTACAGGCACATCAAAAAAGCCAGGAAAGCAGCCATCACCACCTGCATCAACTTCGCGGCCAACCACACAAAGGAACTCTTTAAAATAGTAAAAGAATTCTCCAACCAAACAGCCATAGAGAACACCCTCCATCCCTCCCAAGAACTCTGTGACACCCTCTCCAACTACTTCAACAGCATCTACAACAACTTCAACCAACAACCCGCCACTCTTAACCCCAACAACATCTACCAACCAGCGATCATCAGCGAAACCCTTGCCACCTGGTCTCCGCTCACCTCCCTGACCACTTCAGCCATCATGTCTTCCATACGCTCTGGTTCTCTCACCGGCCCTGCCTTCACCACCTCTACATTCTCGCAACTAACCCAATCAGCACGCAACTCACCGGCATCCTCAACACCTCCAACTTCACAACAACCTTTTTGGACAAATGGAAACACGCAGACGTAAGACCCCTTCTAAAGAAAGCCTCCACTGACCCAGCGATCTCAAAAATTACCGGCCTATCTGCCTGTTCCCTTACGTGGTCAAAGTTCTAGAGAAAGCCATCAACCAGCAACTCACCAAATTCCTAGAACGAAACCACCTACTACACGAGTCGCAATCAGGGTTCCGTGCCAACACAGCACTGAGACCGAACTGGTTGCTATCACATACGACATCAGAACAGTTCTCAACTGTGGAGAAACTGTGCCACTGATCCTCCTCAACCTCTCCCCAGCGTTCGACACAGTCTCCCACAACACCGTCATCAACAGACTCTACAACATAGGCATACAGCAAGACGCCCTCAAGTGGACTGCCTCCTTCCTTGAAGGATGAAATTTGAGCATCCGACTGTCCCCCTTCACCTCTGCACCCAGAGGAGCCTGATTGGGAACGCAAGCTGGAGGCCAGCAAAAGCCTCTGGTGGCACTTTTAGAAGCCACTTACTAAATGTCTCGAAGAGACAGCCATGGCCTGTCTCAGGCAAGACCTAAAAACAAACCTTTAGAATTAGAGTTACAAGAAATCACTTCCCCACAGTAGGCAGAACATGAAGCTCATCCCCACAGAAGACCAACCAGCATGCCTATACTCAGGTCTCCCACACCAGGGAGATGCTACTCAAGTCCATTCTTCATCATGCCCCCCCATGCTTCTTCATGGCCCTCCCAGAATCCGAATCCTGGAGCCAGGCCTGGCTGACATGCACCACCTTTAATCATTCTGCTGCATCAATGCTTATGTCTTTTCAGCCACATCTGATCATGGACTTTAAGTGGGATCGGTCCATCCAGGTCTCAGGCCCTGTAGTAACTAAAACTGGACCCTGAAACTGATCCCTATTGAGCCCTGTATTCATGTCCTTAACCATAACCGCAAAAACACAGGTCGATTGCTAAACCATGAATGTAAACATTTTTACAATAATTCATGTCAGATTTAGTTTCCGTTTATGTTTCCCATTTTACTTAATCTCGAGTGTAAACTATTTCCAGGATGTTGTTTTGTATTTTTTTCCATGTAGCATTTTACTCTTGAATAGTGCTTTATGTTAAATAGCTAACAATCACAGGCAAAGCCAATAGTCCTGGCTGATTTTTGGCGTAGGTCAGTTGTTGTGCTATATATCTGGCTGCAATAACAGGAAGATTACAGAGGCACCAAAATAGCGGTTGGGTGGACACTACGGAAATCACAGAAATGTAGTTTACTTGGAGGTCGCACGCTTAATTGTACGTCACGCGCCTTTAAAAGACCCCCCCACTTTCATCATCCCACGTAAAACCCTGTCACGAACTTTGTTCGAAAAGAAGAAATGATTTTTGTTTTTACATTTACTATTTTGCGCCACATGACTGAGATATTTACATTGGAAAACCAACTGACAGGAAAACAGCACATCCGGCAGGTACACGCAAAACAAATAACAAAGTGCTTACTCGCAGGAGAGAAACGCTAGAACAGTTATTCTCGGTGTGGGGCCCATAAGCACTGGCTGCAAGCTGGAAGATGATGAGGGGGTGTCGAAAGACAAAAGACATTTACGATGTTTGGCCGTGCATAGATATTAGTGGTTACATCTGCCGTCAATCACACATTAACCAGACCTTTCAGGACTTGAATCTTATCTGAACAGTTTCTGAATGCCCTGATAATTAATTGACGCTAATGAACCAATCACGGCTTGCGATAACGTAACAGCTGGCACTCTCGTGCACTGAGATTGTCTCTCACTCTGCAGATGTAACACCCTTTTGCCCGGGTTCACCAATGGATGTCATTTCACGCACAGTTCTTAAACTGGTCCCAACCGTGCTTAATTCCTGAAGTCACAATGTACTTACTAGAGACGAGACTCTGGGGCAATGAGTGAACCATGAAAACGGGGAGGTGACACTTGCACTGGTGGCGCTGCACACAGAGCAGGGTATCTCTTTCATGGACGTTTAGCTCAGGAATCTAGTCTGGTAGAGTAAACAAGGCGTGTGTTCAAGGTACAGGAGAAAAACACCGTCCGCGCCTCCCGCGAATGAAGTGATAGAGGAGAGTGTGAAGATGGAAGAGACAACAGAAAAACCCAAGGAGCAGAGGAAGGAAGGAAGCAGGGGAAAGAAGAGCACTGAGAAAGATAGAGAAAGGGGTGGGGCTACAGAAGGAGCAAAAATAGAGAAAAAGCTGCCGCTTTGGGGGCGGAGCGAGTGAGTGGCCTGGACGTGTGGGCGAGGATAGAGAGGGAGAGGAGGCAGGGAACAGGTGGTGAGCCGGCAAGTGGTGCGCGAGCGCGCTTGGGAGAGCATTCTCCACTTTTCAAGCACTGCACTCGTGCTTGTGGCGCGCCGATGCTGGCTCCCGCAAGGTGGATGCCGCCATAAGCACGAGTGCAGTGCTTGAAAAGTAAAGACCGATGGCTAAAGGCCCTCCTAGAGCGAGACCTAAAAAAACACCAAGGCAAGCCATCAAATAAGAAGCACATAAATAAACAAATAAGAGTGACAATAAAGTCAACAAATGGTAAGCAAAGGGTGGAGTGTATCCCACTGTAAGTTCATAATGTGTCTTTTGTAACCTGCTACCTTGCAATGCCTGGTAGGCAAGAAGTCAAAATGTCATTCTTAAATGTTAGACAATTATTTTAGATGATGGGAGTTCAAGCACCAAGCGCCTACGCACCTATCTGAAGAGGATCTTTCACAGCTCGCATTCTGAACAGTTGCTCCCCTCGTTGGAATTCGTCTGCACTGCCATTTGCCAAGCAAGAGTATAACCTGTAAAAGGAAAGAGAGGTTGTTTAATTTCACTGCAAATCCCCAGAATAGCTAGTCTAAAAATAATAATCCTCGGTTGGGAAGCATAAACATTTGCTAAATACAAGATATCCTCAGTGGTAAACTAAAAACATTGGTAAACAAGAGGAAGATATATATTTTCAGCAAGTGGTCGGTTATTTCTAGGCTTTGGCACTTAACTATATAAAATTACAAAGATTTATGGATATCTGAAAGGCATTCATTGATCAGTTATATGTGACTTCTGTGACTTATACAGTCAGAATACTGATATTTGTGAACTGCTTGGAAGAGGTAGTTAAGGCCCCAGCAGTCAATGATTTTTCTTTGTCCAAATTATGCTTTTTAATTAGATTTCTGTTTGTTTGCCTGTTAGTACTTTTACTACAGTGATACAGCTTACATGAGTGTGTGTGTGCTTTCAGAAGGGAGTATTATAGGACTAGCCAGAAAAAGAGTTAGTGGTCATCAAGGAATGGCAAGCTGCTCGACAGAAAGCAGATTGTAATAAAGCTCTTTCGCATCATATTTAGTACTCCAGATATTTTATGGTATTTAATTGACTTATCACCCTACTTTTATCCATATTTTAATTTTGCTCTTTTATCTTGCATTGAACTATGTTTATTTTGTGTTTTGGAGAAAAAAACTTGAAGCGGTATTGGATATATTTAGGAAGTTATATAACGGATAAATCTGCGCCTGATGGGGTTGATGGCTAGAAGTAGCCACATACAACACACTCAAATGAAAACAGACGCATTTTAGAACACATATACATATCTACAACCTATTTCAGCTTCTTTAGGACAAAATATCCCATTTTTAGAATCCCCTACTTTGAAGCCGTGAGTGACAGTAATGGCAACCCATCATAAGACCTACTTCCTACTTTTCATTTTTTTAAAATAAATACAGACAGCTATTTGGAAGTTTTCGGTCCGCGTTTACAAGAAAAAATAAGTAAAAAGAAAAACGGAGAGCTTTATATTTTACTTTCAACACATTTACTGTGTCTGGCTTTGGTAATTCTTTAATAACATTTTCAATACAAATGTATAAAAGGAAGTGAGAGAGGCAGAAACAAGGAGCAGGTGACAAGGTCTTCTGAAAAGCTTTATGTTATAAAAAACAGGCTTATTTGTTCACCTAAAAAACAACCATCAGTCCTTCTAAGGGCTGCAGGACAGTTGACCCTTGCTCTTGATTTACCGACCCAATTCTGTAGAGTTAACTCCTCATATCAGTGTAGCACTGAGGTAAATCCTGTAGTTTGAAAACCACAGGTGAACACTGAGGATCCTGCTTTAATGCCACTGATAAAAGATTTCCCCCAGAACCTAAAAACACAGTGGCATGTAGGACGGTCTGTGTAAAAGGAAGTATTATGGGGACTATGAGCCCTTCAGCGATTCTGAATCAAGGTGCATAAAGGGTCTCTGTCTTTGCAAAAACATATTGTTTGAAACAAACATGCACTGTGCCTTTTTCACAGTTTAAAAAAATTGTGAAGGACTTCTATTAAATCATTATTCAAGACCTGAATTTACAGACAAGTTAGACCAGTATTTAAATAAATAGTTAGTTACCTTACCACTTACCAGAGGTTAATGCACAATAAGACAGAAGCCACGAGAATCAGAAACAAAAATAGAATACCTTTAGTTTGTGCAACCAGGCTCATCAATTGGCCTTGGTGTTTAGAATTAACAATTCAACTATCACAATCGCACACAATGAAATTACATTTTACCAGAGTGCCTGTTTTTATTGAAATTGTGTATTCCCATTGTTTTAAAAATGTGAAATGTTTAAATTGTGCAGTAAAAAAATCACACTACTATTCCATTCATGTGTTTCAAAAGAGCCAAGAGCTATGTACTAAATAAACCATGTTGGCTTCCAGGGAAGGATAAGTATTGTGGGTAGAATGCAACAAACATATTGTTTAGAAGGGGCGGTGAAGAGGAAAACAAGCATTGGCATAGCCGAAAGGTCCCGCCTTTGGGACCTTATAAGTATTTAGCCATGGCGCACATTATCCTGGGTGTTTAAGCATTTACTGTTAACCTCCAACCTTTTTAAGCTCACATCTTGCCAACAATCACATTTATTGTTGTCAATGGTAATTGGCTTGGTAGTTGTCACAAGATAGACTATCTACTTAAGGTATTGTGTGTGTCTGGCACATGCTCTGCAGACAAGAGGGGGCAGGATGCAATCTTACCGCTGGTACGTGTAGAAATGGTTATCTGTGGCCAGAGCAGTATATGGCAATGTGCCCTGTTTGCATTATTACCTAACAGCGGTAGGGGGTGGGGTAAATGGGTCATAGATGTACAGCGATGCTCTCTTAGGTACCAAGTAAACGGAACCTTACTATGCACGTATTTCTATCAAAATGTTTAATAATAATGAGCCAAATTTTGAAAATTATTTGTTTGGGTTCTTTTTAAAGTGGGTACTACGTTTGTGATTTACATTATTTAATACCCAATTGATAGGTTACTGCCCAAGTGACAAAGAACGGGAATTACGCCCTAATGAATCCAGATGGATTTATTGTTCGAGTCTCAAATATAGCTAAATACCAAATAAAGCTATATTTCTAAAGGGTCTGTTTGTATTTTTAAAATAATGGAACAATGTTCGACAGAAACTGGAGTTTTTAGAGATATGTCGGTTAACAATAGAAAGAGGATTGTTTTGATCAATGGTCAAGAGAGGGCACTCATATTACAACTTTAAATTTAACTAAAAACCTGAAAGCAATCCGTGCCCCATTTGTTTTTTGTAGATCTATATAGCACAAATTCAACTCAAAGGTATTGGGGCACTTTAAATGAGCACCAGTTACGTTACACGCAAGGACACATTCATTTTTGGTAGGCACAGGGAGATTAAGTGATTTACCCAGAATCGCAGGATGGTGAACCGATGCTGAGGCTCGAACCTGCTTCCCCAACTTCAAAGTCGACTGCTCCGGCCGTAAAGCCACATCGTCTCTCAATTTTACCAAGCCGTTTAATAGTGCTCTAATTAAGGTGTTCGATGTGCAAATGGAGAAAATGTTTTTCCATTTACCAATTACTCTGGACTCTTTAATAATTGGACACTTTCTAAAGCAAATCAACGATGACCTGCTATCTAGTTCTTGTGTAAAGCAGGCACTTTCAACTATTAAATGACAGAGAAATGCATTTATTTAACCATTTGCTGCGATCTTGTAAGACCCTGATGACGGGCCAGTTGGGGTATTAAACACTAGTTGACGGGGAAAGCAATTTGCGTTTAAATAAACATTTGAAAAACATGGCCTGGAAGTGTGCACAGTATTCGTAAAAGTAAAGTTAGTCACGTCTGTCATGCTGAAACAAAGCACAGCGGTATCGTGTGATCAAATAAAAGGGCGCAGCCTCCCAAATAAAATGAAACCTAGTTGAAATCAACATTCTAACAAGCGGAGCACAGCTGTGTAGAGTTCACACGTGAGCTGACAAGTGGAGTGAATTTCCCAGCGCCTCAGCCAGAGCCTGAAAACCGGGACTGCGGTCACCGCAACAACAGCAAAGCACAAGTGCTAGTGCTCCAGACTGAAACAAATTAACAATAAGTTTCGAGCCCATGGTGATAACAAGTGGAGGGTCAGCCAGAAAAAGCACAGCGAGGGGCACTGCAGGGACCGGGGAAACTGCCAGAGGCATGAGCGAAGCAATAATGGCAGTCTCTGTGATCTGGTAACAAGTAGGGATGGTCACAGCTTTTAATCGCCCTCGCCATAATGACGAGAAGCTAGAAACTGCTGAAAGTAGAACCGAGCAGTGAGGAGGAAAATGAGAAACAATCACGCGCTGCCACACTAATTGGAGACAGATGGCCCCTGCGCGCTGCTGCTCGCTCCCGCAAGGTGGATGCCAGCACAAGCATGAGTGCTTTAAAAGAGCTGACCGATTTCTAAAGGTCATCTCCTAGAGCAGCGCATGTGCGCTGCCTAGGCGAGACCTAAAAAGGGAGTAACACCATTTTTGTTTTTTAATTAGTTAGAAAATGTTTTCTATAATTATCAAAAAAAGATTTAAATTACTGAAAAGTGTTTAAAATCAGGTGGTTTGTAGGGTAATGAGAGTGACTGGTTATGACTTTCACCACAAATCATTATATGAAATACAGGTTTGATCTTTTTTCATTAGTATTTATTAAAAAACAGCATTTCCAAATGCTAAAGTGCCGTATTTGACTATTACATTAGTACTATGTGTACTAGTGTCACTATGCTTAGACCCTCAGAAGCTCTCACACTCAGATTATAAATTTGCAAGGTGATATTGGTCTTGTCACGGTTTTTGTTCATAGCGGTGGATTGATAAGGTGCTTCTCTATTTTTAATATTGTTCACCGTTAGTGAGCCCAAGAACTGTGATCTTGGGGTGGGTGGGGGGGCAACCTATTTTCTTGTTTCCTCTACCATATTGACACAGTTTCTCTGTACACAATACGTTTTTACCTACAGGCTTGATTCTGCCTGTGCAACTCCGACAGCTTCCAGCGCAATAAACTGGAGAAAATTGTGAACAGTCAAACGCTTCTTGATACATCTTCATGATATTATAAGGTGGTTCATCAGTCCCAGTAGGCCTGGTGAACCGTACTACCTCTCAAGCATGCGTATGGGCACCTATGTTAGTCTCGGATTACCGTATAGTCTATTGGGGGCCCACATTGTCTATCTCTAACGCCCATGCCTCATTGGGACTTTTGCTACACCTGTATGTTTTTATTTCCTTTGTTTTTACATTTTGTTACATGGCCTGTATTTCTGTTGCTATTTATCAATGCACCTGTCTTCATATATGTATGTGGATATTTGTTATGCAGTGTTGGCTTTCTTCAGAAGCACTTCACTTATTTATTGTGATACTATTGTATACACTAGAGGAGCGGATGTGGGGCTCAAGTCCCCACTAAGCCCACGAGTAGGTGTGCGCCCGATACGCATTTTATCTTGGACATATGGCACTGTTCACAGAGAAGTGTCCTTTTTAGGTCTCGCCTGAGCCAGCGCATTCGCTACTCTGGCGAGACTTTTAGTAAGTGGGCTTCAAAAAGCTCACCACGCGCTTTTGCCTGTGGCCTAAAGCTTGCCGTTACGCGGAGAGTTACGCGCAGAGGCGCCATCTGGCTTTCCCCTCTCGTCATGGCTCATTAAGGGCACCGCTCGCCACTCGCCAGACGTGACTCCTTTTTTTTCTTATTTTATCGCGAGGCACGTGCACGCACGCACCACTCGTGTGCTTGTTTTTTTTTTATTGCTATTGCAGCACGCCTTTACAATAGCAGCAGCGCACCTTCCTCCCCTGGGTTGAATGCGTGGTGCGATGCAGGCATTCTCCCCCCCCCCCTCCCCCCCATCAGCTGGCCTCCTCGAGCAGATTATCAGTTCGCTTGCCCACAGACTGCCGCTTCAGGGTGTCTGCACCTTGTGCTCGGTGTTACAGCCAGTCTTTGCTCGCTGCTCTCCTGGTGGAGAGTGCGATGTGCGCTTGCCTCTGTCTCACACTTGGGACGGCTCTACCCCCGGCAGGAGGGCAGAAGCCCCAAGTCTGGGAGTGACATCGCGCTCTACTCCCCACCCCCTGGCGGCGGTGCCAGCCCCAGCTGATAAAATAAGAGCAGAGCGGAGGTCCTGCGGAGAGCTTAGCAGTAAGGCAGGGGCGCAGAACATGGCAATCGGGACACCTCGCCACACCACCCCAGCACGATGAGGTAGTCTGCCCCTGCCACCTCACTCTTCTCCTGCACCGCATTCTTTACTTTACCACTACCTTTACTTTACCTTGACCCGTTCACTACTCCACCTGTACCCACCTGTGAGTCTGCTCCATATCCGCCCTCCACCTATGTGCCTACGTTCCTCACCCTGTACCCTCTCTACTCCACGCGCACCCCCGCTCCACCTGAGTCCCCTCACCTGTGCCATATGCCTCCTCACCAGCACATCTCCTCTACTACACCCGTATTCCTGCTCCACTTTAACAACCCCCTCCACCCTTACCTTCCCCCTCCTCAACTTGTGCCCTAGCCTCTACTTCACCTCTCCTTCTGATTTACCTGTTCCCGCCCACCGGCACTCTCCTCTACTACTGCACACTCCATCCCTCCAACCGCACATCACAGCTCTCTACCGGCGCACACCGTACCCCCTCTCTTTATCTACATCACTCCGCCCCACATACACACACCCTCTCCTGTGCTCTCCCTCTGGTCACACTTTCTTCACGTCATTACCTTTCTCCCCGGCGAGGACCCTCCCCCCCCCCACACACACACACACACACGTACCGCCCTGCCTCTCTGTCACCACCCCCTGTCACAGTCTCCACATCGCTGGCTCCCTATCGCTTTACTTATCTCGGCCTTTGTCCTGCCATCTCTGTCCATTCGTCCACCCAACCCACCATACCGATACAGCTATCCATCCATCCGTTCATCTGCCTGCCCGTCCGTCCGTCTGGCCATTCTCTCTTCCATCTGTACCTTCTTCTGTCCGTCCATTCATGTGCAACTCTCCAACCATCCATTTGTCTGCACATCTATCCGCCCGTCTGCCTTTCTCTCTTTCCATGGATTCATCCACCTGTCCGTCCCTCCTACCATCTATCCATACATCTTTATTTTGCTCTGGCTAATCATTTGCCTGTCTCTGCCAGTGTATACAAGTCGATCTACGGTATATATGTACGCGGTCTTCCCGTATACATATCTATACTACTTCGTTCTGCAGCTCCCCCTTTTCTGATGTGCAACCGTTCTTTGTTATTTATCCGGTTCTTCTCTTCCACAGTCCCTCTCCCAGGCATGTCTGAGTTCATGCCCCCCTGCCCCCTCCGCAGTGTCTGTTGCCTGTCCGGGTCTCTTGCAGCGCGTGCACCAATATTTGCTTCCACAAATAGCGCTATATGGTGTCTTTGCACATCTCTGCACAGAAGCATGCCTTCCAGCCTCTCATCACACTCACAGTCTGAGCGAGATCCCGAGGCACATACCATTCACAGGCAGAGAGAGATCCCAAGGTGCACACCACTCACAGGAAGAGAGAGAGAGGGTGTGCCTTGTGTTTTTTTTTTATTGTTTTTTTTCTCACTAATTCATCTAAATTCTGATGGTGCATGATTGCTAATATATACTGTATACTTTTTACAAAAGAAAAACATCAAAAAGTATATAATTTACAATACTAATAGCTCTAAACATCGTCACTGCAAGACCTACTGCATTGTAAATGCGTGTTAACTGTTGCGTGCCTCATACTTTGGTTTTAACTTGTATATATTAATGTGGTTATATGTTCGGTGTGTTATGTCAATAATGGTAACTTATCAGTGTATTTACATGTCTAGTGTGTAACCTCTCCAAGGAGAAAATTGCGATTTCTTGTCTGAGTCTTGCGCCGTTTTGTAGTGTATTACATTTTTATTTTGATTAATTACTTGTGCCCTTGTTTTGCTTTCTGGTTTTTTTTTATACGTCATTTTCAGCCCTGATGAAGTTCTCCTAGTGGGAACGAAACACGCTGGCTAAGCTTTATTTACTACTGAACTTTAAAAAAAAAAATAATTTAGAGATAAAGGCTTTTTCTATACTACAACAAGTGTTTTGAACTTCATTGCCTGGCGCACCCCTACTTGTAGCAATTTATCTGGATCTGTAACACAGAGGCGTCAAGCAACGGCTTGCGCTGGGGAGTATTGCACAAAACCTAAAAAACTGATGGAACTAGCGTGAGGTGCAGAGCTGCAAGTTCGGTGTTGGGATCTTGGATGTACTTGTAATTTGGACTTGGTTGCACTCAGAGCTTTTCATTCACAATAAAGTAAATATGTCACGCTTTAATGATGGGAGGGAAGAAATGGTGCAGGACTTGTTTGGGATAAATGTAGCCATACCGCCACCAGGAAATAGCGTGCAGAATAAGTTGAGTCTACGTGCACGGTTCCTGAAACTAGAACGCCTAAAAAAACAGGAGCTACCCCGCTGGTGGGATGGTGTTACCCTTCAACATTATATAGGTAGTAAGAAAAGCCCTAGGGGTTTGCGCATCTTGATTTTCCCGACATTTGAGGATCTCAGTGATGACCTCCTTAAGGAATGGGAGAGGAGTCTTGAGGGACGTCTCTGGTTATGATACTAAAGACCTGATTGAGAAAAACTATGACATACTTAAGAAAGCGATTAAGGGATACCAGAACTACCTAAAGGATAAGAAAATGTGTAAAATTAAACGCGACAATAGGGACTATATTGAAGGGCATATATATATCTTCATGAACAAAATTGACCAAATTACAGGTACGGAGGACAGAAAGAGAGTAAGGGAGGAGAGGGACAAGGCCAGGTCAGATAGCAGCATGTCCATATGTAATGTAAATAGGTACTTACAGAGCGCACATGTATTTCATAGAGTGTCCTTACGCTAAAAGACCTCAGGATAGACAATTGGCACTATTACTGAAAGGACTGACTGGGCTCATTGGCTATTGCTGGAATAGCCAAGTTTTCAGCTGCTTTCTAAAGGTGAGTAGATCCTGCACCCACCTGAGTGACAGTGACAGACCATTCCATAGACGGGTGGCCTGCACTTGGAAGGATCGACCGCCCACCTGGGCGTGGGCAAAATTGGGAATGGTCACCTACAGCTGTGATGAGGACCTCAGAGTTCTTTGCGGAATGTAATGCTGAACTCTTTTCCTAATATAAAAGGCACCAGTGTTGTGTGAAGCTTTTAACGCCAAGACCAAAGCCTTAAACCGAATCCTCTTACGGACAGGCAGCCAGTGCAGGGCTTTGAAATGGGTAGACATCCGTGCTCTGGGTCCTATCCTCAGTGAGCAGTGCTACCTTTAGTAACACCACTACTGAGCACCCTTTGGGGGAAGGAACAGCATCCTTCCAGAGGGAGCTAGCAAAACTAAGGCTCAGTGGCAAACAAAGAAAAAAGGATCCAAAGAAACAAGGCGAGGTGGATGCGAATCAAAAATGAGGTACAGAAGAATGTGCCGAGGACAATCTGAGGATGTCAACAAGTCCTAAAAAGAGACAGAGGTAATTTCTGGCTTAGATGGAAACACATTGCAGGCAGACAATGTGGGAAGCAATGATCTGAAAATCATAAATTTGTCTAAAAGATTGCTGGATTATGATGAAAAGAACGTACTCAGTAAGAGTCTTAACTTTTATCCGACCCAGGATGGTAAATTGTAAATGTCCTTGTGGATCTCTTTAAATTTGTTAGATCTCTAAAATTAAAAGACTTCAATGACAAGGTGCCGCCAGTGACTATGTCTAGTAATACAACAAGGCCCACTACGCACACTGGGCTAGGATGTGGGGGTAGACATGCAGTCCCTCTTAGAGGAAATGAATGTAACGGAATATAACGGAAAATAGGACAGTTGACAGTGGCCTACAACCAATGTCCAAATTTACTCCTTCTACTTACAATCGCAACATTGACCTCTTCTCAGAAAGAATTAGTGAGGGTTTGTACAAGATGGAAGCATCGAATAAATGCGAACCGAAACCACAACATAATCTGACACCTGGGGAGAGGAGGGCATTGATAAGGTTGCGGGAGGATAAGGACATTGTGATAAGAGAGGCGGACAAAGGCGGGAATGTCGTTGTTATAAATACATCTGATTACGTGGGAGAAATAAACCGCCTGTTGAATGATGGTCAGTGCAATGAGAGGATCGAGGCCAATTCTATTGGAGATCAGTCATCAAAATTAAATTGATGGAAGGACATATGGTTACTAAGCGAACAGGAGTATAGGTACCTCAAGGTAGAAAATCTTACATTCCTGTGTATCTACATACTCCATAAGGTACACAAGAAGTGGGATTTCCCACCTGGAAGACCAATTATATCAGGGGTGGGGTCCCCAACGGAAAGTGTCAGAGTTCACAGACCTAAAGTTGCAGAAATACGAACAGAACCTTCAATCATACATCATGGACAGCAAGGACATACTGTCAAAATTCAAGGACCTGGTTTGGTCCAATGACTGGCTTTTTGGGACACTAGACGTAGTTAGCCTCTACACATGCATCCAACACAAGTTTGGCAGGTCATACCTGGGCAGAGAGGGAGCAGATAGTTATGAACACAACAAAAGGGTCATAGAAATAATGGAGCTGATTCTCACTAGGAATTACTTCCTCCATGACAGCACCTGGTACCATCATAAGAGGGGAACTGCTATGGGTTCCCGGTTTGCTCCCTCTTATGCATGCCTCTTTATGGGGTGGTATGAGAGAGAGCATGCCTGGAACAGATATGCCTCCACCTGGACTGAACACATTGTCTTTAGGGGGAGGTACATTGATGACATTATATGCCTATAGTCTGGAACAGAGGCCTTCCTTGGGGCTTATTTCCAGTACCTCTATACCAACCCCTACAATGTCAACTTTACCATGGAGTTCCACAAAGATAAAATTAATTGCCTTGACCTCAACTTGTATGTAAGGGATGGTACAGTACAGAGCACGCTTTACCGCAAGAAAACAGCCTGCAATGGGGTCTTATCAGCGCATACCAGGTCTGTTATACAAAACATCCCTTATGGGGAAATGGTACGGATTAGACTTAATTGCAGTAAGTAAGGAACCTTTGAGAGCAATATCCGGGATGCCAAGACAAGATTTAGTGCGAGAGGGTACGACAGGAGGGTCTTGGACTCAGCAGAAAGGATTGTCCAGGCACTGAAAAGGGGAACCACACTGGCAGATGGTAATAGAAACAAAGACAACAAGGGAGGCAACACTAAAGTTCGGTTTATTACTCAGTACATGACATTTTGTGACAGAATCCTTAAGCTTTTCAAGAGGAACTGGATTCTGTTAGAGGAGATCCCCAGTCTACGGAACCCCTCAATAAGATACAGAAGGGGTACTACGGTTAGGAAGGACCTCTGTACCAGTTACATCACAACCACCTGGAAAGGACCTACTTGGTTACTGGATAAACCCAAAGGTTTTCACACTTGTAGTACCTGTCCCATTTGCAAATTTGCGGTTAATAAGATCAAGGAATTCAATAACAATGGTTCAGCCAAACATATGATCACACAGTTTATTAACTGCAACACTATCTTTGTAGTATATGTGATAGGCTGTCCCTACGATAGGATCTATGTGGGTGGCACAAAGAGAAGCCTTAAACTATGTATTCAGGAGCATCGGAGAGCAATCATCGATGGGGACATGAGATACCCCATGGCAGAACACTATGGCAAAACCCATCCTGATAAAACTAGCTTCTGGTTTGATGGTATTGATCGGGCGGAGGCTGGTCTAAGGGGTGGCAACAGAGAACTACGCCTGAGGCAATGTGTATCCAAATGGATATGTAAGCTACGAACGATTGATCTGGGTGTCAATACTGATAATGAGATGCATTACTTCCTAGGTGAAAATTATTGACAGGGGTTTACATTCATTGTCCTAAATGTCTGAATGTAGCCAGAATAAACTAGGAAGAACCTAAGTGGTGCTCGGTAGGCTTGGGGGCCAAGCTCCATTGGTACTTAGTGCACAACGAATATGCTACTTACCAGTATGCATCTGTTCTTGGCATGTAGCGCTGCTGACATTCATATCTGTGCATAGATCGCCGCCTAGTGTTGGGTCCGGATGATTGCACATTGTTGTCCTGGAAGAGTCTTCGAAGTATCACGAGAGAGGTGGCTCCTCCCCTTGACTACAGTGCGCATGGGCATCGACTCCATCCTCAGATTGTTTTTAGCCATTGTGACCAAGATGGAGTGAAACTAAGTGAATGATGACCATGCTAGAAGTATGTGTGAATTCTGCAGCTGCTACAGGCGCCGGGGAGGAGGGCGGGAGATATGAATGTCAGCAGCCCTACATGCCAAGAACAGATGCATACTGGTAAGTAGCATATTCGGTTCGAGGCATGTGGGCTGCTGAATTCATATCTGTGCATAGAATACATAGCAGTCCCTCCATTTGCGGCGGCCGCCCGTGCCAGCTGCAGCAGTTTGGAAAAGTGTTTTTAGAACAGCCTGCCCTACAGCTGCCTGCTGTTTGGAGTGCACATCAACACAATAATGCTTTGTAAATGTGTGTGTGGTAGACCATGTGGCTGCTCTACATAGGTCTTCCAAAGGGATATTTCAGAGGAAAGCCATGGAGGCCACCAACTTTCTGGTGGAGTGGCCCCGCGGTGGAATGGTGAGAGTACGTTTGGCTTTCAGATAGCAGATCTGAATACATTTAACTATCAACCTAGCTATACCAGCTTTGGAAATGGGGTTACCTTTGTGTTGTGGCGCAAAGGCAACAAAGAGTTGTGTAGTTTTTCTAAAATCCTTGGTCCTATCAATGTAATACATCAAGGCCCTTTTGACGTCAAGGGTGTGGAGCATTCTCTCCGCCAATGACTCAGGATTTTGGAAGAACACAGGTAATTCAATAGTTTGGTTAATATGGAATTGAGATACTACTTTAGGAAGGAATTTAGGGTTAGTACGAAGCACCACCCTGTTGGAATGAATTTGAATAAATGGCTCTTGTATAGTTAGTGCCTGGAGCTCACTAACTCGTCGCAGCGATGTAATCGCTAGAAGGAAAGCCACTTTCCATGTCAGGAATTGAATCTCGCAGGAATGCAGCGGTTCAAAGGGGGGACCCATCAGCCTGGTGAGGACCACATTGAGGTTCCACTCAGGAGCTGGCGGAGTCAGCGGAGGAATAACTCGCTTGAGCCCTTCTAGGAAGGCTTTAATAGCAGGCACCCTGAAAAGTGAGAGGTGCTGCCTGTTCTGGAGATAAGCAGCCTTCGCAGATAGATGTATGCAAATGGAAGCATAGGCCAAATTACATTTGTACAGATGGAAAAGATAACAAATGATGTTCTGAATAGATGCATCTAGCGGGTCAATGTTGTGGTCTGCACAGTAAATGACAAACCGCTTCCACTTTGCCGCGTAGCATGCTCTAGTGGTGGGCTTCCTCGCCTCCCGGATGATGTCCATGCAGTCTGGAGGCAAGTTTAGGTAGCCAAACTAAGACCTCAGGAGCCAGATCGCCAGGTTGAGCTGTTGCGGATCTGGATGCTGAATGTCGCCATGGCTCTGCGTCAGAAGGCTGGGTGTGAGGCGTAGCCTCTGATGCGGTACCACGGACAGTTCTAGAAACGCGGTGTACAATGGTTGGCGAGCCCACGTTGGAGCAACCAGGATGAGAGTCATCGAGTGCTGCCTGAGTTTGCGTGCCACCAGCGGTATCAGAGGTGCTGGGGGAAAAGCGTACGCAAATCTGCCTGACCAGTTCATCCATATCGCATTGCCCTGCAACTGTGGGTGTGGAAACCTGGCGGCGAAGCTTTGGCATTTTGCGTTCTCCCTTGTGGCGAACAGGTCTATCTCTGGATGACCCCACTTTTGGAAGTACGGGTGGAGTACTGATGGATGCAACTCCCACTCGTGCATTTGGTGGCTGTACCTGCTGAGCAGGTCCGCCATCTGATTGTCCTTACCCGGGAGGTGGTCTGCCATGAGGAAGATGTTCCTCTGAATGGCCCACTTCCACATGCTCTGAGCCAGATGAGACAGCTGCGGAGAGTGGGTACCTCCCTGTTTCTGAATGTAGTACATGGCTGTCATGTTGTCCGTCCGGATCAACACGACCTTGTTGCACAGATGTACTTTGAAAGCTTTTAGTGTCATGAAGATTGCCATCAGTTCCAGAACATTGATGTGCATCTTCCGTTGCTGTTACGTCCATAGTCCCTGCACAGTGTAATGGAGTACATGAGCTCCCCATCCCTGGAGAGAAGCGTCCGTTGTCAGGATGATCTGTGGCACAGGCTCTTGGAATGGTCGTCCCTTGCAAAGGTTTCGTGGATTCCACCAATGCAGACAGTTGTATGCCCGACCGCTCACCAACACTAGGTCTTTGAACTGCCCATGAGCCTGAGTCCACTGACGTGCTAGGCACTCCTGAAGCGGACGCATATGCAGTCTCGCGTGCTGGACTATGGAGATGCAGGAGGCCATCATGCCTATCAACTGCATGAACACTCTCGCTGGAAGCGAGTGTTTGGGTCTGAATCGTCGTATCAGCGATTTAATGCTGCTGACCCTCACTGAATATGGCTGTGCTGTGGCTGCCAGAGTGTTTATCGTCGCACCCAGATACTGCAGTATGTGGGAGGGCTGGAGGTGGGATTTTGGGTAATTCAGTGAGAATCCCAGGTCGTGAAGGAGGTGAACGGTGTGGGACACGTGAGCGACACACTACTAGCCAGTCGTCCAGATAAGGGTAGACGTGAATGTTCCGTCTCCTTAGGTGCGCCGCCACTGTCGCCAGGCACTTTGTAAACACCCTGGTTGCCGTGGTGACTCCGAAAGGCAAAACCTTGAACTGGTAGTGTTGGTTTTGGATGGTGAACCGGAGATATTTTCTGTGTGACGGGTGCAGTGGAATGTGAAAATATGCATCCTTTAGGTCTAAGGTTGCGAGAAAATACCCCTGACTGAGCAACGGGAGCACTTGCTGCAGGGTCAGCATATGGAAGTGTTCTGACAGGATGTACTGGTTGAGGGGCCTGAGGTCCAGTATCGGCCTGAGGGACCCGTCCTTTTTTGGTATTAAGAAGTACAGGGAGTAGACCCCTGTGCCGCTTTCCTGCACAGGCACGAGCTCTATTGCCCCTTTTTGCAGCATGACGAGGACCTCCTGCTGCTATAAGTGCAAATGCTCTGCAGACATAGGACGGTGTCTTGGGGGTATGTTGGGGGAGTGGATGTTAACTCCAGACAATAACCGTATTGTATACGTTTTCTGACCCACCTGTCCGTGGTGATGGTTCTCCAGACCGGCAGGAACTGCTGAAGTCTCCCCCCGACCGGTGTTTCGTGGTCGGGGGGCAGTGACAAGGCGTCACTGTTTGTTGGTGGCAGAGGAACTGGAGTTGTTGTTTCCACGACCCCTGCCCTTGGCGCTGTTACCACGATATCCACCTCGACTTTTGTTGGTGTATGTGGACTGCGTGTTGCCTTTGTAGTACTGCGTGGTTTGTGAGAGCTGACCTCTGGAAACGCCTCTAGTGCTTGAGCGACGAAAAGACCCATCCCGAAACTGCTGGGACTGTAAGGCACCCATGGATTTAGCAGTTTCAGTGTCCTTCTTAATCTTTTCTAAGGTGGTGTCAACCTCTGGGCCAAACAGGTGATCTGGATTCACTGTTTGATTAAGGATGGTGGTTTGTATCTCTGGCTTAAATCCAGAGATTCTCAGCCAGGCATGTCGTCTCAGCATGACACTAGTGTTGACAGCCCTGGCTGCGGTGTCAGCCGCGTCCAGAGCACACTTAATTGAAGCATTAGAGATCCGCTTCCCTTCTTGAATAAGCATCTCAGCTGCCTCCTTGCATTCATCAGGCAGGTGCTGCAACAGGGTCTCCAGTGTGTCATAGTGTGCCCTGTCGTACCTCGCTAGAAGCGCTTGTGTATTGGAAATGCGCCAGATGTTGGCCGCTTGTGCTGCCACCCTTTTCCCTGATGCCTCAAAGACCTTAGATTCCTTGTCTGGGGGAGGAGCATCACCCGTTGTCTGAGAATTAGCCCTCTTCCGGGCATTCGAGACGACAAGAGAGTCCAGAGGTAACTGTCCTTTGATGTAGGTAGGATCAGTAGGCGCTGGCTTATACTTTTTCTCAATCCTAGGGTTTATCACCATTGCCCTGGTAGGCTCTTTAAAGATCTCTCCAGCATGTTTTAAGACACCTTTTAACATAGGTAGAGTCTTGACAGTCCTATCCGAGACAGAGAAGGTATCAAAAAGGAAATAGACGTCAATAGGGTCAGCATGGAGCTGGACGTTGTGATTTTTAGCTGCCCGTTCAATGAGGGCATTGAATGCTGCAGAATCCTCTGTAGGAGACATCTTCACAGAATAAAGTTGAGTGTCTTGTCCAGAATGACGATCACCTGGGTCAGTATGAGGCAGCCCAGGGTTCATTGGTATCATCAGGGTCTGCATAGACAGGATAGCTGTACTCATCCTCATCATCGCCCTCCCCAGCGTCCACATCAGAGTAAGTGGGCGAGACATCATGAGTCTGTGGAGAAAGTGGTTCCACCAGGATAGGAGTGGAAGCAGAGTCCTTCTTTTTCTTCAGAGGAATTTTGTAGGACTCCATTGGTTGTTCCGGGGCAATTTTCCACTTGTGGAGGGAAAGCCTGCTCGTTTCGGCATCAATAAAATGTTCTTGTTGCTCGTCTACTGAAGGTTGTCAAGGCTTCAGGTGGAGACCACCGTCGACGACTTCGGCACCGAGGAAACTTTCTCGGGGACGCTGGCGACCGCTTTAGGAGTGAAAGCCTTCGGTGCCACCTTTGGCGGTAACGTAAAGTGAATGGGCGCCGACGCCTTGTGAGGTCTCTCGACCGGCTTCGGAGGTGTAGGATCTTTTGGTCCGACCGTCGAGGCCTTCTCCCTGATGCGCTGTAGGGAGTCCGTCACCTGCTTGGTGAAGGCGGACGGGTGCGCCGAGTCGACGGGATCCTTCGAGGCCCCACTAGGAGTGGACTCTCGGGGTGCGCCGCTCTTGGCCTTGTCCTGTTGACGCGGAGTCTCGAGAACCTTCGGGTCACCGAGTCCTTTCTTCGGGTCACCGAGTCCTTTCTTCGGGTCACCGAGTCCTTTCTTCGGGTCACCGAGTCCTTTGTTGGTGTCGACCGCCTTCGGCGCCGACGTACTCGGCTCGACCACCTTGACATTAGTCTTCGGCGCGGCAGACTTCGTCTTGACGCCCTTGACTTGAGCCTTCGGTTCGACAACACCCTTCTGCTTCTTCGGCGCCGAGGGCTCCGAGGCCTTGGATCCGACCAAAGCAATGCGCACTTTCGGTTTCGAGGTGTGCACCTGCGCTGTTTCTTGTGTCGAGACCGTAGGTTTCACTTTCGGTTTCGATTTTCCAGGGTGCGGCTCAATAGCAATGTCCGTGGCCGAGCCCGAAGGCGGGGCCGTAGAACCCATCGTAAGATCTTGGGTAAGGCCTAGTGGTGATCCCTCGACCTGAGCCTTATGAATCGGTATGGCCTCAGTGTCAGTTTGAGGTAGCTCTTCGTCCGAGCTATCCTCCATGGCCCGAGGGCCCCGTCGTCGTCTCCTACCTCGTCGACGACTTCTTCAGCTTTGAACATTTCGGCGTCGTAGTCGACATCCGACGCGGGGTTCGACTCACTGATGTCCCTGGTAGATTCTTCCTCGACGTCCCCAGCATCGAAAATGTCCGCAGGCGCCGTTGCAGTCTGCTGGGCCTCCTGGCGCGCAGCGCGTCGAAGCTTAAGCGTCTTCTTGGACCTGAAGCGGGAACAAGCCATGCACTTGGCTTCATCATGGTCCGGTGACAGACACTTGTTGCACACCGGGTGGACGTCGATGTGGGGATACTTCGAGTTGCAGACGGGACATCTCTTGAATAGACTACAGTCCATGATGAACAGTCGATAGGGTCTGATGCGTCGACTGGGCCTTCCGCGCCGAAAGCACGCAGGTGTATTTGAATCCGGCTCGGAACCGAGCTGGAAGAACTAAGACCGAACGCAAGACTATACCGACGAAGAAACTAAAGACCTTTTGGTCTTAAGAAAATTTTATATCGATTCCGACTAGAGGGAACCCAAAGACATCCGAACCCAATGGCGGAAAAAAACAATCTGAGGATGGAGTCGATGCCCATGCGCACTGTAATCAAGGGGAGGAGCCACCTATCTCGTGATACTTCGAAGACTCTTCCAGGACAACAATGTGCAATCATCCGGACCCAACACTAGGCGGCGATCTATGCACAGATATGAATTCAGCAGCCCAAATGCCTCGAACCAATGTATATCTGAAAATCCTAAGTGCATGTAATGCACGGTAAAGTATGCATTCAGCACGATTGTGCATGGTACTGGTCGCAATAATGTACCTTATTTGGTCCTCCACACGGAGTAGTGTGAAATGTGATCTTGCTATGTATGCTATAACTATGGTTGTGACTGAAAAATGCTCTGCATCCATGGGTGTTATTACTCCTTTCTAACACTGCTTGCATTATTTTCTGTCTATTATCATGTGAAACGTCTAACAAGGATGTATGTATACTAGGGTTCTTCATTATGGCCCTGAACAGTACCCCTTGACTCATGGCGCTAGGCTGCACCGGTTAAAATCATCACATCCTGCACTTTCAACCTTGCATTTTAATAATAGTAATAATAATAAGACATTTATAAAGCGCCTGGCTGCACAAAACTGTGTATCCCTGCGCTTACTGCTAACAAAAAATTCCAGAGGAGAGGAGACAAAAGGAAGAAAAACATGAAGTTATTGCGGGAAAAGGTGAGTTTTCAATTTAGCTCTAAATAGAGTTTCGGAAGGCTCCATCCGCAAGTGTACTGGGAGGGCATTCCAATGTTTAACTGCCAGATAGCGGAAGGATCTACCTCCCATTTTCGCTCTGGAGATGCGGGGTAGTTTAAATTGCATCATGCCAGATGATCTTAAGTCTCTGATCGGGCGATGGATGGTCAAGAGACTTCTGAGGTAGATAGGTCCTTTATTGTGGGCAATCCGATGGGCATAGCAGAGGCTTTTAAATCTGACTCTTTCCCTAACGGGAAGCCAGTGCAATTTAGATTTTAACATATTGTTGCGCATGGCAACACCAGACTTATCACTTAATCTTGCTCTTTCAATTCTGGACTTCACCATCATTTATCCTGACTACCCATGTCTGTTCTATATACCCTTTTGCCATCAGACATAGGTGTTTTCATTGTGTACATGATTGCTGTTCTACAGTTGGTTACTATGCCTTGACACTTTCTCCAGGAGTATTGAGCTTGTGATGTGCTTTCGCGGTTTCACTCTCCGTGCTGCTGAAATTTCTACTTGCCCTCACTTGGCTCACTGCTGTAAATACACTTTGCTCATGGCTTTTGGAAAGTTTTGCCTGCCCTTGATCGGAGGTGAATAAGGTTGGGTTGCATGGACTGCCTCTGTATACTTCAACATTAGTGTCCTTCGGGTGTGTGTTTACGTTAAGAAATGTCACAGGTGTTTCTTTTTATCTGTATTGATACCAGACTAGCCGTTCCGATATGGCGGACATATACCAAGCTCATTGGTCATATTTCTGGCAGTTTCTGGATACTTTTGCTTGTGCATGATTAGAGGCCAAATAAGTTGGGCAGTATGACCTTTAGTTGTGTTCTACAATTTCATTGTCAGCCGAGTATAGTGTCACATCAGTAATCGTTAGAAAATATATGGCTCCTTTATGCTATTGATAACCTTTTAGCTGTTCGAAGATGGCGGCCGGGTAGCCAGTACCGCCTCTTATGTCCGGGAGACAATAGTTGGACTTCCTGTCCATGTATCCTGTAACATCATAGGTGGAGGGTTGGACAGCCTGGCTTTGTGGGAGGCGCCTGTGGACTTCAAAATAAGATGCTGGTGCGAACGCTCACTTCAGATGTGGATGGCACTGTTGTGTGGACAGTAAGGAGGTAGCTGTGGGCGTCTTCTATGTATACAGGGTATGACCGGGGATAGTCTTTAGTGGCTCTGGGCCGTTTAGAATCCTAGCGGTCAATGTGAGTTTGAATCCATATCAGCAAACTGATAAGCGTCCTTTTTGTAACAGACACATTAAAGGACAAGAACAATGAGAAGTTTGAACACTGGTCTCTCACTGTAGCTCGAGTCAGGTGCAGTGATGGGAGATTCACGGGGATATACTGGGTATTTTAACATGGGTTGTGGTGTGTTTTCTTATTGTGCTTTTATTGCTTGCGATTTCCGCAAATTGGCAGCTGGGGGCGTGATTCGCTTTGGTAAAGCGAAGATGCACCTTTAGTTTCAAAATACGTCGGAGTGCTCACTTTAGTTTGAATGCGTGCGCCTGTCTAGGCTGCTGACCAAGGAAGAACAATTGTCGCTTTGGTTATTATTAATTCCAGCGATGATCTTGTGCTGGGGTTCTCTTTAATGAATGGTTTCCTTCTTCTCTGCTACTCTTGCGGCTGTTGTGCATATTTTTATCAAGCAGGTTCAGGATGTTATATTTCAAGGGGTGACTGCCAAGGTTGATGCTAGCTCCCTCTGGAGGTGTCAGTATCTGAACACCATGACCAGCATAAGACTAAGTATTGATGAACTTCATGCTGTGCCAGTAGTAGTACACAAGTGCCGTATTTGACTGTTACATTAGTACTATGTGTACTAGGGTCACTATGCTTAGACCCTCAGAAGCTCTCGTACTCTTATTATAAATTTGCATGGGGATAATGGTCTTGTCAAGGCGTGTTGGCGTAAAGTTGAAGGGACTTCACTGCCTGATAAAGCCGCCTAGGCGACAGTGCGAACTGCTGCCATTGCTGCAATCACTTGTTATAGCACGAGGAATGACTGAGACATACTGATAGCTGTCAACGCCTTGAAAAACAGCTCTGCCGTTCTAAAGGGCTTTTCACTCATATATTCCTATAAATTAGATGCACGAAACACATAGTATGCTCAAATTCCAGGAGTGGGGGATAGAGCTTTACCAAACATGGATTGCAGATTAGGAATCCATGTAAAGTATGGGCGTGGCCTTGAGGTACTCCTCCCCCTCCCATCCAGAGGAAAATTCGGTGGTGGAGAGGAAAAACCAGGAACCTAAAGTGCTCTTTAACAGCAAGGGTATTAGATTCCGGCAGTAGTTGGGTCAATCACATATATGGGGTCCAGAGTCCACTAAACAACATGCCAAGAAGTTCTGTGGAAGGACATACCCCCTATGAGATCCTGTTTGGGACAAGATTGTGCCAGCACAGTAGCGGATGTAAAACCATTTGAATTAAATGATCTTTTGACTGTTTTACAGGAACTCAGTGAATTCTGGGCATTACAAAGCAACGTCCAAGTAAAACGCACCGCCACTGGGGAAATGAAACCAGTTCCGGGAAGACCTGTCTGGGTCCCGAAGGTTGGGGACCTGGTCAGAGAAAAGACATTGGACAAGAAGGAGTTTGGGCCATCCTACGGAACACCTGTACCTGTTCTGGCAGTTCAAGGAACAAGAACAGCTCTTCTTCCGCCTTTTGCCGGCAAAAAAGAAAAAAGATTTCTCTCCATTGATCTGATCAAACCACACTATGTGGCCGATCCTCAACAGCAGGCCGCGTGGAATCCTGAGTAGCCGCAGATCTCCTCTTGCTACTATACAGGAAGTTCAGATGGAAAGACTAATAACTTTTCAGGACTCCTCTGCGAAAGATGCCGGAGTAGCCAATAACGGAGTACGAATTACACCTGTTGAACTAGAACATCATCAAAATAAAAAGGAAACACAAAATGCAATTTGGCAGAATAATGAAATTTACATCAATGTGCCTTCACAAGAAGCAACTGCTACTTCTACGCAGACTGCTGAGCTCCCAAAGATAGTTGGAACTATGTCTGGCTACTTCATCAACTTCAATGACTTTTCTTCAGATCCGAGCGAACCTGAGCAAACGCCACTCATTTCCAAAAAAGAGAAGTTTCGACAATACTATATCTGGCTGAAAAATAATTACTTGTTATCCCCTTGATTGCATGTAGGCTTTGCATTAAGGATCCTGTTCCTGTTAATTTGGATTGGCATAGTAACTGTCTTTTTCCTACTTCTGAATGGACATTACCTCCCACAACGCTCTGCAGCACAACCCGTGAACTTGGTCTTGAAACCTCATACGTTATCACACCGTGAACAAAGAGACCTGTCCCTAGTGAACAATACAGCAGTACCTGATGGTATATTTTAGGATACGGTTTCATATGATGTATTTGGTCCTACTGAACATTTGAAAATTCCACATGTATTTAAAATTTCATTGAATGATTACATTACTCCGAGTACATTCTCTGATGATTGGAACAATGAGACTGTAAATACTAAGCTCTCACATTGAGAACAATCTGATGCATTTTATTACAGGGAATTGTACAAAGATACATCTGACTTCGACAGTATGTATTGCTGCCAGCATTATGGTCATCACTGTTTGCACAGCGCTAGTATCCCATTCACTTTTAACACTTACCATCAATGGTAACATTGCCTGACACCACCGAAAGGTAGTTCTGCTACATTTGTACATAAATGTGCATCTTTTCGGGGTTCAATACATCAGACCAAATACCATATTACATCAAGCTAGTACAGACAAATGCAACTGGGAAGAAAATGATGCTGACAAACACCAAGCTTATAAATTGTTGGGACATGATGGACACAAAATCCATCTGGAGGACGAAAGATTGGCAGGTACAGTGAACAGAGGCTTTTTTAGAGCTTGCTTCATACAATTACAGCTAATATTCCTGAACAGATAGAGCAACAGACTACCTGCTACAGGTTTGCAAAAATAAAAGACATGAAAACACCATGCATTCCCTTGCCAACACCTATTGAAGGTATATTAAATGACACGCTGATAAGTGAGGAGATGCTGGGTGCAATAATACAGAATGGGACATACAATTCCTCATCTCCCTATTGGAAGGGATAGTTGGTTTGGCCCAAATAGGTGTCAGTCAATATTCAAGTGTACCACCGGAGGGTTTAGTATCCATAGGCCTGATCCATGCTATGTACACACAGACGACTCAGGGGTAGTGACTTCTTATAGTGTTGGGAAGTTGTGCCTAGAACCACAACACTATTAAGGGTGAAACAACACATATCCCTTCTAGCGGACAACATGGATCTTAGGAATTTCGTGCTAGGTGCCAAGAAACCATGTAAAAAACGCTTCTTATATACCATCTACAATGAACTGTGAAAAGTCTCCCAACAAGAGGCTGCTGAGAGATTATGTTCGATTGATAGACTTAACCTAGAAAAGGCCTTGGCTGTGGTAGACAATGGTATGACCACAATTTCTTCGCGTATTTATTCACTGGGCAACATTGTGTCCTCAGCAATCGACATAATGGAACAAGATTTGTCTATTCTACAACATGGGCAATCCCAATTGCACCCCATTTTGCTTTTGAACTGGGCGCTACAATCATTGCTTTCGGGCCACGTGCCGGTATATTAACGCCTCAAATTTGTTTTGGGCTTATAATCTGACCTACAGACAATTGACCATGGCATGCAGAGATGCTAAGTACACCATGCTGCCCATTGACAAATTAGAGAAGTTACATTTCACAGTAGCAGAATGACAGTCTTTGGAATGGGTAATTCAAGGCTATATCACAATGCCAATTAAGACATTCCAGTTCCAATACTGCCTTGGATACATCCATGCAGGCAGGTATGAAGCTTTGGGTGAAGGGTACATACAGGAAACCTTGGAGTTACTGTATAGATATAGGTACAGAAATAACGACATTGAAGTTTTCTTAAGTGGAACAGACTAATAAGAAGGCTTTAAGTGGGTCTTTAGTGTGCAAAGAGCTGTCGCTTCATGGAGCATGTAATGCATCAAAAGCGAACTTATCTTGCTACTTGAAAGGCTCCACAGCTGCAGTGATTCAGCCAGTTTGAGTTACTTTCGAATGGGAGTTATTTAATGCTGAATGATCAAGACTGTTTCGGGATGGCGCCAGGCATTGCATATCTAGTCACAGTGAACTACAGGGATGTTTGTTGTAATCATGTATTATTTTCCCCGGCTCACACAGTTAGGGAGGCACCACTGTGGCCTTCATTGAATGTTTCCAGTATAGGGTTTGATTCGCTGAACTGACTGACAGCACTGTACTGCTGGAGGAGGTGTCTCCGACGTCCGGCTGGAGCTCACCCCTATGCACTGAACTTGCCTCCAATTGGGCTTCTGCATGGTATACCGTTAGCCCCCTTCTCAAGGGCTCGGCTGTCGGAACTGACGACTGCTGGGATCACCACAGTGGGAGATTGCTTTCACCACGTGACAATGAACCATTTGGACGACTTTTTATCTTAATATGATTTACCTCACAGACAATTCCAGACTTATCACTTGATGACAAGAACGTTCATGGACCAGTGGTAGAACGGCCGTCAGTAACTGCAAACACATGGGGTCCTCCAGGCGCTGGTAACATTAGGGGCAGCCAAGCACTTAGTGAAGTGGTTCTCTAGAGCGTTGTTAGAAATTATGAAAAGGCCTCTAGTTGGGACGCAAGAGAAGTGGGGGGTGATAATGGGAAGAGATCTACTGGATAGGGAATGGACCGGGTCTTGGGGAGTCCGAAACGAATGTCCAGAAACAACAACTTTAAGATCATTCAATTTAATTATATACATATGGACTACTTGACACCTCATATGCTAAACATTATGCATGGAGGAGGGGTTTGTGGCTGCCCTACATGTGGGCTATGTGATTTAGGGTTCGCCCACATGACTTGGTGGTGTGAACACCTTAAAGGGTTGTAGGAGGCAGTGTTGACCCTGGTCAATAGGACCCTAGCCCCCACGCTCACCAGCACACAATGGTTTGAATCTTGGTGCTGTTACTCAGACCAAAAGCAAGGAAAAGGGAACAGGTTTGTGGATTTAGCTTTGGTCCTAGCAAGAAGACAGACAACACTGACATGGAAGACCATGTCGGGCCCTACAGCCTAGGAAAGCAATGTAGACACATGGGACAGGGCAGAACAGAGGGCTCTGCAGAAGGAGGATTGGCGTTTAGGCCAAAAAGGTTTTCTTCAAGTATTCTGGACCTGTATTGTGTATTGTATTGTGAATTGCCTTGTAGGCAATACAAAGAGTTTTACATTTTGATCTGCTTTTTAAAGGCAGCCAATGGAGCTGTCGCACTACATTAGAAATGGACTTGAACTTGGGAGTCCCTGACAGCAACCCAGCGGCTGCATTCTGTACCAAATGCAGCCTACCCAGCACCCTTTCCTGGGCATTAATAAACAGGCTGTTGTATTAGGAACTGCATGTATTTCCCTTCTACAGGGACAGCCATTCGAGTATTACGGGCCAGCAGGCCTCTAGGCGACACACCATTACAGAGTTTCCCAGAGTTTGGGATATACTGTAATATTAATGTTTGATTGATATGTCTATATGATTAGTAGATGCTTGTGACTCCCTAGAGTACACATAGATAAAAAGTACAGAGAATATTTTTATGTGGTACCTTACGATTGTGGATTGTAGTGCAACCCATTTTGGTCGACAGTAGACTGAAGTACCAACTATTCTTGTTGTGACTTATAGGGCCACTTATTGACGGGTATGTTACCTAAGCCTGTACATGTAAATTGGTCTAATATTGAAAATGCCTATAAAGACATATTTGGAAAAAAACATGTATGGTGCCACTCAAAAATGTTGTCCTTTATAATGTGCCTATTTAAGTAAATTATCTGTTGTAACCTTTTTAACCACACTCCCACCTCATCATACCACCACAAGCTAGTTACCTCAATGATATGCTATCACAGATGACAACTGACCTTCTGAAGGTGGGGGACTCACACTCCAGCTCTGGAACATTGCCTCTGTTGAGTAGGTGCGGTGGATGATGGGTGCGGCGATTGATGTGAGAGCATTCCCATAGATGGAACCCTGATTACCGACATAAAGATTACAATATGGTAGTAGGAATACATACTGGGCGACATGGGAGATATGGGGGAGAGCGACATGTCTGAGGAGAGGGGGAGGCAGGGACGGAAGGGGAAAGGGGGGAGTTGTGGTTTTTAGTTGGCATATTAGTGGAGGGGAGGAGTTAGAATATGACCAAGCTTAGAGTAGCGTGGACTTGATGTCCGGGATAGAGTTAAACAGGTTGTAACGGCTTAGACACATGTACTTTGTGGACAACGCTAATGAAGAAGCTGGTGATGAAGACCTGGACGAAGTAGATCAGATTGCAATTAGGACATAATATATCCTTAATATGGACAACGCTGTATGCATGAATGAATTATGTTACGTACTAGGAATATGGAAGCTCATGAGAGTGGTAAAGAAAAACTGAATAAAGTTTGTTTACAAAAAAAATGATATGCTATCACATTACACACCTCCTAAAGTCTAAGGATCAATTACACTCAACCCCCTAGATACCCAAAACCAGCTTCTACTGCCTCCAAGGTCCTCCTTTTGTTTAGACCCTTTGCATTTGTCTCTTGCCACCAGACAGTGATGTAAATCGCCCTAGAAGAATTAAAAATAAGGCTTAAGAAATCTTTTCTTTCACACCCAGATAAAGGAGCCCGACTACTCTTCTACCCCTGCTGTAAATATGTACATTTTATTTTTGTCGGCACTCTATGGTTATATATGTGTTTTCATCAATTACAAGCCCATAAACCAATACAATGACTGCAAGCTGTTCATACTATGTTAACAAACATGACCTCATTTATCTAGGTAGCATAACGTTTGCTAGGTAAATTATATTGATTTGAAATGTTATGTTTGATATATAAAACAAATACACAAAGAATATATAAAAAAGGAACTAGCGGCTACAAACAGAGCATACCCTCACTTCAAATACTCTGTCCCAAATAACTTGTACCTAGAATTTCATGGAGGAAAAGGGGTGAGTAAAGATTAAATGGAGATAAAGTTTAGAATGCAAAAATCAACAAAGAGAAAGAGATGAGGCAACTAACATGAAATAAAGACAATTAAAAAACACACTTTAGGGATTAATAAGTCTTTGTGTGTTACCTGATGTCCTCCTCATTCTCTGGGAAGCTCCAAAAAGCAATTCGAAGTTGCAGTTGTTCTGGAACTGGGGGATAGACCTTTTCCACAACCTCGAATGGAATGTGAAATGCTACTTGCTTTGCAGACAGCTCAACCAATGGAATCACCAGCCCATCTTAAATAATTAAAGAAGAAACGAAAGAAATGAAAATTAATGAAAGATAAAATTAAAATTACAATAGGCATGAAGAAAGAAGAACTTGCTATTTAAATTATTTTCAGGGCGTGAGAATTAACAGGGGGGCATTGTCTTGATTTGGACCAAGCCATGTAGTGCTTGACTTGTAAAAGATATATAAACAGATATGAAGTACAGCTTTTAATGAGTCCAGATGACTGCATGGTAAGGAATGGGGACCCAAGATGTGGTTCAAACGTGTTTTGTACCTGGTAAATAAAAGGAGCAACCGGATCCCACACTAGTTTTGCCGTGTTTGCATACCGAGAAATCAAGAAAATACAACATTCTTTAATTTTCCAAGAGTAAAAAATCTAACCAAGTGTGAGGAAAACCGCCTTGGTACATTTACCTTAAGCAGCAAACATGGTAAAAGAAAAAATAAGCTTGAAACATTTCTAATTAATGAAACATTCTTGAACTCATAACTTTTGTCAAAAACTAGAACACACATAAATTAACCTATACACAATTGACACGTTTTAGATTTGTTGTAATATTTTCGAAATTAGTTTTTCTCCATTTCAAGTCAATGCAGGACTCTTCACTTAATATGAGCTTACAATGCAAGAAGCAAAAATTGTGCTCGATTGTGCCTGGGTCGACGTTTATCTCACATTACCAAGTAAGACAATGGAGCACGCTTGGAAATCTTGTTTTGCCATCCCCATCTAAGGCAAATTAAACAGTCACTCATAGTGTTGTATGGCTCTTCAGGTTTTTTAGAAGATTTTTTTTTAATCTTATGCTTGCGAATCATATTGCAACAAATTACTAAGAATCTAATTTGCTCAGCAATAAACTAAAATGCGAGGTAAGAAGCACTGATCTTTTTACAATCCAATTGCTCGTTCAATAACTAACTAGTAAATGGAACCGCCATATGGAACATCATGTGCCTCATTTTTAAGGCAATTTTAGAATGGAAAGCTACTACATGCACGCAAGGCGTTTGCCTATTCTCTTACTTTTTATATGCACATCTATAAATTAATGCAATAGAAAGGACATTTTTACAGTATGGGTTGTATGGTACATTTTAAGTACATAGAATCTTAATAGTTTGCCATTTTTGGCATCACTATCGAATCATTAGCATCTATATATTTAATCGCCACTGGCTCCAGTCAAGCTGTTTTCTTGGTGCCTTTCCAGAACCTAAGTGGAATGGAAGTTTCTATCCCCCTCTGCGGACAATGAAGATGTGGCTATTTTCAGGAGACAGTGTGCTTCCAGCCTATCTGGCCCACTAATCGTTTTGCTCAGTAGATGAGCCGCCTTCTCACACATGACGTGCAGTTTGTGTACCAAAAGGTGGAGTTGCAAAGTGTGGAGTCTCTCTTCTCTCCCCAACCTGAAATCTACCCTCGCCTTCTTAAAGTACTATGCCTGTCGCTCCCCAATAAATCCCTCTCCATGTCCAGGACCCTCCCCAATTATACACAGCAAAGGCTATTCATTTGAAGGCTTAAATAAAGTATGTATTGACCCACCAAAAGGCTGAAGGGAGAGGGATAGGTGGTCATCAACTCCCTTACATCCAGACGTCACAGACCTTCAGTTTCAGCTTTGTGACTAGGAAGATGTTTACCTTGGGATGTTTCTATCCCCTAGAAAGCCATTGTACTTTTGAGGCCTGGCTCCCACTCAGAGTGTGGTCAACTACGCAGTAGTTTCTGTGTGTCCTACAACAGGCCTGGTGATAGCTGCCTGAGTCTGGTAGACCTAGCCCCTCTTCTTTCGGGTGTAGAACTAATTGTCTTTGGACCAGCCTAGCTCTTTTCCCTGCCAAATCAACTCTGGGGTCTTATCAGCTACTTCCTTCAAACCCCCACATAAGATGAAATATATAATAGCTCCAGGGAATGATGGACATTTTAAAAGCAGCTATGTGTCCCAACCAAGACAACTATTAGTGTTTCCTCCAAGTAAACTCTGTTGTAACCAACCTCATGAAAAGTTGGTTCCCCTTGCTCCCATGTGACAGTTAATGTTTCCTGTGCATCTGTTTACCACCATTGACCATCAAAACAGTGAGAACCATATCAGGGAACTCCAAGCTTCTGGATGAAAAAGTGACATTGAGATGCTTACATTTATTTATATAGGTCTTGAACTCCGAAATTCAATGGTATTCTTGGAGTCCGACAAGGACTGCCTGTATCAAGACCTAAGGGACTTGCAATTCGACCACAATATCATCGGCAAGCATATTTAATTAAAATATATCTACTCCCAACGTTATGCCTTTGATGCAGTTAACACAGATAACGGTGGGCCAGATGTTTGAGCACAAGAGAAAATTGAAGCGTAGAGAAGGGCATCCTGCCCCATGCTGCTTTTTATGATAAACCAGAGAGCCCTAAAGTTCATACTGCCAAGGCCCATCCTGGAAGTCCCAGTCCACCTGGTGAAATAACTTTTCCAAGTCAAGGATAAGACCACTGTTCTCGGTCCCTCCGTATGACCCAAATTTAGAAGTTGCAGCACCTTCCATATGTTTTCAGCCTTTCTTCCCCATATGAATGAATTAATCAGTTCAGCAAACCTTATTCGGCATAGATCTTGCCGTAAAAGATATATATCAATAGTCAATAAAAACATTCAAATAAGTGAAATAATATATCATTCAAAAGCAGCAATGAAATCAAGGCATTACAAAAAAGTACAGCTGACTGTCTACATTGCGCTAAGAAAGGTTAAATAATCTTCTCAAAACACAACTACACTGTACTCGCTCAGGATTCCGAATCACCACATGCCACCTCTCCCATCCAGGAGCATATATCAATTACCACTCATTCAGGAAAATCGTGAGCGTTAAATGTAACAACAAACCCTCCATCTATTTTCTACATCTTACAATGCTTTAAGTAAAGAGCAAACATCTGGGCTGTTTACCCTTTAACGTCTGGATACCCTATTGGAATGATTAGCTGCGCTTTATAAATCCTGATTGCTTGATTTAGGAGTTAAAGATAATACAGTGCATCAATGCGCTTTCTAAACCCCATGGATTTTAAAACGGGTTTAAAAAAAGGTTTTAAAAACAAGATTTAAAATTTGCAAGAAAACAAAAGGGCATGGTGTAGTCATGCCTTTGTGGTGGGCAGGCAGAGCAAAGTAACAATAGTGCCCTAAGCGTCATAAAAACACAAAAGCCTCCACACTGTACCTGCCACAAACCGCAGGAGTAAAAATCTTTCCCAACGTGTCATAGCTAGGGTTAAATACAGCGTCGAAGCAACTGGTGAAGGGATATTGCGATAATCTTTAATAGAGCTTTTGCATAGCTCATTATGCAGTCTCTGTGGATGGAGGTACTCTAGAAAACAGAACTTTACTTTCAACATATCAGCCTTTTTTAGGGTAGAGGGGGCGATAAAAATATCAGGTAAGGGGGGCGTGGCCGGGCAAGATGGCCAAACAGACGTAGACTGTTGCGGCTCCAGGTCCACACACTGCTCCTGCGTTCCTTTTAGGCGGTTGCGGCATACCTCGAGCGGCCAAATGACCACCTGCAGTGGCGGATAGTGGCCGGCTACTGTGGACATCGGGATTTCCTGCGGGTCGCTGCGAAAGGCGATTGCTCGGATCTGGCGACCCTCGGCACGCTCTGGCATCCGTAACTAAGATGACGAACTGATCATGGCCGAGCCGCAGTTTCAACATCCCCGGTGGCGGATTCCCTGGAGGAGAGTCTTCGGCGCTCTTTCCGAGGCGCGCGCCAGAAAACAGGTGCAGTAGGGCGCAATCGTGGAGGGGGGCCCGAGGCTTGATGCTCCCCCCTGCTGTTGGCGCCTGACCCCAATATGGCGATACCTCCGGCGCGAAATGGCGACGTGCTCGGAGGTCTGACCTGACTGTGTGGAGCTGCTCGTCAGCTGTCATCACGCCACTACCTCCACTGAGCTATCTACTGCTTGATGTGCTACCTGGGGAGCTGCTTAAACACCGATTGCTGGCTTCTGCTCGTGGGCATCTCCATCCCCCCAGGCCTGCTGCATACTGGAGGGGGCACTTCCCCCACGCCTAGAGGCCCTTCTGGCTACCTGGGCTCCTGACCTGTCCCTGCTGAGGACTGCTGCGGACGAGTCCCCTAAGCTCATCACCGCTGTCTCGATCTGCCCTTTGGATCTGGACGATGTAAACACCAACCACCTGCCTGCTGGCATAGCGGCCAGATATGTTGGACTCCAATCCAGCTGATAGTGAGCTTGATGCCTGCAGAGGCGCGGAAGTGCAGTGATCCTGCACCCTGAATTTTCATGACCTTCTGAGCCCCTATGGAACGAACTGGACCTTCCTCTCTTCTGCTGGGCATCTCTACTAGGCACCCTGACGCCAGTGGCGTGGTCCTGCGCCTGCATTGAGCATTACCTTCTGCAATGCTGAGTGCTGATTGGGGAGACCGTCCAGAAGTGGAGACTGACCCACTGTCCTCTGCAGTAGACTGGGGTCCTAACGCTCACCTATTCCCAACGCTACTTTCAGGGGCGCCACTCTATGCCTCCGAAGAATTCGACAAATAAGACCATTGCTAAGGTGTCAGACTTTTTTTCCGCTGCTGAAAAACGGGCCTCGCTGAGAGGAGACACGAGTGCATCGGAGATGGCCCTCACCAAAGCAGATCTCCTGATGATGCTTAAGGATTTCAAGACGGATCTACGCGAGGACATCGGTCAAGACATTAAGTCCTCTATTGATCAACTCCGCTCCGATCTATCGGAACGCCTCTAATATCTACAGCATGATGTGCATTCCGTCTGCACGAGAGTCCTGGAAGCCCATAACCACGAACAGCAGCAACTACTGTGGAACTCCGGGATGATGTACATGCACTTGAAAAGCAACTACTCCAGTCGCAGCTTAAAGCGGAGGACCTTGAGAATCAGTCGCGGTGGGAGAACCTACAAATTAGGGACCTGGAGGATGGCGCAGAGGGGCCTGATATAGAAGCGAATGTGGTGGGCCTCTTCTCGGAGATTACCGCCCCCCAGGCTCTCAAGGTCAAGCTCAACAGAGTACACTGAGTTTGGTCTCTGCAGCAAGGGGAGTAGAAGCGACCACGCGACGTCCTGGCCAAATTTCACTCTTACAAAATCAAGGAAGCTGTCCTGCAGGTCGCAAGAGCTAAAGATTGTCTCGTTTCAGAATTTCTCCTGCACCATTTACCAAGATGTTGCGCCCACCACGCTGGCTAGGAGACGACTCCGACCTATAACCTCCAAACTGCGCAACGAAAAAATCAGATATCGCTGGACCTATCCTTTTCGGCTGAGCTTTGAGTACCAGAATAAGACGTTATATTACGGACCTCCAGGAAGGTCTGGAGCTGATGGGCATTTCTTCCGGTGCGGAGGTCTCGGCGCCAGGATCTTCGAAGAGCCCAGCCCCGATGAGATCTGCTCCTCCTTTCATGTGAACAAAAAAAGGGGCTAGTTGGCAACACAAGCCTACTAGACTCAGGTGCGCACTACTTAAAGAAATTAACTTGATCTCACAAATTTCAACCTGAATTGTTAGCACCTTATACGTGCAAGTTTATTCATCAATAAACAATCAATTCCACAATTTCTAGAACATTAATTTTTCAAATAATTAGATTTATATAAACAGAAATCAACAATGAATTCAAAAATCTGATAAACACATTTTCATTTGAAGATGTTGATAGCCCAATGCATTTCGGGACTGAAATGAGGTCCCTTCGTCAGGGGAAAACACTAGAAAAACAGAAAATATTACAACACATAAGTTCAATTATAGTACATATGGATAAAGTTAATGTAACAGATCGATTAAGAAGCAGTAAAGATCAGTGAAAAAGTAGTGAAGAGCCATCACCAGAGTCAATGCCACTGAAGTGAAATAAAGTTATTCAGTAACTCACTCAATAATGTTGAAAACACCCCTCTTGGAGTATGAAACAAAATTATGGCAAAACCTGCAATCCAAAATAAATGTAAAACAGTGTAAAAACGATATGTCGCACATGCACTTATCATGTTGACTCAACACCAAAGTATACTCACATCCTAAGTTGGTACACAATCTGCAAATTGAATTTAAAAGGACATGTAAAAAAGATCAGAACCGCGTTTGATAGAGTAAGTATATACCATTACAACGATATCAGATGACACGTACTGTAAGGCGAGAAATCATAGTCTCTCAAGACTCTGCCACAAATACAAAAACACGGCTACAGGAACCTTCAACCGCTGTGAAAGTACAAGGAGAATCTCTTGTCAACATCCCAAACAACACAGCTTTTATAAAAGCTACTCACTCGGGTCGCGTAAAAACAACACTTACCTTAACGTGACAAATAAAGCCCTTCTCATTTCCGCATTCTGAAAAGATCACATGATACTCTACGCTTAACAACGTATTAAGTCGTCCCGTAACCGATCTGAATTGGTTAATCGCTTAGATGGTAGTTATGGTAACTCTCAACAGCAACACTGATCAGAGCTTCCTTAATCTCGCGTGATTAGTACAATAACACGCACAAAAGTATGTTATGATCACAACGCGGCTATTTCAACAAAACTCATGCATACAAACGTTGCAGCAATGACCTGATCCCACTCTCTGTGCGAAACATCATACTAAGAATGTGATCCACAACGTAACAGTTTTTGCAAAACCGTCACCATGACGATATACAATAAAATGCATCTGCACCTGGAACCACCATAAGGAAGGATATTCATTTGTATCAAATATATTTAAAATAGTGCAACAGAAAAGAAATACACAGGGTGAGGAAGATGAATAAAGAGTAAAGTGAATAGAAAAAACCTTTCGTTTAAACAATAGTGCCACAGGATATTAGTTTGAAAACAACTGCATGCAATAAACACCGATCATATAAATCCATAATACATTTGTAAAGTAACCATATTATTCTTCAACTATTACAGTAAACAACTTAATTTAATCCGGTCATTAAGACCCCCCCGGGGTCAGGGTGTTAAGTTTTTATCCAAAAAGTCTCCCTTTGGAGCAATTTTTTGTTTATGTCCAGACCTTCATTTGCTACTGCTACCTCGATAATCTGTAATCTGACCTGTGCTATGGTGTGGTGCTTTTCATGCCAGTGTACTGCTAAAGTTGAGGTTGTAACCTGGTTCCGAATCCTGCTCTTAAGTTCAGAAATCCTAGTTTTTAGCTTGCGTTCAGTTTTGCCAACGTATAGTAGGCCACATGGACATTTAATCACGTAAATGACGTGGCTTGTGTTACATTCACCGTCAAAGAATAGTTTGATCTTTTCTCCAGTATGAGGATGAGAAATTATGTTACCGCTGATCACATTATTACAATGAACACAACTTACACATCTACGCATTCCTTTAAAGTCTTTCGTTAGAGATTTTCTTTTGCCTGTTTTCAAGATCTCTTTGCTCGTGTGTAAGCAAACAATGGTCTTTCTGCGAAAATGTTTTGGAAATGTGTTTCTGACTGAAGTAGTTCTCATCGTTGATTAATAATGCTCCTCATTTTCTGGGAATTTATTGAAAATTTTGATATAAAGACATTCCTCCTGATTTCCACTTTATCTTTTTTCAACAATAATTTGCGACGATCCTGTTCAAGGGCACGTAGTTCTGCTTCTTTTAACAATTTTTCAGGATATCCTCTTGTTTCATATTTTCCTCTGAATCCTGTGATGCTTCCCATACACGTCTCTGTTTTTGAGATGATGCGCCTCAGCCTCATGAACTGTGAATATGGTAAATTGCTAAGTAAGCTTTGGGGATGAAAACTCTGAAAGTGAAGCAAGCTATTTTTGTCAGTTTCTTTTTGATATAGTGTAGTCACAATTTGTTGTTCATTGATTTCAACCATGACGTCAAGGAATGCAATTTGGGATTCACTCATAGTGTGTGTAAATTGAATCCGTGGATTCCTGGTATTTAAAATCTCAACATTTTCCAGCAGTTGGTTTGTGGTACCAGACCAGACAATAAAGATATCGTCAATGTAACGACAGTAAAATTTCAGGTGGTTAGTCCAATCACTCATTTAAAAAATGTATTCCTCCTCATACTTGGCCATGTAAGTATTCGCATACGCCGGGGCCCCGGCAAAACCCATTGATGTCCCATTGAGTTGCATGTAGTATCTATTAGCCCATTTAAAATAGCTGTGGTGCAGACAAAAGTTGGTAAGTTTCAATAAAAATACAGGGTTTACTTCAAGATGAGGGTGCTGTAACAACATCCATTCTTGTGCCTCCAGACCCTCAGAGTGTGCTATGGACGTGTAAAGTGATACCACGTCTATGGTACATAGAATGTGCTTCACTCCTGACAACAACTCAATCTGTTCCAATTTGAGAAGAAAATCTGAAGTATCCTGGATGTAAGTATGCCATTTTTGGATCAGAGGTTGTAAAAAATAATCAATGATTTTTCCTGCTGGCTCAAAAAGTGATCCACAACCTGACACAATTGGTCGAAACGGTGGGTTTTCTAAGCATTTATGTACTTTTGGCAACATGTACAAATTAGGTCTCCTTGGGAATTTAGGTATCAAAAATGTTGCCATATTCTCGGTTATCCAACCCATTTCAAGTGCTTTGTCAACCAACTGTTGAAGTGTTTTCAGAATCTCAAAAGTGGAATCTTGTTCTAACAAAAGGTAGGTATTCTGATCATCTACATGTGTTTGTACCTTGGAATTATAAAATTCAGTGTCCATCAACACTAAGGCTCCACCTTTGTCAGCTTTTTAAAAAGTGAATTCTGATCTGTTACTCAATTGGATAAGAATGCTTTTGTCAGCATTGCTCAAATTAGTGGTCATTCTCTTGTGTTTCTTGTAGTTCAGTTTTTTAAGGTCTTTGAGAACTAAAGCTTCGAATAGGTCCAATGTTTTGTGTGATGTTGGTGCTTCGAACGTACTTTTGGGTTTGAAAATATCGACTTTGGGTATAGCTGGTTCTTCAAGTGTCAAGATATTTTCAAAGAAATTCCGCAGTCGTAAGTTCCTCATGAACCTGTAAAATGATAGCAAATTTTCAAAACTCGAGCCTATGTATTTTGGGAACAAAGGAAATTCCTCTGTTTAAAATTCTTTCTTCATCTGGTGTTAGATCATGGTTGGAAATGTTAATTATGAGGGTTTCCCCTGGCTCCGTAGACCCTTTTTGCTTTTCTCTGACCTCTCCTTGTTTTTTTTGACTTGGTACATCTGGTGGGTATTCTAAATCAGTGGCCTGTAACAAAAAAAAAGACCGGTTGTCCTGAAGTGCTTGCACCCTCCACTGGTTTTTTTCAATAACTGGAAGTGGTGGAATTCTGATCGGAGCTCTTGAAGCATCAATATCTTTGTCAGTAGCCAAACTCTCTTCAGAAGATGCAGTGGGGCGTTTGGTAAACCGTCTTTGAGCATATACATCTGCCCAGGTATAAGCCTCATTCAACTTGTAATCAATAGTGTCCCGTTTACACTTGCAGGCATATGCAGAACAATTGCAGATGAAATCCCGGCCAAAAGACAACTGGGGCCCATTCCTTTCTTACCTTAGAGGGCAACAGGAGGAAGAAGACACGAGCAGCATAGGTGAGGGAGGATACACGGTTGTTGCTGAGGGGTGAGGAGAAGGTGAGCTAACCAGGGGGGTGGAGGCTGGGAGGAGTGTCACTGAGGGGAAGCTGGAATTCTGAATAGTGGGTGGAACTCTTAGGGCTGCCTTTACTCCAGGACTTTTGTACAATGGACCCCAGGATGTGACTATGTCGGGGTCGGACTCTATAATGGACATGTAATTAAGAAACACTCAGCTCATTAAGGTGATTTGTCATGTGGATATTGGGGGGGGGGGGGGTATTGTGAGGGGAAGGGTTAGGTTTCGGAACGTTCCATATTGCAAGAAGTAAATGTTATATGGCTACATACCAATGCTTACACTGTACTGTGATATGTTGTGATAAACGGATATGAATAAAAAGATAAATAAACAAATAAAAACCTCAAAACAATGATCCTGCGCTTTATCTTTTGTTTCCAGTCCAGGGAAGACATGACTTGGCAGTTCGGGCTGACTGTTCCCATGAGGCACAGGCTCAGCCTGCATTGCATATAACCATGTCTCAACTGGGGTGGCAGAGTGGGCTAAAGAACGGTGATGGATTAAACCCAGATCTTTTGACTGGGTGTGAGTGTTTGATTGATTCAGATGCTCCGTCCATCACCACCCCCTTTTGTACTGCTTTTGGCCGCCATAAGTGTGGCAGGGTATGCTCAGACGTGAGTCCCTTGCTCACTTTGCCACTGGATTCAAGCAAGCCGGGCCGAAGCCCGCTGGAATGCCGGAAACCGGTCCTCGAAGCTGGTTTCCGGTCCAGGGAAGACATGGCTTGGCAGTTAAGGCTGGACTATTCCCATGAGGCACAGGGTCAGACTGATTTGCATACAGCCATGTATGAACTGGGGTGGCAGAGTGGGCTAAAGAACGATGATGGATTAAACCCAGATCTTTTGACCGGGTGTGAGTGTTTGATTGATTCAGATGCTCCGTCCATCACCACCCCCTTTTCTACTGCTTTTGGCCGCCATAAGTGTGGCAGGGTATGCTCAGACGTGAGCCCCTTGCTCACTTTGCCACTGGATTCAAGCAAGCCGGGCTGAAAAGGCCTGGAATGCCAGAAACCGGTCCTCGGAAGCTTGTTTCCGGTCCAGGGAAGACATGGCTTGGCAGTTCGGGCTGGACTGTTTCCATGAGGCACAGTACAATACGATACAATATCGTATTGCATATAGCCATGTCTGAACTGGGGTGGCAGAGTGGGCTAAAGGACTGTGATGGATTAAACCCAGATCCTTTGACTGGGTGTGAGTGTTTGATTGATTCAGATGCTCCGTCCATCACCACCCCCTTTTGTACTGCTTTTGGCCGCCATAAGTGTGGCAGGGTATGCTCAGAGGTGAGTCCCTTGCTCACTTTGCCACTGGATTCAAGCAAGCCAGGCTGAAGACGGCTGGAATGGCAGAAACCGGTCCTCGGAAGCTTGTTTCCGGTCCAGGGAAGACATGGCTTGGCAGTTCGGGCTGGAACGTTCCCATGAGGCACAGGGTCAGACTGATTTGCATATAGCCATGTCTGAACTGGGGTGGCAGAGTGGGCTAAAGAACGATGATGGATTAAACCCAGATCTTTTGACCGGGTGTGAGTGTTTGATTGATTCAGATGCTCCGTCCATCACCACCCCCTTTTCTACTGCTTTTGGCCGCCATAAGTGTGGCAGGGTATGCTCAGACGTGAGCCCCTTGCTCACTTTGCCACTGGATTCAAGCAAGCCGGGCTGAAAAGGCCTGGAATGCCAGAAACCGGTCCTCGGAAGCTTGTTTCCGGTCCAGGGAAGACATGGCTTGGCAGTTCGGGCTGGACTGTTTCCATGAGGCACAGTACAATACGATACAATATCGTATTGCATATAGCCATGTCTGAACTGGGGTGGCAGAGTGGGCTAAAGGACTGTGATGGATTAAACCCAGATCCTTTGACTGGGTGTGAGTGTTTGATTGATTCAGATGCTCCGTCCATCACCACCCCCTTTTGTACTGCTTTTGGCCGCCATAAGTGTGGCAGGGTATGCTCAGAGGTGAGTCCCTTGCTCACTTTGCCACTGGATTCAAGCAAGCCAGGCTGAAGACGGCTGGAATGGCAGAAACCGGTCCTCGGAAGCTTGTTTCCGGTCCAGGGAAGACATGGCTTGGCAGTTCGGGCTGGAACGTTCCCATGAGGCACAGGGTCAGACTGATTTGCATATAGCCATGTCTGAACTGGGGTGGCAGAGTGGGCTAAAGAACGGTGATGGATTAAACCTAGATCTTTTGACTGGGTGCGAGTGTTTGATTGATTCAGATGCTCCGTCCATCACCACCCCCTTTTGTACTGCCTGTGCTTTATCTGGCAGGGGGGTCGTGCACGCTTCTCCTTCTCCCTGCTTCGGCGCCCCGCATGGAGGGAGGAGTAGGCCTGCCGGACATCCAGATGTACTACAAGGCTGCTCAGTTGCGGGTACTGGTCGAATGGTCCCAGAAAGACTCTGAAAAACACTGGCTTCATATGGATCGCAGTGTGACAGGTCGGACTACATGGGTTTTGGTGTGGCGCCCTCGTAGAGATAGACCCGCAAACACTTATCTGAGCACACCTACACATACCACTCTTAGGGTATGGGACACAGTTTCGGGTGACAACAGGTGGACTTCCTTTCCATCACCATTCACCCCGATCCACCACACCTCCCTTTTCCCTCTGGCTTTTCATAAGGGCCCCTTTGATTCTTGGAAGCAGGGTGGCTGCTTAGCCTTGATCTATCTATTTCGAGACGGTGACCCTCTCACCTTTGAGGAGTGCAGGCGGGAGTTCGACCTGGTGGGTACAGAATTTTATCATTACACACAGCTAATGCACTGGGCCCTCAATCCCCAGGTTTGGGAAGCTGCTACGCGCCCCCTTACAAAATTCGAAGCCTTTCTCGTCAAGTCGTCTTCAATGAAAGGAGTGATCTCATTTATTTACGCCTTTCTGCTCAAAACCACCCCCTCACCTCGGCCAAGGTATACGAGACTGTGGGAAGACCTGATCCAATGCCCTATTTTAGATGAGGAATGGGACCACCTTTGGTCTGATACTATCCGATTTAACCACTCCATAGATCTCAGAGAGGTGCACCTTAAAACTATGATGGACTGGTACCTGCATCCCTCCAAGCTCCGGCGTATATTTCCTACTACTTCAGACAGATGCTGGAGGGGGTTTGGGCTCCTGGGCGATTTTCAGCATATATGGTGGGATTGCCCATCTATCCGGCCCATCTGGGAGGAAATTTTAGCACACATAAAGGAAATGCTGGGCTACCGTATTCCTTCTAGTATGGCGGGGGTTCTTTTGGGGCTGCGTGACCCTTCCTTAGAACATCAGACCTGTGTGGACAAGATGATCATGTGGCTGTGCATTGGGGCAGCTAAGGTCACTCTGGCGGCTGCCTGGAAAAAGAAGGAAGCTCCGGCTATATCCCTGTGGCATGCCCGCCTCTGGAGGCTACTGAGCCTTGAACGGACATCTTCAGAGACGACTACAATAATTTTTAATTCAAATGGGGACCGCTGGTCGCTTTCCTCTCTCGAGGCCTCCCCTCTGCTGTTTGTCCTTCTACCATTAGGGCTCTACACCTCTTTCAATTCTGACCACTGTACTGGTGTCTAGTGCTTTTTAAATTTCTTCATCCTTTCTTTTAGGAATATTGCCGCCACCACGGGGGATGGGGGGTAGGGCCTTGATCTCTTATTAGTTGTTTGATTGCGTGCCCCATGTTGGGGCAGGCTTGTTGAGCTACAGCTACCTCCTTCGCCTCTCGGCTGCACTAGGGGAGGGTGTTTTCGACAACATGATAATGAGTACTTTTATCTGGCTTTACGAGGCTGGGTCAACCGACATGGGGACTCCTCCGCTATCTTAGCATCGGTGACTCTCAACTAGCTAATGGACTTTGATGAGGAGCTTCCCTCCCCCGCCTTTTTGTTTTTCTCTTTTTGTTTTTACTTCCTTTGTATGCCAAGCTTTCATCATGTTTGTATACTCCCCTTTAAGGGGGCGTTTGCTGTAGCCGTGAATGCCTGTGCACTGTATGCTCCTACATATTCTAATAAAAATATTTTTTACAAGAAAAATATCAGGTAAGCATAGCTGCCAAGGTTTCAGATTGCTATGTGTGACATTTTTGTAATGTCAGTGTAATTATGAGTGACATTCCAACAACTATGAGTGACACTTTCTCCCGAACAAAATCAAGCAATGAAGACGAGGGAAACATATAAATATTAGGAAATGACACCCATTAGAGCAACAAGAAACTCTAAGAAGATGTTAAAATTGCCAGAAAGCACCAGAAATGGAAGGGCACACACATAGCTAAGGGTCACAATTCGGCCGCAAAGTGTAATTTAATTTTTCAAAAAGACACATTCAGCAATTTAATATAAAATCAATTTGCTGATTAAAGTACAGCGCCACCAGCTATTATTAACCTCATCAAGGACCAGGAAAGTGTTGCATTTATGGAGCAGTTGCAGCGCGAGTGCCTTTGGCAGTCACACTAACCTCTTACGTTTTCAAAAAGTATCCTTTGAAGAAATAAGTCATTGGGTAGCAGAGGTGGGATGCAGATACATTTTCTGAGCTAGCTTTATAACGAACTTGATTTCCCATAGAAGTGTTTTTGTGAAAAGCAAGTACAAATGGGACACTTGCTAAAAAAATTTAAAGCCACTTAAGAGGGACATTAAAGTTTATTCTGCAGTGGATTCACACAGAGGCATTGGGGTTGTTCAAGTTGGAGAGCGTCGCTACGTTATAGCGAGTGTTTGACTCACAGCGGAAGGACCGTCAAGTAAATGAGATATCTGATGACTGATGCTCTCACATTCAATAATGTGACATTATTACAGGGGGCTGGTCACACCATAACAGACTGCTATTGCAACACGTAAACCCACAGAAAACCTCCACCCACCCTCCGTACCCCTGCTGAAAGGCCTACATCCAGGCACTAAAGTGAAAGTGGGTGTCCTCAACTTGGGAGTGGGGAGGCTGTCACTGTGCGAGTGTAGAGGTGGCAATGATTCTTCTGACACTTACTTAGGAGTGACGACTGCGACTGTGGTCAGTACGGCACTCCTGCTGCCCCCAGCCACAATGTGCACTTTGCCTGTCTTCATCCGGACCAGCCAGGCAGCTGCTGGCCACTCGAGTCAGTCTCGGGACTCTCTTCGGCCCCCGGCGGCGCAGCCGCTGGCGCTCGCAATCCTGGTGGTGGGACTGGCAGAGCTGACTGTCGCAGGCACATCTGCTGAGGTGCAGCCTGCAGTGTTTTGCGGGGCGCAGCCGGTCGCCCACCCCCGCAATCGATCATTTTACATGCCCCCTCGTGCCGCGCCGCGGTGAGCGACCATGGGGACATGAGAGAGAGTCCAAGTCTCTTGGTTGCTGCGATTCTCCCGCCGCTTCTGCCTACTTCCTCTGAGTCCAGACATGACGGCACACTTTACCGCCTGCACATCCGGATATTATCCCGGCCCATATTGTGCCACGCCGGTGATTCAGCAGTACAATCGCGTCTGCTTGCTAAAAGAGGGCAGTCCCTCCCTCCCCCTGCAGTGTGCGAGTAAGCCCCGAGCCGCCGGCGCCGCACTCAGTTTCCAGGGCAATAGCAGGCAGCTGAGCCTGCCCGGGCAGAGTGAAGATACATTGTAGCGCTCTCAGCCACTCCACAGAGGCTTAGAGCAGTTAACTATTTAGGAAAACGGGCTCAGACAGGCAGCAGCATGTCTCGAGCAGCAGTCAGAGCCCGGGCACAGGCGCCGCTGGTGGCGCGCCTGGCACTGGTGGCAAAATGCGTGACAATGCATTTCAGTGCGGTGATGCGGATCACCGCACTGAAATGTGTGATTGTCAAGTCAAGTCAAGTCAAAAGATTTATATAGCGCGCTACATACCCAGAGGGTCTCAAGGCGCTTGAAGAAGGGTGGGGAGTTACTTGTCGAATATCCACGTTTTGAGTTGTTTTCTGAATGCTAGGTGGTTCTGAGTAAGGCGAAGGTCAGTGGGAAGTGAGTTCCAAGTTTTAGCTGCTAGGTAGGAGAAGGATCTACCTCCCATGGTGGTTTTGTTGATGCGGGGTACAGTGGCAAGGGCTTGGTTGGAGGATCGTAGCTGGCGGGAGGGGGTGTAGAAGGATAGTCGTGTGTTGAGGCATTCGGGTCCGATTTTGTAGAGTGCTTTGTGTGCGTGGGTTAGGAGCCGGAAAGTGATCCTCTTATTGACGGGGAGCCAGTGGAGGTTTTTCAGGTGATCAGAGATGTGTTCTTTACGCGGGATGTCTAATATGAGCCTGGCTGAGGCGTTCTGGATGCGTTGTAGTTTTTTCTGGAGTTTTGCGGTGGTGCCGGCGTAGAGGGTGTTTCCGTAGTGCAGTCGGCTCGTGACCAGAGCGTGGGTGACTGTTTTTCTAGTTTCGGTAGGGATCCAGCGAAATGTTTTTTTGAGCATGCGAAGAATGTTGAAGCAAGATGAAGAAACGGCGTTGACTTGTCTGTTCATCGAGAGTGAGGAATCCAGGATGACGCCCTTACCCAGTTTAAGGCAGTCTGAGATGATTTTCCTGTTGAGACATGGTCTTAGTCCAGACACTAACCAAGAGTAAGAGGTGCTATCGGATATATACTGGAGATTTAACTCCGAATGAAATAATAAAGTGAGAGCTCGTGGGAGGCAATAGAAGTCACTGCTTGTAAATATTGTATCGTATTGTAATTGCATTTATATGGCGCTTACTACCCGTGACATAATTTTCCTATGTTTGCAAGGGATTACCATTATGATGATGATGATCCCAGACCCCGGGCCATTTAATACAGCAGAAACACACTGAGATATATATATATATATATATATATTTATATATATATATATATATATATATGTATATATATATATATATATATATATATATATATATATATTCAGAAATAGGGAGACAATCCCTCTGCTTGTAACCTGAGGCATATTAAATATTGCTCCAACGAATCTACTAAGCTTTAGGCACAAACTGATCTGTGAATGTCAGGAACCTGAGGAATCAAAAGTAACTCCTAAATCGTTAAAATTGCTCACACTGCTAAATGATTGTCTTTTCACAGTTAGTTATGTAGCTAGCATTTATAAACCGTGCGTACACCAATCGGTTTCTTGGCGCTAGACTAACAAACATCGCATACTGTTTGCACTTTCACTCATATACTATTTAACGAGCCATGTGTTTAGAAGTTGCCTAAATCTAGTCTAACAGGGTTGTCCTAATATCAATTGGAAAGGGGTTCCAAATATGGGGGTTAGTAGTGAAATCTACTGACGCCAAGTCCCTTCTTTTTAAAGGAGGGAATAGTAAGCAGATTCAGGTGAGTGGAACCTCAAGTTACGGGTGGGAATGTATTTTTAGATGTGGGCTGAGATAAAAGCTGGGTTGCTACCATAGAGAGATTTAAAAATTATGTATCCAGGCTTAAATACAGTTTGCTGTTTTAACAGACAGACAGTGTAGCTGCCTCATGGGGGGTGGAGGGTGATGTGGCACTTTCTTGGCTGTTGGTGGATTAGTCTGGCTGCCTGATTTAGTGTCAGTTGTAGTCTACAATTAAAATTCTTGAGTAGGCCAAGGTAAAGCGAATTTGCATAGTCTATCCTTGAGATGACTAATACGAAGATGACCTGAATAAGAGCTTCAATGGTAAAACATTTACCTATCTTTCTGATTTGACGAAGCTGTAAGAAACAGGACGAGAACACTGCCCCTAATTTGGGTTTCATAGACCCATTTTTATCAATAAGAACTCTGAGGCTCTTAACTGAACTCTTAGGCTGAGGGGCGTACCCATTGCAGCTGGCCATAATATGCGATTCCACAAGTCATGCTTGGTGCTTGTTATGACGATCTCTCTCTTGCCGGAGTTCAATTTGAAATGAATACTATTCATCCAATTGCGGATGAATAACATTTCATTTTGGAAAATCACTTTGGATTCTGTTGAGCTGTATATAGCACAAAGCAATTGCATATCGGGGGTGGAGCCTAGCCACATAGAGAGATGGCCGCTCAATAGAGTGTATCAGCCGGCTAAAGGCAAAATCCTTCATAACCCTCAGCCCACCGGCCATTAGCGTGGAAATAATCGACTGCTCATGCAAGAGTGGTGTTGTGAGTCTTGAAATGAGCAAGTTGTGTGCGCCCGGGAATGACCAGAGCCGCCGCAGAGGATGGTCACTAGGGCCCTGCCAGCCTACACAACACCGTACTTGAGTGCCTGTCGACCGCAGCCACTCTTGGGACCTGCTGCGGCGGAGCAGACCTCTAGGGGCCAGTGGGTCTGGGCTCTAGCTGCTGGCATAGTCTGGGAGCATGGAGCCACTGTAGGCCCCAATCGAACTGCCCTGCAGTTGTGAGGCCTGCTCGGAGGCCACACACGGGAGACTCTACGGGAGGAGTGTGAGGGCGGGAGTGAACTGGCTGGGCAGATGTGGTGCCTGGGAGACTTCTACACAGTGAGAATAGGCCATGGGGCACTGCAATCGCTGAGGCTGCAGAAGACTCTAAGTATCCAAACTACCCCAGGCGCGGCCTACTTGGGCCTATTACTAAGAGGATGCTGTGCTCCCCACGCTGAGCAATAACACTTAGGCCCTGCATCGCCGATCCATAGGAGGCCGCGACCCCTGCTGAGCTTACAGATCCTGCGCTACTGAGATTGGAAACGAGTAACACAGGCCCTACTGGGAAGACTGCCTGGAAGCTATTTGAAAAGACACGGATCGCTGTGCCCTACAGTTGATTTGGGACATCTGGGTCTGCTCGTGCTCCCGCTCTGAATGTACCATAGGGTTGAGGAGAGGCCCTATCTCTGCTGACTTCATCTGCAATGGAAGCCAATTCCCTCACAACAGGGGACCCGACTGTTGTTTAACCACACTAGGTTTACTAGAGACTTATCAACCCAAGATGGGCAAACATGACACGTGCCAATCCAAACTCACATTTGAAAGCAAAAATAAAACAAAGTCCAGGGTACACGTAATGAGTATCAAAAAAATGGTTCTGTGCGATTTAGTGTTCAAAACAAGATATTTGATCCACATCAGAATCCACATCAGATGAATAGTTTCACGTGTGTTTAATGAATGAGAAAATGCGAAAGCAACCAGCCGACACGGGTTTCGACACATGCAGGAGTAATCATGTGACTTCTTCAGGGCTGAAAAGTTGCATAGTGGGAAGCGTAGGTCTGGTAGCCGGTGATAATTCCAACCCGGCTGGGTCGTGTGCTCCGGATAAGGAGTTGGGAGGATGAGTGGGCGGGTGTTGCGCCAACCCGGTGGCCGGTGATAATTCCAACCCGGCTGGGTGAATTGCTCCAGATGAGCTAAGAGGAAAGTGGGCATCGGTACGCCGACCTAGAATGGTGCGTCGTCTACAGCGCTTGTATGGTCCTGCGGGGTTCCGCAATGGTGCACCGGTAAGCGAGACGGCACCAGTGTTCCGGCAGTCATCTCCTCCTCAATAGGATTCGCCTCAGCATATGGTGTACCTGCCTGCCATGTCAGAACACTGGGCTTCCCCTGCATATTGCACCGTTGCAGAACCCCGCAGGACCGTACAAGAGCTGTAGCCTATGCACTGTTCTAGGTCGGTGTACCGACGCCCACTTACCCTCCTAGCTCATCTGGAGCAATTCACCCAGCCGGGATGGAATTATCAGACGTCTGGGCATTGGATATAACAGGTAGAGTGTTTACCCCGGAAGGGGTCTTATTTCATATTTCATGCAGAAAAAAGACTAGTTCTAGATCCATTTTCTACCCAGCACTACGAACAAATTCTAAGTTATGTGTGGTTCGCGCCATTAAAGCTTATGAAATTATGACTGAAGAATTCCGCCCTGATGGGGAGAAACAATTGCTAATTGCTTTAACCATAGCCCACAAAGCGGTTTCATCTCCTACGATTGCCAGATGGGTCAGGTGGATCATGCAAGAAGCAGGGATTGATACGTCCCGTTTTGGAGCCTATTCAGTCAGGGGACCATGGCTTTAAAAGGATTCTGTCTAGGAGCTCGCCTTGAGGATATTCTCAACGTAGCAGACTGGTCTAATGATTCCACATTCAAGACTTTTTACTTCAAACCGGTTTCCTCTCTGGCAAGCGGGTTGGTGGGTAAGCTTTGAACTAGCCTAATCCTTGCCTCCGGGTCCTGCCATACAATGAAAAGAACTGAAAGTTTCAATTCAAGGACATGGAGGCAAGGATTAGCCCGCCCTAGGAATTCTTGAGACTAATAATTCACCCTGCCCTCTGATGGAAGATCTTAACCTTGTGTTTCTATAAGTATGACAATCTATGGTACTCAGGATGATAATGTTGCATGTGTTCTGAGTATACTATGATGCTGAAAAGCTTCTGGTACAATTATAAGTAATGGATACCTCTTTGTTACAGGGGCTGATTCCAACAAACAGGAGCATTAACCCCTCCCCTGCTGATGACGGAACTGCTCCGTCATCAGCTACGGTTGGGCTGTGCTGATGACGGAGCGGTTCCGTGATGGCCCGGCCGTTCTAATGAGCGGGTCATGACGGAACCGCTCCGTCACCAGCATAGCTCAACCGCAGCTGGTGACGGAGCGGTTCTGTCACCAGCATGCGGCCGCCCCACCCAGTTAGCGTTGCGGCGGAATAGCCGCCGCAGCGAAAGGGTTAAACATGGCGATGGTCGTATGCCGCAGGAAGAAAGAGGAATGTAGACGGTCTGCACAGGATGTTATTGGATGGACTGCACCTTCGTTGGCTGGAATGTCATGATGTTATTCTCAGATGTTCATGGGAGTTGTAGTTTTTTTCTGTTTGCTTTCAAGTCAAAAATGGCTGCTGGAGTTATATTTGTACAATAAAGTGAAGAGAGAATAAGCCTAATCCTCGCCTCCTTGTCTTTAATAGAAATGAAACTTTCTGTTATGTTAGCTAGGAAATTTTTAATTGGCTACCAACACTTCAACCAGGAAGTGTTGGCAGCCATCATGAGATTCTGCTTCAACCGAGTCCCAAACAAAACCATAAAAATAAAATGAAAAAAAAGAAAAGGGGGCAGGGTAGAAATACCTTGACCTTCTAGCTCTTTTGTTTGATGTTAGTTCGCGGTAAAAACCTAACCAAATACAAATACAAAAGGGTCCTATTGGGCATGAATAATAACACATAATTTCAATTGCATTTGGAACATTGCACATAATTTCCTCAAAGCAAATTACACATTTAACCCAGACTTATATTTCTTGCGCTGCTCAGGAAACTATGGAAGGAGCACCGGAGCAGGCCATGCCAGATCCAGGAGAGATGGTAACCATGCTTGTGATCTCTATACTGGTGTGATTAGTACCAGGGACACCATCTGACGCCTGACTTGAGCTGCTACTCTCAGAATTAGGAGAAAGGTGTAAGCTTGATCCATTGACCAGTCCTAGAGGAAGACAGCCACTGCCCCAGCTCCTGGATCCGGTCTCATGCTGACATAATAAGGTATCCGTGTGTTCCATCTAGAAGTAAACAAATCCACATGGCACGAACCCCATCGCGCCATCAGAGCCTGAAAGACCTTTGGGTTGAGCATTCAGTCGCTGGCATCTTCGAGGTACCTGGAATTCCAGCCCCCACCGAGTTCAGAAGTGCCGAAAGGTACTCCACTGTCACAGAAATCTGTTGGGAGGCAATAGTGCCAGAAGTCCTTGGCTAGATCCGCCAGGACCTGTGAGAGGGTCCCGCCCACTGCGTTAATATACTGGACTGCCATAGTGTTGTCCATTCTCAGGAGTACACAGCACAATACCTTATCCCTTGTGAGGGACCAACTAGCAAACGACTCCGCCAGTAATTCCAGGCAACTGATGTGCACACAATTCTTGCCCTGTCCATCTGCCTCCTACAGAAATTGCGCCGCATCCGGCACACCAGCCGATGAGACTAGCGTACGAGTTGATCACCATATCTGTATGGAAACCAAAAATTGCCCTCCTGTTCCATGCCTCCATGTGGTCTATCCACCACTGCAGCTCTGTCCTGGCCTCCGGCGTCAGTGAAACCAATTCAGAATACATGCGATCCCTCCGAGGATGGGCCGCCTTCAGTCGTTGTAGAGCCCTGTAATGACTGGTATCGAAGAAGATAACAATTCGGCGATCCTGGCCAACTGCCGCAGGGAACTCCTGCCCTCGTGAGGACTTTGTTCAGCTCCTTCTTGATCGTGACAATCTTCTGGTCTGGTAAGCTCAGGGTCGCTGCTTTGTAGTCTATGCGAAAGCTTGGAATGTCATGCTCTGTTGGTGAACCAAATCAGACTTCTGTTGGTTGATTAAAAAAACAAGTCCTGAGTCGTCTCCTCATCGTACTTCCCTCCCTAATACACGACAACCAGTCGGGTTTCCTTCCGGGACGTAAAACGGCCCTAAATCTACGAAGGGTTAACAATGTCTTGAGCCGACAATCTATCATACAACAAGACGCCGCTATATTGTCCCTAGACGCCACGATGGCGTTCAACTCGATTGAATGGCCCTATCTCTTTGAGGTCCTTCTAAGATTTGGCTTTGGACCCAATTTCATTAGCTGGGACCGACTCCTATACACAGACCTGCTGGGCCAAGTCCGGGTCAACAAGCATAGGTCTCGACAGTTTCGACTCCACAGGGGAACCAGACAGGGATGCCCCCTGTCAACACTGTTTGCCCTAACCCTCGAACCCCTGGCCCACTGGGTCAGCACGGACGTCTACATTAGAGGCCTCCAATGGAATGACGAGATAACAGACAAAATTTCCCTATATGCCGACGATATCCTGGTATATGTTGCTTCCCCCAGGTCCTCTATTAATAGTCTATTCCATGTCCTTACTAACTTTGGGAAATACTCGGGCTATTCGATCAATTGGTCTAAATCAACACTATACATGCTACATGCCCCCCCCTTCTACCCCGAGGGTTTTCCATAGCGGTGGCCTCAGACGGATTCAAATACCTAGGTATTTACGTTACATCAGATCCCAGGGTATTCCATGATCGAAACTTAATGGGTCCTCTGCAAAGATTACACAGTGATGTGGCCCATTGGCGGTCTCTCCCACTCTCCCTCCCTGGCAGGGCGGCCTTGTTCAAAATGCTGGCGCTCCCGTGTTTCATGTACGCTCTGCAAAACTGTCCCTTTCTGATCCCGGACTCCTATTTTAGCACAGTGGAGAGTGACATCTGTCTTCTGTTATGGGACGGAGGAGCAGCCCGCATAGCCCTCCACAAATTCTTCCAAGGCTGGTACGACGGGGGCATTGCCTTACCTAACCTGCGCCTTTACTATTGGGCGTCGCAATTGGTGGCCATCAATCACTGGATCCATGGTTCACCCCAGAATCCGGCCTTCCTCCTTGGGAGATGTCAGACTGGGCGGGAGGGCTACCTGGGGGCCCTCTACAGCAAACCGGTCAGGAATAGATATCTCGGACCCATGGCACACACAGTCGCAATATGGCATAGGGCCAACAAGTGCATGGGATGGTCGGACAAGCTCACAGAGGCAACACCCCTATGGTCGTCACAATGCCTGGGCTCCCTTTGCTTCCTTCAGGGATTCGACAAATGGGACACGATAGGGATTTCGACGGTGGGAGACCTGGTTCATAGGGGTAGGATACGGACCTTCGCGGACCTTCAGGCCAAATATTCCCTGGCATTGACAGAATCTTTCAGATATCTTCAAATCAAACACGCCATCCTCACCGCCATCCCGGACCTCACGTCCATACCGGAGTATTCCCCCCTGGAGGACAGACTACTGTCGGAACCTCTCCCTGCAAAAGCCATCTCCTACACTTACCGCAAGCTCTGTAACAATATCCCCAATTCCTTCCAGCCCTTGCGGGACAAATGGGAGGGAGACCTAGGTCTCTTAGATGATGAGGAAGGGCAGGCTGCCCGGATGTCCCCTAAAGAAACAGCTATCTGCCATTGGTTCAGACTAATCCAACTGAAGGTCTTACACAGAGCCTACATGCCCGCTCCTACACTGGCCAAAATTGGTAGACGCCCTGACGCTTTGTGTCTACGAGGCTGCGGCTTACCTGGCACCTTCTATCACATCCTATGGGACTGCCCAGTGGTGCAACATTTTTGGGGTGGAACGATTCGTAAGATGAGCAACTCCCTGGGTAAGCCAATCCCATAGTCGCCAAAAGAATGTGTCCTTAATATATGGGGGGCCACAGACCTGAACGAACTGGAATTACAGTGGGCGGCGTTGGGCTTTCTGCTTGTTAAGCGCTCCATTGCTATGAGATGGGGCTCTCCGGAGAGACCGCTGGTGGTTGGTTGGACGGCTGAGATGGACAGCTGCATGATTGCCGAGAAAACTGTGCACAAAATAAGAGGATGCCCCAAGAAGTGGGACAAGAAATGGGGACATTGGAACAAATACCGAGGTGAACTTAGCGAATCTCCGACGATTGAGTTAGCCATGGACCGAGCTGGACCCATGGGACGAATTGTATGCTAATTTAATTTCCTGTTTTGATTGATATCATGATTCAATTGTGTTGTTTTAATTGTGACTGAGTGCTTGACTCTGCTTTTCTTTTCAATAAAATCTTATGTTAAAAAATAAAAAAGTCCTGGAGCAGGGTAATGGTGGTGTCCAGATGGGATACCAGAAGATCGCATGATTTATCAATCAGGCGGATATTGTGAAGGTAGATTATCAACCTGATGGCCAGAGTCCAGAGTTGTTCATCATAGGTTTGAGGAGCTTCGTAAGGCACCATGGTGCTGATGACAGGCTCAACAGGAGGGTCAGAAATGCGAAGATTTGCCTTTTTAGGTCTCGTACCTGGCGATACAGCGCGAAGCGCTGTCTCGCCTGCGGGACCTATAGTCATCGGCTATGCTTTCAAGGAGACAGAAAATGGGCACGGGCAGCATGCCGGAATCAGATCAGGTCGTGCGCGTGAACAGGCGCTCCATTGCTCCATTGTGACTGTGAACAGCATGTGGGAATCGGATCAGGAAGCGCACGCGCACACACACACAGACACACGAGCACACACACACACACACAGAAACACGCACACACACTCGCGCGCTCGCACACACACACACGTGCACACACACAAACATGCGCGCGCAGACACACACACAAACACTCGCGTGCACAGACACGTGCGCACATACACAGACACGCGCACAAACAGACACACGCACACAGACACACGCGCACACACCCTCTCCCCCCACTCACCAGGATCTTTCCGCTGCTAAAGGCTCCGTCACTCCGCCGCATCACCTGGCACACACTGCTCTTCCTGGAAAGTAAAGGTACAGTCTACCACGCCGGTTGTCCCTCTCTCCCTCGTCAGCGGGTCAGTCTCGGCAGCAGGCAGGGCGCTCCACGAGCATGGGAGCCACACTAGCTCACACGCTCACTTCCGGCTGGCTTCACGGGCACAGGAGAGCAGGGTAGGCTCCCGTCTGCTTCCTGTCTTTTTGCGGCCCCGCCCCCGTCCCAACACAGGTTGCCTGGCTTCCTGTCCAAGCCGGGCTGCGGCGGTGAGTTTCTCAATACGTGACTTTGGTGGCTGCTGGCTGGTGCAGCAAGTCTTCGCTACAGGCGACTCTTTTCTCTCGAGGATGTCATCATGGCTGCCAGCCACTAGTATCGCCGATACCTTTCTGCTTATGTTCAATCTCCAGGAAAACATGGGCAATGTCCTTCACCACTGACGCTAACTGCAGGGTGAGTTCTGCGTAAGGAAACAAGAGGCAGCCAGCGTCCCCACCCACAGGCGCCTATATAAAACTCTCAAAATAAATAAATAAATAAATACTCGCCACGTATTCCACCTTATTCTTCTCAGGGACCCACCCCGAGGAGTGAGATAGATATATCCCCTTCAGGTTCAAGCACATTACAAGGGGCAGTGTTACCCTCATATGGCTCTGAGGCTTCCGAACTTGGCCAATAAAATCTACAAGAGTCCTGGGATTCATCAAATTATACATCATACTCCAACTCACCCTCCCCCTGATCGGGGAACCCCTCTTTGGGGTCAAAATCTGCTGCGACATTGTCACACATTATCTCAGGTACCTCCTCCTCTGGCAGGGTGCATCTTTAAGGATGCGTGAACTCCTATGGAAGACCTCGGCCAAACGGTCGAAGCCCTCCAGGAAACCCGCATCACGCTTGCAGACAGATCGCCCGCTAGGCCAAGGCTCTCTGGTCCCCGAGGAATCCTGTGCCCTTGGAAACCTGGGTCGTCAGCTCAGCAACACTTTATTGCAGAGGTGATTGTGCCGGAGAAATGGCCTGCTTAGTGAGCTTGTCCACCTCTGAGGAAATGCGCTGTTGGGCGTGGGGGCATTCCTCCTCTGAGACAAATGAGGGAGAGTAATTCTGGTCCTGTTGGGACTGAATCTTCAAATGGGTGAGAGCACAATAATCCTACACCCTGCAGTACTATTAAATAGGACACTCTTCCCCCCCCCCCCCCCTGCTGGTATTCAAAAACTGTTAAAAGCGTGAAAGAACGGAGACAAAGGCTTAGGCCCTTAAATCCTTACCGCAAAGTGGTGTGAAGCGAGGGTTGCGGGGGCGGTTGGGGAAGCAACTGCTCGAACCCCCCCAGCCCAACGCGGTTGCAAAGATGAGCTGCGCTGCAAAAGAGTGTCCCCTTGGGTACCTGTGGTACCAAAGGACACGCTCAGGCGGCAGCCTACCGAGCGTACATAGCAAGAACTGCAGAACGTGATCATTTCTCTAGCAATGCTAAAACGCTTGTAACACCCAGTGTCAAAAAGACCCAATCTCCCACTATTACACTTTTAGTCATAATAAAGGAAAAACTTGACTTAACTGACACGAAGCAGTGGAGAAAGAGGAAGTACTATGGTGCAGCTGATATAATATGGACTCACGGACTGTTACATTATTGGCATACGGTCGCCATAGTTACTTCCTGTGGTCCATGGGAGTTGTAGTGTTTGTGCAGTGATGTTTTACTTTTGAACCTGCTGTTTAATAAAGGTGAAAAAAGTAATGCATAATCCTCGCCTCCGGTCTAGATAGAGAATTTAAAAAAAGCTTCCATTAATCTATATGCCTCTGGTTTTCCCCACTCTGCAGCGACTTTTATTGGTGACCAAAATATGGTGTTCACAAAATGTGACATCTCTTTTAATGGTTGTGCTGTCATTGGTCAGTTTTATGTTCCCGGGGATTCTGAAATAGTGGTGCCTGTGTGGGAAAATTAACAGAAGCTCTGTATTTGTGCAAAAATCAGAAAAAAAGAAAATGTGAACAAAATCAGTACTAATCATTTTGTTGTTCCCCGATTAGTATAGAAAGCTGAAAACAGTTTAAATTTAGTTTGTTTCACAGAAATAGTTTTGCACAGGGAAAATCTAAGAAAACGGAATATGAAGCCATTCGCAACAAATATATTGTTAAAAACGTATACTAAGCGAGTCGTAGATCTTTGAACAAATTCACTCAATCAATAACTTTTTTCTGATTTTTATAAATGAAGAAAACTGATGTTCCAGTTCGACTAAGTGTGTAATTGAAAAAAATCTTTGAAACTGATTTTGCCTCATAACCCTATCTATAATATTAAATTTGAAAAGTGGAGGAAGTGGATTGTATTCACTTTTTTGATTAAGAAACATGCTGAAAATGAGAAATTGGTTTGAAAATAGAATAGGTTACCCCAAGTTGCAGAAGCATCGAAATTTGATGGAACTGGATTCACTTTTTTCTTTTTGTTATTTTGCTTTAACAGTTTGTGATATGGTATACCTTTGTTATTTCACTTTAATGTTAATGCAGAAATACCACGTGGCACAGTTCATTATTTTGAAAAGAAACGTAATGTGTCAACCAGGGAGAGAGACAAGTGTCTATTAAAGAATAGGAGGTGTTGGAAGGCGGCCATGTGGTTATGTTTTACACATGGTTTCTTGGTACAAAGGCTGAAATCTGGTCCAAGCCTGGAGTGACTGTGATGAATGGAATGCTTGGGTGCCTGTGTGGATGAGTGGTAACAGTTGGAGATGGGCTGAGCAGCAGGCAGACGGCTTTTGGTGGGGCTGGAGTAAGGCCTAGCGCGATGGATAAACCTGGCTTAAGGACTGTTTATATATTTACTTACCTGCAACTTGGAACAAATAAATACAAAACTCTTCCTGGCTACCTGTAGTAAGATAACACATATTTTGGTGATGACAGGACCAAGACTTATGCGTGTTTCAAGATACTACAGTACATGAACATGGTATGGACATTAACAGGACAGCAAAGAAACCACTGGAAACTAATAGTAAAGCGACAACTATGGAGTTCCAGGCAAGCCAGCCCCACCAGTGTCCTTACCAATGGACGGCTTCAACCACCAGTGTCCTTGCCAGCGGACAGCACTATCCTGGCTATGCTCCATTGGACTCTTAAAGATGACTGTGATCCATGTGGATAAGTGGTGTGAGCCTCACTACTTCCACATAGGCCTGGACACCCATCAATGGACTTTTAAAAATGTACATATGCGTCAGTGGATAACTGGTGTGAGTCTCACTAGTTCTACATTTTGTCTGTTGGTACTTTCTACCTCAATATGGATTTGAGGACTACAAGTCGATGGGCAGGCTGCCCAATGCCGGTAAACACTTGTTACAACTTCTCTGCCTCAAAGTATCTTCAAGATACTGCTTAGGAGTGTGAGATACTGTGTGCTTTCATGGAGGCAACATATGGATGTTTTTTCAAGGCAAGCGTTTAACAGCGGTGTCTCTCACCTGTGTACTACATTATTTGACTTTTGTGTTGGCGGTAGACACGCATGGCAGATTTAGGCACAGAGGCAGCTCCGTTATTTTGTGAGTTTATTACAATCCGTTCTTTTGCCACGCTCTGGTGCCTTTTCAATGGGTTTGGTTGTTAATCGGGGAAACAACAACAATTTTAATCAATATATTGTGAGGTTCATCAAGCGTGTGGGTTCACTGGCGGTTCAACCGCTGCTCACCATTTTAAAAACTGAGGCACGAGTCTGTTAACTGCACGTGCAGTCTTACCATCTAAGTGTCCTGCAATGTCTCCGTGGATCTTCTGTGACATGGTGCACTCGGGCATTCATGGTGATGATGATCCTTCCAGTTCCATCGTGGGACCATCTTTAACGTAGTGAATTCTTTGCAACCTCCAGCTACTGAAGGACGCCTTGCTGCACAAGCGCGCCGTGAGCCAACCGGCACGATGTATACAGCAGGCCGCCATATTGAAATCAGTGACAACATTCAAGCAATCTTCTTCGGAGCCTGACGCAAGTATTAGGAGCTTGGGGAACATGAAGAGGACACGTTACGGTGTGGGATCCCTTTGTTGAGCGGCTCTGCACAAGTATTAGACGACTTGGTAAAGTTCCAGTGCCTAGGGCAATTATTTGGTTTCTTTTCTTCGGACTTTGTCACTTGTTTTGCTTTTTGGATAAGTCTAATCTGTCTCATGCTCTGGAGGTTTTCGTCAAGTTTTGATGCCTTGAATCTCTGTGGGTTTTGCAGACAACTTCGTTCTAGCTCACAGTCTTCAGAGGTTAATTTTGCTCTGTTTTATCTTAAAGGGTCACTACTCTTGGACAGAAAGCAGTATGTTTTAATGTCACTGCTGTTTTCTTAATTGTATTTGTTTTATTCGGTCTGCTTCACGCACCTCAGGCATTTAGTCAAGTTATTAAGAGATTTTATAAGTAATGTGCCCTGAAATGTTGTACACCTGGGGCGTTTTGTGGTCTTGGTATATGCTGGCATCAATTGATTAATATGTTTCACGTGGGTGCCACTGTACCAGGGTGTACACGGAGTTGTTCTACTTTTTAGTGATAGTAAACATTCTGCCTTTACAAATATGTGCGACTACGCTTGCAAGAGGTATTGTTTATCAACATATTACTAGCTATTACTAACAGTGTGGTTAAAATGAAATTTAAATGAAAAAGTGTTTAGGTACCCTTTCGCAAGGGAGCCTCTAGTTGTTCTCCTCAGGTGGTAATACCACAGTTTAAGTTCCCTTACGCAAATGTGGTCTTTTGTCTTGGTGGGTAGTTCCCCACCTCTCTGTGTTACTTTATGTATTATTTGGTTTTATTGTCTTTGCTTATTTGTATTATTTGTTTTATTGCCTTACACCTATTGGTACTGTTAGCTCTACCGACTTACCTGTTTTGGCTATGATCATGTACCCTCTGTTTGTAAAGCGCTCTGATATCTGCAAAGATCTTGTTCGCGCTATATAAAACTCTCAAAATAAATAAATAAATAAATAAATGTTACATATTGTGTTTAATGTGTGTAAGTCGTCATGCGCTGCATGTTTGGTCTGTTGTGTTTGTAAGTCGCCCTGCGCTGCACGTCTTGTTGGATGTGTGTAAGTCGCCACGCGCCTCACGTATTGTTGTGTGCAAGTCGCCTTGCGCCTCATCGTGTGTGCACTCTGAGTAGCAGGCTGCATGATTTTTAAATCACTGCATGGCAAAAGACCCAAATTCATTAATCAAATAATCACCAGATATGTTCCCCCCCGCAACCTTCGCTCACTCCACCTAGGCCTTCTTCAGATCCCTCCGTTCAAGCTTAAACGTTCTGGTGGACGTAGGTTTGCAGCACTTGCCCCCCGCCTATGGAATACCTTGCCACTGGAAATTCGGCTCTGTCAAGGTCTTCTACCTTTTCAGAAAGCACTTAAGACTTGGCTTTTCAGACAAGCTTTTTAAATCCTATTCTTTTACCTCTGTTGTGTTACTGTCAAACTCAGCGCCAAGAAACTAATCAGTGTTAGTGCGCTTAATAAATAATTTAATAACATAACATAACATAACACGTCTGCTTTGTCTCTCCCTACTCTGTGTTGGTCTTTGGGTTTTGTCCCTTACGTGCTGGTTTAACCCTTTTTTTCCCTGTTTTGGTTTTGGGTGTTTGTCTTGGGGTCTGGCCCACCCTTCACAACATTTTTTAAATTGTTTATTGGGAAGGATGGGGATATTGCTAGTCAATGTTTTATCCTTGCCTCTTATATCCTCATAGTGTTATTGTTTGTTACTTAGCCTAGCTGAGTCCTAGCTGCTCAGCCAGAGGGAGAGACAGTATTTGAATGTTGGTGGGACTGTGATGAATGGAATGCTTGGGTGCCTGTGTGGATGAGTGGTGACAGTTGGAGATGGGCCGAGCAGCAGGCAGGCTGCTCCTGGTGGGGCTAGAGTAAGGGCTGGCGCAATGGATACACCCGGCTTAAGGACTGTTGTACAAATTTACTTACCTGCAACTTGGAACTAATAACGAATATGCTACTTACCAGTATGCATCTGCTCTTGGCATGTAGGGCTGCTGACATTCATATCTGTGCATAGATCGCCGCCTAGTGTTGGGTCCGGATGATTGCACATGGTTGTCCTGGAAGAGTCTTCGAAGTATCACGAGATAGGTGGCTCCTCCCCTGGACTAAAGTGCGCATGGGCATCGACTCCATCCCCAGATTGTTTTTAGCCATTTGTGGCCAAGATGGAGTGAAACTCAGTGAATGATGACCATGCTATGAGTATATGTGAATACTGCAGCTGCTACAGGCGTCGTGGAGGAGGGCGGGCGATATGAATGTCAGCAGCCCTACATGCCAAGAACAGATGCATACTGGTAAGTAGCATATTCGGTTCGAGGCATGTGGGCTGCTGAATTCATATCTGTGCATAGAATACATAGCAGTCCCTCCATTAGCGGCGGCCGCCCGTGCCAGCTGCAGCAGTTTGAAAAAGTGTTTTGAGAACAGCCTGCCCTACAGCTGCCTGCTGTTTGGAGTGCACATCAACACAGTAATGCTTAGTAAATGTGTGTGTGGTAGACCATGTGGCTGCTCTACATAGGTCTTCCAAAGGAATGTTTCCAAGGAATGCCATAGAGGCCCCTAACTTCCTGGTGGAGTGGGCTCTTGGCGGAATGGTAAGAGTGCGTTTTGCTTTTAGATAGCAGATCTGGATATATTTAACGATCCATCTAGCAATACCAGCCTTGGAAATAGGGTTACCTTTGTGGTGCGGTGCAAAGGCGACAAAGAGTTGCTTAGTTTTCCTAAAATCCTTGGTCCTATCGATGTAATACATTAGGGCCCGTTTAACGTCAAAGGTATGGAGCATCCGCTCCGCCAGTGACTCAGGATTTTGAAAGAAAACAGGTAATTCGATTGTTTGGTTCATGTGAAACTGAGACACAACCTTGGGTAGAAATTTAGGGTTAGTGCGAAGCACTACCCTGTTGGAATGAATTTGAATAAATGGCTCTTGGATAGTGAGGGCTTGCAACTCACTAACCCGCCGTAGCAATGTAATTGCTATGAGGAAAGCCACTTTCCATGTCAAGAACTGAATCTCGCAGGAATGCAGTGGTTCAAAGGGAGGACCCATCAGCCTGGTAAGGACCACATTGAGGTTCCACTCAGGAGCTGGTGGAGTCCGTGGCGGAATGACTCGTTTGAGTCCTTCCAGAAAAGCCTTGATGACAGGCACCCTGAAGTGGGAGAGGTGCTGCCTATTTTGGAGATAAGCGGTCATTGCAGACAGATGAATGCGAATGGAAGCATAGGCCAGATTACACTTGTACAGATGGAAAAGGTAACAGATGATGTTCTGAATAGAAGCATCCAGCGGCTTAATGGTGTGGTCTGCACAATAAATGACAAACCGCTTCCATTTTGCCGCATAGCATGCTCTAGTGGTGGGCTTCCTTGCCTCCCGAATGATGTCCATACAGTCGGCAGGTAAGTGCAGGTAGCCAAATTCTAGGACTTCAGGAGCCAGATCGCCAGGTTGAGCTGTTGCGGATCTGGGTGCTGAATGTCGCCATGGCTCTGCGTCAGAAGGCTGGGTGTGAGGTGTAGCCTCTGATGCGGCACCACGGACAGTTCTAGAAACGTGGTATACCATGGTTGGCGAGCCCACGTTGGAGCAACCAGGATGAGAGTCATCGAGTGCTGCCTGAGCTTGCGTGCCACCAGCGGTATTATGGGTGCTGGGGGAAAAGCTTACGCAAATCTGCCTGACCAGTTCATCCATATCACATTGCCCTGCGACTGTGGGTGTGGGAACCTGGCGGCGAAGCTTTGGCATTTTGCGTTCTCCTTTGTGGCGAACAGGTCTATCTCTGGATGACCCCACCTTTGGAAGTACGGCTGGAGTACTGATGGATGTATCTCCCACTCGTGCATCTGGTGGCTGTGCCTGCTGAGCAGGTCCACCATCCGATTGTCCTTGCCCAGGAGATGCTCTGCCATGAGGAAGATGTTCCTCTGAATGGCCCACTTCCACATGCTCTGAGCCAGATGAGACAGCTGCGGAGAGTGTGTTCCTCCCTGCTTTTGAATGTAGTACATTGCTGTCATGTTGTCGGTCCGGATCAACACAACCTTGTTGCACAGATGTACCTTGAATGCTTTCAGTGCCATGAAGATAGCCATCAGTTCCAGAACATTGATGTGCATCTTCCCTTGCTGTTGCGTCCATAGTCCCTGTACAGTGTATTGGAGTACATGCGCTCCCCATCCCTGGAGAGAAGCGTCCGTCGTCAGGATAATCTGTGGCACAGGCTCCTGGAACGGTCGGCCCTTGCAAAGGTTTCGTGGATTCCACCAATGCAGAGAGTTGTATGCCCGACCGCTCACCAACACTAGGTCTTTCAACTGGTTGTGAGCCTGAGTCCACTGACGTGCTAAGCACTCGTGAAGCGGATGCATATGTTGCCTCGCGTGCGGGACAATGGAGATGCAGGAGGCCCTCAGGCCTATCAACTGCATGAACACTCTTGCTTGTTGAGGTCTGAATTTTTGGATCAGCGATTGAATGCTGCTGACTCTCACTGAATTCGGCTGTGCTGTGGCCGCCAGAGTGTTTATGGTCGCACCCAGATACTGCCGTATGTGGGCGGGCTGGAGGTGGGATTTTGGGTAATTAAGTGAGAATCCCAGATCATGCAGGAGGTGAATGGTGTGGGACACGTGGTCGGCACACTGCTGGGCTGACTTCACTTGGATGAGCCAGTCGTCCAGATAGGGGTAGACGTGGATGTTCTGCCGTCTCAGATGTGCCGCCACCGTCGCCAGGCACTTGGTGAACACCCTGGGTGCCGTGGTGACTCCAAAAGGCAAAACCCTGAACTGGTAGTGCTGGTTTTGGATGGTGAACCTGATGTATTTTCTGTGTGAAGGATGTAGTGGAATGTGAAAGTACGCATCCTTTAAATCTAAAGTTGCGAGAAAGTCCCCCTGTTGGAGCAGCGGGAGCACCTGCTGCAGTGTTAGCATGTGGAAGTGCTCCGACAGGATGTAGAAGTTGAGGGGCCTGAGATCCAGGATGGGCCTGAGGGACCCGTCCTTCTTTGGAATCAGGAAGTACAGGGAGTAAACTCCTGTGCCTCTTTCCTGCATGGGCACGAGCTCTATTGCCCCTTTTTGCAGCATGACGTTGACCTCCTGCTGCAATAAGTGCAAGTGCTCGTCCGACATAGGACTGTGCCTTGGGGGTATGTTGGGGGGAGTGGATGTTAACTCCAGACAATAACCAAATTGGATAAGCTTTCTGACCCACCTGTCCGTGGTGATGGACTTCCACACGGGCAGGAACTGCTGGAGTCTCCCCCCGACCGGTGTTGAGTGGTCGGGGGGCAGTGACACTGCGTCACTGTTTGTTGGCGGTAGAGGACCTGGAGCTGTTGTTGCCATGTCCTCTGTCCTTGGCGCTGTTGCCGCGGTATCCACCACGGCTCTTGTTGGCATAAGTAGTCTGGGTGTTGCCTTTGTAGAACTGCGCGGACTGCGAAAGCTGACCCCTGGAGGTGCCTCTGGTATTGGAGCGACGAAAGGACCCACCCCGAAACTGCTGGGACTGCAAGGCACCCATGGATTTTGCAGTGTCAGTGTCCATTTTCATTTTTTCTAGGGTGGTGTCAACATCCGGGCCAAACAGGTGATCAAGGTTGACTGTTTGGTTCAAGATGGTGGTCTGTATGTCTGGCTTGAAACCAGAAATTCTTAGCCAGGCATGTCTCCGAAGCATAACACTGGTGTTAATGGTGCGCGCAGCGGTGTCAGCCGCGTCTAGAGCACACTTTATGGAAGCGTTGGAGATTAGCTTCCCCTCCTGGATTAGCATCTCAGCCCCTTCCTTATATTGATCAGGCAGATGTTGCAAAAGGGTCTCTAGGGTATCGTAGTGCGCCCTGTCATAACGCGCTAGGAGCGCTTGTGTGTTTGAGATGCGCCATATGTTAGCTGCCTGCGCTGCTACCCTCTTCCCCGAAGCCTTAAAGACCTTGGACTCTTTGTCTGGGGGAGGAGCATCACCCGTAGTCTGAGAGTTGGCCCTCTTCCGGGCATTCAAGACGACCAGGGAGTCCAGAGGCAACTGTCCTTTAATGTAAGTTGGATCAGTGGGCGCCGCTTTGTACTTTTTGTCAATCCTCGGGTTGATGACTCTCGCCCTGGTGGGTTCTTTGAAGACCTCAGCAGCGTGCTTCAAAACGCCTTTCAGCATTGGCAGAGTTTTTTCAGTCTTTTCAGACACAGAAAAGGTGTCAAAGAGGAAATCTACGTCCACAGGGTCAGCATGCAGGTGGACATTGTGCTGCCCGCTCAATGAGGGCATTGAAAGCAGCAGAGTCTTCAGTAGGTGAAGTCTTAGCAGAGAAGAGCTGAGGGTCTTGTCCTGAATGTGGATCCCCAGGCTCACCACCAGCAGACCAGGGCTCTGTCACATCCTCTGGGTCTGTGTAGACTGGATAGCTATATTCATCCTCGTCATCGCTCTCACCATCGTCCACGTCGGAGTGAGTGGGCGAGACCTTGTGAACTTGTGGTTAAATGGGTTCCACCAAAGCTGGGGCACCAGCAGAGTCCATTTTCCTCTTTAGGGGGATTTTGTAAGACTCCAATTGGGGTTCTGGGGTGATTTTCCTCTTAAGAAGGGAAAGCCTGCCCGTTTCGGCGTCGATGAAATGTTCCTGACACTCCTCCTGTGAAAGTTGTCGAGGCCACGGGCCAAGGACCACCAACGATGCCTTCGGCGTCGAAGATACCTTCTCGGGCACGCCGGCCCCCGGTCTAGCAGCGAAAGCCTTCGCCGCCGTCTTAGGCGGCAAGGTAAAAAGGATCGGCGTGGACGTCTTCGCCGGTTTCTCAAGAGGCTTTGCAGGCAGGGGGTCCTTCGGCTCGGCTGCTGCGGTGCCGTCCCTTATGCGCTGCAGGGACTCCGTGACCTTCTTCGTGAACGCGGCCGATGGACGTGCCGGTTCGACGGAATCCTTCAAGGGCGAATTCGGAGTGGAGTCCTTCAAGGCCACTTTCGGAGTCGACACACTTGGCGCAGGCCCCTTGGCCTTGTCGTGTGGAGGCGGGGCAGAGAGGACCTTCGGGTCATCGGGCCGCTTCTTCGGGTCTGCATGAGACTTCTTGGAGTCGTCGACAGCCTTCTTGTGGTCGACCCGACCCTTGCCGGCGTCGATAGTTTTCGGCGCTGACGCTTTAGCCTTCGACGTGGTAGCCTTCAGCTCGGCCATTTTGACTTGGCCCTTCGACTCAACGGCCATCTTAGGTTTCTTCGGCGCCAAGGCCTCCAAAGTCTTCGAACCGACCAATGCGATGCGCACTTTCGGTTTCGATATCTGCCCTTGCCCTTGCACAGCATCTGGCGTCGAGACCGTAGGTTTCACTTTCAGTTTTCTCACCCGGAGTGACTCGGTACCAATGTTCGTGGCCGGGCCTGCAGGTGGGGCCGAGGAACTCACATCAAGGTCTTGGGTAAGGCCCGAAGGCGATCCCTCGACCTGGGCCTTATCGATTGGCACGGCCCCAGAGTCAGTCTGGGGAAGCTCCTCGTCCGAGCTATCCTCCATGGCCCCTAGGGCCCCGTCGTCGTCTCCTACCTCCTCAACGACTTCTTCGTTCTCGAAAGCCTCGGCCTCAGCGTCGTAGTCTTCCTCGACATCCGACGCGGGGTTAGATTCTGAGACGTCCAGGATATCTTCATCCTCGACCTCCCCAGCATCGAAAATGTCCGTAGGCGCCGTAGCAGATTGCTGGGCCTCCAGGCGCGCAGCTCGACAGAGCTTGAGTGTCTTCTTGGACCTGAATCTCGAACAGGCCATACACTTGGCCTCATCGTGGTCCGGCGACAGGCACTTGTTGCACACCGGGTGGACGTCGATGTGTGGGTATTTCGAGTAACACACCGGACATCTCTTGAATGGACTACGGTCCATGATGGATGGTCGATGAGTCTGGAGCGTCGACAAGGCCTTCCGCGCCGAAAGCACGCGGAAGTACAGAGCTCGGCTCGGAGCCGAGGAAAGTTGTTAAGCCGAACGCAAGACAATACCGACGCAAGACTAAAGACCTTTTAGTCTCGAGGAAAGTTTACTGTTTCTTTATCGATTCCGACAAGAGGGAACCAAAGACATCCGAACCCAATGGCGGAAAAAAACAATCTGGGGATGGAGTCGATGCCCATGCGCACTGTAGTCCAGGGGAGGAGCCACCTATCTCATGATACTTCGAAGCCTCTTCCAGGACAACAATGTGCAATCATCCGGACCCAACACTAGGCGGCGATCTATGCACAGATATGAATTCAGCTGCCCACATGCCTCGAACATAAACTTACAAAACTCTTCCTGGCTACCTGTCATAAGATACAACAGTTTTACACAAGGTTTCATGCTAAAAAGGCTGAAATCTGGTCCAAGCGTGGAAGTGCGCTGGAAGAAGGGCCTAGAAAGGATCTGTGGTGGTGCCAGGAATACACTGTTCACCACGGGTAAGCCCCCCACAGCGCCCCAGTTCAGTGTGTGTAGTCAGTAGCACCAGCAGGAAGTGTCACCATTTTATCGTTTCCAATTCAATTAATGGCAATCATACCAAAGCAGCTGATGCAGAATAGCGAAAGTGAGTGTCCCAGAATAATTTTAACCCAGAGCCCAGATCCATAGAATGGGACGCACCTGAATCGTGCTTCCATATTTGAACATTAATAATACTAGGTTGGGACAAAACGTGCAAACAGCTTCGACGGTCCAGTACCGCAGGGAGCAGACTTTAAAAACATGATATTTCATGTCTAAAGGGATAACTGTGTATTCCACAGGAGATTGCTTAAAGGAGTAAATTCAAACATGTCTAAATATAAACCTGGCACGTCAAGACAGACTGCAAACAGTGATGGCACACCACTCTGCGCACAGGCACTGCATGGGGATCCTCAGACTGCTCACACACCGCAAAGTGCTTTAGGCCTCAAAAATACACTCACATGAAGTACACGCATTCACTGGCTGCATGGCTTCATAAAAAGTGCAGCCACAGAGGGGTGACGAGAAGGGAGTACTTGATGTGCTTCTGATGCAGCTGCAGCAACCGAGGGGGGTAGGGGTAGTCGGGGTGTCAGCCATTTCTCAAATCCCTATAAAAGTTTAGGAGGATAACTTTCAAGCTATGAAGAACATGCGGACATATATTGGAAGAGTAGCTCTAGATGTCTCCTGGTGTCTGGAAGTTGTGCTGTTTGGCAGCCAGCGCCCGTGGTGTATTTCATGCTCTCATTGCTCATCTGAATGCTGATTATTTAGTACCCTCTGCTCGTCGTTTAGGGGTTAAGGCCCACTCACACACCCATACATTTACCCGTACAGCTACTCACACACCCACTTTAAAAGGTTACAGTTATGAAGTCAAATTTAAACAAGCATTTGCAATGCAATGGGTCTCGCATTAGGAAAGTTTGATGTTTTGGTATTGTAAATGATATTAATTTTTATTTATGTTTTTTCATAGTGAAAATATAGGAATTAATAGTTTTGTATTTTACAATGCCAATAGTTTTAATTTTTTTTACGTGACACCTTTTGCAATTGTAATACAATATGTGTTGTTTGTATGTAACTTATATGTATTGATATTACAAATAACATTGGCTTCTAATGAAATGTATGAATTAATTTTTAAATAAAAGTTATTGTAATGTATAATGGTAATTGGTAAAACTTTTGCAAATAACTTGGTGGACTTGATGCTGGGGTTGCGCTGAGTGATGCAGGGGTTGCGCTGAGTGATGCAGGGGTTGCGCTGAGTGATGCAGGGGTTGCGCTGAGTGATGCAGGGTTTGCGCTGAGTGATGCAGGGGTTGCGCTGAGTGATGCAGGGGTTGCGCTGAGTGATGCAGGGGTTGTGCTGAGTGATGCAGGGGTTGCGCTGAGTGATGCAGGGGTTGCGCTGAGTGATGCAGAGGTTGCGCTGAGTAATGCAGGGGTTGCGCTGATGCAAGGGTTGCGCCGAGTGATGCAAGGGTTGCGCTGAGTGATGCAGGGGTTGCGCTGAGTGATGCAGGGGTTGCAAGGTGAAAAAAACGAGTCTAACAGAGGGCAGAAGGGCACATAAAACGGGTATAACAGGGCAGAAGGGCAGAAAAACAAGGGAAAAATGAATCTAATGGCACAAAAAACGAGTCTAACAGGGGCAGAAAGGCACAAAAAACGAGTCTAACAGGGGCAGAAGGGCACAAAAAACGGGTCTAAAAGAGGGCAGAAGGGCAGACAAACAAGGGAAAAAACGAGTCTAATAGTTATGTTATGTTATGTTATGTTATGTTATAAAAATCTTTTATAGCGCACGGCTACTCCAAGGAGTGTCCTGGCGCTTTATTGTAAACCTGTAGAAGAAAACATAACAAAGCAAATCAACAGAAACGGAGATCAGAAGAAAAGAGCGTATCTAAAGAGCAAAAAGCCAGGTTTTAAGGCCCTTCCTGAAAGCCAGCAGATTGGAGGTTCTCCGCAGTGCCACGGGCAGAGTGTTCCAAAGCTGTGGCGCCAACAGCCTGAAAGACCGGCCCCCAATGCGCGCCCTTTTTACTCGAGGGACCACGGCAAGTAACAGAGACTCGGATCTCAGGGAACGGGCCGGACGGTAGAAGGCTAGCCTCTTCTGGAGATATTTCGCTCCAGTGGCGTGAAGAGCCTTGTGGGCCAAGGTCAAGGCCTTAAAAACTATCCACTTCCGGATAGGCACAAAAAGCGAGTCTAACAGAGGGCAGAAGGGCAGACAAACAAACAAGGAGAACTGGAGAGTTTTGTTTTAAAAAAAATTGAGAGTTTAAGGGGAAATAGGGGTTTGAGGGAAGAGAAAAGGTGCAGGACACAGGAGGATGTTATAGAAAGTGCTTTAAGTTGTGTGGAAAGATAGGGCCAGATTGGAAGGAAACATATGAGGAACAAATCACTGACGGGAGAAACAAATGGTAGGAAAAGAGTAGTGGGGAAGATGTGTTGTGGCTGCCTGCTGTCCATAAGGCGTCGCTGGTCTTTCCTGTGAAGCTTTGTGACAACGATTTGTTAATTTATGTTAGTAGGAGCGCCCGAGGACGTGATTACATTTGTAGGAAAGTTTGGCGTTTGGTGGAGGTTTATTGCAAGTGGGGGAAGTGTACTACATATGCCTGAAGGAACTGTAAAGGAGCTGGGGTGCAAAAGGAAATTTTAAAGGCAGGATGCTTTGTATATGTATAAGCCTTATTGGCTATGTGTATTTTTTAAAATAGAAAAGGAGGCCAAACAAACATGTGTACAATGTTTCTAGAAAAAAGTGTGAATACAGTGTTAAGCGTCCCGGAAGACCCCGCCCTAATTTAAGCTTTTTGCACGTGATAACAATACGGCACTAATTTGACTAAACCGGAACAGTTTTGCACAGTACATTGTCAAATAGGCACAAAACTGTTTATAAAAATTTGATTGCAGAGGAGTAGGCACTGTTAATTAACGGCTCTGGCAGCTTCTTGGCGCTTGAGTGAAATGCGTGCTACGAAAGTCACCGATTTATTAGCCCTGAAACGGAAGATCCTCTACGGGCAGGGACGAATTGGGTGTTGGTGATAGGGAGAGAATTTTAATTTTTTTAAGGACTTTTATATAGCTCGTACTGGACCGGAAGCACCAGCTGCACATTTATTTGTGTTGTTGTTGGGCACAAGGATTTGCTCAGAATCACAGGATGTTGAGCGTCCTCGCCGAGACTCAAAACTGGTCCTCCAGCTTCAAGTTCGACTGCTCTAGCCATTCGGCCACATCCTCTTACCTACTGGACTGCTTACCGGATTTTAGACTGTCTCGTGGAAAGTAAATAGTGAACCATTGAGGCACAAAAAGTGGACAATGAATGAAAGAAGGATTATACAGACGCCGGCTGGGGAGAAAGGGTGAGCAGGGAGTAGCAGAGAGTGGACAGTGAGGTGTGGTTGCTTCTGGTTTGTCTTCACAGAGGCCTGTGCGTGCTCGAGTGCAGTGATTCCTAGGGGGTGGAGGAGATGTCACTCCTCCCACCTCTGCTATCCCGATAGGGAGAAAGAGGTAAAAAAACACATTCTGCAAGTGAATCCGGACGCATTGTCAGAGAACCTGTATAAAGTTGCCACCGGGCAGTCGTCCAGAGCGGAGAAGAACCCCTTGTGTGCAACGCGGCGCAGCGTTACATGATAATAATAAAAGGGACCAATGAATGAACGCAGGGAAGAAAAAGGACTAGTGTGCGCATTTTGAAACTACAGGGGGGGATGTAGGTGAGAAAGAAACTGAACAGGAGGCTGTGATGCTCCTGTATGGCCTAGTATGGTGTCACGTTAAATATCAAGGGACCCTTGGAGCGCTGAAAGTGTGTGCTGGAGCACGGGCGAAAGCGATGTGTTGATGACCATTTACCCCATGTATGACGTTCCGTTGGGCAAAGACAGAAGCAGATCCTGTGTGAAACAGGAGTAGATAGATGCCTCGGGATAGTGAGGGTCCTGTAAGTAGGGACAGGAGGGTGGGAGAGTAAAAGTAAATAGGCTGCATGCTAGAGATGTGGCAGCGCCAGCTCTTGTATTACCGGCGGAACGTGTGTGGGGTCATTGTGCACAGGTTACCGTGGAGTCTTATGTGAATCTGTGTGATGCCGGGTACTGGTGGAATGAGGGCCGGTGGTGTCAGAAAATCTCTTGGCAGCTGCATACCTAGGCTGAAATGTTGGATGATTGACAATGCACAGCATACCGGTGCTATAGTCGCCCTAAGTTGGCAGGGTATGTCCAGACGCGGGTCCCGTGCTCACTGCGCCTATGGATTCAAGCTAGCCTGGTTGATACAGGGCGTTACCGCGAAACTGTCCCAGAATACTTGTTTACAATCCAGGGAGAACCTGGCTTGGTAGTTAGGGCTGCACTGCTTCCATGAAGAGGGTCACAACTGATTTCCATATGACTGAGTCCATATTGGAGTGGCATGGTGGGCAAAAAAAAAAGATGGATTTTACCCAGATCCGTGACTGGAGGTTTATGTTTGACAATGTTGAGCATTTCTGTTCATCTTTTTGTGAAAAGCTGGACAGCAAGCATTGGCCAATGTAGAGCATGAAAAGAAGTAATTACTAGGAGTAAGTAGATGCGGGTTTGCCTGCCTTCATTAAGATAGGATTTAAAACACTTTAATGCCGACCCCAACGAACTATGCTGCACTCGCCTGATCACTTCTATAAGTGATCCCTTTGGTTCACGGCCGTGAGGGATGTTAATTAGGGGGAGGAGAAGTAAGTGAGGCCGAACCCGCTGGGGGAAGCAACAGATGGCTTTGGTGTGAACGCGCTTCGCGCGCTGGATGGAAAGCGCGTGCAGCAGGGGGCAGAGCGGATCCCTTTGAAGTGACGGTTAGAGTTGCATCAGGAAAACTAAACCAGCAGGCACATGCACATGCACATGCACTTGTGGAAATCCGCCGGCTGGTTTAGCTTTCCTGATGCAACCCTATAATTCTCGCTATTCATTCCTTGAGGAATGGAATAGCGAGACCTAAAAGGTTCATGGGTGAGAGTTGATCTGAGTGCGTGGGGTAGGTGTATCGCCATTATCATGTAGGGTGGTGTAGGTAGGCGATGCAGGATTTGAGGACATGTGTACGGGATGCCCAGTGGACCATGTGGTAATGACGTAGTTCGTAATTTCAAGACTAATGAAAATATATAACTGGTGTAGGCCCCAGGGTAGCTTTAGTATAGTTTTGAAAATCAATACAAGCGACAGGCTTCAATGAGTGACAGTTATATTGGACTAACGTTTATTTTAGTGGCTGGCTTCTAGGATCGATTGCGTCAATCACTCAGGTTGAAACAGCCTGCGGAAGGGACCAACAACACCCTTTTGGCAGGCATGGGACGAGACAGGCTGGGCAGTGCTTATGAAAGAAGCAGTTTTACGGCTCTTCGAAGCGCCCTGCCCCCTCGCTATCAGCAGCCTGAATTAGGAAATACCCGCAGACGGAAATGCCTTAGTGAGACTTAAAATTATTCTTCAGACCAATAAATGTTGGCGGCGGATGTTGGTTGCACCAATTCTTAATGTGCCTGTGTTATGCAAGGGTTATTGCAGGATCCGTAGTCTGGCCCTAACAAGCTAATGCCATTAGGATAAGGGGGCTGGCCCAAGAGGCTGGACGTGAAGCAATCTGCATCCCGACCTCCCCCGGGCCGCCCCCGGGCCGTGGCAGACTCCGCGGAGCCAGCATTAATGACATTTCTCAGTCCTGTGCCTCGTTCGTGACACTGGTATCAGTCAATCAGAGACGTCTTATTCAGCACTGAAGGCATTATCCAACCCTTTGCAGCGTGACTGTGGTATACCCCAATCCGAGATGTCTCATTGAGCAAAATGAATATATGCCCCCTTGGGCGTGCAATGGCAAAACAAACCGCGTTTAACAATTAAAGCGCACAGACGATGATTGAACGGGTCCCTGTAGAACACCCAGGGGAAATCGTTCAATTATAAACAATTTACAAAGAAGTATGCGCAGCTAATAAAATGTTTTCATGCAGTGTCTCGGACTTACTTCCTACTATGCATACAGTACACAGAGAATTACAAATAATATGCGGAAATAAGCACGTCTTCAGTGCACAGGGAAATGGTCAAATTCAGGAGATGAGATGCAACAGCGCAAGTTTCTTTTTCTTAGCATTTTTTACGAGATCCAGAGCGCGCCTGAGACCCGGGGCACTGTCGAATCTGTGCCTTTGACGCACTTTGCCCGTTTCGAAGTCCAGTTAGCCAGTTGCAAATGGTTGCTGCGGCTACAGTTGTGTCATGGTGTTTAAAAGAATGGACAATAAATGAGCAGCGCGCAACGGAAACAGGAAAGAGTTAAATAAAATACTGAATGAATGCAACTGCGCTACTTAACATCAGTAACCCAGACCAAGATGCAGGTATGAAGTAAGTGAGGCCGAGCCCGCTGGGGGACGCAACAGAAGGCTTTGGTTTGGACGCGCTTCGCGCGCTGGATTGAAAGCGCGTGCAGCAGGGGACGGAGCGGATCCCTTTGAAGTGACGGTTAGAGTTGCATCAGGAAAGCTAAACCAGCAGGCGGATGCGCGTTCACGATCACATGCACTTGTGGAAATCCGCCGGCTGGTTTAGCTTTCCTGATGCAACCCTATAATTCTCGCTATTCATTCCTTGCGGAATGGAATAGCGAGACCTAAATGCAACCCTATAATTCTCGCTATTAATTCCTTGCGGAATGGAATAGCGAGACCTAAAAAACCTTAGAAATTAAAAAAAGAAATCTAAAGGTTACATGGTTCGATAGAGTTAGGAAATAACATTTAAACAAGCATTTGCAAGGCAATAGGTGTCGCCTTTGGGACCTCATACATTTTTAGCTATGTAGCAAAATACTGGGTGCTACAACATCTAGTGATCTTTAAAGTCAAAGATTTTATTTTGCAGTTTTATATAGCTCGAACTAGACTTAAAGGTTTTGGAGCGCTTAACATGAGCCCCAGTTACATTACACAAGGACACATTATCAAACTGCATTGTGAAGTACTTAAAGCGTTATACCTAAGAGAGACAGTTAGTTGTAGATGCCTTACCTTAGAATTTCCCCCAGGCGTCAGTCTGGATCCAGGGGTTTTTCTTTAGCAGTACACCGGCGCGACGGTAGGTGGCGTTGGTCGACTTCGCGTCCGCCGTCGTGATCGCCGGGATGCAGCTGCGATGCCTACTTAGACACCACCCCTGCATGCTGACGTCAGTTCTTTCTTTTTCCGGGCCAGCCTGGCACAGACCGGAGCGAGCTACCCCATAGATATTTTTTGACTAACCTTTTTGCAACTTTTGTCGGCATCTTTTTCGAGTTTGGGACTCTTGTTGCATGAGGGATGTCCCAAAGTTGGAGCGGTTTCAAGCCCTGCGGGTCTTGCCACAAGATAATCTAGGTGATGGACCTACACCTCGTGTGCCTGTGATGTCTGGAGCGCGACCACGATCCGAAGTCGGGCTCTGACTGCGTGGCCATGCACCCAAAGACTGCGAGAGCCGTCCCGAAAGTTGTTGGAGGCCTGGCGGGTGTTGTTCATGGTCCCGTTTGGGAAAAAAGGTCTCAAGACCATTCGCAGTGTCCCCACTCCTCGTTGCACTCTAAGTGGACGGGTAAGTCGAAACACAAGAAGGCGGTGAAGAAGTATAAGCGCTCTTCGCCTTCTCCCCGTCGGTCGGCTGACAACGCGGAGCATCACCGCTCAATGGCTACGTTTTCAGCGCCTGTTCCAGGGACGACTCTGCACCTCACCATTTCCGTGAGCCGGAGTGTCCCCTATCCAACTAAAGCAGTTCTACGAGGCCTTACAACCCGTCTTTGGGCAGCCCGCAGTCGTACCTTTGGGCCCCACGAAGGGGGTCGGGGGTCTTGGGCCTTCGATGCTGGCAGCTCCGGCATCCCAGGGCCCGCGGGGACCCAGGCCTGATCTTACTTGACCTTCCCCGGTGCCGATCCTGACGACGACGCCCGGGGGCGTCAACTCTGCTCCCGTTTGAGGCCGCCCCATCCCCATATCGGAGTTGGACCCAGACTGACGTCTCGAATGACGCCGGAGGGTCATTTTGTTCCCCTGTTCATCCCTGGTGATCCCTATCGACCAGAGGGTGGTGATGAGGACTGGGAGGGGTCACTGGATCCTTTAACTGACCAGATGACCAGATGGAAGAAGCAGACTTGCGAGAGGACCTGGGTGATGCCAGTGGTCTGGACACCTCACTAGACACTGGTTTGTTTCTCCCCCCTACCTTGGCTACGGAGGAGGGAGCGTCCTATGCTGTGGTGGAAAGAAGGGTGGCCGAGGTCTTGGGCCTTGAGATCCCTTCAGTGGCCGTTAGGACTAACCCTCGGACAGAGGAGCTTTAGCCTGCGGCTTCTTCTATCGAACCCCTATTGCAGTTCAATAAGGCTCTCACTGATATCCTCCTGGGAACTTGGTCCAAGCCCATCAATGGAGCTCCTGTGGAGAGGACAATGGCCCGCCATCACTGCCCTTCCCCGAGCGACCCAGTGTTTTTCACCCAACACCCTTCCCCTGAAAGGTTGGTGGTACAAGCCTCTTCTTCTAAAGGTGCAATCCCTTCTGCCCCTCCAGATGGGGAATCCAAGAAGCTGGGCCATCTTTGGATGCGTATGTTCACTTTCTCCAGCTTGGCATTGTTCACTATGAATACCGCGTGCCTCTTGGACCGCTAATCCCATACTATCTGGGATACGGTCGTGCAGGTGCTGCCTCAGTGACCGGAGGAAGCCTGGGTCGTTCTCTCCCAGGCAGTGGCAGATGGGAGAGACGCAGCCAAATTCTCCATTCCATGTGGACTGGACACCGACTCACTGGGCAGAACGATTGCCACGTTGGTAGCCCTTAGGCGCTACGCCTGGTTGAGGACATCTGGCTTTTCGGGAAATGTCCAATCAACTTTTATGGACATGCCCTTTGATGGCCGTCCTCTTTTTGGTGACAAAGCAGACTAGGCGCCTGGAGCGCTTTAAAAATTCAAGAGCTACGGCCAGATCTTTGCACCTCACTGCAACTTCTCGCCCACTCCAGTCTGCTTTTCGTCCCTTTCAATGCTATGGAAGGGGCTCCAAACCACATCCAGCATAGTCTAGCCACAGGTTCCCGCAAGCTGTCCAGCCTCTGCGAGGCGCGATTGTGGCACCCAGCAAACTAGCGGGTCTGGGAGCCAGCGGGCAGGCCAGTTCAGCCCTCCCTGCCACAGCCTACAAACCTTCCTAGTCTGGCGTTTCAGGGTCATCAATGGCCAGTTATAGGCAGGATTCGCCATCACCTCCTCCACTGGGGAACCATCAGGTTGAACGGGTGGGTGTTGCAAATTACTACCTCTCCTTTGAGACTACCCTTCTCTCAATGCCACTGTCTTTCGATCGCATGTCAGAGGATCATTTGGCACTTCTCCGTCTGGAAGTCTCAGCTCTCTTGGCCATGGGAGCTATAGAGAGGGTCCCTGGCCAGAAGTAGGTTGTGGTTGCTATTCCCGCTACTTTCTGGTGCCCAAGAAGGACAAAGGCCTGCGTCCTATTCTATACCTCAGGGCTCTCCACCACTTCCTCCAGAAGAAGTTCAAGATGCTGACATTGGCTCATGTCTTGTCTGCCCTAGACCCCAGAGACTGGATGATGGCGTTGGACTTGCAGGATGCTAATTACTATATTCCAGTCTTGCCAGCCCACAGACGCTATCTATGGTTCACGGTGGGCCACGAGCACTTTCAGTTCATCATGCTCCCCTTTGGCCTTACCAGTGCCCCTCAGGTGTTCACAAAGGTGGTGGCCGTTGTCGTAGCTCATCTGCGCAGATCAGGAGTTCCAGTCTTCCCCCATCTCGACGACTGGCTGTTGAAGGTGGGCTCTCCCTAGGCTGTCAGCTCCCACCTCCAGACTACGGAGGACCTCCTGCACTCACTGGGTTTCACTATAAACGTGCTTTAGTCACACCCGATTACCTCTCAGATGCTCCCTTTCATTGGAGCTGTTTGGGACACAGTGCAATGTTGGGCCTATCCTCCTGAGCAGCGAGTCCAGGATATTCGGGCTATGATACTGATGTTTCAGCCTCTATCCCAGATTTCGGTGAGAATGACTCTGAGGTTGCTGGGCCTCATGGCCTCCTGCATTCTGCTAGGGGACCATGCCAGATTGCATATGCGGGCTCTGCAGTGAGACCTGAAGTTCCAGTGGGCGCAGCATATGGGGAATCTTTCAGACTACGTTCAGATCTCAGAGGGAACAGCACAACAACTGCAGTGGTGGTTAACGAACCAAGCTTGGGTACAAGGAAGATCACTATCTCTTCTCCAACCAGATCTAACAGTGGGATAGATGTGTCACTTCTGTGATGGGGCAGCCATCTGGGAGAGGCGGAGATCAGAAACGTCTGGTCTCCGGCAGAGTTTCGAATGCTCCTCCCAGAACTGCCTCCCTTCCCCCTCCTACAACAGCTTCACTGGCTCCTGGTACGCAAGCGAATCAAGTTTAAAATCTGCTACATCATACACAAGGCCGTGAATGACAAGATCCCCATTTATCTTGCAAGAAAATTCAACAACTATGCACCTGCTAGGTCTCTTCGCTCAGGAACTAAATATATTCTCTATGTTCCTCGGTTCAAAAAAAAATCGAGGATGGACAGGAAGCTTTCTCTCACCTTGCCCCCCCTCTACTGGAACCAGCTCCCCACCTACCTGTCGCAATGCCCTGATCACCTTCAATTTAGACGGTTCCTTAAAACTGAATTATTTTAACTTGTCCCCTTCTTCGGCCTACTGTAGCACGTCCACAGTGCAGAGATACCCCTTCGGGGTGATTCAGGCGCTTTACAAAACAAACAAATAAATACCAATCTGTTGGAGCTTCGGGCGATCCGACTGGCACTAAAGGCATTACTTCACTCTCTCAAAGGGAAAGTGGTGCAGGTGTTCACAGACAACACCAAGCCATGTGGTACTGCAACAAACAGGGTGGGGTGGGGTCGTGAACCCTTGGTCAGCAGGCTCTTCGTCTTTGGACATGGCTGGAACATCAGGGAATGACCCTGGTGGTTAAACACCTGGCGGGTTCTCTAAATACCCGGGCGGACAAACTCAGCTGTCAGTGCTTGGTTGATCACGAATGGTGTCTTCTTTCGGAGGTGGTGCAAGGTCTCTTTCAGCAATGTGGAGAGCCTTGGTTAGATCTGTTTGCCACTGAAGAGAACGCACAATGTCAGCAGTTCTGCGCATTGGAGTTTCCAAGGTGGCACTCCCAGGAGGCGACTGTTTACCAGACATTACTGCCTGGACAGCCAAGTCCGGAGGGACGGCTATTATGCCCGTTTATTTCCTCCACGACTTTCTCATCTGAACTCGGTGCGCAGTCCCTCCTCCGGTGATGGTATTGCTGGGGTATCAATTCTAAGGTAAGTCTACAACTAACTGTCTCTTTCAGATGAACAAGTTACTTACCTTAGGTAACGATGTATCTGTAAGAGACATATGTTAGTTGTAGATTCCTTACCACCCCCCTTCCTCCCCGCTATGCAAACTGATTTCTAGGGATAGGGACTCCCATTCAGGGCCCTAGTTGTGACGCACCAGTGGTCAGTGTCTTGCATGACTCTGCGCTTCTGGTGTGGAAAGTCGAGTCAGACGGACGTCAGCGCGCAGGGGCAGCGTCTAAGTAGGCACCGAGACATCATCCTGGTGATCACAATGCGGACGACAGATTCGAAGTCGACCGACGCCACATACTGACACGCAAAGGTACTGCTAAAGAAAAATCTCCGGATCTATACTGACATTCTAAGGTAAGGAATCTACAACTAACGTATGTCTCCTTCAGATACATTGTTACTGAAGGTAAGTAACTTGTTCTTTTGTATAACTGGCTGGTAAGAGTGCATTACATTGATCCGAGGGAGGGCTGCAAGGAAACTGCTTTTCCGTTTAGTAAAAATTTAATACAAACATTGATAGTAAAAAAAGGAAAAACTTCTCTCATTTCTTTCTATTTAACTCTATTTCCTCTCCAAACACAGATTACAAACTTTATAAATTAGTTCAGGTTTCAAAAAACAGAGGAGGGCTGGCTCCCACTACAACAAAGGGCTGCAGAAAGAAACTTGATTTGTGTGTTTTGGCAAAAAGCTGATCATATCCCACCATTTATAAAATGAACATCAGTTCAGAGCAGCATGTAAAGGACAAGCTCCCTGGGGTCAGAGTAAAGTTGCAGCACATTTGAACAGCCTAACATAGAAGCTCCCCCAGGTGCAGCACTCTGGTAACAGTTATATTAAAGTGTGATTTTAGCAAGATGGAGCTTGGTAGCTGCGGGGACACCTTTATTACAGTGCTTTGATGTGTGTGTGTGTGTTAAGACGAAAAATAGCATTTGATCGGCCACCGCGAGTTCCGGTAGAAGACAGCAAGTGTTATTAAAAATTATTTTTTTATTAACACATATAACAATAAAACACATACTTCGGTTGACACTCAATCACAAAACATCTGATGATACATCTTCCTTTTTCAAAACTTTTACCATACTAGTTTAATAAGGATCAGTGCGAATCCAACACCACAGTGACAACCTGTGCAACTGGAGAGTACAATTATCTCCTCTGTACCCATTCGAGGCACCCCAGATTTTCCCCCATTTCCGGGGCCTCCCCCTAGCAGCAAGTGTTATTAAGTACAGCCAATGGTAGACACACACAACACACACACCAGAACAAGTAATCCTGATAGTGAGAGTAGACCATTTGTTTTCTCATTAAGTCGTCTCTATGAGGAATTAAGTCAGGGAAATTGGCCGTAATCACAAAGCACTGCAGGAATTAGTAAAGTAGAATGAAACTTGTAGTGTAGTTCCTATTTTCCCAATAGGCTCTGCGCATTTTACAATAACATACAGCAGTGTAGACGTAGGACTGAGGTCTTCTAGGTCTCTACTGACTATGTTAAACTTCATTTAGGTTTGCGCCAGCTAGCTCAGAGGTCACTGGAAACTTTCTTGAATGAATAGGGAGGGATAAGCTTCCCTGGCTCAGACAAGAAGGGATTCAGCTTCCAACAACCATATAACATGACAACTTTGCTCCCCCAGAATAAGAGTAAATCTCTAGAGTCGTGTGAAAACAATAGACAGCTATTTCACTCAGTCAAATGTACGTTCTTAGTTTCACCAGAGTGCAGAGAAGAGAGAGACGGGAGTTTTCAATAAAAGGTATTATTTATTGAGCAGTCTTCCTTCTCATGCAAGAGAAATGAATTGCCACAATTGCAATACTTAATATAAAGTAAAGTACGTACAGTAAAAGGAGTATTATGAAATAATACTGTAAAAGCATTGGTATGGTTTCTTAGCCATAAGACACTTTAAAATGGATAAAATATATACATACATATATACATAGACTAACGCGCTCAACTGATGCTTCTAAAATACGCCTACCCCGGTGTAACTGACCTAAGCCTAATACGTGGGAAGGAGTAAGTAAGTAGCAGTTTAAGTTAAGTTGGTTTTGCCAAGGATCTGACTCAAGAATTCTCTCTAAGAGTTTAGTCAGCACTGTACCTTGGGAATAGAATGTAGGAGGTCTGGTATCTCTCTTTCAGGACTCGATATCCCAGTCACCCGCAGGGGTAGGCTTGAAACGCCGGAGCTGGATTTTCTCAGCAGGAGAAAAGACAGCGTCTTTCTCAGCGCGTCAAAGAGGAGGGGCAGCGTCTGTGGGCTTCTCGCATCAGCTGGGCTCTCGGCAAGTAGATAGCTGCTCTGCTCCAAAACCACCACTGTGTGTTTGCTTAAGGCAACGTTGGTATATTTATACCTGAAAGGTGTCAAGTTTGAGGTAAGGTTTGGACATAAGACGTCAATAAAGATGTCACTAAGAACTGCCCGTTCTTACAGTGCTCGCAGGAGTTCTATTACAAATCAAAACAAAGCAAGTGGGGATTTCCCAGGTTGCTGGAGGTTTGGTGTGTCGAAAGAACTCGTTGTGCTTTCTAGGAATCCAAGGAAGTAGCTTTTGCCGTGCCTTGGACTGCAAGGGCGATTTACTGAAATATGGATCTGATTCTTATGCCATTATAGGGATATTATTGATTATAGCCGTACAAGGGCATAAAATAGCAATATTGATTCAGGTTCCTAGATAAAAACACAATACCCACTCCAGGATCTAATGTCCACCATTACTAAAACTAAGCAATAGTAAACATGTAAAGGTGCATGTGTATTCCAAGCCACCCCAAAATACATTTTTGCATTTGAAATGGTGTATATGAAATACACGAAAGATTATTGGTACTGTACGTTTATCAAGCAGTGTAATCATTCAGTAAAAAGGATGCGTATATCTTTAGCTAAACGATTTGTGAAAATTACACATGAAATGTCTCTTAATACAGAAAAGAAGGTCGAGACTATTTCATCACATAAATGCAATTGCTTGTGCTTGTGCTAGAGGCTGAGGTAATATTTTGTCTCTAGAATTACTAAAAATAGATGCTCTGTTCTTTAAAAATAGTTCTACTTTAAGCAGAGTACATGTGCCAGAAAAAGGGTAAATATTTTGGAATTTTGTAAAAAAAATAATTTCGTTTTCAGGGGAGAAAATAGTTCCAAATGTTTTCAGTAGCTTTTGTTTATCAAAGCCGAAGGCCGAATTCAGAGTTCAGGGGAACGCTGTGTGCCGGTTTGCTTAAAAAGTTATTCTTTCTGTTCAGGGGAGAACATCATTTCAGACAGATGTGCAAAAAAGCAGTCTACAGCTCCAGGTGAAAGTTCGACCAAGTTTGAAAATGCTGCAACGGTGCAGTTGTGAGAATGATTGCTATCATCGATGTCAGGATCAGCAATGCTCACAGAGGGTCGTACCCTAAGCAGTGCTTATACCCATGTTATGATTCAGAAAAGGGGGTGGTGATGAACAGAGTGTCTGAATTAAGCAGACCACTCTTACCCAGTCCAAAGATCAGGGCTTTATCCATCACCGTTTTTTAGCTCACTGCACCATCCCAGCTCAGAACTTGGCTATATGCAAATTAGTCTGACCCTGACCCAGTGCATCATGGGAACAGGGCAGACCAAACTACCAAGCCAATTCTTATACTGGGAAGGAAACAAGCTACCGGGGACCGGTTTCTGGCATTTCAGCCGTCTTCGGCCCGGCTTGCTTGAATCCTGATGGTGCAATGAGCTAGGGACTCACATCTGAGTATACCCTTCCACGCTTATGGTGGACAAAAATGATTCAGAAAAGGGGGTGGTGATGAACAGAGTGTCTGAATTGAGCAGACCACTCTTACCCAGTCCAAAGATCAGGGCTTTATCCAGCACCGTTTTTTTAGCTCACTGCACCATCCCAGCTCAGAACTTGGCTATATGCAAATTAGTCTGACCCTGACCCAGTGCATCATGGGAACAGGGCAGACCAAACTACCAAGCCAATTCTTATACTGGGAAGGAAACAAGCTACCGGGGACCGGTTTCTGGCATTTCAGCCGTCTTCGGCCCGGCTTGCTTGAATCCTGATGGTGCAATGAGCTAGGGACTCACATCTGAGTATACCCTTCCACGCTTATGGTGGACAAAAATGATTCAGAAAAGGGGGTGGTGATGAACAGAGTGTCTGAATTAAGCAGACCACTCTTACCCAGTCCATGTTATGCCAGGAATGTTTTTAGAGAAAGGACTTATCAGGTCCCCTCTCTACAGTCACTACAAATACATCAGAAAACAGAGAATACCATACACACTGGTTCATACCTGTTTTCACAGGACTGGTATACTATAATATTAGTTTAGGATGTACCAATCAGTCAGTACTATTGCTAATAACATGCGATTCTAACAGGAATGTTACTATGCATATATTTATTATTATTTCAATTCCATTTCCGGTCCCACTGCGACGGACCCACCTTTTTTCATGAATATGTTAATCACACCATCACATACACAGATGATCACACGATGCGATCAAACATGTACGCTACCGTACGATTTATTTCCTTTTTCCGGTCCAAAACATGACGGACCAATCACCTTTAGAAAAACATGACCCTAGCGCATAACAGGCAACAACAGCCCAGGATTATAAATGTTTTAGCAAGTTTTGAAGTTCCTGTCACCGAACATTTCCTAACACTTCTCCTTTTTGCAATCGAGTGGTACAAAAAACCTTTCGCAACGTTCGATCGTAAAGTAAATATGATCGACACGCGAAAACAAAACAAACGAATTGTTTATATTCATTTCCGGTGACTCTGTTGACACTCTAGATGTGTTCCCACCGTGGTCCGCCAGTACGCTTACAAGTCCACGCATGCGTACAAGCATTAGCCACGCTACTCATCGTCTTCACGCATGTGTTTAAAGGCGGGGCAGGGAAGCCCGATTGGAACACGTAATAAGAGGCGTCATGTCTCTCCTACGAGCCTATCAAAAGAAGTTGCCACAATCATAGGCAGCTCTCTCTCTGGTCCGACTTTGAGCTTCAAATATCACAGCGTGAGACAGCCACACCACCTCCCCCTCGGCTCAGCCTTTAGACCGAGGCAACGACGGAGAGGTGAGTGTTGGCGGTGCTGTGGAGTTAGATATTCAGAAGCCTAGCCTTTTGTCTTCAGACTTTAATTTGTAGTTTTTTGCCTCCAGACCTTTAATAAGAACAGGGATAATTGTCCCTTTAACTTCTTGGCCAGACAAATACTTGTGCTTAAAAAATTATTTAACAAGGATAGAGGTTAATACAACATTTTTAGAAAAGTTTTGTTCATTAAGTCAAGACTACTCTTACTCTTCAGTTAGAAATTGCATAAGATTGTTACTATAACATAGCTCTTTTGCCACCAATGGAGAGGTGTTATCTAAGTCTGATCATAGGCTTTCCGTTCTGCCTGGTTCTGTCACACAAGTAAGATCTGGCTTTTCAGTTTACATTATATAAACATGATAACATTTTAATTTTCAGCGCGTGGCCTCCATTCCCCTGAGCGAGTGTCAGGTGAGGCGAGGTTGTTCCTCCCTAAAATTTGGGTGAGTCATAAGTGAAAAACTATGGTTATACCACACATAAGTATAATAGATATATATTCTTGACTATATCCGGTCTCTGTCTATGTGTGTGTTTCACTTTTATCCACAGGAGATGACACACAAATACAGACATATAACTGTATATGTCTGCACCATCCAAATCACAAATCACAGCACGTGGTAAGTTGCAGTAGTGCATCAAAGGTCCTGACTAAAGCCCCTAAGGGCTGAAACATGTTGACCAAATACAATTCATGGTGAATAGTAATTTTTACATACTATTGTCACTCTGCTTTTAACGATACCGTCTTGATGGTCGTACCCAATAAAGTTTTCTAAGACATCAACACAGGTATTTTTAATCACTTGGATTTATTTTATTTTCTTTTCCTTTCTTCACTATTTTGAGCACTGCAACGTGCCCCTTCAGCCTTTACACTCTCATCTTTCCTCGGTTGAGGGTTCAACCGGTGGGCCCTATGGGTGCTAACTTCAGGATTTTCCTGTTGCAAAGCATACTGGGCACCAGCTGTTAACATCATGACCCAGATGACGAAGTTCCACTATTGAGTGGGCTGATGGGTACACTTTTCCTCTCCATCTCCACTTACACTTCTACTTTACTTTTTGTTCTCCTGTGGTAATCTCCTCAATAACCTCTTGGTATTTATGTTGTGAGACACTATATAGGTCCCATACTTGAATATAACTAATTCAGACTCTTGGTATCTTTATTTACAGATGAACTCTTAAAACATGAATTGTTGTTTGATTTCCACTTTGTATATATCATGATATTTGCACGTTACAAGATGGCGGCACCTGTACGGGTGTGCTAGTGTCCTTTGTCGATTATCATGAAACGCTCACATGCAATTGATTATAAAACAATGATGGACGCCTCGCGCATTTGTATGACGAATTGACGAAGGCCGATGCCGAAACGCGTCTTTGCTATGCTGTGAGGTTTACGAATAAAAACGAATTGTAAACCACCCCCAAGAGTGCTGCGATCCTTTTACAGGGTGAGAACCTGTGGATGTTGTGAGCCGAATATTTTTGACGGGTACACCCCCGTTACGCGAGCACCCGCTCGAGAGTGCGGAAGGTTGGTGTTGTGGGAGCTGCGAGATTACTTTCCAGCCGCACCGTGGAAGTAACGAAAATGGAGCCGCTGATTGCACGGTAACCCGGAAGTTGTGTAAAAGAGGTGTCGGGAACGCCGGATTAGACAACGAGTTACTAGCCGGGTAAGGTGCTTGTGGCACACCAGAGCTTGTCGATTTTAAGACTTTACGAACTGTTACTATTGTCACAGAGCGAGGGGGCACACAGCGCAGAGTATTGGAAGCTGCGGTTGCAGCATTGGACAACAGAAACGATGTTTTGTGAAACAGAGACGCGAGGCGGAATTAGGCATGTTTAAGAATAAAAAGAAACAGAATGATATTCAAAATACGGGCACAGGTCAAGCGGGCGGAGGCCAAACGGGCCTTAATGTGAGACTCATACCATTGGAGCGTCTATATGAACGCGAGATAAGGAAATGGTGGGAGGCAACATCATTACAAAACTACATAGATGTTGACCGGGTCCCGAGGGGCTTAAGGATTTAGACTCGAACCAGTGGCACACGGAGGGACTCGCCATAAAGATACCAGATATATGGCTAGACGGAATGAGGCGGCAACTTTGGGATGACGGTATCAAGATGTTAAATCTTTGAAGCGGCAATACTATTAAAAGTAAAAGACCCTAAAGACTCACTGCAGGTCAAAATCATTGCTACTTTGCGAGCAGCTTATTACAATAGAAGCATTTATCCATCCGGACTTCAAGATCGGTTAAACGGAAGGAAGTGGCAAACTAAACTTTGCTGTATGAAGATACAAAATTTCTGAACTCGGCAATTCTAACTAAAAGTAAAAGACCTCCAATAGTCTCTGCAGGTCAAAACCTTTACATCTTTGCGAGCGGATTTATATAATAGAAGCAATTTCTCCATTCTGAAAACAGGACGGGTAAACATCCATGCACTGTTAAAGATAATCATCACCTAAGAAACAAAGAACCGGTTCCCAGTTAGTCTGGTACAAGTTGAGAAACCCATCCATTAGAAACCTCAACGTTCAATTAAATAAGCCACTGTCAAGGTAGTAAAGAACAAGGCAGATTTCCTGAGGAAGGCGAACGGCCGAAACGCGTTGAAGGAATTAACTCTGCGTCTAAAAATTAAGTCTCAAACTGTGATGATATTGTTTTAAAAAAAATAATTTTTATGTGAAATCATCTTAATGCTTTGTATGTAAAAATGTCTTTTGTACCAAAAAAATAACCAAAAAGTGTATATATATGTCAAAAAAAGAGAAATAGAAAGTTGGAAAAAGGAAAAAAAACAACAAATAAATATCAAATTCTAAAAATAAATAATACATATCAGAACACTATGGGTGTAGAATGATTTATTAAAATATGCATGTCTAGGTTACTCATGAATTACCGGTACACATAACCCGGTGTGCATAATCTGTTTTCCAAAAAATACTAAACCTTGCTAGGGTTTATCCTATTAGGCAGGGGCCCAGTTTTTTCTAGAAAGCTTAAGGATTTACACCATAACGGCGTATGAAAACCCAGATCCATTGTTACTGGATGCATGGGCAGAACACACAGCAGAGTCGTGCAAAAGGAGTCTACAAATTTTGGTACGCTTCGCTTCGAGTGACCGTGAAAAAGCACTGGCATTGATCAAAAATCTGGAAGAGGAATTATCTAAAGAGGAGGATAAAACAAATCTTGATGAGAAACGCGAACAAATGAAAAAACGTCTGAAAAAATACGAGGAAAAAAATCAAACTACGTAAAGAGGAAAAGTTTGAGAGAGATGAAAAGGATTACAATCAAGGGAGGGTATTAACTTTTGCCAAAAAATATGACAACCCAAGGAAAGAACTAAGAAAAAAGGCAAGTGGTCCGGCACCCACGGCACCAGAAACATCCGAATCCGAAGTCACTGTGGATGAACAATCAAGTGAGGACAACATTGAAGAACCCTCTCCTTTTCAAGTAGAGTTCAAAGTGATGAGGAAACAACAGACAGAGGGAGGCAGGGGGAAGCCCCCGGAGAGACGAAGAGGAAGACGAGGCGGGTGGGGGGGGGGGCAGAAACGTAGTAGGCTCACCACCAGTAACCCGCAGCCGGAACTTTTACAAGAAAAAGAACTAACCGAGTCCAATGAAGTAGAAGAAAAAAATCTAACTATCATCAATTTGACATCTAAGACGCTTACTATGGAGGAAGAATCCATTTTGAAATTGGGACTTTCCTTTTGTCCTCGTAGAAATTTTGAATTTACACAGACTAGAATTGACATTTTTAAGTTTGCGAGAAAACAAACTCCATAAATTCTTCAAATTGAAACCACCACCGGGTAAGCCTCCGGATACAAGTGAAATGGTCGAGGATGGTTTGCTGTGTAAAGATTTGGTGGGTATGAGGATTATGGAAGGGTTACATCAAGAAATCAATGAAGGGACGGATGATAATCCTGGAAATACACAAGTTCTGGGAGTCATGGAAGTGCAACAAAAAGGAGGAGCTAGTACCTTTAAACCTGCCTCGATTTTCATGCCTAACACAGGAACTGATGCCATTGACACCTTCTCAGGTGCAGTGATGAGAGATTTGGCACGCTTGAGAAATAGGAATAAACATACTGAAAAAAGAGCCAATTTACCACCAAATAACAACTGGCGTTGAAAAGGTTATGTGACGACTCCTCCCTGGTATTTAAGCCCTGCGATAAAGGAGGGAACATTGTGCTGCTCACTCAGGAGCAGTACGAAACTGAGGCACTGCGACAATTGGGGGATACCGACACCTATTTGAAAGTAAAAGAAGAGGTATACAACAAAAGCATCGATGAATACCACAACATGATTTCTAAGTGGTATAATAACAACATGTTAAACATCGATGAGTATCTATTTTTAAGGTGTCTGTGTCCTATCATCCCTACCTTCTACTATCTCCTCAAGGTCCATAAGGACAAGAACAATCCACCGGGTAGACCCATAGTGGCCACGAATGGGAGTTTGACTGAACATTTATCCATGTACATTGACTCTTTTCTTTTTCCGTTTGTGACATCTTTGAAGTCATATTTGAAAGACACTAAACATTTCCTTAATTGCATTGAAAACATTGAGTGGAAAGATAGCTATTGTATGTTGGTATTAGACATCACCAGTCTATATACTTGTATAGCACACGAAGATGGGCTTAGGGTGGTATTAAGCTTTTTGGAGAAACGTCCTGTGAGGTTCTATGAACATAACAAGATGTTAATTGAGTTCATCATGTTTTGCTTAAACAACAACATGTTTCTTTGCTTTTAAAACAATTGTGTGATACTTTGCTTTTATATGTACCTGGCATAGCTGCACTCTCTGGCATTTCCCTCAAACAGCGGGCTTACGCTGCAACGATCCATTACTTCCAGGGCGCCATTCACGAGGGCGAGGTGTGCCACGTGACACGCCCCCTCGGTTGGCCACGCCCCCTCACCATCTCTATATATAGTGCGCGCAGCTGTCATAGCGCGACACTAACGAAGGACTCCTGAGGCGGAAGCCGGGAGCGCCGAACTTTGCTTTTTAAAACATTTGTGTGATACTTTGCTTTTATGTGTACCTGGCATAGCTGCACTCTCTGGCATTTCCCTCAAACAGCGGGCTTACGCTGCAACGATCCATTACTTCCAGGGCGCCATTCACGAGGGCGAGGTGTGCCACGTGACACGCCCCCTCGGTTGGCCACGCCCCCTCACCATCTCTATATATAGTGCGCGCAGCTGTCATAGCGCGACACTAACGAAGGACTCCTGAGGCGGAAGCCGGGAGCGCCGAACTTTGCTTTTAAAACATTTGTGTGATACTTTGCTTTTATATGTACCTGGCATAGCTGCACTCTCTGGCATTTCCCTCAAACAGCGGGCTTACGCTGCAACGATCCATTACTTCTAGGGCGCCATTCACGAGGGCGAGGTGTGCCACGTGACACGCACCCTCGGTTGGCCACGCCCCCTCCAACGCCCCGACCACCCAGCATAAATCATGTGTCTTGGGAGGAAGCGCAGCGGACGAGCGCAGCGGGCGCGACGATTGCGCGCCGAAGGCGCGCCTAAGGCAAGCCCGTCTGCGCCCGTCCGCGACAGGCCGGGACTAGGGGCGCTTCACTCTGCCCCACCCATCACCTACACCCCGGACCTACTACGTAGCTACCAGGGTCCCTGGCCCATCTCGGCCACAACCAGCTCCCTTATCACCACTCTTGGCATAGCTCCCCCTACCCCTCTTTCTCACTCCCCTCCCACAGTCACTTCTTCTTCCACTAACTGTGGAACTGCTACTCCCCTTACCCCTAAAAACCTCACAGCTATCTACCTCAACACCCGATCTGCGGTCGCCCATGCGCACGAACTTTCGGTCCTGCTGGACCTTCACACCCCCGATCTCCTCTTCCTAACTGAGACCTGGTTCTGCGACGACTCCCTCCCCGCACTTCTTTCCACCTTACCGGCCTCCTACTACGCCCTTAGGGCTGATCGTCCATCAGGTAGAGCCAGGGGCGGCGTGGCGGTCGTCGCACGTACCGATCTCCCCTTTCAAATCCTATCCCTGCCTACCATTGCTACCACTGAATTCCTAGTGATCCGCACACTCTCCACCTCTCCCCCCCTAACCTGCTTCCTCACTTACCGTCCCCCCCAGTCCCCCCTACAGTTCCTCCCCGACTTTCTGGAGGTCCTGGCCACTATTACTGTCAACAATTACTCTATCTTACTCCTTGGCGACTTTAATTTCTGGCCTTCCGATCCTGCCGAATGTCCTTCATCAAAGGAATTCTCCGAAACCCTTCACTCTCTCAACTTTACACCCCATGTCCACTCCCCTACCCACACTAAAGGTCATCGGCTTGACCAGATCTGGTCCCTGAACTGCCCTGTGGAATCACTCTCTATCTCCCCTTGCCCTTGGTCTGACCATCACTTGATCTCCTTTCTCCTTCCCATTCTTCCCCCAGCTAAGCCCCTCCGACCCAAAAACACCTGGGTCCGATCATGGAGTCGTGTCAATCTTGAAAATTTCTCCTCCCTCCTGACTAATTCTCTTCCCTCTCTCCAGGGCCTCACCACCGCTTCCCAGGTTGATTCCATAAATCAATGGCTCACTCACAGCTGCGCCTCTGTTGCCCCGCTCAAACGCATCACCTCCAAACGCGACAAAGACGCCAATCGGTGGTTTAATAATGAGCTTAAAACCACCAAATTAACTGTCCGTCGCGCAGAGCGGGCCTGGAGAAGAAACTACTGCCCCACTTTGAAACTGGAATACACCAACATCCTGAGCCAGTACAAAAAAGCCATCTTGGAGGCCAAAACATCCTACTTCTCTTCGAAAATCCTAGCAGCAGAGAACCAGTCCAAAGAGATTTTTTCCATCGTCCACAACCTGGCGTTCTCGGACAGAACTACTCTCAAACCAGCCCCATCCGAAGATCTCTGTCTCTCTCTTAACGATTATTTTATTCACAAAATTACCACCATTAAGGCCAACATCCCCCCTCCCTCCCCATCTTTTGTTGATCCTCAATGTCCTCCCCCAAAAGGTGCACTAATCTCCTTTCCCCCTATCACTCGGGAAAGTCTGACCTCTGTAGTGCCACTGATCAAATCCGGCTCTCCGCTTGATCCCTGTCCTGCCCACATCCTCCGCCACGTCTTTGTCTCTTGCCCAGACCCTCCCCTCCACCTCCTCAACAGTTCCCTCTCTCAAGGCATAGTTCCCAACTCCATGAAATCCGCGGTCATTGTGCCCATTCTGAAGAAACCGGGGGCAGATCCTTCTGTCCCGGCCAATTTCCGCCCCATTTCCCTCCTACCTTTCCTGGCTAAGGTGCTTGAGCGCCATGTCACCTGCGCTCTGAGTTCCTTTGTGGAGAAACACGGTGCCCTTGCCCCCCGTCAAGCCGGTTTTCGCCCCGCACACTCTACGGAGTCTGTTGTTATGTCGGTCCTTGACACCCTCAGGGAGGGTATGGACACCAATCAGCACCAGGCGCTTGTGCTCCTCGATCTCTCAGCCGCTTTCGATACGGTGGACCACAACACCTTACTTTCCCGTATCGCGGCGGCGGGGATCGGGGGGAGTGCCCTGGTTTGGTTGTCCTCCTTCTTGAGTGACCGCACCCAGGCTGTCCGCCTGGGTGACTACACAGCGGACACCCGAAGAGTTCAGTGCGGGGTTCCCCAGGGTTCCTCTCTCTCTCCCCTCCTATTTAATCTGTATATTGCCCCTCTTATTTTCTCTCTTCAACAGATGGAGGTCACCGTATTTAATTATGCGGATGACCTCCAGCTGGTCTTCAATCTCTCTTCTCCTTCTGCCACACTTAACTTTCAAACTGTTATGCTTCATATCAGGGACTGGATGAACCACAACCACCTTAAACTCAACCCTGATAAAACCGAACTGGTGTTGACGGGTGGTTCATCCAGTCCCTGGTCCCCTCTCTTCTGGCCCCCTTCTCTTGGTCCTTCTCCTGTTCCCTCTCCCTCAGTCAAAACTTTAGGCATTAAACTCAACTCTCAACTCACCCTTCACTCCCAGGTTAGCTCTGTGGTATCTTCTTCCTTTCTCTCACTGCGTACTATTAGCAGGGTGTCCCGATTCTTCACTTTCTCCGCACTTAAACTCATCATTTTGGCCATGGTGGTGTCCCGCCTGGATTACGGGAACGCCCTGTATGCCGGCATTCCTGCATACAGCCTGCGTCGCCTTCAACAAATACAGAACCAGGCGGCCCGCCTGGCCTTCAATCTCCCTAAATTCCACCACTCTACCCCTCTTTTGAAATCACTGCACTGGCTCCCCGTGCGAGCTAGAATTCAATTCAAGCTCGCATGCATTACTTTCCTGGCCCGCTCCAGTTCGGCGCCAGCCTTCATCTCCTCTGAGATCGTCCCTTATGTCCCCACTAGGGCTCTACGATCCTCCACCCAGTCCCTCCTTACCATCCCACGCTTCCGGAGAAAGAAGTGGGGTGGATCTAAATTTGCTGTCCTCGCCCCTACCCTCTGGAATTCCCTTCCCCTTGAACTTCGCTCCATCCCCCTCTATTCGCAATTCCGTAAAAGCCTCAAAACCCATCTTTTTACAAAATCCTTTGACTAATTGCCCGCTTTGACCTCCCTACCTTCACCCTCAGTCCCCGTTAGCTATAGCGCCAAGAAGCCGCTGGTATACGTGCGCTTAACAAGAACTTTTAAACTCAAACTCAAACTCATTCTATTTGGTAAACAACTGTATAAGCAAATGTCGGGAGTGGCTATGGGAACCTGCTCCGCCCCCAGTTTCGCAAACCTATTCGTGGGCTGGTGGGAGGAGCAGGTTGCCTGGGCCGATGTCAATCAGGAGTGGAACAACAGAATTATAGATTGGCATCGGTATATTGACGATCATTTTATTATTTTGGAGTGCCCCATTGAAACAGCAGCCACCTACCTTGAAATACTGAATAGAAATGAAATCAATCTTAGATTTTCTGGAGAAATCAGCAAAACATCTGTCAATTATTTGGATCTCACAGTGTATATAGATGAGAGAGGGAAAATCCAGACTAAACTCTATAGGAAGGCCACAGCAGGCAACTCGACATTGCATGCCACCAGCAGTCACCCTAAAAAATTGATAGACAGTATACCTTACGGTGAGCTTTTGCCTATTAGAAGAAACAACTCAAATGATATTGAGTTTCGCAAGGCTGACAAATCTAGCATCAAACGGTTCAAAGTCAGGGGTTATAATGAGGGCATTTTAACACAAGCCCTGGACAAAGTCAGTAAACTCCGTAGGAAAGATTTACTAGTGTCCCACAAAGATGAGAAAAAGAACGTGACTTTGCGAGTGATCACCACATTCTCTGAGAATGCTGGTGAAGTAAAAAGAATATTACGGAAAAATTGGAATATCTTACTGACTGACCCAATAATTAGAGAAGATCTGCCTACTAATCCCCTAATTACTTTTAGGAAAGCCAAAGCCTTAAAGGACCTTCTAGTCAAAAGTCACCATGTAGCACATACAGTACAACCGAAACTTCCACCACTTAATGGTTTTTACCCTTGTGGACGGTGCAAAGCCTGCATGTACAGTAAACGGAGGTTAACGTACAAAGTACCAGGACTTATTGCACCCAGACACATTCAGAAATTCCTCACTTGCTCTACCCCCTATGCTATCTATTGCTTAAGCTGTCCCTGCGGGCTTAGATATATTGGCAGCACAACTCATCCTGTGAAAATGCGAATTTTGGAGCACATGTGTGCAATAAATAATAATGATGAGTCTTACCCCGTAGCTAGACATTTCGACAGAGAACATAAACGCAATAGGGATCTGTTGACGTATTTCTGTCTAGACAGTGTACCGGTGAACATAAGGGGAGGAGATCGATTGCAGAAGTTGAGGCGATTGGAATCGTGATATATCATAGATCTCCAGAGTAAAACACCGTTGGGGCTTAATATGCACGAGGAATTGGCTGTACATTTGGGGTAATGTGTGTATTCAGTGCTTTTTTGATATGTTTTTTCTACCTGTATATCTAGTGTGGTCGGCTGACCATCATGGGAACTCATATGATTCATGAGCAATGATAACTAGATGTTTTGCCAGTAGTGCATGGCTGGATGGTCATGTTGTTTGTTATGAAGTATGAATTGATTGTTTCTAAGTTTGAAGTATATGCAAATATAAACAATATAATATTATCACTGCATGGCCTATTCAGGGCTAGATTTAAAGACAAGTAGGACACATGTGTGGGAAAAGCCCATCCAGGGCAAGATTTAAGTAGATCATTTTAGGTTCACTTATTTACAGATGAATTCTTAAAACATGAATTGTTGTTTGATTTCAACTTTGTATATATCCTGATATTTGCACGTTACAAGATGGCGGCACCTGTACGGGTGTGCTAGTGTCCTTTGTCGATTATCATGAAACGCTCACATGCAATTGATTATAAAACAATGATGGACGCCTCGCGCATTTGTATGACGAATTGACGAAGGCTGATGCCGAAACACGTCTTTGCTATAATGTGAGGTTTACGAATACAAATGAATTGTAAACCACCCCCAAGAGTGCTGCGATCCGGAGGAGGAGCCAAGCCAGCATCCGAAATGGTCGCATAGCCGCTCGGCTCCGTGAGCCCTCTCGCCCTGCACGCCCATCCTGCTGTTTGTTCTGAACTAAGAAGGTGTATTTGGATAAAGGAAGGAGAGCGTTCACTTACCACCTGCTCCTGAGACTCCTGCGTGCTGTGAATCCGGAGAATTTCCCTTTCACTGCTCTGCAGCCCGTGCGGTGACAAAGCCGGGGTGTCGATTGCAACTGGCAGCCGCCCGCGACTGCAACAACGGCTGCCTCTGGTGGCGGGGAGTCGGTCGGAGGGTGCCGTTGTCTTGAAGTGCCGCTGACGGCAGTATCGGCCCGGTCCCTTCTTGAAGAGCCTAGGGGGCCTGCGAGGCATACCGGAGTCGAGAGGGGTGTGTGGCTCTTGGCCCCCCTCTCCGGACTCCGCACCCGGACATAACCAAGGATCGCCCCCGAGACAGGCGGGCGGGCCCCCAGGGAGTGGTGGGGTCTTTTGTTTAGCCTTTTGGTGACTCTCCCTGGGGAACCCACCTTACCACTTGGTGTTCCGGGCATACATTTGGTAGCGCCCTGTGCCGAGGCCGGTCCCTACAGTGAGGTGCAGAGGGACGGGGCTGAACTGACCAAGATGGCGGCTGAAGCCCTCCCTCACGGATCCTGTCCCGGTCAGACGGCTGCCGTAGGCGCGGACCTGGAGTGCTGGCAGCGCACTATGGAGCCTACACCCAAAGATGTCCTGGCCGCCCTAACGGATCTACGCGAGACCCTGATTTGCAATGCCTGTGAACTGGATCGAAGAATGGCCGCCATTGCTGTTTCACCGCCCTGTGGGGACGTGGTCCGATTCCAAACGAGTGCCGGTGTGCCCCTATCTACTTCCTTGAGGAGGACTTTGGCCCTGCCCGGGTTTTGGGAACTGCCGAGGGCCCCGATTCCTTCGTCCTCCCTGGACAGTGAGGCTATGTGCATGAGTGATTCTTTCGGACGTGTGCTCGGCCTGAATCTATGGACGCGATGCTGTTCTCCTTCTCGGGCCGTCCCGACAACACTGCGGCACTTGCCGGACCGTGAGGTTTCCCCTTCCTGGACGGTGTTATTGTGCTTGAACTTTGTGACACCCGCGGGCTTGGTACCTACGCCCTTGGATTTCAGCTACATTCGTCCTGATGGCCTCGAACTGCTGAACTTCTTTTTGGTGCTGTTCGGACCCGATTGGCTCGGATCCTCCAGATCCTTCAAAAAGTATAGTATATCGATTGTCAAGGGGTCATTTGGTGGTTCTGTTGCTAGACAAGGCCAGGGATGATGCATTTCAGGTTTCGGTGGCCCTCACGTTAACTGACGGTGCTTTGGATGTGTTACATTGGGATTGTATTACTGATGTAATTGGTACTTGATGTTCTCCATGATACTTTATTCTGCTTCTGAATCTTTCCCATGTGCAGGGGTGATGGGCGGGGCCGGGCGGCGACTTTGAGGGCCCTCCTCCACTTATGTTTTTTGTCTTTCTCCTTTCTTTCTAAATTTCGGGTTCCAATAGGGCGACAGGCACGCGGCTGGAGGGGTAGGCCTTGGCCTTCTGCGGGTGTGCAGGGTGGGGGTAGGGGGGCGGGGTTTGCTTGTTCTTTGTTTCCATGGCCCTTTAGTCTTTTTCTTTTCTATAGTGTCGTCTTCATTTATGGTTCCTGTAACGTGTATTGTTTCGGGAGGTGGGGTTAGGGTTTGCTATTCATTGGATTTGTGCCTACGTTTCTCCTGATTTGTGTGCCTTACCCCACTACTTCTATTGTATTTATACTAATTGTTGATATTCTGATAGCGTGCTGTGTTGCAGGACCACATGTGATTGTATGGCACTTTTTCAGTTTTTATAAATTTAAAAATGAAGCTCTATAATAATGATTTTGGACCTGATCGTTTGTCTACGAGTTCACTCCTGGTCTACCTATCGTTCTGGCTTTTGAACTGTTCTGAGTCTCCGCATGGATTGCTATACTTTTACTCTACTTCGCGGCCGGCCGAGAACATTGTAGGCCCGTACCTGTAATTGATTGCGAGATTAATAAAGGTTTTCAAAAAAAAAAAAAAAAAAGAGTGCTGCGATCCTTTGACAGGGTGAGAACCTGTGGATGTTGTGAGCCGAATATTTTTGACGGGTACACCCCCGTTACGCGAGCACCCGCTCAAGAGTGCGGAAGGTTGGTGTTGTGGGAGCTGCGAGAGAAATTCTATGTTGAATAACTTTGGCGTTGGACGGAATTGGCTGAAATTTTCCGAAAAATGGCACATTTCGTTTCTGAGCGTCCCTGAAAGTTTGGGGGGGGTTTCGTGAAGTGGGGGCCGAGAAAAAAGGGGGGTCCCAAAACGTGTTTTTAACATTAGGTTTTCCATAGGGCGGTTGGACTCACTTTTAGCTCGAACGGCTGAATGGATTTCTATGAAACTTGGCAAAATTGTAGGGACTGGTAGTCCCATGTGCCTTTGCTAGGTCTCAAGATATGTGCTCTAGTGGATTTTGAGTAATTTAGGTTGAAAAAAATATATATATCTGTAAGCGCGCCCCGGTACGCGCACCGGGGAGCGCTCCGGGCGCGCTACGCGACTTGCGCGCGGAAAGCTGATTGGCTCTCGGGTGTCTGTAAACATTCTAAACAGTCCGGAGCGGCCGCCATCTTGTGTCTCGGTAGGATCGAGACACAAGAGGTGGCCAAAACAAAGGGGGAAATGACTATAAGGGGGCAGAGTAGATCCTCCCTGACCCCCTAGGTTTGATGTGGGGGCTTTAAAAGGGCCCCGCGGTCGTTTTATTTTGCGGGGGGAGCGCACGGTACGCGGACCGGGGAGCGTACTATGGGGAAAAAAGAATGATAGACTTTTCAAATATTGTATGTTTATTGATTGTTCTTTTTGTTGTTTTTTGTGTTTTTTTTTATTTAAGTAGCAACATGTAGGTACCAATGCAGAGTCTAAAATTAAATATACACCGTCCCCTTTGTAGATATCTTGCATGTTGTTTCAGAAGTTATTGTGGTATATGGAATTCATACCATAGTCTGTCAGGACAGCAGAAACAATATGGAGGCAGGAGATGATAAAGAGATGTTAAATACACATTGGAGATAATATAGTTGGAGAAAGGAAGTAACTATGAGCAAACTTACTATGTAACACAAAAAAGTTGCACAGTATATTTTAAGTCTCACTTTATATTATATCTTTTTGGGTACTATTTCATAATTTTCATATAGAAAAGAATAATGTCTCAAATAATTTTAACTTTTTAAATTTAAATTTATTGTTGCGATTTTTCAAAATCTAAAAGAATTTGCAACATTAATTCATCTGGTAAGTCCTCCTTTTCATTCCATGATTCAATTTCTTCAACACATTTAATTAAGTCTTGGTCTACAGTGTCATCCAAAAAGTCTATTTCTTCTTCGTCTTCTTTAGGATTGTTTTCCATATTTATTTGAAATGGAATATTATTTTCATTTTGTTGTGCTTCCATTTTCTTGCTGTAAATTGTATAAAAAATAAATATATCAGTAGAGATAGGGCACTGTTGGGTTTAAGTTCAGACAGGTACTTGTGAGTTTTTAACAGTGAAGTTATCTTTGGGCAGTGTATGGTTTCAGGCAGGAAGTAGAACTATTAAAAAGTGCCTGTGATGAAGCCTAAGTAAATTCATAATTATACCACAGAAGCCTAACTCAATCAATAATTTAAATAAATAAGCCTTTCTCAATGTCTAACTCTTATTGAGGGACAGTATATAACTATCTGAAAACGTTTTCCCAAATTAACTTAAAGTGCATAACATAGTTCTCCTTTCAAATTAACAACTTACCTTCTTCAAAGTAGTTGAAGTTTTCTGTCAAATCATTTTCCAAATGTACCTTAGGTAGTGTTAGTCAAAATGGCTGTGTTTCTCTCTCATTTTTTATATATATTCATGTACTTAACCAATCAAATGTCAGCACATAAAAGTACAAAATGTAAGTAACATTTTAATTGGTTGAAAATTCAAACAGTTTCATATGTGTTTTTGTCATGTAATTTACCTCAGGATATTTAGACAGGGCTACATCCCAAATGGCTCAATGGAATACCACCAAATTTGGGTAAATGGTAGGGACTGCTATGTAGTAGGGCCTATTCTATATTTGATGAAAGTGTCTCCAGTGGTTTTTCTGTAAATTACTTTCCCACCTTTTTTTAGCGAGCGCTTACCGGTGCGCGCCCCGGTACGCGTACCGGCAGCGTTACGGGAGTCCTCCATTTTGTGTTTCGGTAGAATTGAGACACAAGATGGAGGGCAAACAATGTTGGGAATGGGTAGAAGGGGGCACGGTAGACACTTCCTGACCCTCTAGGTTTTCTGAGGGGGGCTTAGGACGCTCATATAGGCAAAAAATAAAACATTAAAAAATCGCGGGGGGGACGCCCGGTACGCGCACCGGTAAGAATACCGGGGAGCGTACTTTGGTGAAAAATAGTGAAAAAAGTTAGAAAAAGATAAACGTTTTGAATGATCAGAGGAAGGGTAGCTCTGAAAAGAGCTTTTGGGTTCTGTGGCTGATTTAGGTACCTACAAGTAGGTTGCAATGCACAGTCTTAAATTCAGGAGGAATATTCTATTCCCCTCATCTGAGAAGTGCACACCATCTCCTCTGTAGATGTCTTGCATGTTGTAACGCATGTTGGAATCAATTGGTGACATCTCAATCCTCTCTGGCCAATCCAGTTGATTTCCACATTTTGTAAATTGAGGTTGTGTAAATTTCTGTTATCAGCATACCTGTGAGCCCAGTGGATGTAACTATAAAAAACTGTATACATAAAAAAAATTATATTAAATACATATAAAATATATTTTTCCTTTAAAAGAAGAATACATTTTACAGCTTTTGATATTTCATATTAAAAAACCATTGAAATTCACTGAAAAACCATAGGTTATATACCATATATAGTTAGGAATTAGGATTTACAAAACCTTGAAAATTCACTGAAAAAACCATAGGTTATAGACCATATATAGTTAGGAATTAGCATTTACAAAACCTTGAAAATTCACTGAAAAAACCATAGGTTATAGACCATATATAGTTAGGAATTAGCATTTACAAAACCTTATTTTACTCACACAAAACCATTGAAATTCGCACAGCTTCGACAACCGACCCGAAGACCAACCCACCCAACCTTCTGCAGGACCTTCACCCCCCTTGAACATCCTTAACGACTGGAACCCAATCTCCACTGAAGACACCATCCGCCTGATGAACTCCATCCACTCAGGATCCCCAACTGACCCATGCCCTCACCACATCTTCAACAAAGCAGACTCCATCATAGCACCACACCTCCGAGATGTCATCAACTGCTCCCTCAACTCCGCCACCTTCCCGGAAAGCTGGAAACACGCAGAACTCAGCGCCCTTCTGAAAAAACCCACAGCTGACCCCTCCGAACTCAAAAACTACCGCCCCATCTCACTTCTTCCATTCCCGGCCAAAGTCATTGAGAAAGCTGTCAACAACTAGCTCGCCGCCTTCCTCGAAGCCAACAAATCTCTCGACTCCTCACAGTCCGGCTTCCGAGCCAAACACAGCACTGAAACCGCCCTCATCGCAGCTACAGACGACATTCGAACTCTACTGGACAATGGAGACACAGTCGCCCTCATCCTCCTCGACCTCTCCGCTGCCTTCGACACAGTCTGTCATAGCACCCTTCTACAGCGCCTCAGAGACATAGGAATCCAAGGAAAAGCACTGGAATGGATCACCTCGTTCCTCACCGGAAGAACACAGAGAGTCCACCTCCCACCATTCAAGTCAGAGGCCTCTGAAGTCATCTGCGGCGTGCCACAAGGATCGTCGCTCAGCCCCACCCTCTTCAACGTATACATGAGCCCCCTTGCGGCCATCGTTCGCCAACACAATCTCAACATCATCTCCTACGCGGATGACACTCAACTGATCCTATCACTCACCAAAGACCCTAACACCGCCAAAACCAACTTACACGAAGGAATGAAAGAAGTAGCCGAGTGGATGAAGCACAGCCGTCTGAAACTGAACTCAGACAAAACAGAAGTCCTCATCTTAGGCACCTCCCCCTCCGCCTGGGATGACTCTTGGTGGCCAGAAGCCCTTGGAAAAGCACCCATCCTGACGGACCACGCACGGAACCTGGGCGTCACCCTGGACTCCTCACTCTCTATGTCCAGACAAGTCAACGCCGTTTCATCATCTTGCTTCAACATTCTTCGCATGCTCAAAAAAACATTTCGCTGGATCCCCACCGAAACTAGAAAAACGGTCACCCACGCACTGGTCACGAGCCGCCTGGACTACGGAAACACACTATACGCCGGTACCACCGCAAAACTCCAGAAAAAACTCCAACGCATCCAGAACGCTTCAGCCAGGCTCATACTAGACATCCCGCGTAAAGAACACATCTCTGGTCACCTGAAAAACCTCCACTGGCTCCCCGTAAATAAGAGGATTACTTTCCGCCTCCTAACCCACGCACACGAAGCACTTTACGAACTTGGGCCCAAATGCCTCAACACACGATTGTCCTTCTACACCCCCTCCCGTCAGCTGCGATCCTCCAACCAAGCCCTTGCCACTGTACCTCGCATCAACAAAACCACCATGGGAGGTAGATCCTTCTCCTACCTGGCAGCTAAAACACTAACTCACTTCCCACTCACCTTCGCCTTACTCAAAACCACCTAGCATTCAGAAAGCAACTTAAAACTTGGATATTCGACAAGTAATTCCCCACCCTTCCTCTAGCGCCTTGAGACCCTATGGGTATGTACCGCGCTATATAAATCTCTTGACTAGACTTGACTATATAGTTAGTTGCACTAACTATATATCGCGCACCCGCAATCCACTGCTGATGATGTCAGATATTACATCATTCATGACATGGTCAGTGACATCACTGATGACAACTCAAATGACATCACTGATGACAACATCCAGTGACTGTATATTTCTGTAAAGTTAAAATATGTCTTACATATTGAAGAATGAGTGGATGTATAAGTGTCTGGATGAAGGATTTAGTAGGTGCATGACTGACAGCATGGGTTAGTGACTAAACTGTCTTAATTTGTGCATCATTATATCTGTTCTGTAAACTGCTGCATGTGATGATCAGTAGCTATATGATTAACTATATGGGTTATTGATTGGTTGCTCAAGTATTTGTATGGGAGAGTGAGTGTGTGTGTGGGTGGATGGGAGGTGTGTGACTATGTGCATAGATGTGTGAGCGGTTGATTCACTAGATGTATGGGTTCAAAACTGCATGTGGAAACAGCTGTATGGGTGGTTAACTGTGTGCATGTGTGTATTGGTGAGTGAATGGATATCTCAGTGCTACATGTCAAAGTAAGTACATATGTAAAACACAGTACATGTGAGAGTTGACATATATAAATAACTGTGTATAAGAGCCAGTGAATGTGTGAGTGGCTGTATGGATCATTGTAAACTTGTATCAGTGATTGTATAAGAGAGTAAATATGTGTTAGAATATGTTTGAATAAGTAAGGTGTGTATAACTGTATAGTTGAGGAAATGGAGGTGTGATTGATTCTTTGCATGACTGACTAGGTGTATGAGTAACTCCATGGATGAGTGACAGTCTGTGAGTGTCTGTTTACACTGAGTGTATCTAAGGTTAAATTAGAGTCTGAAGATGTTCATCGTATTATCACATGAATGATGTCATCAGTGATGTCATTTGAGTTGTCATCAGTGATGTCACTGACCATGTCATGAATGATGTAATATGTGACATCATCAGCAGTGGATTGCGGGTGCGCGATATATAGTTAGTGCAACTAACTATATATGCAAATTTCAATGGTTTTGTGTGAGTAAAATAAGGTTTTGTAAATGCTAATTCCTAACTATATATGGTCTGTAACCTATGTTTTTTTCAGTGAATATATATATATATATATATATATATATATATATATATATATATATATATATATATATATATATACACATATATACACATATATATATATATATATATATATATATATATATATATATTCTGTTTCACTTTCCTTGGCTGGTAACCGGGACACTCTGCGCGTCGGTGCAGTAAATCAGGGCTCAAGGTAACCCTGTCACAAGTTATTCGTTATTCCCAATAGAATGTTGCGGATTTCCTATGGTAGCTAGGTATTCACTATAACTACCTACTGGCGACCGCCAGTAGGATAGATATATATATATATATATATATATATATTTACTGAAAAAAACATCGTTATAGTTAGGAATTAGCATTTTAAAAAACTTTGAAATTCACTAAAAAAAACATAGGTTTCACACCAGTTATAGTTAGCTAAAAATGTTACTCATACAAAACCAATGAAATTCCCACGTTATAGTTAGTTGGACTCACTATAACTCGCGCAAAGGTTTTTTAAATGCTAATTCCTAACTATAACGATGGTGAAACCGATGGTTTTTTCAGTGAATTTCAAAGGTTTTTTAAATGCTAATTCCTAACTATAACGAGTGTGAAACCTATGGTTTTTTCAGTGAATTTCAAAGGTTTTTAAAAGCTAATTCCTTTGTATTTTGAGTTTGTAACCTACGATTTTTAAACTGAATTTTTTTTATTACCTGCTTTTATAACTATTAATTATTTTTTTTTTCACAAAAATAATTTAACGTATTTTTCATGTAGGTTTTTTTAATCATATTGTCTTGGGGCGCTCAGGGTGCGCGCACAGGTAAGCTCACCCGAGAGTGCTATTGCCGCGTGCGGAAAAAAAGGATGTATTTAACTTAATAATAATGCAAGATATTCAGTAGCATACTAATAAAAGTAGCATTTTTGATTGTAAATACCCGTATTATAACTTTAAACGTATTTCGGTAATGCTAGCAAAACCTCATTTAGACGCGCCGCGTAAGCGCCCCCGGAAGCGCCTACGTTCGTGCTGCGTAAGCGCCCCCGGAAGCGCTTCGGTGCGCGCAGCGTAAGCGCGTCAAGTCATGTGACCTTAAAATAACTCTTTTCATTGGTTGTTAACAGTTTTTTTTACAAGTAATGAAAACCTCACCCATTTCCTTCACTTCCTATTTTACTTTGGAGACCGCAAGACCTGTTCTTTTCTGTTCTTCCTTTTTGTGAAAAAA